>NC_080567.1:2137500-2737500 GCF_030253575.1 Rhododendron vialii
ATTCATTCGAGTTGCTTCTGGATAACATCCTCCTCCTGGACTCCATTAGGAACAATTGGGACATTCCTTTGAGTAGTAGGAGCGGTGGACTTCTGAACAGGGGGATTAGACGAGCTTCTGGCCTGCAAATTGGATGGCTGAAAGACTCGGCCGCTCCTTGTGACATTAGTGACATCCCACCAAGAAGATGCATCGACAAAATCCCATAAGTCGGCAGGTACATCCCCCAGCTTGCGCTTTCCCTTGTTGACTGATGCAACCATTGTTGACGAGTCTTGCCCCAGAGCTGAATTCCATTCCAAATCTTCCATTACTAGACCTTCCCAAAAGGCAGGGTCTTGAGCTGCAGCTTCTTCAAAAGGCGTCCCCGGGTTGGTGACAAACGGAACATCTCAAAATCCTCCATCCACAAGAGCAGTGTTGACGGTCTACACCTCATTTCCCATGTCTAAATCAATGATTTTGTCCACATCCCAAATATCGGTAGGCGGTGGAGTATTGCCAAGGTCAACAGCCTCATTCACATCCCAAAGATCATCGGGCGGTGCTCTTTGTAGGACCATGATACTGCAATCATCTCCGGGAGTGGGAACGATAGGGCAAGGTTGCTCCACAGAAATGATGTCGAGGGTAAGGTCAAATTCATGGATACGTCGATCAACTGTGTTTGCAATTGAGTCTACTAGAGGTAGCATGGCATCAAGTGGACGATGAATATTAGGAATAACCTCCCCTGCCTGAAAGTAACTCCAGTACTCTTCATTGACATCACTCTAGTCTAGATCAGCTTTAAGACCCGACTCTATTTGCCCTGCGTCAGGTTATGAATCCCACACATACTCTTTGACTTCTTCCCTGGGTTGGTCCAGTTTAGGTTGATGGAAGAGCATGAACAAAGATAGACCATCCAAAGGATCAGCTTGCGCCGCATTCCATTCGTCTTCCCACTGGTTTAACCATACTTGATTGACATGAGGGTATGCAAGGAAACCCATATTGTATTGCTCGATCCAATCTTCGGAGAGCTCTTTCCATTCCTCTGCTTTGTCTTCCATATTCCAACCAACTGCCAGCATGTTAATACCAAGATCAGTTGGAATAGCTATAACCGATTTAGGGTGGTTTTCTGGGTTGATATGGCTGGTGGGGTTGAATATGGTGGAGCTAGGGTTGATTATGGTGGAGTTGAGGGTTATCTGGTTAATTTGGGGGTTAGAATTGTGATTGGGTAAGGAATTGGAGATGACATTGCGTTTAGTAGGTGGAGTTGGAAGGGTGCCATTGTCCACCAAATCTTGTATCGCATGTCGGAGACGATAGCAAGAGCCGTTGTGATGGCCAGGCATCTGATGGTAGGCACAGAAGACATTTGGGTTATGGCTGGGAGGCAAATTTTGAGGAAGCGGGGTTGGAGTCAAGGTCCTGAGGTGACCAGTCTTGACTAATTTCTCCAACACCGAGGAAAGCGATGCCTTGAAGTTGGCAAAATTTCGGGATTGATTTCGATTTTGGGATTTTTGAGGGGCTTGCACTTGGTTAACATCTGCAATGTGGTCAGAACTTTGAGTAGTGGCGTTGTTGCTAGCAGAAGTTGCATTGGCATAGTTGTTATCGCCAAACAGAGCAGTATTGTTCCCGGTGTAAGCACGAGGCTCAGATTTTGAAGCTGAAAGAGGATGTGTCACTTCTTGGTGGAACACCTGTTTGGAGAGCTTCCTCGATAGCCAGGCCAGAGTCAAAGAAAGTCTCAAAGTTGGCTCCTTGGACTAGCACAAGATTCTTGGTAAAGTCAGGCTATAGATTACGAGAGATGATGCGAATCTGGTCTTTCTCACTTGGGCGATCGGTCATTAGAGCTGCCTTATGCCTCCATCTCTTGATAAAGTCCGCAAAAGACTCTTTTGCGCGCATTTTGGTTGATTCCAACTCTCAAGTGGTCATTTTGAGTTGAGAGTTGTAACTGTACTGGGCATTGAAAGCCGTGCCGATATCTTCCCATGTCCTTCTTTTGGAGACATCAAGAGACAAGAACCATTGGAATGCCGGGCCAAATAGTGTTTATGGGAATAATTGAGCCATTGCATCATCCTCAACCCCATGTAATTTCATCGCACCATGGTAAGCCAAAAGGTGAGTTTTCGGATCACCAGTTCTGTCGAACTTTGCAAAGTCTTGCATCTTGGACCTTTTGGGTAGCTTAGCATTCAGAAATGGGCAAAGTCGGTCCATGTCCAAACCACCAGCACCATTCTTTTCAGACTTGAAGACTGTCTCTTCGAGCTTTGCCATCAATTAGTGTAGCCATGTCGGGGTTTGGGGCAGGATTTTCGATTTGAGGAACCTCTTCAGCTGCAGGCTCGCACTCGCACTTTTCATCGCCTCCCCCTCCTGCTGGGAGCCGTTCTTCGATTAAGGCACGCAGAGTGGCCATGGAAGCATCAGCCTGGTCGGCCCTTTGCTGCATGATAGCCAAGTTGTGTTGGAGATCCGCCAATACAGTAGCAAGGTTTTGAGGTGGGACGTTAGCCATGACTAGAACTTCTGTTTTGACAAGCTTCAATGATGAAGGTGGAGATGGAGTGGATGGAGGAGATTCGTGTGGAGTAGTTGGCGGTGAATTCTCCCTTAACAAAGTACAAGCCAGAGCTTCC
The DNA here is from genome assembly GCF_030253575.1 of Rhododendron vialii. NCBI lineage: Eukaryota > Viridiplantae > Streptophyta > Magnoliopsida > Ericales > Ericaceae > Rhododendron > Rhododendron vialii. The sequence continues at coordinate 2,140,152 of NC_080567.1, forward strand.
GTCGTGGTTGACTAAGAAGTAAACCCCTACCAAATCTTCTTTCAGATAGGTCCGGTGGACGTTCCCAAGTAGGTTTGGCTCTTGATTTCAGAATTTTCCCTGGCGGTGCGACAGCTAGACAGTAAAGTACAAGAGCTCAGTGACAGCCTGCAACAATTTATTTGAAAGAATGGAAAATGCGCATGTCAGCGTCGTCGGTGTCCTCCTAGACTCTATAACTAAAGAGAGTCTGTCTCGTGACATTCAGACACTGCCAAAAATCCTCGGATATTCTTTTCGACGATGTATCCTTATTTGAATCGACTATCACTAAGAGATGTCAAAAATAGTCTAAATCTTTGACTATTCCGTTCTCAATGTTTCAGCTTTTGGAGTCAAAACAACTCGGTGTAGATGACGTGATACCGAAACTGGGGTGGCATAGGCAGCACTGTGTCGGAGCTTGAGCGGTGTAAGTGATTAGCACTTTTAACCTGGATGGTGAAAGTATCATGACATTTTCTCTGTTGTTCCTAATTTTCTGTTTGAAACCTCGATCGGGCTTTAGTCAAGGACTTAGAAAGTATTGATTTTCCAAAGTCTCGTTGATCCAAGGACTTGAAGATTGATAATGCGCACCATCAAGATGCATGACTCATCATCGGGCCAAGGCAACGTCCTAATAGGCATAAGACAAACTCGACAAGAGACAACCTAAAAGCCGCCCTATCATGCTCCAACGCAAAACGGTATGAATGTATGTACAAGCATGCGATTGGGAAAGTAGTAACACATAGACAGTATACGGGGTTAGATGCAAGAAGTCCTACCCTGCGGGTTCCTGTCCTAGGTTGGAAGGTTCTATTGCTTTGTACACATGTAGAGGCCAGTTTTGGTTTAAAGGGGTTCCTCTGAAGTCGTGATATACCTCCCGTTGCAACACTTATAGCAGGGCAACGGTATAGTAGGGCAACGATCGAACGGTAGTACGACTCATCATCGTCCAAGGTTGTTGGGCGTTTGAGGACTTCGAGCTCCAATAAATTGTGCCGGTTACCCAAAACACCTCAACGGGGCTAGCCAACGTCGTTGCAAATGAACAATGCCAAAGAATGATCGAATGAGAGAGAAACACAGTGTTTTGAAGAACGCCTTTTAAAGCATGGCTCACTTTTATTAATCAATATTTGGAGAAAACTACACAAGTGAACAATAGTAAAAGCCCCAGTTTGGATTGGTCAGACATGAGATCCTGTTACGTTACTATTCCGTTCTTCAGTAGTGCGGAGTGTACTATTTTGACAGACTTTTGAAAGATTGTTCATTCATGTATTAATTTCCAAATACCAATCAATGCAATGAGTCCCCAACAGAGTCGCCATTACGGGCACACGCCCCTGAAATTCTATTTAATGTATAAAATTGGGTGCACCCTTTTTTGGAAAAGCGCGACGAAATGCTACAATTCAGAGTCACCACTCGGGTTTTAGCGGTGAAGCACCCAAGGAATCGAGCTTGAAACGTTTGCTACGTCATTTGATTTTGAAAAGGCATAGACTGGTCCATCGTCACCTTTGATATATGAGGTTCGGGAGCCAGGTTACGAGAGGGGATGGGTTTTATGGCACTCCTCTCTCCCAATCTGGCGATCGGTCTCTACTCGGGCATTTTGTAAAACATTTGCATTTTTCTCTCATTAATCATTTTTTTAGCCAATTAGGGCGGGGGAACAATTAAAGGAGATCAAAATTGTAACAAGTTGCATTTATGTGGCAAAATGTGATGGATGATTTGCTTTATTCAAACAAGTAAAATAGATTGAGAACAATCACCTATGAGTGTTTTAAACAAACTGAAACACGCTTATCCGAAATGATGTACACAGGTGGAAACCTACATGCACTGGTGATGCCACTGCATGTAGAAATGACCTCCGTACTCCATTCCTAGACTAGCGTGCGCCGGTAAGTCCTAACCCATAGCTTCTATTGTCAACCCTCTGGGCTTTGAAAAGGACCAGTGCACACCCGGACAAACCATGCAGTTTATATAATAGGATATATACAGATACAGACAACAAGAATGGATCTAAGGAAATAAAATGAAAAGAACACCCCATAAACAATGTGGGAAAAAAGATATAGGCCAATGCCTAAATGTCATGCAAGGGCCGGCCACTGGGCTGGATATGATTGCCTTACGCCAATCATAAGGCCCCGTACGCCAGTTATACCCCTTTGTCTAGTGCTTGGCTTTGCATCTTCTGGACTTTGGAACATGACCAAAAAGATCCCAGAGGCATTTTAAAGCAAATATAAACAAATATTGAATGCTACAACTACACAGTTCTAAAATACAAAAAGCTGTAAACTGGTTTTTAGCATGCAATAAGGTGACGAAAATAGAAAGAAAATAGAAAATAGCTTACCAGTGATCCCCACGCCAGTGTTGCACATACAACCATGACTGGCGTACGGCTTAGCCTTACTGGCATGCGCCACTGATAGCCTTGCACGATCCTTGAAACCTTGCCAACTTTAGGACTAGGATTGGTATTGATTACCAACCTTGATCTTGCCAGCCTCCCTCAGAGGTCAGAATAGATTACAGAATAAAAGGTGGTATACCTTTGGATTGAGTTTGATGGTGTAGACACCCCAATCTGATTTCCCGATCGTTTTACTTCGTTTTTCGGTTTCTTGTTTCCCCGATGATGAATCAGGTCGAAAACAGTCTTGAGAACATGGAATGGCTTGAGTTTGGCGTGCGTGGAACCCATCCTTAGCCCTGAAAACCCTTGAATCCAAACCTGGACCTCAGGCTTTACAGTCGCGCGATGCACTGGAACCCTCGCGCGATGATTTGCTTGCCAGGTGTTAGTCAAAGTGAAAGTTTTGACTATTGACCCTCGCGGGGTGTAGCTTGACACTCGCGCGATGGACTCACTATCTCGTGCCTAAGCAGAGACCGATCTCCGGATTGGGTGAGAGGGGTGCCATAAAACCCTTCCCCTCTCATAACCTGGCTCCCGAACCCAGGTATGGTTATGACGGACTGGTTCCTTAACTTTTTCAAAATCAAACAGCGCGGCAAGTGCTTCGAAATACGGTTCCTTAGGTGTAGGACCTTCAAAACCCGAGTGGCGACTCTGTATTTTGCGAGCGCTTGCTTCCCCGCTCGCGCTCCCTCGATCCGGGCCCTTGCACTTTGGAATCCAGAAATTCCAAGGGCACGCTGCCCACAGTGAAGAAGGAAAGTTTAAGCACAAGCACCCTATATTGCACCCATTCCCACATAATCCCAGTCCAAGCCTCACCACCTCATTCAAGCCATCACCAAGACACTCAAGCAAAGGTATAATACCTTTCTGCTTATTGTTCGAATCCCTGAGGGGGGCTGGCAGGGTTGAGGCTGGTAATCAATACCAGTTCTAGCCCTAAAGCTAGCAAGGTTTCAAGAGCCGTTGCCAAGCACTCCCTCGCGCAATGGTCCCGCTCACTCGTGCGACAGTTCTGTCTGCATGAGATTGGACCACGTGGGGAAGGGATGCTGGTCTTTAAGTTTATTGTCATGTTCATAGTCACTTTCAAGTCTTTTAAAAGTATTAGCTCACTGCTTTGCATGTTAAAAATCATAGTTTAGCTAAGTTTACAACTTCACTTGGTTCGGAATGCTCTTGGGATGCTCTTGAACACGTCTCAGAGCCCTAAGCATGCGAAGCAATTCCTGGAAGTCCAGTCTGAACAATCGCGCGCGTGTTTCACTTCCTCGTGCGATGGTTCTCTGTTTTCCCAGGGACCGCCCTTGCATGAGCAGCTTGGCCTTGGCCTCTGTTTAGTCACCCCCACTGTTTAGGGGTCGTGTTTCCATAATATTTCCATCTGTCTGTTGTAATATTGTTTACTTTCAAGTACTTATAAACTGCTTGGTTTGCACTTGGGTGAGCACTGGTCCTTCCAGAGCCCAGAAGGGGGTAAGATTCAAACCATTGGTGAGGCATCAACACTCGCGCGAGTGTATGGTATTGTCGCGCGATGGTTTGCTTGCATGCAGATGGATTTACGCATGCAAGCTGGCTGTTTGTTCGTGCCAAAATCATACACAGCATTGTCTTGATGTACGATTGATGTGTTGAACTTTATTCCATTTATTATTTGTTATCTCACCTATCCACGCCATATCTATCACATCCTGCAAACTGTTACAGTTTTAAATCTCCGATTAACTATTTCCCTGCCCTAACTGGCTAAAAATTGATTAATGAAATAGAATCGCAAACAAAATCTTTTCCGCAAGTGCCTAAGTAGAGACCGATCTCCGGATTGGGTGAGAGAGGTGCCATAAAACCCTTCCCCTCTCGTAACCTGGCTCCCGAACCCAGATATGGTTATGATGGACTGGTTCCTTAACTTTTTCAAAATCAAACAGCGCGGCAAGTGCTTCGAAATACGGTTCCTTGGGTGTCGGACCTTTAAAACCTGAGTGGCGACTCTGTATTTTGCGAGCGCTTGTTTCCCCGCTCGCGCTCCCTCGATCCGGGCCCTTGCACTTTGGAATCCGGAAATTCCAAGGGCACGCTGCCCACAGATGGAATATTTGAGCTTGAGCTTGGGGTTTGATGGATGGATGGTGATTGAAAAAGGGTGTTGTGGTATGTGGAAAAAGGTCCCTTGCTTACTCTTTCACTGGATGAAATAAGAGGAAGCAAAGAACTAGGGAAGTGAGAGAGAGAAAGGCTTAAGAGCTCTTAATGAGTGTAACCCCCTTGCATATAACCAGGCTGGTTTAGGGCTGGTTGGGTTAGGGAGATAAGTCTCCATGCATTAAATGCATGGGACTTGCATGAAAGGGTTTGTAGGAGAGGGGCGAATATCCCGATACGTTCATAATCATCAGGAGACTGTTCAGCGTACTAGGGTGGCCGCAAAAGTCTTGTGCACGTGGTTGAATAGTGACTTTTGACTAGTTTTGACTGGCGTACGCCAGCCCTATACCTGCGTGCGCCAGTGGAAACTGAGTCAACGGTCGATTACTAACATGTGGCAGTTTACCAGCGCATGCCAGTACAGTACCAGCGTATGCAAGTAGAGTTTTGCTGAGGCCATTCGGTTCTGGCTCGAAGGATTTGAAAGGGGTTCGAAAGGGTTTGAATGAGTATCAGAACGCTCAAAGCTCAAACACATAAACAACCTCGAGATGTTCTCGACCTTAATCATCATCGGGGAATCGAAGACCGTAAGTAAACTAATCTGGACAGTCCAGAATATGGTGTCTACACCAAGAAGAACGGTAGAATATTTCTACTCACTTTCTCTAGTAAAAATTATAGTTATACTTTTTGTGTGTTTGAAAATGCATGTTAAGTTAAAGTAGTAAAAATATCTAGCAAACTTGTTTTACTAAAATTTTGAAATAAAGTATGATCATGTAGAATATCCTTACTCACTAGCTCTAAGTATAAATGGAAATGTGTATATTGCTTGTATTGTTCTAAATGCATGAAAGAAAAATAACCAGTAGACTTATTTTTCGAAAGGAAATACGATCATGTTGAATATCTCAACTTTTATTACCGGAAAAACATATGTTATTTTGAACTTCTCAAAAAGAAAGAAAGAATGGATTTCAAAACGTAAGAAATAATAGTTTGATTGAAAGTATTCATATTTTGATCCTTGAGATAGTTATGAGCATGTATATGTGATTACTAGGATTTCTTGCTTGATGTGTGATAGAGCATAAGTGGTTTCCACTCCAAAGGTGTCCGTCCATGTGACACTCTGCTTTACGTTGTGTGATGAATGTGATTCCATGAACATAAGCATGATAAAGTAATATAGAGTTGGATGATCTTGCTAGTTTAGTTTGAAGATTACAATGAATGATTTATGATTATTTACGTGAAAAGTTCTGCCGCGGAGTCAATGAATGAAAACAAGACACAAAAATCAAGAAAGTAGAAACAAGACACTTAGGGTGTTATTAATGAAAGGTGTATTTTAATGAAAACAAATGTTTTGGAAACTGCAATGTGGCCAGACGTGGTAGCCCATTGTATGGTGTATGTGTGTGTGTGTGTGCGCCAATGGGAACCCGGAGCAGCGAAACCATTATGAGGATACTCGGGAACCTGGAACAGCGGAACCGAGGTTGGGTGTGTAGCTTGGTTATCCGCAGAAAGGAGCCAATGCAAATTGTGTGCCAATGAGAACCCGGAATGGTGGAACCATTGTGAGGATATTCGGGAACCTGAAGCGGCGGAACCGAGGTTGGGTGTGTAAAAACGATTTTGGAAAAAAATATTTTTGAAACCACAAATGTTTTTTTGTGTGTGTGTGTGCGCCAATGGGAACCCGGAATGGTGAAACCATTGTGAGGATACTCCGCAACCTGGAGCGGCGGAACCGAGATTGGGTGTATAAAAACGATTTTCGAAAAAAATATTTTTGAAACCACAAATGTTTTTGTGTGTGTGTGTGTGTGTGTGTGCCAATGGGAACCCAGAACAACGGAACCATTGTGAGGAAACTCGAGAACCCGGAGCAGCGGAACCGAGGTTGGGTGTGTAAAAACATTTTTTCGAAATGTTGATTTGGTAAATGAAAATGAGACACGATCTACGATGAGTCACGTAGGAGAAACACAAATATCACAGACACCAACGTTAGTCGAATAGCGAATGTGGATGTGTCATTGTTAAGTATGCATGTGCTATTTGAAATTTCTGATTTGCATATTATTTCTATGACCTATTGTTTGTAATTTAAGGGTTAGCTGGTATGAGATTATTCTGCTGAGCTCTCGTAGCTTATGGTGTTACCTTTGGTGAACCTGACATATTATACTGGTGGCGATGCTAGTATAATGTGTCAAACTTTGTAGATGATCAGGGTGAGATATACACCTCGGAAGCTTTCGGAGCCGAGGAGCTGGCTAGGATGGAAGAACAGGCGGAGCTATAGATAGGAACCCTAGTTTCCCTCCCTTTGTGTAATAAATGTACTCTTACGGGAGTTATGTTGTAATAACAAGCCATACTCTATTTAAGTTTCCAATGAAATTGTTTATTTAACGTTTCCAAAATTCGGGGCGTTACACATTACAAGTCTAGGAATACTACTTATGGAAGCAAAATGATTATTTCCTTAGATTGAAAAGGTTCAACTATGGTTTGGAATGGTTCAAGTGGTTCAAGGATGGTTCAAAAAGGTTCATCTAAGGTTAGGAGGATGTAACTAGGTTGAAATGGTAATTAGGTTTCTCCAACTGATTGGTTAGAAACTAACTTATACTTGCCAAGTAGGATTTCTAGCCAAGAAATAAAAATTTTAAGAATTTGTTTCATTCACTAAGAAAATATACAAGTGTTCTTACAAGCATACTTGTGTTTAGAAAATGACTCGATCGTTTGATGCGAAGTAAATTTAATTTTATAAGTCTTAAATTTAATTATGACGGATTATTAAAAAAAATTTAAAAAGAAAGTTATATAGCAATTAATGAATTAATAAAGGAGTTTTAAATATTTAAATGAAAATTTTTTATTTACTAAAAATCGGAGTTGTTACAAACTATCCCCTTAAACAATTTCGTCCTTGAAATTAGGTACACGCTCAGACTAGAATATGTGTGGGTAATTTGCTTTCATGGTTTCCTCTCTCTCCCATGTGGTCTTCTCAAATCCACGGTGCTTCCACAAAACTCATACTAGTTTGATCGTCTTGTTTCGGATCATCTTCTCACTTCGGTCCTGAATCTCTATTGGTTCCTCTTCGTATGTTAAGTCTTCATCTATGGTGATGTCTTCCCAATTGAGGACATGTGTGGGCAATGCGAGATACTTGTTGTGGAACACATTATGTACTCTATCTTGCTGTGGCGGCAGTGCTAGACAATATGCAACCTTCCCGATTTTCGTCACAATGTCGAAGGGTCCGATGTAACGCCCCTAATTTTGGGAACGTTAAATAAACATTTTCATTGGAAACTTAAATAGAGTCTGGCTCATTATTATATCATAACTCTCACAAGAGTACTTTTATTAAAACACAGAAGGGGAAACTAGGGTTCCTATCTATTGCTCCTCCTGCTCCTCCATCTTAGCCAGCTCCTCGGCTCCAAAAGCTTCCAAGGTGTAGAGTTCACCCTGTTCATCTATAAGGTCTGACACATTATACCAGCATCGCCACCAATATAATAGGTTAGGATCACCAAAGGTAACACCATGAGCTACGAAAGCTTAATAGAATAATCCATACCCACTAACCCTTAACTTACAAACAATAGACCATAAATTTAATGATTTCCACATAGTACATGCATATTTAACAAATCCGCTAACAATGACACATCCATATTCACTATCCAAACTGACGTTGGTGTCCATGATTTCCTGAGTTTCTCTTATGTGACATTTCGTAGACCGTGTCACTGGTTTCACCTTTCATTTATCAAATCAACATTTTCAAAATCGTTTTTAAAACACCCAACCTTGGTTCCGCCGTTCCAGTCTCCCGAGTATCCTCACAATGGTTCTGCCGTCCCGGGTTCCCATTGGCACACAAAACTTTACATTGGCTCCTCTCCGCGAATAACCAAGCCACACACCCAACCTCGGTTCCGCCGTTTCGGTCTCCCGAGTATCATCACAATGGTTCCGCTGCACCAGGTTTCCATTGGCACACACACACACACATACACCACACAATGGGCTACTATGTCCGGCCACATTGCGGTTTCCAAAACATTTCTCTTCTGCAAAACATGTCTTTTCATTAACCTCACCCTAGGTGTCATGTTTCTACTTTCTCAATTTCTATGTCTTGTTTTCACGCAACGACGCCGCGGTAGGACTTTTCACATGTGTAATCATAAATCATTCATTGTAATCTTGAAACTAAACTAGCAAGATCATCCAACTCTATATTACTAATCATGCTCAAATCAATACTTAAAGCATAACGCCACATGTACGGATGCCTTTGGAGTGAAAACCACTTATGCTTTATCACACATCAAGGCAAATAATCCTAGTAATCACGTATACATGCTCATAACCATCCTAAAGAACAAAATACGAATACTTCCAATCAAACGATAAATTCCTATCTTTCAAAATCCGCTCTTTCCTCCTTTGTGGGAAGTTCAAAACAACATATGTTTATTGGAGTAAAAGTCGGTTATTCCACATGTTCATATCTCCATTAGCAAAAATAAGTTTATTAACTAACATGCATTTCAAACGTACGTATAAGTAATATACAACTTCTAGTTATACTTAGAGAAGTGAGTAAAGATAATCTACCGTTCTTCTTGGCAGTAGGGCGGCTACGGGAAGTAAGTCGGATATCGGACGGAGTAACTTCCTATGGTGATCTTATGATGGCTTCGAAAGAGAAAGGTTTCTCTCGAAACTAGTTCTTGACTAAAACTACAAACTTTTGGAATCGAAAGGGTGGTCGAGTGGTGGTTTAGTGGCGGCCTAAGATGAGTTTCTTAAAGAACTCAAGAAGAAACTCAAGAACAAAGAGAAGAAAGCAAGAACACAAGAATTTCTAGAGAGAGAAGTTGAAGGCTGGAAGGTGTGAGTTGAATGGCATGAGGGAGGTCCTATTTTTAGCAAAAACTTGGCTCCCTCTCTCCCCTCTTGGCCGGCCCCCCCTTTCTCTCGTTTCTCTCATTTTTTTGTTCCATTGTATAGTCAAATCACATCTTTAAGCATGCCATGCCTTGTCATCCAATTTTTTGGTTCAAATCTTGGTTATCATGAAGGGTTTTTGGCTTGTCTTGTCCTAGGATGGCTTGCTTATAGGAAAGAAAAAAATGATTGGCTAGGTTTGTGTTTAAAGAAGCCTAGAAATGGGTTGTCAAATAGTGTTAGGCTTGAGTGTGAAATTGGATCAATAAGTAGCTTGTTTAAGTGACTAAAGACATGCACACACTCACTCCTCTCTCCCTCTCTTTCGGCCTCTGTCTTTCCTCCTCTCTCTCGGCCTCTCTGTCTCTCCTCCTCTCTCTCTCTCTCTTGCACTATGTATATATATGCCTATGTATATATGTAAGTACACTAAAGTACTAAGTAGTCCTATTAGGTCTATGGAAGAGGAGATGATGAGGGGTAATGCTTCCAATGACAAGAACATTGTCCCTTGGGTAATATTTTCCTAGAAAGTGCATATATGGTCATATAGGCATGTTTATAATAGACTATGAGGTATATATACCTATTAGGTATATGCATACATATGTACTTAGATAATCTAGGAAAGTAACTGTGGTGGGCAATTTAGGTTTAGGGCTATAAGTCTTAGGTTGGCATGCATGGCATGGCTAAGTTTACTTCTTTCGGAAGCAAAATGATTGAAGGGTTCTAATGATTTGTCTTGTCAAAACTATGTACTCATTGGCAAGTCTTATTTCTATTATCCAAGGGATACAAATTTCCCTAGAAACTATTATCCAATGGGTAGAGAGGAAATGATTATAAGTAAGGTCTTGAAATGATTGGTCTTGAAGTATAATGATTACTTCCTAAGGTCCAAGGGTTCAATTAGGGTTTGGATGGGTTCACAAGGCTCAAAGATGGTCAAAAAGGTCCATCTAGGGCTAGGAGATTGTAACTAGTTGAAGTTGTAGTTCAGTTTCTCCAACTAATCGGTTGGAAAACTAGTCCTACTTGCCATGTAGGATTTCGAGCCAAGAAATATAACTTTAAAGGACTAAAATCTAATTATGACGGATTATTAGAAATTAAAAAGGAATTTTAAAAGTAATACCAAGTAATTAAAATAAAATTCCAATATTTAATGAAATTTTTATTTATTGAAAATCAGAGTCGTTACATCCGATGTAGCGTGGGGACACCTTTCCCTTTTTCCCAAATCTGATAACTCCTTTCTTTGGTCTGATCTTCAGGAACACATGGTCTCCTATGACAAAGGATAATGGTCGGCTCCTTTTATCTGCATAGCTTTTCTGTCGGGTTTGAGAGGTCTGGATCCTTTGTCTGATGGTCTTGACCTTCTCCTTGGTATCCCGTACTATGTCAGGTCCATTCAATCCAGTTTCTCCTGTATCTATCCAGCAGACTGGAGATTGACATGGTTGACCGTATAGAGCTTCGTATGGTGCCATCTCGATACTCGCTTGGTTGCTATTGTTGTAGGCGAACTCAACCAATGGCAAGTGCTGCTCCCAGTTTCCAGACAAATCCAAGGTGCAGACTCTCAGCATGTCTTCCAGTGTTTGTATTGTCCTCTCCTTTTGTCCATCTGACTGTGGGTGGAAGGCCGTACTAAGCTTTACATCTGCTCCCAATGCCTTCTGCAATCCTTTCCAAAAATGTGATACGAAACGTGGGTCCCTTTCAGATACTATTGAAATAGGTACTCCATGTACGTGCACAATCTCTCGAATATACAGCAAGCTCAGATGCTCTACGTTCTCTGTCATCTTAACAGATAGAAAATGCGCAAATTTGGTGAGTTGATCCACAATCACCCAAATAGCAATGTTGGACTTGGCAGACCTTGGTAGTCCAGTTATGAAATCTATTGAGATATGCTCCCACTTTTAGGTCGGAATTGGTAAGGGTTGAAGATCTCCTCCAGGTTTCTGGTGTTCAGCATTGACTTGCTGACACACTAGATAGGTAGACACAAATTGGGCCACTTCCTTTTTCATTCCTTCCCACCAGTACGTCCTTCGTAGATCATGATACATCTTTGTACTGCCAAGGTGGACTGCAAAGTTCAAATGGTGAGCTTCTCAAAGTATGGCTTCTCGAAGGGTTCCAATGTTTGGTACGAACACCTTTTCCTTGAATCTCAGGCTGTTATCATTCTTGATTGTCCATCCAGGTAGTGCCTTTCCCTCTCGGATTCGAGATCGTATGAACTCGCAGTCCTGCTTAAAGGTTTGAGCAAGTAGGATTTCTCGGTGGAGTGCCGATTATGCAACAAGAGCATACAGACGTGCATTCCCATTCTTTGATGATGGTCACAGGTTGAACTCATTGAGAGTGTCCACCATTTCCCACTCCTTAATGGCAGTTTTGACTTTCTGTGCCTTGTCCTTTCGGCTCACAGCGTCAACCGCCACGTTGGCCCTGCCGAGGTGATACTGTAGCATAAACTTGTAATCCTCCATGTATTCCATCCATCGACGTTGCCTTAGGTTCAACTCCTTCTGAGTGAAAAGATACTTGAGGCTCTTGTGGTCGGAAAAAACCTCGAATTGTTCTCCCCATAAATAGTAACACCAGGACTTGAGGGCGAACACTACTGCAGCCAATTCCAAGTCGTGAGTAGGGTAATTCTTCTCGTGTGGTCGAAGTTGCCGAGATCCATAGGCTACAACTTTTCCATTCTGCATTAGCACGCATCCCAAACCATCTCTTGATGCGTCGCAGTAGACTGTATAATCTACACCCCACTCAGGAATGATGAGTATCGGTGCATTGGTCAGTCTCTTTTTCAGCTCCCCAAAAGATTTCTCACAGGCTTTGTTCCAATCTAGCTTCACTCCTTTCTGAGTAAGTCTTGTCATTGGCTTGGCGAGGATTGAGAAGTCTTAAATGAATCTTCAGTAATACCCGGCCAATCCTAGAAAACTCCTGATTTCAAATACTGAGGTTGGATGTTTCTAATTTAGCACTCCTTCGACCTTACTTTCATGCACCGCGATTCCGTCCTTGGATACCACATGCCCCAAGAACTTAACCACTTCCAACCAAAACTCACATTTACTTGCTTTGGCATAGAGTTGGCTATCTCGGAGTACTTGAGTACTATCCGAAGGTGTCCTTCATGCTCCTCCTTACTGGCGGAGTATATCAAGATGTCATCAATGAACACCATTACAAATTTATCTAAGTAGGGCTGAAAGATCTTGTTCATGAGACACATAAATATTGTCGGAGAGTTGGTCAGCCCGAATGGCAACACCACAAACGTGAAGTGTCTGTATCTGGTGCAAAAGGCTGTCTTGGCGATATCTTCATCCCGGATCCTAAGCTGATGATAGCCTGATTGGAGATCAATTTTAGAGAAGCAGGTTGCTCGTCTTAATTGATCAAATAGGTCATCGATCCTTGGCAATGGATACTGGTTCTTGTTTGTGACTTGATTTAGCTTCCTGTAGACGATGCACAGTCGAAGCGTCCCATCTTTCTTTTTACGAACAATGTAGGTGCTCCCTATGGTGACGTACTTGGCCTGATAAACCCATTGTCCAATAGCTCTTGCAATTGGGTCTTGAGCTCCTTTAGTTTTGCAAGGGCCATTCGGTACGGCGCCATAGAGATTGGTGCGGTTCTAGGTTGGAGTTCTATGGTGAAGTCTATCTCTCTCTGGGGTGGTAAGCAAGGAAGTTCTTCAGGAAAAACATCGGCATACTCACAAATGATGTGTGGTAATCCCAATTCCATCCCGTCGGCTTCTTCCATTTGGAGACTAGCTAGCCATCCAAATAGTTGATTCTGCCACTTTGATCTTCTCGTTGTCGAATTCGTCGTCTGTCTATCCCCTTTAAATCGAAAATGAGTCCCATCAGGGGTAGAAGCCGTCACCATCTTCTGATGGCAGTCTATGACCACTCGATGTGCTGATAGCCAGTCCATCCCCGGGATTATGTCGAAATCCGCCATGTCGATCACTCTAAGGTTGCAGGGCAGGCGCATGGTGGCTACTTCTAGTTCGCACCCTCTACACACTAGGCTAACAGTTATACTCCCCCCCAACGGTGATGTTACCTTCATACTCGTACTTAGGAGTTCTATTTTTAGTGCTGGTGCAGTTATGCAGGCAGTAGATATAAATGAGTGCGATGCTCTAGAGTCAAAGAAAGCTTGTACACAGGTACTGTGTAACAGTAGTGTACCTTGGATCATAGAGGGATCCTACTCTTGTTCTTCAGCCTGTAGCGCAAAAATACGCTCTCCAGTGCCCTGTTGGGTTCCCATGGCCTTATTTCCCTTGTTCTGCCCATTCTTCTGCTGCTGCAATGGGCCTCTAGAATTTGCTTCACAAAATCGGTCTGTCCGGGTTGTAGAGTTTTCTGATTTCCAAGGCTCCCGTTCCTCTCCCTTTGAGGTTGGGGGCATTCGCGCCTATAGTGGCCCATAGCCTGACAATTATTGTACTTAATTGCTACTATGTCCCTGATCGCCCCTCTATGGTTCTCCACGTCCGGGTGTAGCAGTGCTCCAGGGTTGGTTGCTTTGAGGCGAGTTAAAGGGTTTGGTGTGGTAGGGTCCACGATTGTTGTTGGGAGGTTGGGTTCGGATTGGTCCACCGGTGCTGCCAGTCGCTTTCCTTCACCGGATTTTGAAGTCCATCTCCTCACTCTCTAGCCGAAGAGCGCACTTAACCACTTCTGCATAGGTGGTAAAAGCTTAAGCCACCACAACCCTTCGAGCAGTCGTTAGTCCCCACTCAAATCTCTTTGCCTTCTTATCCTCAGTCGGTATGGAGTTTAGGGCATAATGGGACAATTCTTCATATTTGGCTGCATACTGGGTGACGGTTAGTGTTCCTTGCTTTAGATTCAGGAACTATTCCTTGGCTAGGTGAAGAGGCGTGGGAAAGTATTTGTCGAGAAATAGATTTTCAAACTCAGCAAAAGTCATGGTGGCTATAGTGTGGGTTGCTTCCATCAGGTCCCACCAGTAGCGAGCCTCTCCCTTTAACTGGTAAGTGGCTAGTGCCACACGGTCTCTATCCAGAGTAATTCCTAAGGTTTTAAGAATCACCTTGACTTCCTTCAGCCACGTCTCAACCACGATGGTGTTGGTGTCTCCATGAAAGGTTGGGGGTTGGCGTTTGCAGAATTCGTTCATGGCCTAGATTCGGGTCATTGGTCTGTTGTTATGGTTTTGGGTTTGGCGGTTGGCATTCAAGGCGGTTATGAATGCTTGCATGATTTGGGTCAGGTCTGGGTTTGCGTTAGAGGGTCCCTTGTTATCATGTCCTAATCCATTGTGCATGTTCACCATCTACGAGTAAAAATCGAAGGAGGAATCAGTCTACTTAAACAAACTTCCTTTTGAAAATGGCGTTTCTTTCTAAAAAGTCAAAAGTATTTTATCAAGTAGTATGCAATAGTACTCTTTAATAAAACAAGTTTTTCATAGATCAGCAAAAGGATACAACATAAGCATAGAGCTCTACTACAATGGCAAGTAAGGACACAAGATGAGATTTTCCTAATACAAGCTATGACGAAATGATCGTACATACTCTTACTACACGGTTCTACAGGTTATCAGGCTTTATTCTACACTACTGCTACTCCACTCTAGGGTAGAACAATTCCATAAAACTCTCTCAACCATTTCATGTAGTTCCTTTTAGCAATGGTCTCAGCTTTCTCAAAATACTCACTCCTGCGTAAGCAGCTCCTCCTCGGTCAGGATGGGCGGCTCCTCCAACGACCCTAGGTAGCACTGGGAAGGGTACAACATGGCAACTTCCAACCCTGGGTCAGTCTCCATTTCAAACATAGGGAGGTCGAATGGTAGCTCAAATCCCTCAACAGGTAGTGAAAGGACTTCAACAGGTGGAAGGTACTCAACAGGTGGTGTAAGGACTTCAGTAGGTGGAAAGTACTCGGGGGTTGCAACTAGTGGGGCATCTCGTAGGTGATTGGGACTTCCTATAGTCCCAGGTCATCATCAGGTGTGGGTGTTGGTCCCGTGTACTCAGGTGTCAACAATGACCGGTAGTTGGCTAGGACTCGTGGGGTGAAGGGTGGGCATCCACCTTGTCGTACATTCGACATCTATAACAATAAAGAGAATTATATATTAGACTTAACAATGTAAGGTGTAATCGTACAGGAACAGTAGGCAGACACAAGGATAAGTGTGTACATGAATAGTGATCAAGTACTGAAAGAAGCATATAAATGTAACGCCCCGAATTTTGGGAACGTTAAAAGGACATTTTTATTGAAACTTCAAAATAGAGTCTGGCTCAATATTATATGATAATTTTCACAGGAGTACTTTTATTCAACAAAAGGAGGGTTAAACTAGGGTTCCTATCTACTGTTCCGCTTGCTCCTCCATCCTAGGTAGCTCCTCTGCTCCAAAAGCTTCCAAGGTGTAGAGTTCACCCTGTTCATCTATAAGGTCTGACACATTATACCAGCGTCGCCACCAATATAATATGTTAGTGTCACCAAAGGTAACACCGTGAGCTACAAAAGCTCAATAGAATAACCCATACCCACTAACCCTTAACTTACAAACAATGGACTATAAAGTCAACTATTTCCACATAGTATATGCATAATTGACAAAAATAATTAACAATATCACATCCACATTCACTATTCAACCAAATGTTGCTGTCCAAGATTTCTAAGTTTCTCCTACGTGACATCTCGTAAACCGTGTCTCCATTTTCCACATTTCATAAACCGAAACATCATTTCCAAAATTCATTTTTAACACACCCAACCTCGGTTCCGCCGTTCCGGTCTCCCGAGTATCCTCACAATGGTTCTGCCGCATCGGGTTCCCATTGGCACACAAAAAATCTGCATTGGCTCCTCTCCGCGAATAACCACGCCATATTACCAATGAGGCTACCACGTCCGGCTCCATTGGCAATCTTCACAATGGGCTACCAAGTCCGGCCACATTATAGTTTTCACAATCCACTCAATGGGCTACCAAGTCCGGCCACATTGAGAGTTTTCATTCATACAACGGGCTACCAAGTCCGGCCACGTTGCGGTTTCCACAAACCCACGCAATGGCTACCAAGTCCGGCCACATTGCGGGTTTTCTTACACACAATGGGCTATCACATCCGGCCACATTGCATTTTCAAAACATACCTTGCCATTAACACACCCTAGGTGTCATGTTTTTACTTTCTCGATTTCTGTGTCTCGTTTTTATGTAACGACTCCGCAGCAGGACTTTTCGCATACGTAATCATAAATCATTCATTGTAATCTTGAAACTAAACTAGCAAGATCATCCAACTCTATATTATTAATCATGCTTAAATCATCACTTAAAGCATAACACCACATGTACGGACGCCATTGGAGTGAAAATCACTTATGCTTCACAACAAGACAAGTAATGCAAACAATTCATAACACATGCTCATAAACACCTAAAGATCAAAATACGAATACTTCTATCAATGATAAAGTCTTATCTTTTGCAAAACCGTTCTTTCTTCCTTTGTGGGAAATTCAAAACAACACATGTGTTTATTAGGGTAAAAGTCGATTATTCCAACATGTTCATACTTCCATTAGTGAAAATAAGTTATTAACTATCATGCATTTCCAAACATTATAAGTGATAGATAGCCTTATCTATGGAGAATCTACTTATACTTCCAACATACGGTTCTACGTTATACGTTGAGTTTAGTAGACAAGGGACTCTACGTATACTTAGAGATAGCGTATATGGGACTCTACCTTTCTTCTTGGCGGTAGTGGCGACTACGGAGAGAATGTGTACGTCGGGCGGAATAACTTCCTACGGTTGGCCTCTGGTAGCTTCGAAAGAGAAAGGTTTCTTTCGAAACTAGATCTTGACTAAACTACTTAAACTTTATGGATCGAAGGGTGGTTGAGTGGCGGCCTAGGATGAGTTTCTCGAAGAACTTAGGAAGAACTCAAGAACAAGGAAGAACTAGGAAAAACAAAGTAAGAACACAAGGATTCTAGATAGAGAAGTTGAATGGGTGAAGGTGTGAGTTGAATGGCAAAGATGGGGTGCTATTTATAGCCAAACTAACTTCTATTACCCAATGAATAAAATTTTCCCTAGCAAATATTGTCCAATGGTTAAAAGGGCAAATTGTAGGGAGGTAATCCCGAACAGATGAAGTAATAACCAAGCACGTGATACGAAGGATCACGGGTTAAAAGCAATGCAATTGATTTCCGAACAAATGGTACGTGAGACCATGGTTTGAATATAGACAGGCCAGTCACCGTGCAAGACGGTGTTCGGCGATATGGACCAGTGACATGAGAAGTCATTGGTCCAGGCAGTCTGTTCGGCAACGAGATGGCCGAACAAGGAAAGAACTCCAGTTAAGTGTTGGAGTTCAGAGAACATTCTGGAAGAATCCAAAATGAATGGTACTTCGCTAAGGGATGAGATCCCAAGAATATAGGATTTGGGAAAGATACCCAATGGGAATGGGATGTTCGGCCAGTTATGGAAAAGAGTCCTAAACGAACTAAGGTAATGAATTGATAAGGAAAACGAGAATCCTTGATATCCTGGGTTTCCTATACGAGATGGGAATCTCAGGGCAACAGGGATGCTTGGGCAGCAAGCATACGTAAATCTATAAATATGAGGTAAACCTAGAGGCAAAAGGTACGCAGTTTATGACGATCTAATCTCGTTCCTACTGATAATTAGGGTTTCTCTAGTACGTGATACTAACTTTAGCATCGGAGGGCCTTTGCCACGAGAGGCAGAGGTGCGCTCACCCCTTGTCTGTTTTGCGGATTAGGGTTCAGACGACGGATTAGGGTTCCGGTGGAGAGGCACGAGTAAGCTACTGCACTTTGGGGTTGTTCAAAGCATCAATTGTTTTCATCCCCCTACAATTGGCGCCGTTTGTGGGATACGAACCAAATTTTTCTAAAAAATAATCATGATGGAAGAAGATCCAGTTACGCTGTTTAGTCCAAAAGACCAATTGGGTGGGGGAAGAGATAAATCCCCACCAGGTGCTCCGAGAAAGTCCACTGGTAGACATGACAGAGATAACTCCAAAGAAAAAGGAGACAAAACTGCCACTGGCTCCATAAGAAGGAGTAAGTCTCATCGAAGAGAGGAATCAGTCACCCATTCAAGAAGTATACACAATAATAACGATGTCCTCAATAAAAAGAGAAGGGAAATCGAGGAGTACGCTTGTTTGATTAGAAAACGAGAGTACGAGATACAAGAATTGCAACGGGTACGAGAGCACCCAGAAGATTCCGGACTTTCTCGATGGAATTCCCAGAAAGACAAACGGACTCTGGTAGTCCATAAGCAGGCTTATTCACGAGGGAGAAGGAGGAGGAGTCCTATCATAGGGCGATACGAAGCTTCTCCACAAAAAAGGAGAAGCAGAAGTAAAAGCCAAACACCGGAAAGAAGGGCTTCTTCACGAAAAAGGAGGAGCAGAGACCGAAGTTCCACCCCAAAAGAGGAGGAAACAAGGAAGCATCATCGGGACAGGTACAAGAGGCCTGATGCTGATTGGGTCAAGGCTACGGTTCACAAATCGAAGGAGCTCGAGGATGGGACAGTGACTGCACGAGAAGCAGCACGCAAGGCCCTAAGTAATATTGCAGCCTCCCCCTTTGCAAAGAGGCTACAAGAGGCTAGGTTGCCGAGCAGAGTGAAGCACGGTACGTTCGTACTTTACGAGACAAATACGGATCCCGTAGCTCACATACAGCACTATCAACAGGCTATGTTCATGCACGAGGGGGATGATGCCATCTTATGCAAGATGTTCCCCTCCAGTCTTGGCAAGGTGGCTTTGGCTTGGTTTCATAAACTGGCCCCACGATCCATACGAGGATGGAGGCAGTTGGATGAGGAATTCACTGCTCGGTTCTTGACAAGCAGAAAAGCCCCAAAGACGTTTGAAAGTCTTTCCACCATGAAACAGGCGGAAAACGAGCAGATCAAGGATTATGCAAAGAAGTACTGGGAAACTTTCAACGAGATTGAAAGCTGTAGTGAGGAGTATGCAATTGCCACCTTCAAGACTGGTTTGCCTGTTCGGGGAGAGCTGCGTCGCTCATTGAATAAACATCCGGTAGCCACGTTGGCTAAACTGATGGAACGGATAGAGCAACACGCCAGAATGGAGGATGACATACTCTGTGAGGATGGCAGGATTGTTGCCGAACAGCCAAAGGCACCTGTCAAGAAGGTGGATAAGCCAGAGCCCAAGACTTATAGAGAGAGAGAAAGGAGTATGGGCAGGCTAAGAAAGAGCCGTACAAGGATAAACAAGCTCCTGACCCCAAATCTTTCTTTTCTATCACTACGGTTTGAAAGGAACCAATTTATAAGATTCTTTATCGAATAAAGAATCAGCCATATTTCAAGTGGCCCCCAAGTCTAGGAGGAGACAAGGACGCAAAACGTGCTACGAATCAGCACTGCAGTTACCATAAAGATTGGGTCCATATGACTGAGGATTGTGAGATGTACAAAAGACACCTTGACGATTTGGTCTCTCGGGGCTACCTCAAGGAATTTATCCAGGAGGATCCAAAGGAGAAAGGGAAAGCCATGGAACTGGGTTACGAGCAAAATCCTAGAGGAGTAATCCACATGATACATGGGTTGGCCACACCTTATACAAGAAATGAGGTTAAGCCATTACAAAGTCAAGTCAAGCATGATCAGCATGTAATGCGATTGGGAAACAAGAGAGGGCGAGGGAATGATGTGTGCAATGAAAGCATAGCATTCACAGATGATGATCTGGGAGAAGTCCAACTACCCCACAACGATGCTTTGGTCATAACCCTACGAGTTGGGGAATACGACATTGAAAGGATTCTAGTGGACTCAGGGAGTTGTACAGAGGTGATGTACTACGATGCGTTCAAGAAGCCGGGGCTGGCCCAAACAGACTTAGAGCAATCTACAACACCCCCGATTGGGTTCGGTGCGGGAGCAGTCTGGCCTCTTGGAAAGGTAACACTACCTGTTCGGGCTGGATCAGTGGTGTTGAGGATAGATTTCTTAATTGTTGATGTTCCTTCTTCCTATAATGCGATTATAGGGAGGACATGGCTGCACAAAATGAGAGCTGTCTCCTCAACTTATCACCAGATAGTGAAATTCCCAGGATCGAATAGGGTTGAAGTAATTAGAGGCAATCAGAAAGTGACCCAACAGTGTCTAATATCCATCATTAAAAGAGCTCCAAAGGCCCACCACGTTCATACATTAGAAGTACCAGATCAACCAACTATTGAGGGTGTTGGGAGATGTCCAGCAGAAAAACTGGTCGAAGGCCTGGAGAAAATTCAGATCAACGAGACTGATCCTGAAAGATATTTCTTAATTGGAGAATCATTGCCAGCTCACGAAAAGGCTGAACTGATAAGATTTCTGAAGGAACATGTCGATGTATTTGCTTGGGTGCCAGAGGAAATGCCCAGAGTAGATGCAAGTGTGATCTGTCACCATTTAAATGTTGATCCTTAACATAAACCGATCATTCAGAAAAAACGGAGGGCAGCCGTGCAGCATGTGGACGCAGTAATTGAAGTGGTCGATCGTTTGCTGGAGGCTAAAGCAATACGTGAAGTTTACTACCCAGAGTGGTTATCCAACACCGTGGTGGTAAAGAAAAAGAATGGGAAGTGGCGTGTCTGCGTAGACTTCACAGACCTAAACAAGGCGTGTCCAAAAGACAGTTTTCCTCTTCCAAGGATAGACCAATTGGTTGATGCAACTGCTGGTTACGAGCGAATGGGTTTCTTCGACGCATATCGAGGATATCATCAGATTGCTATGTTTGGGCCTGATCAAGAAAAAACTTCATTTATCACACCACGAGGGTTGTACTGCTATAGCGTTATGCCATTTGGGCTAAAAAATGCTAGGGCAACGTACCAAAGACTTACAACCATCATGTTCAAAAAGCTGCTTGGCAAGACTATGGAGGTTTACATCGATGATATGGTGGTGAAAAGTCAAGATAAACAGGAACACATAGCGGATTTAAAAGAAGCTTTCGAAATCCTGAGGGAGTACAAACTGAAACTCAACGCCTCGAAATGTGCATTTGGAGTCGGTTCAGGAAAGTTCCTGGGCCATTTGGTGACCATAAGAGGGATTGAGGCTAACCTTGATCAAATTGCAGCCCTACAAAGGCTACAAAGTCCCAAAACCACTAAGGAAGTCTAGAGGTTGACTAGAATGGCTGCAGCACTTAATAGATTTATCAGCAGGTCAAGTGACAAGTGCAGACCCTTTTTTCAATTATTGAAAAAGAGTGAGGGATTCGAATGGGGAGCAGAGTGCGAACAGGCCTTCCAGGACCTGAAGAAGTATCTAGCCGAGCCCTCACTTTTGTCAACTCCACAGCCAGGTGAGTCTTTAGTTTTGTACTTAGCTGTTTCTGAGCATGCAGTAAGTGCAGTCCTGTTGAGGGATTTGGGAATCGAACAAATCCCTATTTATTATATTAACAAGACACTGTTGGATGCAGAGACGAGATATCTGGCCTTAGAAAAACTTGTCCTCGCACTTAGGACAGCCACAAGAAAATTGCCACACTACTTCCAAAGCCACAAGGTTGTGGTTTATACTGAGTTTCCATTGAAATCACTGCTACGAAAAGCAGACTTCTCGGGAAGGATCTCGACATGGTCCGTCGAGTTAAGCCAGTACGATATCGATTATCAGCCACGCACGGCAATCAAAGGCCAAGTGTTGGCTGATTTTGTGGCGGAGTTTTCTCCTACGGTGACTCCCCTACCTCTTACGAGAAAGGAACAGGCGACTGAGACATCACCCATGAAGAATCAACCCTCAGCCGAACAGGACCCTATGGAATGGAAGTTATTCATTGATGGATCAGCATGTAATACTGGTTCAGGAATTGGGGTTGTCCTTTTTCCTCTTGAAGGAGTAATGATCGAACTATCTGTTCGGCTTGGTTTTAGTGCATCGAATAATGTGGCAGAATATGAGGCACTCTTAGCTGGATTAAGGAGTGCAAAGACTCTGAAAGCAAAACAAGTCAGAGTGTATTGTGATTCACAGCTCATAGTTAATCAACTATCCGGGGAATACCAAGCCCGGAACGAGAAGATGGCAGCGTATATGGAAGCGTCCAAAGATTTACTTGATACCTTCAAAAGGGTTCACATCGAGCAGATAAGTTCAGGATAGAATGCCCATGCCGATTCTTTAGCGTGGTTAGCCGCAACTATCCCAACTGAACTCAAACGGAGGGTAGCAATTGAATATTTGACAGAGCCGAGCATTGGGGGGAATGTTGAGTTGATCTTGGATGTGAACCGAGGACCAAGTTCGATGGACCCAATCGTGGAGTTTTTACGAGATGAAACACTCCCCACTGATAAAAAGGAGGCTCATAAGATAAGGACCAAATCTGCTAGGTTTTGGCTGTCCTCAGAGGGTAAGTTATACAGAAAATCTTTCACGGGCCCGTATCTGCTATGCGTACATCCCGAGATGGTGCAGAGATTCCTTCATGAAATCCATGAGGGAACATGTAAGAGTCATGCTTGAGGCAGATCCATCGCCCACCGAGCAATTACCCAAGGCTACTGGTGGCCACACATGCAGGAAGATGCAAAGGTGTATGTGAAAATTTGTGAGAAATGTCAAAAATTCTCACCAATGATTCGAACACCAGCCGAGGATCTGGTACCTTTGACCAAATCCTTGGCTGTTTGCTCAATGGGGAATGGACATCGTGGGTCCACTACACAAAGCAACTGGGAATCAAAAATTCCTGCTAGTTGCAACAGACTATTTTACTAAGTGGATTGAGGTAGAACCACAGGCCAAAATCACTGAACCTATGATAGAAAGGTTCGTGTGGAAGAGCATCATCACTCGCTTTGGGGTCCCTTATTCATTAATTACAGACAATGGATCCCAATTTCAGAAAAAATTCAAGCCTTTTTGTGTCCAGTACGGAATACGAAATTATTATTCAACCCCAGCTTACCCTCGGCAAAGGCGTCTAATAAGACTATCCTTGACGGGATCAAGAAGAGGCTGGACAAAGCCAAAGGGAAGTGGCCTGACGAGTTACCACTAGTGCTGTGGGCTCACCGAACAACGCCTAGGAGGTCTACGGGAGAGACCCCCTATTCATTGGCATATGGAACAGAGGCTGTCATACCTCTGGAAGTTGGTCTTCCAACCAATAGGACCGCACTGGTTGAAAGTGGGGGCAATGATAGGGCCCTCAAAATTGAGCTTGATCTCGCCGAGGAGAGGAGGGAAAGGGCCCTGGTACATCTTGCTTCTTACCAGGAACAACTGATGAAGAGCTATAACAAGCACGTTCACCCTCGAGAATTTGGTGTTGGGGACCTCGTACTACAGAAGGTGCTCGGTAACACCAAGGTGGCCAACGAAGGCAAGCTAGGGGCCAACTGGGAAGGCCCGTATCGAGTAACCGAGATTGTAGGCATCGGGGCTTATAGATTGGCTGATCTGGATGGTAATCCAATTCCGAGGCCTTGGAATGTCCATAATCTGCGAAAATTCTTTGTTTAGAAGCATTGAGTTCTGTTTGCACTACGTGATTGTGTGGGAATTACGAATATAATTCCCCTTTTCTAATTTTTGCTTTTATTATTTTAGTAGCAAGGGGTACGAATAATGCCCTATTGAGTTTCACAGATTATGAATAAAATCACTTTTTGCAATATAAATATTGCGTTCTTGGTATTTGTCTTAAAAATACGAACTACAGGCTTGGTTTTCCTTATTCGTATTGGGGAGCAGGGAACAGGCACCTATACACTAAGTACGTGAAACTTAACGAGTACAAGTACGAAACACTTGTATGGTTTGTAAGTACGAGAAACTTAAAACTGTTGAGTACGTGAACCTTAACGAATACAAGCATGAAAAACTTGTATGGTTTGTAAGTACGAGACACTTAGAAATATTTCAGTACGAGACACTTATAGTTTGTTAAGTACGAGACACTTACAGTTTGTTAAGTACGAGAAACTCTAAGCTGTTAAATACGAGATATTAGATTTATAGCATATGTTAGCTACAGTATTTAAGCATGAGAAGCTTAAAAACAAGTATGAGATACTTAAACTACAGTTTGAGAACAGCATACAAGAACATGCAGAAATCAAGTACGAAATACTTGGGCAACAGACATAACGAAATATGTCTAAAAATACATCTGACTAAAAACAAAATCCTTAGCCAGAAATATGCATTTGAAAGTAAACATTTAGAACTAGTGTTGAGCCACGAGGGGCCACATCCCTGTGTTAAACAGATTTTCAAAAGTACTGGTACCACGCAGGGTTGAAATGATATGGTCAAGCAGGACCAGCCAAATTGTTTGAGTCAAAAACAAAAAAGAAAACAAAAACATATAATTATTTGCCTGCCATTTCAGTTTAGGTTCTGAATCTCTGGGAGAACATCAAATCCAGCCAAACCACCACCAGCAGCAGCATTCTCCTCTAAGATGACAGTCTCGATGGTCACTTCCCGAACAGATGAATGCTCAACAACATCTTGCGATTCTACTTGTATCTCTTCATCGACATCTGCAAAGTCGTCAATCTACTGATCGACATCATCAGTAGGAGAGCCATTATGCTCTTGAGGGGCTGCAGCTTGGCAGCTTGGTAGATCGTTCTCCACCTAGAGGGGGGAATCCTCGGCAACCCCAACCTTCGTTAAACACGCCTCCCAGCAAGCAGCCCAGATCTGGTCTTGAATGACTGGCATCTGCTCCACATAGCTGGCCGTCGTGGCGTCGAAACCCTTTTGATAACCATCCTTGTATGAAGCCTTTTTGGTGCTGTCAATCTCTGCCGAAGCTTGATTAAGACTATCTTCAGTAGTCTCAAGCTTGCCTTTTATTTCAGCGAAGTCTGCTTTGGCCTTATCTCTCTCCCTCTCTAATCTCGAGACTATTCGGAGCAGCCTCGTGTTGTCATTCAAAAGCCTAATTCTCTCAGCTTCAGCTTCTTGGAATTTTTGGCCCAGTGCGACCATTTTTTGGATGAACTGTAAAAATACCAAACGTAAGTTAAAAGATTTTAACTGCTGCAAGAAAGATAGGGCTAAAAGAGGAAATTTTTGTTACCTTGATTCCACTGACAAGACCAGTGGACACAAGCCGATCAGGGGGAGACGAGGATTCCTTCTGCATGTCAACAGGCAGCAATAGACCTTCCACCAGGGATAGTGCAGTCTCAGAGGAGCTGGCACTGTCCCCGATGTTTACCGGCCGGTCCCCCCTCATGAGTTGAGGGGCCCAGACATCTGGATGGATTTGGATGCTCGGCGCTGGGGTTTCCAATGGAACTGAAGTAACTGGAGCTTCAGTATCTCCGGCTTCTTCGTTCCTAGGACGTTTGTCCCGATGAGCATCAATAGCCTCAAGGGAACTATCGTGTTCCCGAGGAGAAGAAGATGATCGTGTTGATCCCCCCTATTGCGACGAGATCGTGGGGGGGGGGGGGGGGGGAGGGGGGGTGCGCCAGTTGATGCCACCCTACTGGCAGCACCACGTCCCCGCGTGGAGACAGTGAAAAGGGTGCTAAGGTCAACAAGTTGGCGAGTCATCGTACCTGGGGTTGGGGGAGATCGAGAGTAGCCGGAGGAAGACGTAACGCAGAGGGGAACGGGTTGTTGTTCGGAGATGACTTGCCTTCGTTCAGACCTTCTGAGCACCACACGTGTCTGAGGAACGCCTTCAGGGATAGTAACTTCACCTGGCTGTCCGGCAAGGGTAACACCAGCCTGTAATCTCGAGTTACGTGGTTGGGAAGCAGTGGAGGTAGAAGCAGTAATGGTACTTGGATGGGCAAGCCTTCTGTCGATAACCCCTCTGTACGAAGGGTCGTATCCCAGCAATACGTCAGCGTTACGACCACGACCAGTTGTTCGGGTACTAGGTTCGCCTGTATACTTTAAGATCCTGTTGATGTCCTCTGTTTGGACGTAACTCGGTTCTCGTCTGGGACGCCTGTTAGCGTTGTCAGCTGCAAGATCGAAATTCAAAGTGAAAATTAAAAACATAGAAGAGCTATAAGAAGGTGGTAAACAAAGAATTGCAAGTCAAAAGCGAAAGCATACGTGGATAGCCCCATATGTGGGGGCAATGGAGCCCCACCACTTGGCCATCTTCCCCTATTGGCTCGAATGCTCCCGTTACATAGAGGAAATCAATCTCGTGGTCGCGAGCAGAATCTGGCAGATTTAGCACGAGACGTTTGTCTGCCCTCCTAACCTTAAAGTAGTACGTATTGTACTCGGGGTTTAGTACTATACTATACCACCATTGGATATCCCAGATTCCTAATTGGGTCCCCAGAATCCCATTTTGGGCTATAATCCCCATCACTAGCCTAAAAACATTTGTTGAAACTTGCATGGGGGTGAGGTGGTACCAGTTCAGAACCTGGCGGAGTAGTGGGTGAAGGGGAAAACGGACTCCACCCTCGACAATCGCTATGATGGGAATGCACATTCTGTCCCACGAGCCGCCATCCCTGTCCGCCCCCAAAGGGGCGAGTTCGAGCCCCACATTGTCAGGGATGTTGTATTCAGCCCTAAAGGCCACCATGGTTGTAGGGCTCTCACAGAGTTTTCTAAACTTACTGGGTTTGAGAATATTTTCGTTTTCATCCGCCATGGATGACTGTTGGGACACAGAAATGAAAGGGGATTTCTAGAAAGAGAAACAGATGAAACTCCCAAAGGAAAAGCTAAGGTCAAAATCCCAGAAATTGAAATGGATTAAAATGAGAAGTGAAATGCTTACGAAATCAAAGGAGCAGTTTCCTGGGACGCGAACGAGTTACAAACGGCGGCGATGGCGAAGGAGTATGAGTTTCTTCTGGGTTGTGAAAAGGATAAAAGCCCTAATAAACGTCCCTTGGAAGATTATAAGGGAGCGAGACGGAGACGAAACAACAGGTCTCACGCCGTTAAAAGTTAAAGTAACGGAAAACGGGTGCCGTTCTGACGACATTTGATAAAACGTCAGTTCAAAATTAATGAAAGGCATACGAAACATGCCACGTGGAGTCACTACCCCGAAATGGTATAATGACAAAGGCGCCAAAAAGCATCAATGAGTATTAATACTATGACTGCCCGGGATCAGGGATTACCTCCCTACAGTGGCAAATAAGTAAAGCTGGGGAGCAATTGTAGGGAGGTAATCCTGAATAGATGAAGTAATAACCAAGCACGTGATACGAAGGATCACGGGTTAAAAGCAATGCAATTGATTTCCGAACAAATGGTACGTGAGACCACGGTTTGAATATAGACAGGCCAGTCGCCGTGCAAGACGGTGTTCGGCGATATGGACCAGTGACATGAGAAGTCATTGGTCCAGGCAGTCTGTTCGGCAATGAGATGGCCGAACAAGGAAAGAACTCCAATTAAGAGTTGGAGTTCAGAGAACATTCTGGAAGAATCCAGAATGAATGGTACTCCGCTAAGGTATGAGATCCCGAGAATATAGGATCTGGGACAGATACCCAATGGGAATGGGATGTTCGGCCAGTTATGGAAAAGAGTCCTAAAAGGATTAAGGTAATGAATTGATAAAGAAAACGAGAATCCTTGATATCCTGGGTTCCTATACGAGATGAGAATCTCAGGCAACAGGGATGCTTGGGCAGCAAGCATACGCAAATCTATAAATATGAGGTAAACCTAGAGGCAAAAGGTACGTAGTTTATGACGATCTAATCTCGTTCCTATTGATAATTAGGGTTTCCCTAGTACGTGATACTAACTTTAGCATCGGAGGGCCTTTGCCACGAGAGGCAGAGGTGCGCTCACCCCTTGTCTGTTTTGCAGATTAGGGTTCAGACGACGGATTAGGGTTCCGGTGGAGAGGCACGAGTAAGCTACTGCACTTTGGTGTTGTTCAGAGCATCAATTGTTTTCATCCCCCTACACAAATCATGATTAAAAGCCTTCCATGACTTGTAAAATCCAATCTTTAGGCATAAGGCTATAAAATCAAGTATGATCTTAGGCTTTCTAGGTGATCATAGTCTAGGTTGGCAAGTCTTACAAGTCTAGGTAGGGTTTGATTAGGCTAAGGCATAGCCTTCCATGTTTAGACATTCATAGGTCTAGGTTGCAGTCAATTTCTAAGATGATTAAAGGCTACTTTAGAATCAAATCTAGGATGATTAGAGCTAGGATTCTATGCTAGAAATTGACTAGAATGAGTTGTCTAGTCAATTGGTTGTCTAGTCAATTGGACTTAAGGCTAAAATAGGGCTAAAGAGGTAGCTTGTGCAAGTGTACAAACACATGCACACACTCCTCCCTCTCTCTCACTCTCTCTTGGCCTCTCTCTCTCTCTCTCTCTCTCTCTCTCTCTCTCTTGTTCAATGAATATATATATATATATATATTTGAATACATATATGGTTATATATGTACTTAAAGAATCGAGGAAAGTGACTCTAGTATAAATAGGCTTAATGCTATAACCCTAGGCATGACTTGTCTTATCAAATTGTATATATATGTATATACATTTGGCAAGTCTAATCTCTAGTAACCAAGGGATAATTATTCCCCTAACATTTGTTACCTAATGGGTAAATAAAAAGTAAGTTTGACATGAAAGGTTGAAATGACAAGGTTGACTTCTTGGAAGCAAGGTACAAGATTCCCATGTGACTAATCTTGTCACATATATATATTAGTAGACTAGTTACTATTATCCCATGGTTAATATCTCCCCTAACAATTATGGATCAAAAGGTAAAGAAAAAGTAAGGTTGACATGACATGACCCAAGATTCTTTTCTTTACTTGTCACATCAAAGCTTTATTGGCCATTAAAACTCTATTATCCAACGGTTACAAGTTTTCCTAGCGGTTATTAACCAAAGGATGAAAGAGAAAGGAACTAGATAGTTTGGTTTCTCCAACTAATTGGTTAAAAACTAATTCTATTTGCCATGTAGGATTTCTAGTCAAGAAAATAAAATTTAAAGATTTTATTTAACTCGTTAGGAAAATATACAAGTGCTTTTATAAGCACACTTGTCTTTAGAAAAGGACTACATTATCTGGGACAAAAAGATATAATTTTATAAATCTCAAATCTAATTATGACGGATTATTAGAAACAAAAACGGAATGTTTAAAGAAATCCAAGTAATTAAAATAAAATTTAAATATTTTAACAAAATTTTTATTTACCGAAAATCAAGGTCGTTACAATATATTCCCCTTAAATAATTCATCCTCGAAATTGGTGCGTGACTACGGATTAGGCATAGTCGCTATGTTCCAAAACGCTTTGGTATCACACGGCCAGTGTCTAAGGCTCCAACAGGTCCTGCTTAACAAAACGGGGTTGAAGTTGCTTTAGCCGTCGAACAATTTTCCTTGTTGTACGTCTTTGATGAATTTTCCATCGTAAATGTCAATGTCAAATGTAAAACTTCTACCAAATCATCATGCGGACTCGTACCCTCCAAACGTTCCTTAGCACGTCCCTGTCGAATCAGCATGCTTCCCCACTTAACGATATTAAACCCGTTTCTAAAACTAGGAACCAATAGATCCACTTGATTAGAATAACTCCAAAATTGTAAGGCGTAAGTACTCCATCCTCATTCAGGGGGAAATCGAATATCAGCAAGTAAGCCCTATGATATTCTATACACTCGGATATCAAAGGCACTAAAAGAACCTTTGTAGTGACGAAAAAATTAAGCCTTTGGCAGCAATGACTTCTGGCGGTAATTTTCGTTGTACGGCTGCTTCCAATTCGATACTACTTCAACCTTACTTCCGTCCACCGCGATTCCGTCCTTGGATACTACGTGACCCAAGAACTTAACCACTTCTAGCCAGAACTCGCATATTCTTGTTTTGGCATAAAGTTGGCTATCTCGGAGTACTTGTAGTACTATTCGAAGGTGTCTTTCTTGCTCCTCCTTTGGCAGAGTATGTCAGGATGTCATCAATGAACATCACTACAAATTTGTTTAAGTAGGGTTGGAAGATCTTGTTCATGAGACAAACGAGTAGTGCCGGAGCGTTTGTCAGTCCGAACGGCATCACCACAAACTCGTAGTGTCCAAAAGGCCGTCTTGGTGATATCCTCATCCTGAACCTTAACTGTTGATAGCCTGATCGGAGATTGATCTTGGAGAAATAGGTCGCTCTTCTCAATTGATCAAAGAGGTCATCGATCCTAGGCAGTGGTTATCGGTTCTTGATTGTGACTTGGTTTAACCTCCTATAGTTGATACATAGTCAAAGCGTTCCTTCTTTCTTCTTCACGAACAATGCCGCCGCTCCCGTACTCGGCCTGGTGAATCCTTTGTCCAAAAGTTCCTTCAATTGGGTCTTGAGTTCTGTTAGTTCAGCAGGGGCCATTCGGTATGGTGCCAAAGAGATTGGTGTTGTTCCCGATTGAAGCTCTATAGAGAAGTCTACCTCTCTTTGAGGTGGTAAGCCAGGATGTTCTTTAGGGAAAACATTGGCATATTTGCTTACGATGTGCGGTAATCCCACTTCCATTATGTCGGCTTCTTCCACTTGGAGACTAGCGAGCCATCCAAATAGTTGGTTCTGCCACTTCGATCTTTTCGTCGCCGAACTCGCCGTCCGTCTATCCCCCTTAAAAGGAAACGAGTCGCTTCTAGGGTATAAGCTGTCACTATCTACTTGTGGCAGTCTATGACCGCTCGATGTGCTTGTAACAACTCCGATTTTTCGTGCAATAAAAATCTCGTTGTTATTGAAATTTCTTAATTTCTCGTTGATGTTCTTATTTGATTTTCTTGTGGTTTGTATTTAAGCAATCGATCGCCTTATCATCGTAATTCTCGACTAGAAACCCTAATCGCACTTTGGACCCTCGAGAATCGTTTCTCGACTACTTAGTCCGACCTAGCAAGCCTAGTTAGCTTCTAACCGGCTCGATGGAGTAACCAAACTAGAAAGTCACCTAGTTACGTTTCCCTAACCGAAGATGGACCATTTTGCCCATCTTGAACCTTTTGAACCTTTTGAACCCTAGACTAGTAATTGTTTAATTATTTTCTTTTATTATTTTGATTTTATTCTTTATCCATTGGACGATAGATGTTAGGGGAATTATTATCCATTGGATAAAAGAAACCCATTTCTTTATATTAAAAGGATTTTGAAGGATTTTGGCAAAGTACTATGATTGACATTTATAATTATTTTGAAAAGTACTTTTCAAATTACTTTACTAATAAAAGTACCCAAGTAACCTTGGACCATTGGATAATAACCATTAGGGTAATCTTTACCCATTGGACAAAAGCATTCTCTTTATTTTATTTGGTAAGTACATATATATATATATAACCGTGGGATTTTACAAAAGGACATGTAGTCATTTCCAAAACATAGTTTAATATTTAAAGTACCCGTACCTTATTATCCATTGGATAATAACCATTAGGGATTCTATTAACCATTGGGTAATAGGCTCATCTTTCAACCAAAGTACTTAACCCATTAAACTAATGTTTTGTTAAGATTCCCGGGAGTACAAAAGTACATTATTTTATTAATTAAAGTACTCGTACTTTATATTTGTTTATTGGGAAAAATCTTGACCCTTTAAGACTAAATTACCCTTTTATACAAAAGCACCCTATATTTATTTGTATTCTTACATGTTTGTACATATATATACATATGTATATAGCTAGTACATGGGAGAGAGAGAGAGAGAGGAGAGGGGAGAGAGAGAGCCGAGAGGGAGAGAGAGAGAGAGAGGCCGAGAGAGAGAGAGAAGGAGAGGGAGAGAGAGAGAAGGAAGAAGGAAGGAAGAAGAAGAAAGATGTGACTTGTACTTGGTGATTCTTCATCTTTTCAAAAATTGAAGATGTATATCTTCCATATCTTCCTCCATTGTCCTCCTTTGTACCAATTTCATTTGTTTAAACCAAGAATCTTGTACCCATGTCTCCTCCATGGCAACAAATCTTCCAAGAATCCCATCCAAGGACTAACATAGCCATGCAAGCCTACCAATTTAGCTTCCAACCTTTCAATCAAAGCATGACATGTGAAATAAAGTGTGACATAGAGAGAGAGAGAGAGGGGCCGGCCAAAGAGGGAGAGAGGGAGAGCCTTGCCTATAAATAGAAGCTCACTCCAAGCTTAAACTCACACCTTCTCACTTTGCTCCAACTTCTCTCTAGAATTTCTTAGTGTTCTTGCTTCCAAAGTTCTTCTTTTCTTGAGTTCTTGAGTGTTCTTGAAAGAAACCACCAAACCACCTCCCAAAACCACCGTTAGATCTTTTAAAGTAGCTTAGTTAGTTAGAAAGTTGTTTCTAGGAAGAGAAAAGATCAACTCTCTTCCTTTCGAAGCAAACCGACGCCGTTACGCCGCCGAAATCCAAAACCGACGACCGAATCTTCTTAGCCAACTACTACCGCCAAGAAGCAAGGTAGGATTTCCTTAACTTCCATCCCGGTAGTAACTTCTTATCTCTATCCCTAAGTATAAGTAGTTTTGTATCATAACTCAAAAATAAGTTCATTTGAAAGTAACTTTGTTCATTAAAGCTTATGTAGATAAGGTTATCTTTGTTTAAAAATGAGTGGGATGAATGATGTTGTTGTTGTGATTCAAACATGTTATGTGGTCAAGAGTTGGATAATATTGTTGTATTCATCTTAATTTTATCAATGCTCGTTATGTGGAAAGTCCTACACCACGGAGTCTATGTATGTAACGTGACACGAAAACCAAGAGAATAGAGACATGGCACCTAGGGTGTATTAACGAAGATAAAAATGTGTATCCGAGAGAGGAAATATTTTGAAACTACATAATGACCGGTTTTGGGTGCATTATGTGAGTTGTGTGTGTGTATGCCAATGGGAACCCGGCGCGGTGGAACCGAGGTTGGGTGTGTGCTTGGTTATCCGCGGTACGGAGCCAATGCGGTTGTGTGCCAATGGGAACCCGGCGCGGCGGAACCATTGTGAGGATACTCGGGAAACCGACGCGGCGGAACCGAGGTTGGGTGAGTTAAAAAGGAGTTTTTGGGTAAAAAGGAAAGTGAAGTAAAAACACGGTCTACGACAAGTCCAAGTAATGAACACAACGTTAGTCAAGTAAGGATTGTAGAATCGAATATTTGTATGGACTATATGTATGATTTAAGTGGAATTGTTGTTATTATGTTCTTCGTTCATAAGTTAAGGGTTAGAGGGTTTGGATAGTTCTATTGAGCTTTTTGGCTCACGGTGTTGCCTTTTTGGTGACCCTGGCATATTATACTGGTGGCGACGCGGGTATAATATGTCAGATCTCATAGATGAGCAGGGCGAGCTTTACACCTTGGAAGCCTTCGGAGCCGAGGAGCTAGCTGTGATGGAAGAACAAGCGGAGCTCTAGATTAGGAGCCTTAGTTTCCTTCCGTTTGTAATAAAAGTACTCCTTTTCATGTTTTTGTTGTAATAAAAGAGGCAGACTCAGTTTTTATTTCAATAAAATGTTTTATTTAACGTACCCAAATTTCGGGGCGTTACAACTTGGTATCAGAGCTTTAGGTTCAAAACCTCGGCCATGGGTAGAATGGGTAGAACCACACAATAAGTGGACCGTTGCACAAACGTAAATTGAATTTAAGTTTACCGTCCCAAATTGGGTGGAATTCTGTCAAAACAATCTTCGGATTGAAGCAAGGCACGGAAATTGGCAGTACGGCCGAGCTGGGAATTCCCGAACAATTGGATGATGACTTAAATCAAATATCGAATGTGGAATGTAGAAACCTAAAAAGTTTTCTCTAAGTTTTACTAAAACTTCTTTTCAAAAATTTGACTGATAGAAATATTTCCTTGTAGATGAATCACTTGAGTGCATACCAAATCAACCTGCTAGCCGAAGCACACCATCTCGCGAGTACCCTAAGGTCGATGACAAACCAGCTGATAGAAGATCCTTACTTTCCTTATGCCTTTCCTTACACCAATGACTACTACCGAGAACATGGCTCGATCATACTTCCCGAGGGAGGAGGTGATGTCGAAGCGGCTCCAGTTCTAGTCCAAATAGCACCTCCCAACGACGTAGAATTCCTAATTGAGGGAAATGGAGAGGACAATGCGGGAGCTGCCCTCGCCCAGATTCCGATGATCCCACCCATCAACATGATTGCTGGAGAACCGGAAGAGGACCCCGAAGAATTCAGCGACGAAGAAGATTGGGAGCAAGCGATGAACGGACCCGATCTCGATGCACCGACCGATGACGAAGATTGGGAATCCGATGAGGAGGCAGAAGCATTCCTAGGAGCGGAACCCGAAGTCATGGATATAGCCACTGACTCCGGAGACGTGCCACCACCACCTTTTGAGACCGACATAGGCGCTTATCGGATGGAGTTCCCTAGGATTTTCTAGAGTAATTAAGGAAGCTTAAGAAGTAGTGGGACTTTTTCTGTCTATGTAATCAGTTCTAGTAGGAAGTTGTGACTAGCAAAGCCTTCTATGTTGTACCTGTTTATTATGAAATAAGAGACTTGTGCTTCTATTAGACTTGATCACTGTTTATGTTTAAATTGTATGCATGCGATTGCATTCCACCATCTTAAGTCTAATATATAACTTCCTTATTGTAGATATGGATTGCCGAACCCTTATCACCGTAGCAGACCTGCTGTACTACAAGACCTTAATATCACCTGAGAGCCCTATTCCCATCCCACACTTGGGAGTTCGTGACCCCGAGACCGGTGAACAGCTATACGAGATAGTTGTAATGACACCCTACACCAGCGAGGATCAGTACTTGGCGCTCGATCCTCAGGACTCACCACTGAGGGAACTTGCGGAGAAGATTCACCGCGAGGGAGAACGTTGGCTCGAGATCCGGGAGAAGGAGTGGATGGAGCAGCTGAGAGAGTCATTCGGACTCATTCCACCTCGTCAGTAGAGTAGTAGTGTTAGAATAAGGTTTTGATAGTTTGAGTTGCCCTTGAAGCGCTAAAGCTAGAAGAACCATGTAGTAGGATCATTTCATCTTGTAGTAGGAATCTCATTTTCAATCTACTTGTTTTATAGTAGAACTCTATGCTTATGATTGTAATTTCTTGCTTATCAATGAAAAGCTTGCTTTTTACTATTGCGTGTTATATGATAAGATTGCGTGTACCAAAGAAAATGTTTTAAGTAGACTAAACCGCCCCCGTACAATTTTTACTCGTAGATGGTGAACCGACGCAGCGGACTAGGATACGAGAACGGAGAATCCTCGAACACTAACACCGACCTAGCTCAAGTCATGCGAGCACTCGTAACCGCCCTGAACGCTAACCGCCATAACCAAAACCACGATGATGGACCAATGACCCGCACCCGGGCGATGAATGAATTCTGCAAGCGTCGACCCCCGACCTTCAATGGAGATCCTAACCCTACCGTGGCGGAAGCCTGGCTGAAAGAAACCAAGGTGATCCTGGACACCTTGGAGATCACCCAGAACGGAGACCGTGTGGCCTTAGCCACTTACCAGCTGAAGGGAGAAGCTCGTTACTAGTGGGAGTTGATGGAAGCCACCCATGCCATAGCCACCATGACATTTGCCGAGTTTGAAACCCTTTTCCTCGACAAATACTTCCCTACACCCCTTCGCCTAGCCAAGGAGCAGGAATTCATGAACCTGAAACAAGGGACAATGACCGTGACCCAGTACGCGGCCAAGTTTGAAGAGCTGTCCCGTTACGCCCCAACTGCTGTGGCAACAGAAGGCAGTAAGGCAAGGAGATTCGAGTGGGGGCTGACTACTGCTCGAAGGGCCGTAGTGGCACAAGCCTTTACCACCTATAATGGTGTGGTTCAGTGTGCCCTCCGCCTGGAAAGCGAGGAGGCTGACTTCAATACTCGATGGAGGAAGGCAACGGGCAACACTGGCGGGCCAATCCGCACCCAGCCACCCAACAACAACCGTGGACCTTACCCGACCAAGCCATTCACCTCAGCTCAAAGCAACCAACCCTGGAGGACTGTTGCATCCGGGCATAGTGAACAACAGAGGGGCAGCCAGAACAAGGCATTTGTGCAATGCTTCAACTGCCAGGCCATGGGCCACTACAAGCGTGATTGCCCTCAGCTTCAGAGGGAGAGGAATGGGAGCTTTGGGAACCAGAAAACTCAACAGCTCGGGCAGGCCAGCTTTGTGAAGCAAAACCCTGGAGGCCCACCGCAGCAGCAGAACGGGCAGAACAAGGGAAAGCAGCCCATTGGAACCCAGCAAGGCACTGGAGGGCGTATCTTTGCCCTGCAGACCGAGGAGCAGGAGCAGGACTCCTCTGTGATCCAAGGTACACTACTATTGTATAGCACCTGTGTACAAGCTTTATTCGATTCTGGAGCATCGCATTCGTTCATATCTACTACTTGCGTAACTGCCCTAGCACTAGAAACGGAACCCCTGAGCAAAAGTACTAAAGTAGTATCACCAACGGGGGGGAGCATAACTGTTAATCTAGTGTGTAGAGGGTGCGAGTTAGAAGTAGCCAACCTACGCCTGACCTGCGACCTCAGAGTGATCGACATGGTGGATTTCGACGTGATACTAGGCATGGACTGGCTATCGGCTCACCGAGCAGTCGTAGACTGTCATCAGAAGACAGTGACGGCCTACACCCCTGAGGGAACTCGTTTTCGTTTTAAGGGGGATAGAGAAGCAGCGAGTTTGACAACGAAGAGATCTAGGTGGCAGAATCAACTATTTGGATGGCCAGCTAGTCTCCAAATGGAAGAAACTGACAGAATGGAGTTAGGATTACCTCACATCGTGTGTGAATACGCTGATGTTTTTCCTGAGGAACTTCCTGGCTTACCACCTCTTAGAGAGATAGACTTCTCTATAGAACTTCAACCAGGAACGGCCCCAATCTCGATGGCGCCATACCGAATGGCCCCGGCCGAACTAAAAGAGCTCAAGACCCAGTTGCAAGAACTGTTGGACCAGGGATTTATCAGGCCGAGTACTTCACCGTGGGGAGCGCCTGCTCTGTTCGTGAAGAAGAAAGAAGGGACGCTGCGATTGTGTATCGACTATAGGAAGTTGAATCAAGTCACAATCAAGAATCGATATCCGTTGCCTAGGATCGATGACCTTTTTGATCAATTAAGGGGAGCAACCTGCTTCTCTAAAATCGATCTCCGATCAGGCTATCATCAACTACGGATTCGAAACGAGGATATTGCCAAGACGGCTTTTCGTACCAGATACGGCCACTACGAGTTTGTAGTAATGCCATTTGGGCTGACCAATGCTCCGGCAGTATTCATGTGTCTCATGAACAAGATCTTTCAACCCTACTTAGACAAGTTTGTAGTGGTGTTCATTGATGATATATTGATATACTCTGCCAACAGAGAAGAGCACGAAGAGCACCTTCGGATAGCACTACAAGTACTCCGAGATAACCAACTCTACGCCAAGGCAAGTAAATGCGAGTTTTGGCTAGAAGTGGTTAAGTTCTTAGGACATGTAGTATCCAAGGAAGGGATTGCAGTGGACGAAGGAAAGGTCGAAGCAGTGCTGAACTGGAAACAGCCGACCTCAGTGTTCGAAATCAGGAGTTTCCTAGGATTGGCGGGTTATTACCGAAGATTCATCCCGGACTTCTCAACCTTGGCCAAGCCAATGACCAAGTTAACTCAGAAAGGAGTGAAGCTGGATTGGAAATGAAGCATGTGAGAAATCTTTCCAAGAATTGAAGAAAAGACTGACCAACGCACCAGTACTTATCGTCCCTGAGCGAGGAGTAGATTATACCGTTTATTGTGACGCTTCAAGAGATGGTTTAGGATGCGTGCTGATGCAGAATGGGAAGGTCGTGGCCTACGGATCTCGACAACTTCGACCTCATGAGAAGAATTATCCTACCCATGACCTAGAATTGGCCGCAGTAGTGTTCGCCCTACAATCTTGGCGATACTACCTGTGGGGAGAACAATTCGAAGTTTTCACCGACCACAAGAGTCTCAAGTATCTTTTCACTCAGAAGGAGTTGAACTTGAGGCAGCGCCGATGGATGGAATACTTGGAGGACTACAAGTTTACGCTCCAGTATCACCCTGGCAAGGCCAACGTGGTAGCTGACGCTCTGAGTCGAAAGGACAAAGCACAGAAAGTCAAGACTGCCATCAAAGAATGGGAGATGGTGGACACCCTGAACGAGTTCAACCTGCGACCATCATCAGAGAGCGGAAACGCACGACTGTACGCTCTAGTTGCGGAGCCAGCACTCCATCAGGAAATTTTGCTAGCCCAAACCTTCGAGCAGAATTGTGAGTTCGTCCGACATCGAATCCGAGAAGGAAAGGCGGTGCCAGGATGGACTATCGAGGAGAATAACAGCCTGAGATTCAAAGGGAAGGTATTCGTGCCTAATGTTGGAACCCTTCGAGAAGATGTACTCCGAGAAACTCACCATTCGAACTTCGTAGTTCACCCCGGCGGTACAAAGATGTATCATGACTTGCGGAGAACGTACGGGTGGGAAGGAATGAAGAAAGATGTAGCACGGTTTGTGTCTACCTGTTTGGTGTGTCAACAAGTCAAGGCTGAGCATCAGAAACCTGGAGGAGATCTTCAACCCTTACCAATACCGACCTGGAAGTGGGAGCACATCTCGATGGATTTCGTGACGGGACTGCCAAAATCTGCCAAGACCAACACAGCCATCTGGGTGATCGTAGATCGACTCACCAAGTCTGCACACTTTCTGCCTGTCAAAATGACAGAAAACGTGGAGCAACTAAGCATGTTGTACATTCGAGAAATCGTACGCCTCCATGGAGTACCAATCTCGATAGTCTCCGACAGGGACCCACGTTTTGTATCACACTTGTGGAAAGGATTGCAAAAAGCATTGGGAACAAACGTAAGGCTTAGCACGGCCTTTCACCCCCAAACCGACGGACAAACGGAGAGGACTATTCAAACCTTGGAAGATATGCTGAGAGCCTGCGCCTTGGATTTCTCTGGAAACTGGGAGCAGCATTTACCGTTGGTGGAGTTCGCCTACAACAACAGCTATCAAGCAAGCATTGGGATGGCACCATACGAAGCTCTATACGGTCGACCCTGCCGATCTCCAGTCTGCTGGACCGACACTGGGGAAATAGGATTGATTGGGCCTGACATAGTACGAGATACCACGGAAAAAGTCAAGACTATCAGACAGAGGATCCAGACCGCTCAAAGCCGACAGAAGAGTTATGCGGATAAGAGGAGCCGACCATTGACTTTTGCTGTGGGAGATCATGTGTTCCTGAAAATCAGACCAAGGAAAGGAGTCATCAGATTCGGGAAGAAGGGGAAGTTGTCTCCGCGCTTCATCGGACCATTTGACATCGTGGAGAAAATCGGGAAGGTTGCATACCGCCTCGCACTACCACCCCAGCTGGACCGAGTGCATAACGTGTTTCACGTTTCCATGCTTCGCAAGTATCTAGCATTACCCACCCATGTTCTCAATTGGGAAGATATCACCGTCGAGGAAGATGCGACATATGAAGAGGAACCGATAGAAATTCAAGACCAAAGCAAGAAGACTATCCGAAACAAGACCATCAAATTGGTACGAGTTTTGTGGAAGCACCGAGGAGCTGGAGAAACCACATGGGAGAGGGAAGAAACCATGAAGATGAAATACCCTCATTTATTCGAATCCTAGCGTACACCTAATTTCGAGGACGAAATTGTTTAAGGGGGATAGGTTGTAACAACTCCGATTTTTCGTGCAATAAAAATCTCGTTGTTATTGAAATTTCTTAATTTCTCGTTGATGTTCTTATTTGATTTTCTTGTGGTTTGTATTTAAGCAATCGATCGCCTTATCATCGTAATTCTCGACTAGAAACCCTAATCGCACTTTGGACCCTCGAGAATCGTTTCTCGACTACTTAGTCCGACCTAGCAAGCCTAGTTAGCTTCTAACCGGCTCGATGGAGTAACCAAACTAGAAAGTCACCTAGTTACGTTTCCCTAACCGAAGATGGACCATTTTGCCCATCTTGAACCTTTTGAACCTTTTGAACCCTAGACTAGTAATTGTTTAATTATTTTCTTTTATTATTTTGGTTTTATTCTTTATCCATTGGACGATAGATGTTAGGGGAATTATTATCCATTGGATAAAAGAAACCCATTTCTTTATATTAAAAGGATTTTGAAGGATTTTAGCAAAGTACTATGATTGACATTTATAATTATTTTGAAAAGTACTTTTCAAATTACTTTACTAATAAAAGTACCCAAGTAACCTTGGACCATTGGATAATAACCATTAAGGTAATCTTTACCCATTGGACAAAAGCATTCTCTTTATTTTATTTGGTAAGTACATATATATATATAACCATGGGATTTTACAAAAGGACATGTAGTCATTTCCAAAACATAGTTTAATATTTAAAGTACCCGTACCTTATTATCCATTGGATAATAACCATTAGGGATTCTATTAACCATTGGGTAATAGGCTCATCTTTCAACCAAAGTACTTAACCCATTAAACTAATGTTTTGTTAAGATTCCCGGGAGTACAAAAGTACATTATTTTATTAATTAAAGTACTCGTACTTTATATTTGTTTATTGGGAAAAATCTTGACCCTTTAAGACTAAATTACCCTTTTATACAAAAGTACCCTATATTTATTTGTATTCTTACATGTTTGTACATATATATACATATGTATATAGCTAGTACATGGGAGAGAGAGAGAGAGAGGAGAGGGGAGAGAGAGAGCCGAGAGGGAGAGAGAGAGAGAGGCCGAGAGAGAGAGAGAAGGAGAGGGAGAGAGAGAGAAGGAAGAAGGAAGGAAGAAGAAGAAAGATGTGACTTGTACTTGGTGATTCTTCATCTTTTCAAAAATTGAAGATGTATATCTTCCATATCTTCCTCCATTGTCCTCCTTTGTACCAATTTCATTTGTTTAAACCAAGAATCTTGTACCCATGTCTCCTCCATGGCAACAAATCTTCCAAGAATCCCATCCAAGGACTAACATAGCCATGCAAGCCTACCAATTTAGCTTCCAACCTTTCAATCAAAGCATGACATGTGAAATAAAGTGTGACATAGAGAGAGAGAGAGAGGGGCCGGCCAAAGAGGGAGAGAGGGAGAGCCTTGCCTATAAATAGAAGCTCACTCCAAGCTTAAACTCACACCTTCTCACTTTGCTCCAACTTCTCTCTAGAATTTCTTAGTGTTCTTGCTTCCAAAGTTCTTCTTTTCTTGAGTTCTTGAGTGTTCTTGAAAGAAACCACCAAACCACCTCCCAAAACCACCGTTAGATCTTTTAAAGTAGCTTAGTTAGTTA
Organism: Rhododendron vialii; assembly: GCF_030253575.1. Lineage (NCBI taxonomy): Eukaryota > Viridiplantae > Streptophyta > Magnoliopsida > Ericales > Ericaceae > Rhododendron > Rhododendron vialii. Next base: position 2,182,235 of record NC_080567.1, read on the forward strand.
GAAAGTTGTTTCTAGGAAGAGAAAAGATCAACTCTCTTCCTTTCGAAGCAAACCGACGCCGTTACGCCGCCGAAATCCAAAACCGACGACCGAATCTTCTTAGCCAACTACTACCGCCAAGAAGCAAGGTAGGATTTCCTTAACTTCCATCCCGGTAGTAACTTCTTATCTCTATCCCTAAGTATAAGTAGTTTTGTATCATAACTCAAAAATAAGTTCATTTGAAAGTAACTTTGTTCATTAAAGCTTATGTAGATAAGGTTATCTTTGTTTAAAAATGAGTGGGATGAATGATGTTGTTGTTGTGATTCAAACATGTTATGTGGTCAAGAGTTGGATAATATTGTTGTATTCATCTTAATTTTATCAATGCTCGTTATGTGGAAAGTCCTACACCACGGAGTCTATGTATGTAACGTGACACGAAAACCAAGAGAATAGAGACATGGCACCTAGGGTGTGTTAACGAAGATAAAAATGTGTATCCGAGGGAGGAAATATTTTGAAACTACATAATGACCGGTTTTGGGTGCATTATGTGAGTTGTGTGTGTGTATGCCAATGGGAACCCGGCGCGGCGGAACCGAGGTTGGGTGTGTGCTTGGTTATCCGCGGTACGGAGCCAATGCGGTTGTGTGCCAATGGGAACCCGGCGCGGCGGAACCATTGTGAGGATACTCGGGAAACCGGCGCGGCGGAACCGAGGTTGGGTGAGTTAAAAAGGAGTTTTTGGGTAAAAAGGAAAGTGAAGTAAAAACACGGTCTACGACAAGTCCAAGTAATGAACACAACGTTAGTCAAGTAAGGATTGTAGAATCGAATATTTGTATGGACTATATGCATGATTTAAGTGGAATTGTTGTTATTATGTTCTTCGTTCATAAGTTAAGGGTTAGAGGGTTTGGATAGTTCTATTGAGCTTTTTGGCTCACGGTGTTGCCTTTTTGGTGACCCTGGCATATTATACCGGTGGCGACGCGGGTATAATATGTCAGATCTCATAGATGAGCAGGGCAAGCTTTACACCTTGGAAGCCTTCGGAGCCGAGGAGCTAGCTGTGATGGAAGAACAAGCGGAGCTCTAGATTAGGAGCCTTAGTTTCCTTCCGTTTGTAATAAAAGTACTCCTTTTCATGTTTTTGTTGTAATAAAAGAGCCAGACTCAGTTTTTATTTCAATAAAATGTTTTATTTAACGTACCCAAATTTCGGGGCGTTACAGTGCTGATAACCAATCCATCTATAGAATTATGCCGAAATCTGCCATGTCGGTCACTCTAAGGTCGCAGGTTAGGTGCAGGTTGGCTACTTCTAGTTCGCACCCTCTACATACTAGACTAACAGCTATACTCCCCCCAAATGGTGACGTGACTTTCGTACTCGTACTTAGGGGTTCTGTTTCTAGTGCTAGTGCAGTTACACAGGCAGTAGAGATAAATGAATGCGATGCCCCAGAATCAAACAAGGCTTGTATGCATATACTGTAATAGTAGCGTACCTTGGATAACAACAGGATCCTGCTCTTGTTCCTCTGTCTGTTTTACAAAGATATGCCCTCCAGTGCCTTGTTGGGTTCCAATGGGCTGCTTCCCCTTGTTTTGCTGCTGCAATGGGCCTTCAAGGTTTTGTTTCACAAAACCTGTCTATCCAAAGCTCCCATTACCCTCCTTCTGAGGTTGCGGGCATTGGCGGCTGTAGTGGCCTATAGACTGACAGTTGTAACACCTAACTTATAACGCCCCCAATTTTGGGTACGTTAAATAAACATTTTATTGATAAAACCAAATGGAGTCTGGCTCGTTATTACAACAAAACTCCCACAAGAGTTCAATATTTACACAAATGAAGGGAGTTCTAGGGTTCCTAACTACAGCTCCACCTGGTCCTCCATCCTAGCCAGCTCCTCATCTCCAAAAGCCTCCAAAGTATACTGTTCATCTTGATAATCTACAAGGTCTGACACATTATACCAGCGTCGCCACCGATATAATATGCCAGGGTCACCAAAGGTAACACCATGAGCTTAAAAAGCTCAATAGAAAAATCTAAACCCACTAACCCTTAACTTTCAAACAATAGAAATTATACAACAGACAGTAACAATAACACATCCACATTTGATATTCAACTATCGTTGGTGTCCATGATTTTCTGTGTTTTTCCTACGCAACTCATCGTAGACCGTGTCACCATTTTCCACTTTTCTTTTTCTAAATCAACGTTTCCAAAATTTGTGTTTAACACACCCAACCTCGGTTCCGCCGCTCCGGGTTCCCATTGGCACCTCTCCGCGGTTACCAAGCCACGCACCCTACCTCGGTTCCGCCGATCCGGGTTCCCGGGTATCCGCACAATGGTTCCGCCGCTCCAGATTCCCATTGGCACACAATTGCATTGGCACCTCTCTGCGGTTACCAAGCATACACCCTACCTCGGTTCCGCCGCTCCGGGTTCCCGGGTATATCAGCACAATGGTTCCGCCGCTCCGGGTTTCCATTGGCACACACACACACCCCCACTCACATAATGGCACCAAAATTGGTCATTATGTAGTTTCAAAATATTTCCTTCTTCGAACACTTTTTCCTTGTTAACCACACCCTAGGTGCCATGTTTCTAACTTTCTTGATTTCGGTGTCTCATTTTCATGCATAGACTCCGCGGTAGGATTTTCCACATAAGGAATCATAAAGCATTTATTGAAATCTTGAAACTAATCTAGCAAGATCATCCAACTCTATATTATTTAGCATGCTCAAAACATAAGTTGACGAGTTCCACATACTCCCCATCCTTTTCATTATTTCTAGAAAACACCTTTCAAGTATTTAATGAAATTCTAACATTTTAGGCAACAGATAACCTTATACACTTATGACAGATAACCTTAACAGTCAACAGATAACCTTATATACTTATGACAGGTAACCTTAACAGTCAACAGATAACCTTATATACTTAGAGAAAACGGTTAAGATCTTTGAACTAAAGGCATTTTACTTTCCAACATACGATTCTATACTATATGTAGAGTTAGTAGGCTAGGGATTCTACCTTACTTCTTGGCGGTGGTCGGCTACGAAGATTTGGTCGTCGATTTTGTGATTCGGCGGCATAACGGCTTCGGATTGCTTCGAAAGGAAGAGAGATGGACTTTTCTCTTCCTAGAAACAACTTGCTAACTAAACTAAGCTATGTTAAAGATCTAGTGGTGGTTTTGGATGTGGTTTGGTGGTTGCTCTCAAGAACTTCAAGAACTCAAGAAACTTTGAACTTTTGAACCAAGAACACTTAGAATTTCTAGAGAGAAGTGAGAGCAAGAAGTGAAGGTGTGAGTTCAAGCTTGAAGTGAGCTTGCTATTTATAGGCAAGGCTCTCCCTCTCCCCCCCTCAAGGCCGGCCTCCTCTCTCTCTCTCCACATCTCATTTTTTTATTCAAGAAATCAAGCTTTCTTGGAAGATCAAAGTCTAGTCCTAGGCTTGCATGGCTAGGTTTAGTCCTTTGGATTGGTTTGGAAGATTTTGGAAGATTTGATGAAGGGTAAGATATATTGTACAAGATTTGGTATTAAACAATAATAGAAGTACAACGGGGAGATAGATTTTGGCTAGGAAGGAAGATACACCCATGGATTTGAAAGATGTAAGAAGATCATGGTGATCAAAGGTGGTACAACCAAATCTCTCTCTTTCTTCCTTCCTCTCTCTCTCGGCTACTCTCTCTCTCTCTCTCTCTCTCTCTCTCTCTCTCTCTCTCTCTCTCTCAAGTACACTTATATAATATAAAAGTACAAGTACTAGATTTTCCCAAATCTAATAACCATTAAAGAATCCTAATTAAACACATGTCTCCATTAAACTAATAAATATTGTACTCTAGGAAATCTATATCTATATATAATATTGTATATATGTACACATGCCTATATACACCTAGGTACTAAGAATCAATAGCCTAAGATTTCCCCATTAGAATATAATAAAAGTACTAGTACTAATCATCTAATAAGGGTACTAAAAATCTAGGGTTTTGATACACATGTACAAATGCTCAATATTTAAATATAGAAGTGGTACCAAGTACCCTAATTAAATAAAAGGCTAGGATTCTCCCCATTAAAATAATAATAAAGTACAAGTACTATTTTATGCAATAAAGTACTTTGGAAATCCAGGGTTTAGATATACCCTAATATTTTAATGCATAAAATCACATGGGAAATCCATACTTAGATTATTTAAACAAAATCTTGTACCTTGGAAGATTGGGGCTATTACCCAATGGATAATAATTCCCCTAATGGTTAATAACCAGGGATAATAGAGAGGTGGGAGAATACCCAATAAAATAAAATAAAAGTCCTTTGCACATGTGTTTAAAACATATATAATACTATATCCATGTACTAATCCACATATTTTAATGAGAGGCCTATTGTCCAATGGACAAAGATTACCCTAACATCTATTGACCAATGGGTAAAGGCAAAAGGTTCAAAAGGTTCATCTAGTAACTAGGTGAGTTTGGTTGCTCAGTTCCTCCTAGTAGTCGGTTGGAATCTAATTCGATTGGCCCCGAAGGATTAGAATCTAATTACGACAGATTACAAAAAGTAAAAATAAGTAATTCAAATAAAATTCAAATATTTAACGAAATTTTTACCTGCCAAAAATCAGGGCTGTTACAATCTATCCCCCTGAAAACAATTTCGTCCCCGAAATTGGCGCGCGACTACAGATTAGACCAGGTCACTATATGGGTCTTGGAATCATCGTCTACCCCCCTTAATATTAGAAGTAGGTCACCATCAATCGAATTAAGCCTCTTCACTTGCTTAACGAGATGGGGTTGAAGTTTCTTCTACCGTCGAACAGCTTGCCTCGTTGTATGCCTTTGGTAAGGTCTCCACCATAAATACCAATGCCAAATGCAAAATCTCTACCAAACCATCATGCAGTCTCATATCCTACAAATGTTTTCTTAGTATGATCCTTCTTTCTTCTTCACGAACAGTGCAGGCGCTCCCTCCTAGTGACGTATTTGGCTTGATAAACACTTCATCCAATAGTTCTTGCAATTGAGTCTTGAGCTCCTTTAGTTCCACAGGGGCCATTTGGTATGGTGCCATAGAGATTGGTGCTGCTCTCAGTTGGAGTTCTATAGAGAAGTCTATCTCTCTTTGGGTGTTAAGCCAGGAAGTTCTTCAGGGAAAATATTGGCGTACTCGCAAACGATATGTGGTAATTCCACTTCCATTCTTTCGGCTTCTTCCAGTTGGAGACTAGCGAGCCATCCAAATAGTTGATTCTGTCACTCGAATCTTCTTGTCGTCGGGCTCACCGTTTGTTTATCCCCCTTAAATTGGAACAAGTTCCTTCGGGGGTATATGCGGTCACCATCTTCAGATGGCAGTCTATGACCGCTTGATGTACTGATAGCCAGTTCATCCTCAGGATTACATCAAAATCCGCCATGTTGTTCACTCTAAGATTGCAGTTTAGGCACAGGTTGGCTACTTCTAGTTCGCACCTCTTTACACTAGACTAACAGCTATACTCCCCCCAAATGATGATGTTACTTTCATACTCGTACTTAGGGGTTCTATTTCTAGTGCTAGAGTAGTTACGCAGGCAGTAGATATGAATGAATGTGATGCTCTAGAGTCAAACAAGGCTTGCACACAGGTACTATACAATAATAGCGTACCTTGGATCACAGAGGGATCCTGCTCCTGTGCCTCAGTTTGTAGCGCAAAGATACGCCCTCCAGTGCTTTGCTGGTATCCCATGGGCTGTTTGTCCTTATTCTGCCCATTCTGTTGCTGCAATGGGCCTCTTGGGTTTTGCTTCTCAAAACCGGCCTGCTCAGGTTGTTGAGCCTTCTGATTTCCAAAGCTTCCAATCCTCTCCCTTTGAAGTTGGGGGCAGTCGCACCTATAGTGTCCCATAGCCTGGTAGTTGAAGCATTGAACTGTCGCTATGTCTCGACCACCTCTCTTCTGCTGGCCACTTCCGGAGATTGCAGTCTTCCAGGGTTGGTTGCTTTGAGGCGGGATAGAGGGTTTGGTGGGGTAGGGCCCATGGTTACTGTTGGGGGGTTGGGTTCAGATTGGTCCGCCTGTCGCCTTCCTCCATCGAGTTTTGAAGTCACTCTCCTCACTCTCTAGCCGGAGAGTACACTTCACAACCTCGGCATAGGTGGTGAAAGCTTGAGCCACCACAGCCTTTCGAGCAGTCGTCAGTCCCCACTCGAATCTTCTAGCCTTCCTGTCCTCGTTCGGGATGGAGTCTAGGGCGTAAAGTGACAGTTCCTCGAACTTGGCTGGGTACTGGGTGACGGTCATCGTTCCTTGTTTCAGGTTTAAGAACTCTTGTTCCTTGGCTAAGCGAAGGGGCGTGGGAAAGTATTGTTGAGAAATAGAGTCTTGAACTCAGCAAAGGTCATGGTGGCAATGTCATGGGTCGCCTCCATCAGATCCCACCAATAACGGGCTTCTCCCTTCAGTTGGTAGGTGGTTAGGGCCACACGATCTCCGTCTTGGGTAATCCCTAAGGTTCTGAGGATCATCTGGACCTCATTCAGCCACGTCTTGGCCACGACAGGGTTGGTGTCCCCATGAAAGGTCGGGGGTCGACGTTTGCAGAACTCGTTCATCGCTCGGGTTCGGGTCATAGGTCCGTCGTCGTGGTTTTGGTTTTGGCGGTTGGCATTCAAAGCAGCTATGAACGATTGCATGATTTGGGTTAGGTCAGGGTTCGCGTTAGAGGGTCCTCCATTATCGTGTCCTAGTCCATTGCGCCGGTTCGCCATCTACGAGTAGAAGTTGGAAGGGGAAGGTTTTAGTCTGCTAATGCAAATTTTCTTTTTGTAAATGGTGTTTCTTTCAAAGTCGAAAGTAGTTTATCGGATAGCATGCAACAACACTACTCTTTAATATAAGAAAAATTTTCATAGATAAGCAAAAAGATACAATCATAGGCATAGAGTTCTATTATAATGGCAAGTAGGGACCTAAGATAAGATTTTTCCTAATACAAGTTAAAACGAGATGATCCTACATACCCTATTCCGTGGTTCTATAGGTTATTCGATTTTAACCTACACCGCTGCTACTCCACTCTAGGGTAGAACAATTCCTATAATCTCTCTCAACTACCTCATGTAGTTCGAGCTAACAGGTTGGCGAGGTGGTTTATCTATAAGGACAGAGTTTAACCTCAATTAGCAATGTTTTACGACAGAGTAACACTTAAGAAGACTTGAAATTCTAAGTTCCACTTCCGATCCTTGATTTAAGTCATCATCCAATTGTTCGGGAATTCCCAGCTCGGCGGTACTGCCAATTTCCGCGCCTTGCTTCAATCCGAGGATTGTTTTGTCAGAATTCCACCCAATTTGGGACGGTAAACTTAAACTCAATTCACGTTTGTGCAACGGTCAAACTATCTCATGGTTCTACCCATTCTACCCATGGCCGAGGTTTTGAACCTAAAGCTCTGATACCAAGTTATAACGCCCCCAATTTTGGGTACGTTAAATAAACATTTTATTGATAAAACCAAATGGAGTCTGGCTCGTTATTACAACAAAACTCCCACAAGAGTTCAATATTTACACAAATGAAGGGAGTTCTAGGGTTCCAAACTACAGCTCCACCTGCTCCTCCATCCTAGCCAGCTCCTCAGCTCCAAAAGCCTCCAAGGTGTACTGTTCATTTTGATAATCTACAAGGTCTGACACATTATACCAGCGTCGCCACCGATATAATATGTCAGGGTCAGGTAACACCATGAGCTTAAAAAGCTCAATAGAATAATCTAAACCCACTAACCCTTAACTTACAAACAATAGAAATTATACAATAGACAGTAACAATAACACATCCACATTCGATATTCAACTATCGTTGGTGTCCATGATTTTCTGTGTTTCTCCTACGAGACTCATCGTAGACCATGTCACCATTTTCCACTTTTCTTTTTCCAAATCAATGTTTCCAAAATTTGTGTTTAACACACCCAACCTCGGTTCCGCCACTCCGGGTTCCCGGGTATCCGCACAATGGTTCCGCCGCTCCGGATTCCCATTGGCACACAATTGCATTGGCACCTTTCTGTGGTTACCAAGCCATACACCCTACCTCGGTTCCACCGCTCCGGGTTCTCGGGTATCCGCACAATGGTTCCGTCGCTCCGGGTTCCCATTGGCACACACACACACCCCCACTCACATAATGCCACCAAAATTGGTCATTATGTAGTTTCAAAATATTTCCTTCTTCGAACACTTTTTTCTTGTTAACCACACCCTAGGTGCCATGTTTCTAACTTTCTTGATTTCGGTGTCTCGTTTTCAGGCATAGACTCCGCGGTAGGACTTTCCACATAAGGAATCATAAAGCATTTATTGAAATCTTGAAACTAATCTAGCAAAATCATCCAACTCTATATTATTTAGCATGCTCAAAACATAAGTTGACGAATTCCACATACTCCCCATCCTTTTCATTATTTCTAGAAAACACCTTTCAAGTATTTCATGAAATTCTAGCATTTTAGGCAACAGATAACCTTATACACTTATGACAGATAACCTTAACAGTCAACAGATAACCTTATATACTTATGACAGATAACCTTAACAGTCAACAGATAACCTTATATACTTATAACAGATAACTTTAACAGTCAACAGATAACCTTATATACTTAGAGAAAACGGTTAAGATCTTTGAACTAAAGGCATTCTACTTTCCAACATACAATTCTATATTATACGTAGAGTTAGTAGGCTAGGGATTCTACCTTACTTCTTGGCGGTGATCGGCTACGAAGATTTGGTCGTCGATTTTGTGATTCAGCGGCGTAACGGCTTCGGATTGCTTTGAAAGGAAGAGAGATGGACTTTTCTCTTCCTAGAAACAACTTGCTAACTAAACTAAGCTATGTTAAAGATCTAGTGGTGGTTTTGGATGTGGTTTGGTGGTTGCTCTCAAGAACTTCAAGAACTCAAGAAACTTTGAACTTTTGAACCAAGAACACTTAGAATTTCTAGAGAGAATGATAGCAAGAAGTGAAGGTGTGAGTTCAAACTTGAAGTGAGCTTGCTATTTATAGGCAAGGCTCTCCCTCTCCCCCCCTCAAGGCCGGCCCCCTCTCTCTCTCTCCACATCTCATTTTTTTATTCAAGAAATCAAGCTTTCTTGGAAGATCAAAGTCTAGTCCTAGGCTTGCATGGCTAGGTTTAGTCCTTTGGATTGGTTTGGAAGATTTTGGAAGATTTGATGGAGGGTAAGATATATTGTACAAGATTTGGTATTAAACAATAATAGAAGTACAATGGGGCGATAGATTTTGGCTAGGAAGGAAGATACAACCATGGATTTGAAAGATGTAAGAAGATCATGGTGATCAAAGGTGGTACAACCAAATCTCTCTCGTTGTTCCTTCCTCTCTCTCTCTCTCTCGGCATCTATTTCTCTCTCTCTCTCTCTCTCTCTCTCTCTCTCTCTCTTTCTCTCAAGTACACTTATATAATATAAAAGTACAAGTACTAGATTTTCCCAAATCTAATAACCATTAAAGAATCCTAATTAAACACATGTCTCCATTAAACTAATAAATATTGTACTCTAGGAAATCTATATCTATATATAATATTGTATATATGTACACATGTCTATATGCACCTAGGTACTAAGAATCAATAGCCTAAGATTTCCCCATTAGAATATAATAAAAGTACTAGTACTAATCATCTAATAAGGGTACTAAAAATCTAGGGTTTTGATACACATGTACAAATGCCCAATATTTAAATATAGATGTGGTACGAAGTACCCTAATTAAATAAAAGGCTAGGATTCTCCCCATTAAAATAATAATAAAGTACAAGTACTATTTTATTCAATAAAGTACTTTGGTAATCTAGAGTTTAGATATACCCTAATATTTTAATGCATAAAATCACATGGGAAATCCATACTTGATTATTTAAACAAAACCTTGTACCTTGTTGGAAGATTGAGGCTATTACCCAATAGATAATAATTCCCCTAATGGTTAATAACCAAGGATAATAGAGAGGTCGGAGAATACCCAATAAAATAAAATAAAAGTCATTTGCACATGTGTTTAAAACATATATAATACTATATCCATGTACTAATCCACATATTTTAATGAGAGGCCTATTGTCCAATGGACAAAGATTACCCTAACATCTATTGACCAATGGGTAAAGGCAAAAGGTTCAAAAGATCATCTAGTAACTAGGTGAGTTTGGCTGCTCGGTTCCTCCAAGTAGTCGGTTGGAATCTAATTCGATTGGCCCCGAAGGACTAGAATCTAATTACAACGGATTACAAAAAGTAAAAATAAGTAATTCAAATAAAATTCAAATATTTAACGAAATTTTTACCTGCCAAAAATCAGGGCTGTTACATAACTGTTGTCAAATCCCGGTTGCCCCTCTGCGGTTCACCATGTCCAAGTGTATCAGTCCTCCAGGGTTGGTTGTTTTGAGGTGGGTTAGACGGTTTGGTGGGGTAGGGTCCACAGTTGTTGCTGAGGATTTGGGTTCGGATTGGTCCACCGATGCTATTATTCGCCTTCCTCCAATGGGTTTTGAAGTCCAGCTCCTCACACTCTAGCCAAAGAGCACATTTCACTACCTCAGCATAGGTGGTAAACGCTTGAGCTACCACTGCCCTCCGAGCTGTTGTCAGCCCCCACTCGAACCTTCTTGCTTTCAGTAGATATGGAGTTTAGAGCGTAACGGGACAGCTTCTCATATTTGGCTGCGTACTAGGTGACGGTCAGTGTCCCCTACTTCAGATTCAGGAACTCTTGCTCCTTGGCTAGGCGAAGAGGCGTGGGAAAGTACTTGTCGAGAAATAGGATTTCGAACTCAGCGAAGGTCATTGGCTATGGTATGCATTGCCTCCATCAGGTCCCACCAATAGCGAGCTTCTCCTTTCAACTGCTATGTGGCCAAGGCCACCCGATCTCCGTCTTGGGTAATCCCTAAGGTTCTGAGGATCATTTTGACTTCGTTCAGCCATGTCTAAGCTACAACGGGGTTGGTGTCTCCATGGAAGGTCGGGGGTCGGCATTTGCAGAACTCGTTCATTGCTTGAGTTCGGGTCATGGGTCCGTCGTTATGGTGTTGGTTTCGGCGGTTGGCGTTCAAGGCGGTTATGAACGCTTGCATGATCTGGGCTAGGTCGGGGTTCGCGTTTGAGGACTCTCCGTTTTCGTATCCTAATCCGGGGCGCATATTCACCATCTATGAGGGGAAATCGAAAAGGGGGTTTTACTCTACTAAAACAAATTTTCTTTTTTTGCAAATGGTGTTTCTTTCAAAAGTCGAAAGTAATTTATCAAGTATTGTGCAACAATACTCTTTCAATAAGCAAGACTTTTATAGATAAGCAGAAAAAATACAATCATAAGCATAGAGTTCCACTATAATGGCAAGTAGAGACAAGGATAATCGTGTACATAAATAGTGATCAAGAAACATATAAGAATAAGTAGTAACTTAAATAATCCTTTTATTAATAATATAAGAAGAGTACAACCTAGGAAATTCTTAAACAAACAGAAATAATCCTAGTTTTCCACATCCAACATCCCGAAGGATTTACAATTGCTACTAGGTCGGCCTAAGGTATGCCTAATTGGGGTCCTCAGCTTTTGGGGTCTTGTCCTCTTCGAGATTTCCTTCACCCAACAGGTTTTCCTCCTCGGTCACCTCACTGGCATCCTTATCACCATCGACTTCTTCCTCCTTAACTCCAACCTCAAAGTTCTCCATCGGGGGTAAAGCACCAAAGAACCCATAGAAGGCATACAGGATTGGAAACATTTCAGGAAACCAAGGGTCCTCCTCCACAGGAATAGGGGTATTCTGCTGCACCCTCATCAAATCTCATTTTTCTGCGAGTACAGCGGCAATAAAGTTGGGGTCCTCCACTAGTTGAGTTGTCATGGTTTCTATGGCGATTTTGAGCTAACGAGCTCCCGTCAACAGGTCGATTAGGTGATCCAGGTGGTTCATCTACAAGGGAAGAGTTTTAAACCTCAATTAGTAACATCTTAAAACAGGGATTATAAACTTCTAGAGAAAACCTTTGAGTTTCTAAGTTTCATGTCCGATCCTTGATTCAAGTCATCATCCAATTGTTCGGGAATTTCAAGCTCGACGGTAATGCCAATTTCCACACCTTGCTTCAATCCGAAGATTATGCTATCAAAATTCCACCCAATTTGGGACGGTAAACTTAAACTCAATTCATGTTTTATGCAATAGTCAAACTATCTTATGGTTCTACCCATTCTACCCATGGGCGAGGTTTTGAACCGAAAGCTATGATACCAAGTTGTAGCGCCTCGAATTTTGGAAACGTTAAAAGGACATTTTTATTGAAACTTCAAAATAGAGTCTGGTTCAATATTACATCATAATTCTCACAAGAGTACTTTTATTCAACAAAAGGAGGGTTAAACTAGGGTTCCTATCTACTGTTTCGCTTGCTCCTCCATCCTAGCTAGCTCCTCTGCTCCAAAAGCTTCCAAGGTGTAGAGTTCACCATGTTCATCTATAAGGTGTGACACAATATACCAGCGTCGCCACCAATATAATATGTCAGGGTCACCAATGGTTACACCGTGAGCTACATAAACTCAATAGAATAACCCATATCCACTAACCCTTAACTTACAAACAATGGACTATAAAGTCAACTATTTCCACATAGTATATGCATAATTGACAAAAACAATTAACAATATCACATCCACATTCACTATTCAACCAACATTGGTGTCCAAGATTTCTGAGTTTCTCCTACGCGACATCTCGTAAACCGTGTCTCCATTTTCCACATTTCATAAACCGAAACATCATTACCAAAATCCGTTTTTAACACACAACCTCGGTTTCGCTGTTCCGGTCTCCCGAGTATCCTCACAATGGTTCCACGACACCGGGTTCCCATTGGCACACAAAAAATCTGCATTGGCTCCTCTCCGTGGATAACCAAGCCATATTACCAATGAGGCTACCACGTCCGGCACCATTGGCAATCTTCACAATGGGCTACCAAGTCCGGCCACATTATGGTTTTCACAATTCACGCAATGGGCTACCAAGTCCGGCCACATTGAGAGTTTTCACTCACCCAACGGGCTACCAGGTCCGGCCACGTTGCGGTTTCCACAAATCCACACAATGGCTACCAAGTCCGGCCACATTGCGGGTTATCTTACACACAATGGCCTACCACGTCCGACCACATTGCGGTTTCAAAACATACCTTGCCATTAACACACCCAAGGTGTCATGTTTCTATTTTCTCGATTTCTGTGTCTTGTTTTTATGCAACGACTCCGCGGCAGGACTTTTCACATACGTAATCATAAATCATTCATTGTAATCTTGAAACTAAACTAGCAAGATCATCCAACTCTATATTATTAATCATGCTTAAATCATCACTTAAAGCATAACGCCATATGTACGGACGCTTTTGGAGTGAAAATCACTTATGCTTCACAACAAGACAAGTAATGCAAACAATTCATAACACATGCTCATAACCACCTAAAGATCAAAATATGAATACTTCTATCAATAATAAAGTCTTATCTTTTGCAAAATCGTTCTTTCTTCCTTTGTGGGAAATTCAAAACAACACATGTGTTTATTAGGGTAAAAGTCGATTATTCCAACATGTTCATACTTCCATTAGTGAAAATAGGTTATTAACTATCATGCATTTCAAAACATTATAAGAGATAGATAACCTTATCTACGGAGAATCTACCTATACTTCCAACATACGGTTCTACGTTATACGTTGAGTTTAGTGGACAAGGGACTCTACATATACTTAGAGATAGCGTATATGGGACTCTACCTTTCTTCTTGGTAGTAGTGGCGACTACGGAGAGAATGTGTACGTCGGGCGGAATAACTTCCTACGGTTGGCCTCCGGTAGCTTCGAAAGAGAAAGGTTTCTCTCGAAACTAGATCTTAACTAAACTACTTGTAGGGGGATGAAAACAATTGATGCTTTCTGATCAACTGGTTTGCAACGGCTTTCTCGTGCCTCTTCACCGGAACCCTAATTCGTCGTCGGAACCCTAATCTGCAAAATAGACAGGGGGTGAGCGCACCTCTGCCTCTCGTGGCAAAGGCCCTCCGATGCCAAAGTTAGTATCACGTACTAGCAGTTAAACCCTAATTATCAGTAGGAAAGCAAGAATGCAAAGTATTGCGTACCTTTTACCTCTAGGTTTACTCTGTTTATATAGACATTCGTATGCTTGGCGCCCAAGCATCCCTATTGCCATAGGATTCCCAACTCGTATAGGAAACCCAGGATATCAAGGATTCTCGTTTCCTTTATCAGCTCATTGGAAAAGAGTCCTCTTTGGATTCTTTTCCATAATGAGCTGAACATCCCATACTCGTTGGGTATCTTTCTCAGATCCTATATTCATGGGATCTCATCCTTTAACGGAATACCACTGTTTCTGGATCCTTCCAGAGTGTTCTTTTTACTCCAACATCTGATTGGATTTCTTTATCTGTTCGGCTATCTCATAGCCAAACAGACTGTCTGGACCAATCACTTCACTTGTAACTGGTCCTTTATCAATTATTTGGACCATTGCCTTGCATGATGACTGTCCCATCATCCCTCGTATCACGTGCTTGGTTCTTACTTCATCTGTTCGGCTGTATCATAACCGAGCAGTCTGCTTGGACAGCTACTTCACATGTAACTTGGTCCAATGTAATTGGAATGTCTCTAACTGCCGAACAGTCAGTTTATAGCCATGACTTCTCATATCATTGGCCCTTAATTTGCCGAACAGACTGCATGGATCAATGACTTCCCATATCATTGGTCCATATCGCTGTTCACCGAACTGCCCGACGGTAAGTCCTGTCGTGCTTACCACGTGCTCCCGAATATCACGTGTTCGGCAACTAAATGTATGTGCTCGGGAATACCTCCCTACAATTGCTCCCCAGCTTCATCTATTTACCACTGTTCGTGGGCAATATATGATGCTTAGAAACAGAATTTTATTTAGACCAGACTCTTCTGATCCCGTGCAGTCATAATTTCAATATGTCATTGATGCCTTTTGGCGCCTTTGTCATTATACCATTTCGGGGTAATGACTCCACGTGGCACGTATCGTATGCCTATCATTAATTTCGAACTGACGTTCTATGAAATGACGTCAGAACGAACTCTGCTTTCCGTTACTTTATCCTGTAACGGCGTAAGAGGAGACGCTTCATCTCCGTTTCTTACCCTTAAACCCCAGAAAAGGGCTTATTTTGGGTTTCTCACCCAAAACTTCAAACTCGCTCCTTCTCTCTCTAGAAACCAGGTAAAAACATCCCGCCATCCACCATCGCCGCCGTCTGCAAATTCGATTGCACTCCAGGGAATCGTCACATTATTCTTGTAAGATTCTCGTTCTCACTCCATTTCGTCTGCTTAGGTTTCCCTCTGAGATCTCACTCTCAGATTCGTGGGTTGTTTCTAGGGCTTCTATTCGTTCCCATTTCCAGTTTTTTCTTCTTTTATGAATATACTCATGGCTGATGATAATGATCACCCTCCTAGACCGAGTAAATTTAGGAAACTCTGTGAAACCCCAACTGCCATGGCGGCATTTAGGTCTGAGTATAGCATCCCTGATAATATAGGGCTCGAACTCGCCCTTTTAGGAGCAGATAGGGATGGTGGCTCCTGGGATAGAATGTGCATCCCTATCGTGGCCATCGTCGAAGGTGGAGTCCGATTTCCCCTTCACCCATTACTCCGCCAGATCCTAAACTGGTATCGTCTCACCCCCATGCAAGTATCAACTAACGTCTTTAGGCTGATAATGGGTGTAATAGCTTTGAATAGGATTCTGGGGACCCAGTTAGGAATTTGGGATATTCAGTGGTGGTACAATATTGTACTAAACCCTGAGTATAATACCTACTATTTCAAAGTTAGAAGGGCAGAAAAGCGTCTCGTGCTCAACCTGCCAGACTCCGCTCGGGATCATGAGATTGATTTCCTTTATGTCACTGGAGCCTTTGAGCCACTAGGAGAGGATGGCCAAGTGCTAGGGCTCCATTGCCCCCACATATGGGGTTATCCACGTATGCTCTTGCTTTTTATCTTTTGCAATTTCTTCATTTACTGCTTTCTCGTAGCTTTCTATGTGCCTAATTTTGGTTTTATAACTCCAATCTTGCAGCTGAAAATGTTAACAAACGTCCTAGACGTGAGCCGAGCTACGTCCGAACAGAGGACAAAAACAGGATCCTAAAATACACAAGAGAACCAGGTACCCTAACAGCTGGTCGGGGTCGAGACGCTGATATACTGCTGGGATACGACCCTTCATACAGAGGGGTCATAGATAGAAGACTTGCCCATTCCAGCACCAGTGCTGCTTCTACTTCCACATCAATTGCTCCTCAACAACGTATTTCAAGACTTCAAGCTGGGGTTACTGTTGCTAGTCAACCTGGTGAAGTTCCCATTTCGGAAGGCGTGCCGCTTCCTCGTTTAAGACTCAGAAGATCTACTCGTGGACCAGTTTCTGAACAGCAACAGCCCGAACAACTGGTTCTAAATCGTGATACCAGCCAGTCTCCCTCATCCGATTATTCTCGATCACCAGGTACAATGACCCGTCAACCTCTTAACCTGAGCTCTCTACTTACTGTCTCCACACTGGGACGTGGTGCTACCAGCAGGGTAGCATCAACTGGCGCCCCGCCCCCACGATCACGTCGCAATAGGGGGGATCAGCAAGATCGTCCTCTTCACCTCGTGAAGAGGATGGTCCCCTTGATGCTGCTAACGCTCATCGGGACAAACGACCTAGGTCTGAGGACCCTGCTGGTTCTGTTTCACAAGCTGATACAGAAACCAATCTCCCTGTGTCACCAACTGCTCAAGTGCTTCCACAAACATGGACTCCTTCATTCCCTAGGGGTGACCGTCCTGTTCATGTTGGGGACAGTGCTAGTTCATCAGAAACAGCACTTGCCCTAGCTCAAGGGTTGCTGCTCCCTGTGCACATGCAGAAGGAATCTGGATCTGCACCTGACCGGCTAGTATCCACTGGTCTCGTCAGTGGTATTAAGGTAATATCTAAAAACCTTTCCTCAAATAAGTTGCAAACTTAGTATTGTACTTTAGTAACTCTCTCTGGTAACCCATAGTTTATTCAAAAGATGGTTGCATTGAATCAAAAATTTCAAGAGGTTGAACAAGAGCGCAATAGGCTGTTGAGAGATAACACAAGGCAACTTCAATCAATGAGAAGGCTGGAGAGAGAGAGACAAGGCAAAGGCGGAAGTTGCAGCGACCAAGGAGAAACTCGAAACTGCCGAGGAGGGTCTCAGTCAGGCACTGTCCGAAATCGACAATACAAAAAATGCGGCCTACGAAGATGGATACCAGAAGGGCTTTGATGCTACCACTTCCAGTTACGTGGAGCAGATGCCTGCCATCCAAGATCAAATCTGGGCTGCCTGCTGGGAGGCTTGTTTGACCAGAATGGGGGTTGCAGAAAATTCGCCCCTCTGGGAAGATAATGACTTGCCGAGCACCCGTGCCCAGACCATTCAACAACCAGCGGAACATCCAGTAGATGACATTGAACAGCAGATCAAAGAATTTGCCAATGCTGAAAAAGACACGGCTGTAGATGTGCATCCTGTTCAATCACCTGCTCGGGTTTCAACCCTAGAGCCCATTGACTTGGAAGAGAACGTAGTCGAAGATGGTACTGATACTAAGATCAACACTAACACTCCAGAGGTCCAGAATGTGGACTGATTTGGTTGCTCGTCCTGCGTGACCATAAGCGTATTTTGGTCCTGTGAGGCACCAGTACAATTAAATACTTTGTTAACACAGGTATTTGGCCCTTCGTGGCATAACTTTTTTTGCTCGGCTATTGTCATGTTTGCATCTGTTCGGATGCAAATAGTTTTAATCTTAAGTATTTCGTACTTTGATCCTATTTTGCTGTTAATACGTAGCAAATTTTGTGAATCATCATGGCCCGTACTTTGTCAGGTACTTTTAAATGTTCTAAGTATCTCGTACTTGAGAGCAGCAGTTTAAGTTTCACGTACTCACACAAAAACTTCTAAGTATCACGTACTTAGAACTACTTGTGTTTTGATAACGTTTAAGTTTTCACGTACTTAAAATTCCATACAAGTGTTTCATACTTGTTAAGTATCACGTACTGAAAAAATGGTCTAAGTTTCTCGTACTTCAATAGTTGTGGCCATCATATACAAGCCAATTGTTTTTCCAAGTGTATCGTACTTTAAATTTTATACAAGTGTTTTCATACTTGTACTTGTTTAAGTTTCACGTATTTTAAAGAATCATACTTGCGTTTAAGTTTCACGTACTTAAACAAGGCATACAAGTGTGCTCATACTTGTTAAAGGATTTTGAAAATCACACAAGTGTTTCATACTTGTGTTTAAGTGTCACGTACTTAACTGTTTGAAAGTCACACGAGTGTTTCTTACTTGTGTTTAAGTGTCACGTACTTAATGGTATAACCTGCTCCCCAATACGAATGAGGGAAACCAATCTCGTAGTTCGTATTTAAAACAAATACCAACAGTTATACTAGAAAGTGATTTTATTCAGAATCTGTAAACCTCAAGAGGGCTGTATTCGTACCCCTTTGTAACTAAAATAATCAAAAACTAGAACAAGGGAATTATATTCGTAATTCCCACACAATCACGTAGTGCAAATCTAAGACAGATTTTAATACTTCTAAACAAAGAACTTTCGTAGATTATGAACATTCCAAGGCCTTGGGATTGGATCACCATCAAAATCTGCCAATCTATAGGCTCATATGCCTACAATCTCAGTTACTCTATACGGGCCTTCCCAGTTGGCCCCCAGCTTGCCTTCGTTGGCCACCTTGGTGTTGCCGAGCACTTTTCGTAGCACGAGGTCCCCAACACCAAATTCTCGAGGATGAACATGCTTGTTGTAGCTTTTCATCAGCTGTTCTTGGTAAGAAGCAAGATGTACCAAGGCTTTTTCTCTCCTCTCCTCGGCGAGGTCAAGCTCGATTTGAAGGGCCCTGTCATTGCCTCCACTTTCAACCAAAACGGTCCTGTTGGTCGGCAGACCCACCTCCAGAGGTATGACAGCCTCTGTTCCATAGGCCAATGAATAGGGGGTCTCTCCCGTAGACCTCCTAGGCGTTGTTCGGTGAGCCCACAGAACTAATGGTAACTCGTCAGGCCACTTTCCCTTAGCTTTGTCCAGTCTTTTCTTGATTCCATCAAGGATAATTTTATTAGACGCCTCTGCTTGCCCATTACTCTGAGGGTAGGCTGGGGTGGAATAATAATTTCTTATTCCATACTGGGCACAAAAAGCCTTGAATTTCTTCTGAAATTGGGATCCATTGTCTGTGATCAATGAATAAAGGACCCCAAAGCGAGTGATGATGCTTTTCCACACGAACCTTTCTATCATAGGTTCAGTGATTTTGGCCAGTGGTTTTGCCTCAATCCACTTTGTAAAATAGTCAGTTGCTACAAGCAGGAATTTTCGATTCCCAGTTGCTTTGTGCAATGGACCCACGATATCCATCCCCCATTGAGCAAAAGGCCAGGGACTTGTCAAAGGCACCAGATCTTCGGTGGGTGTTCGAATCATTGGTGAGAATTTTTGACACTTCTCACAAATCTTCACATACACCTTTGCATCTTCTTGCATGTGTGGCCACCTGTATCCTTGAGTAATTGCTCGGTGGGCAATTGATCTGCCTCCAGCATGGCTCCCACATGTTCCCTCGTGGATTTCATGAAGGAACTTTTGTACCATCTCAGGATGTACACATAGTAAATATGGGCCTGTAAAGGATTTCCTGTATAACTTACCCTCTGGAGACAGCCAAAACCTGGCAGATTTGACCCTTATCTTGTGGGCCTCCTTTTTGTCAGAAGGGAGTATCTCGTCTCGTAAGAACTCCATGATTGGGTCCATCCAACTTGGTCCTTGGTTCACGTCCAAGACTAAGTCTTCACTCCTCCCAATGCTCGGCTTATTCAGATATTCGACTGACACCTTTCTTTTGAACTCGGTTGGTACAGCTGCAGCCAACCAAGCTAAAGAATCTGCATGAGCATTCTGTCCAGAACTAATTTGCTCAATATATACCCTCTCGAAGGTATCAAGCAAGTCCTTGGCTACCTGCACGTAAGCCAACATCTTTTCATTTCGAGTTTCATACTCGCCGGACAGCTGATTTACCACAAGCTAGGAATCACAATACACCCTAACCCGTTCTGCTTTAAGGGTTTTTGCACTCCTCAATCCAGCTAGGAGTGCCTCATATTCAGCTACATTATTCGTTGCACTGAATCCAAGCCAAACAGATAGTTCAATCAGAACTCCTTGAGGAGGAAACAGGACTACCCCAATTCCAGAACCAGTATTACATGCTGATCCGTCAACGAATAGCTTCCACTCCGTGGGATCCTGTTCGGCTGAAGGTTGATCCTTCATGGATGATGTCTCAGTCACCTGTTCCCTTCTCGTAGGAGGTAGGGGAGCCACAATGGGTGAAAATTCTGCCACAAAATCAGCCAACACTTGGCCTTTGATTGCTGTGCGTGGCTGATATTCGAGATCGTACTGGCTTAACTCCACGGACCATGTCGAGATCCTTCCCGAAAAGTCTGCCTTTCGTAGCAATGATTTTAATGGAAACTCAGTATAAACCACAACCTTATGGCTTTGGAAGTAGTGTGGCAATTTTCTTGTGGCTGTCCTAAGTGCCAGGACAAGTTTTTCTAAAGGCAGATATCTCGTCTTTGCATCCAACAATGTCTTGCTAACATAATAAATAGGGATTTGTTCGATCCCCAAATCCCTTAGCAGGACTGCACTTACTGCATGCTCAGAAACAGCTAAGTACAGAATTAAAGGCTCACCTGGCAATGGAGTTGACAAAAGTGGGGGCTCTGCCAGATACTTCTTCAGGTCCTGGAAGGCCTGTTCACACTCTGCTCCCCATTCAAATCCCTCCCTCTTTTTCAGCAATTGAAAAAAGGGTCTGCACTTATCACTTGACCTGCTGATGAATCTGTTAAGTGTTGTTGCCATTCCAGTCAGCCTCTGGACTTCTTTGGTAGTTTTGGGACTCTGTAGTCTTTGTAGGGCATCAATCTGATCGGGGTTTGCCTCTATCCCTCTCATGGTTACCAAATGGCCCAGGAACTTTCCTGAACCAACTCCAAACGCACACTTCGAGGCGTTGAGTTTTAGTTTATACTTCCTTAAGATTTCGAACACTTCTTTTAAGTCAGTAATATGCCCTCCTTTTTCTCGACTCTTTACCACCATATCATCTATGTAAACTTCCAAAGTTTTTCCAATGAGCTTCTTGAACATAATGGTTGCAAGTCTTTGGTATGTTGCCCCAGCATTCTTCAGCCCAAACGGCATAACACTGTAGCAATACGACCCTCGAGGTGTGATAAACGAAGTCTTCTCTTGATCAGGTTCAAACATAGCAATCTGATGATATCCTCGATATGCATCGAGAAAACTCATTCGCTCGTATCCAGAGGTTGCATCAACCAATTGGTCAATCCTGGGCAAAGGAAAACTATCCTTAGGGCATGCTTTGTTTAGGTCTGTGAAGTCCACACAGACACGCCACTTCCCATTCTTTTTCTTCACCACAACGGTGTTGGATAACCATTCTGGGTAATAGACTTCACGTATTGCTTTGGCCTCCAGTAAACGATCGACCTCCTCAATCACTGCATCTATATGCTGCACGGCTGCCCTTCGTTTTTTTTTGAATGATCGGCTTGTGCTGAGGGTCAATGTTTAAATGGTGACAGATCACATCTGCATCCACCTCGGGCATTTCCTCTGGCACCCATGCAAAAACATCAATATACTCTTTCAGAAATCTTATCGATTCAGCCTTTTCGTCTGCCGGTAGTGATTCTCCAATTAGAAAATATCTTTCAGGATCAGTCTCGTTGATCTGAATCTTCTCCAATCCTTCAACCACTTTTTCAGCCGGACTTCTTCCAACATCCTCGATAGTTGGTTGATCAGGTATTTCTAATGTATGAACATGGTGGACCTTTGGGGCAGTTTTGATAATGGAAATCAAACACTATTGTGCCACCTTCTGGTTGCCTTTAAGTACCTCAATCCCATTTGAACCTGGGAATTTCACCATCTGGTGATAAGTCGAGGAGACTGCTCTCATCTTGTGCAACCATGTCCTCCCTATAATCGCGTTATAGGAAGAAGGAACATCGACCACTAGGAAATCTGTTCTCAATACCACTGATCCAGCCCGAACAGGTAACGTTACCTTCCCAAGGGGCCAGACTGCTCCTGCATCGAACCCAATGAGAGGTGTTGTAGACTGCTCTAAGTTTGTTTGGGCCAGTTTGTTTGGGCCAGCCTTAGCTTCTTGAACGCATCGTAGTACAACACCTCTGTACAACTTCCTGAGTCCACAAGGATCCTCTCAATGTCGTATTCCCCAACTCGTAGGGTTACGACCAATGCATCGTTGTGGGGTATTTGGACCTCTCCTAGGTCATCATCACTGAATGCCAAAGCTCTCATTGCATACATCAGTCTCTCGCCCTCTCTTGTTTCCCAATCGCATCACGTGCTGATCGTGCTTAACTTGCCTTTGTAACAGCCTAACCTCTTTTCTCGTGTAAAGTGTGGCCAACCCATGTAGCATATGGATTATTCCTTTAGGGTTTTGCTCGTAACCCAGCTCCATAGCCTTCCCTTTCTCCTTAGGATCCTCTTGGATAAATTCCTTGAGATAGCCCCGAGAGACCAAATCATCAAGGTGCCTCTTGTACATCTCACAATCCTCGGTCATGTGGCCCTAATCTTTGTGGTAACTGCAGTGCTGATTCGTAGCACGTTTTGCATCCTTGTCTCCGCCTAGACTCGGGGGGCCACTTGAAATATGGCTGATTCTTTATTCGATAAAGAATCCTGTATATTGGTTCCTTCCAAACCGTAGTGATAGAAAAGAAAGCTTTTGGGTCAGGAGCTTGCTTATCTTTGTACGGCTCTTTCTTAGACTGCCCATATTCCCTTCTCTCTCTATAAGTCTTGGGCTCTGGCTTATCCACCTTTTTGGCAGGTGCCTTTGGCTGTTCGGCAATCGTCCTGCCATCCTCACGGAGTATGTCATCCTCCATTCTGGCATGTTGCTCTATCCGTTCCATCAATTTAGCCAAGGTGGCTACTGGATGTTTATTCAATGAGCGGCGCAGCTCTCCCCGAACAGGCAAACCAGTCTTGAAGGTTGCAATTGCGTACTCCTCACTGCAACTTTCAATCTCGTTGAAAGTCTCCCAGTACTTCTTTGCATAATCCCTGATCTGCTCGTTCTCCTCCTGTTTCATGGTGGAAATACTCTCAAAGGTCTTAGGGGCCTTTCTGCTAGTCAGGAACCGAGCAGTGAATTCCTCGGCCAACTGCCTCCATCCTCGTATGGATCGCGGGCCCAATTTATGAAACCAGGCTAAAGCCACCTTACCAAGGCTAGAGGGAAACATCTTGCATAAGATGGCATCATCTCCCTCGTGCATGAACATAGCCTGCTGGTAATGCTGGATGTGAGCTACGGGATCCGTATTTGTCTCGTAAAGTACGAACATACCGTGCTTCACTCTGCTCGGCAACCTAGCCTCTTGTAGCCTCTTTGCAAAAGGGGAGGCTGCAATATTACTTAGGGCCCTTCATGCTGCTTCTCGTGCAGTCACTGTCCCATCCTCATGTTCCTTCGATTTGTGAGCCGTGGCTTTGGCCCAATCAGCATCAGGTCTCTCGTACCTGTCTCGATGATGTTTCCTAGTTCCCTCCTCTTCGGGGGTGGAACTTCTGTCTCTGCTCCTCCCTTTTCGTGAAGAAGCCTTTCTCTCGGGTGTTCGGCTTTTACTTCTTCTTCCCTTTTTTCGTGGAGAAGCCTCATAACGCCCTATGACAGGACTTCTGCTCCTTCTTCTTCGTGAATGGGTCTGCTTATGGACTACCAGCGTCCTTCCATCTCTTGGGGAATGCCTACGAGAAAGTCCAGAATCTTCTGGGTGCTCTCGTATCCGCTGCAACTCCTGTATCTCATACTCTCGTTTCTTAATCAAACGAGCATACTCCTCGATTTCTCCTCTCTTTTTATCTAGGAGATCATTGTCATCGTGTATACTTCTTGAACGGATGACTGACTCATCCCTTCGATGAGACCTACTCCTTCTCGTGGAGCCAGTAGCAGTTTTGTCTCCTTTTTCTTTGGAGTTACCTCTGTCATGTCTACCAGTTGGCTTTCTCGGAGCGCCTGGTGGGGATTTATCTCTTCCCCCACCCAACTGGTCCTTTGGACTAAACGGAGTAACTGGATCTTCTTCCATCGTACTTATTTTTCTAAAAAGCTGGTTCGATTCCCACAGACGGCGCCAATTGCAGGGGGATGAAAACAATTGATGCTTTTTGATCAACTGGATTGCAACGGCTTTCTCGTGCCTCTTCACCGGAACCCTAATTCGTTGTCGGAACCCTAATCTGCAAAATAGACAGGGGGTGAGCGCACCTCTGCCTCTCGTGGCAAAGGCCCTCCGATGCCAAAGTTAGTATCACGTACTAGCAGTTAAACCCTAATTATCAGTAGGAAAGCAAGAATGCAAAGTATTGCGTACCTTTTACCTCTAGGTTTACTCTGTTTATATAGACATTCGTATGCTTGGCGCCCAAGCATCCCTATTGCCATAGGATTCCCAACTCGTATAGGAAACCTAGGATATCAAGGATTCTCGTTTCCTTTATCAGCTCATTGGAAAAGAGTCCTCTTTGGATTCTTTTCCATAATGAGCTGAACATCCCATACTCGTTCGGTATCTTTCTCAGATCCTATATTCATGGGATCTCATCCTTTAACGGAATACCACTGTTTCTGGATCCTTCCAGAGTGTTCTTTTTACTCCAACATCTGATTGGATTTCTTTATCTGTTCGGCTATCTCATAGCCGAACAGACTGTCTGGACCAATCACTTCACTTGTAACTGGTCCTTTATCAATTATTTGGACCATTGCCTTGCATGATGACTGTCCCGTCATCCCTCGTATCACATGCTTGGTTCTTACTTCATCTGTTCGGCTGTATCATAACCGAGCAGTCTGCTTGGACCAGCTACTTCACATGTAACTTGGTCCAATGTAATCGAAATGTCTCTAACTGCCGAACAGTCAGTTTATAGCCATGACTTCTCATATCATTGGCCCTTAATTTGCCGAACAGACTGCATGGATCAATGACTTCCCATATCATTGGTCCATATCGCTGTTCACCGAACTGCCCCGCGGTAAGTCCTGTCGTACTTACCACGTGCTCCCGAATATCACGTGTTCGGCAACTAAATGTATGTGCTCGGGAATACCTCCCTACACTACTTAAACTTTATGGATCGAAGGGTGGTTGAGTGGTGGTTTAGTGGCGGCCTAGGATGAGTTTCTTGAAGAATTTTGGAAGAACTCAAGAACAAGAAAGAACTAGGAAAAACAAAGTAAGAACACAAGGATTCTAGAGAGAGAAGTTGAATGGGTGAAGGTGTGAGTTGAATGGCAAAGATGGGGTGCTATTTATAGCCAAACTAACTTCTATTACCCAATGAATAAAATTTTCCCTAGCAAATATTGTCCAATGGTTAAAAGGGCAAATCATGATTGAAAGCCTTGTCAAATGCAATCTTTAGGCGTAAGGCTATAAAATCAAGTAGGATATTAGGCTTTCTAGGTAAATCTAGGTGATCATAGTCTAGGTTGGCAAGTCTTACAAGTCTAGGGTAGGGTTTGATTAGGCTAAGGCATTGCCTTCCATGTTTAGTCATTCATAGATCTAGCTTGTAGTCAATTTCTAGGATGATTAAAGGCTACTTTGGAATCAAATCTAGGATGATTAGGGCTCGGATTCTATGCTAGAAATTGACTAGAATGGATGAGTTGTCTAGTCAATTGGACTTAAGGCTAAAATAGGGCTAAAGATGTAGCTTGTGCAAGTGTTCAAACACATGCACACACTCCACCCTCTCTCTCACTCTTTCTCGGCCTTTCTCTCCTCTCCCCCTCTCGGCTCTCTCTCTCTCTCTCTCTCTCTCTCTCTCTTGTTCAATGAATATATATATATATATATATATATATTTGACTACATATATGGTTATATATGTACTTAAAGAATCTAGGAAAGTGACTCTAGTATATTTAGGCTTAAGGCTATAACCCCAGGCATGACTTGTCTTATCAAATTGTATATATATGTATATACACTTGGCAAGTCTAATCTCTATTAACCAAGGGATAATAATTCCCCTAACATTTGTTACCTAATGGGTAAAGAAAAAGTAAGGTTGACATGAAAGGTTGAAATGACAAGGTTGACTTCTTAGAAGCAAGGTACAAGATTCCCATGGTACAAGATTCCCATGTGACTAGTCTTGTCACACACACACACACACACACTCACACACACACACACACACACATATATATATATATATATATATATTAGTAGACTAGTTACTATTATCCCATGGGTAATATCTCCCATAACAATTATGGACCAAAGGGTAAAGAAAAAGTAAGGTTGACATGACATGACCAAAGATTCTTTTCTTGACTATAGGGAGGTATTCTCGAGCACATACACTTAGTTGCCGAACACGAGATGTTTGGAAGCACGTGGTAAGTACGATAGGACTTACCGCCGGGCAGTTCGGTGAACAGCAATATGGACCAATTATATGGGAAGTCATTGGTCCATGTAGTCTGTTCGGCTAATCAAAGGCCAATGACATGAGAAGTCAGTGGTGTAAACTAACTCTTCGGCAGATAGAGACATTCTGATTATGTTAGGACCAAGTTACATGTGAAGTAACTGGTCTAGGAAGTCTGTTCGGCAACGAGATGGCCGAACAAAAGAAAGAACTTCAGTCAAGTATTGGAGCATAAGGAACATTCTGGAAGAATCCAGAAACAATAGTATTCCGTTAAGGAATAAGATCTCGAGAATATAGTGTGACATCCTTTTTAATTGAGGTGCTTAAATGTTATATTTAATAACTTAAGGGCTAAAGTGCAATTTTTTGTTTAAATTGGTGCATGTGTGCCGTGTGTTTGTGTGAGGTGGTGTGTGTGTGTGTCATCAAAAGGGAAAGAAAAAAAAAACAGAAAGGAAACCCATCAGGGAGTTGTTCCAACGTGGAGAGAGAGAGAGAGAGAGGGAGAGAGAGAGAGAGACGGTGGAAAGAAGGTGGAAGAGTGATTGAAACCTCAATTCAGTAGGTAATTTTCACTCCCTTTTTGCTTAAATTCGTGTATAACAAATGAATATGCATAACTGTGTTTTGAGCAGAATTGAATCTGTCCTGTTTTTGATGAATATTTCTTGTTGACATACCGATCATGTTATTTTCTGATAATTTTACTGTAGGTGCCTCTGTGAGTTTAGTTTATGCTGTAAAAATTTCAGAATTTTCTGAATAGTATGGAAAAAGATAAAAATCTTGAACCGGGCTGCAGTCAGATTCGCGTCTGGGCAGACAGCCCAGACACATGTTGGAAAAACGGGCATAACTTCTTGCTCGGGTACCGGTTTTACGCACCGTTTCTTGATTCCGAAACTAGACTCGCATATCTTTCTGAATATGTATGGGTTGTGTCGTGGTTCTTTCTAGATTATAGCAGTTTTTGAATTAAAGTTCAGGTTTTGGTGATTCTGGAATTCTGGGCAGGTTTTGTAGCTGTGTTCTTAATCAATTTTCTCATAGTTGAATATGCTTTCTGACTATGGATGCTGTTGAGTCTTAAACCTTGATCAGTTGGTGTTGTTTTGGCGTTGGAAATATTGGAAAAGATTAAGTGTGTGATTTTTAATGAGCATTCGATCGCAGACTGTTCTGCTGGGTCTGTAGTTTCTGTTTTAGATGTGTAATTTCAATGGAGCATATCTTAGTCATTCGGAGTCCAATTTGGGCAAATTTTATATCTAGATTGATGTACTAGAAGCCTTCTTGCTAGTGGTGGTGGTCTTGTAGTATTCTTTGAAACCTATAGAATTCTATAGTCAGAAATCGATCAGTGGTTCTGTTGATAATGTGTGAAATTGTGAAATTCTTGGTTTTGGGTATGAATTGGTGATTTTACTTTTGTCCGGCATACGTTAAATAGTTGAATTCATGCAGAACATTGTTAATGCATTTGTTAAAGCCTTAAAAGTATTTCTATACTAAAATGTTTGGCTTGTGGATAGGTGACGAGTCGGTGAATCAAGGAGCACCGAAACCATAGTTGTACTTTCTTTTGGAGTACAAGGTGAGTGTTTGATTCATAGATGTTATTCTATATTGAATTGAACTTGAATGTTGGCTTAGTGCCCGGTGATTGGCTTTATGCCATATGGCTTTATGCCTTAAACTATTGGCTGTGTGCCCGGTGATTGGCTTAATGCCAAAAGGCTTTATGCCTTAAATTATTGGCTTTGTGCCCGGTGTTGCTTTTAATTACTTGGTTCACTGTTTGACTGGTTGAGATATATCTTTTAGCTGTACCTTTAATATGGAATTGCATCCATGTCTCATAACACTCCTGGATTCCATTTTGGAATCCAGTTTTGCAGGCGTTGTAGATATCCACTGCTGATCGTCGAGGGGTTGTACGCTCGCTTAGGGTAGCACGTCGGGAAGGCTGGACTAGTTTTGGCAAAATTTTGTAGATAGGGATGTAGTTGCAGCCTATGTTTAAATTTGGTTTATTGTATAGTTTAATGTTTTCTTAAGACTTCCGCTGTGTTTGTAAGAACGTTAAGTTTTGCGTTATCAATAAAATGGTTGTTGGATAATTTAGTTGCTAAAACTTGAGTTATAGAAATGGGTTGGTGGTTGATGTTGCACCCTCACGTCGGTTTAGGCTCATTTGAGTGCTGGGCCGGGGTGGGGTGTGACAGCTTGGTATCAGAGCCTAGGCTTATCTAGATTCTGAGAGTCGTTGAGCGAGTGGCGATCTAGCAGTGGATTTAGGAGTCGATCATATTTTGTCGAGTAGTTTAGTGTTGGTTTATCTAACATGATAAAATAGTGTATGTTGTTGCTGTTGTCAAATTGAATTGCAACAGGCAAGGAAAATGGAAGAAGAAGCCTCTTCCCATCCTGAGCAAGCAGATCCGGCTGCTAGGGCTGCACCGGCAGGAGTTCAGGTAGGGGCTGGGGATATCGATAGACTATTGGCGGCTTTGGCACAGTATGCTGAACGACAAGCTGCACCTCCGGTTAATCCTCCGGTTAATCATAATGTTGGATTACTAGAGAAATTCAAGAAGCTGTATCCAACGGAGTTTGAAGGTACTTTTAAACCTCAAGAGGCGGAGGATTGGTTGAAAACGGTTGAGAGAGTTCTAACAGCTATGGGAGTAACTGATGAACAAAAGGTGACTTTAGCAACCTTCACCTTGAAAGGGCAAGCTTTATTATGGTGGGAGGGAAGTCAGAGGTTGTTGTCAGCCCCATTACCAGGTATTCAGCCACCAGTGCCACAAGTAATCACATGGGCTAGATTTGTGAAGGCTTTTAATGATCGTTACTGTCCTGAGACGTATCGTTTCCAGCAGGAAGCAGATTTTATTAATCTTAAACAGGGGAGTATGTCAGTGGCCGAATATGAAGCCAAGTTTAATGCTCTTTCAGCCTATGCTACGGATATGGTGAATACTGAAGAAAAGAAGGGTAGACGGTTCAGAGGTGGGTTGGAGGATAATGTTCGAACCAGAATGACAATTTATAAAGAAAAAGACTATGCGGATTTGATTGAAACAACAAAGATGATTGGCAAGGATGTTGAAGAGTTGTTTAGTAAGCGAGAACAATCAAAAAAGGGTAAATTTGAGGCGAGGCAGGCTAGCCAGGGGGGAAAATCAAGCGATTTTCATAGAGGTGGAGGAGAATTTCAACATTTGAAGGGTCAGGGTGAGGGAAAACAGCAAGGTAGTCAAAGCTATGAGGCAAGTAAGCCAAGTTTTGGCAGGGGGAGTAGTTCAAGTGGACGTGGAACTCCTTTTAAGTGTTATCGGTGTGGGTCGCCCAATCATCGCATGAGAGATTGTCCGGAATCGGGGAAAGGGTTTAAATGTTTTAGATGTGGGGAAATGGGGCATATTGCAACTCATTGCACGAAACCACAAGCTTCAGGTGCATCTTCTAGTGGCAGTGTTCCGGTTGGCCGTGGAATAAATGTTGGTAGGCCTGTTGGTCGGGGTGGTGGAACAGGTGGATCTACAGCACCGGGGAGAGTGTTCGCCATGACACGACAAAATGTCCAGGCAACTCCAAACGTGGTGACAGGTACTTTAATGGTTTGTGGTGTTAATGCACAAATTTTAATTGATCCTGGTTCTACGCATTCTTTTGTGTCGAACTTGTTTAGTGTGCATTTGAAAAAGCATTATGTGTTATTAGACACTGCTTTAGCGATATCTACTCCCGTTGGAGAAGTGGTGATAGTTGGGGTATCTTTTCCCAAGTGTGTGGTGAATATGTGTGATAGAAATCTAGAAGTTGATTTGATTCCTCTAGTAATGTCTGATTTTGATGTTATTCTAGGAATGGATTTCTTATCTACACATCATGCATCTTTAGATTGCTTTAATAAAGAAGTTGTCTTTAAAATACCGGGTGAGTCGGAAATTAAATTCTGTGGTGATAGACAGACTTCTGTAACTGGTATGTTATCTGCTCTTAAAGCTGTTAGTATGTTAAGGAAGGGATGTCAGGGGTATTTGGCCTATGTTGTTGACACGGAGGAGAAACCGTTAGAGTTATCAGATATACCGATTGTGATGGAGTTTCCGGATGTCTTTCCAGATGAATTACCGGGAATTGTGCTTGATAGGGAGGTAGAATTTACTATTGACGTGATACCGGGAACGAATCCTATTTCTATTCCACCGTATCGAATGGCACCAGCTGAGTTGCTAGAATTAAAAATTCAATTGAAAGATTTACTTGACAAAGGGTTTATTCGATCAAGTATCTCACCATGGGGTGCACCGGTTTTATTTGTGAAGAAGAAAGATGGTACTATGCGTATGTGCATTGATTACAGGCAGCTGAATAAGGTGACGATACGGAATAAGTATCCGTTGCCAAGAATTGATGATTTGTTTGATCAGTTGCAGGGAGCGACCGTCTTTTCAAAAATTGATTTAAGATCGGGATACCATCAGGTTAAGGTGAAGGATAGTGATGTCTCCAAAACGGCTTTTCGAACGAGGTATGGCCATTATGAGTTTCTTGTTATGCCTTTCGGAGTGACTAATGCTCCAGCGGTATTTATGGATCTCATGAATAGGGTGTTTGAGCCGTATCTAGATTTGTTCGTCATTGTGTTTATTGACGATATTTTGATCTATTCTCGAACTAAGGAAGATCATGAGCAACATTTGAGAATTGCATTGCAGACTTTACGAGATAAGCAATTGTATGGTAAATTGAGCAAATGCGAATTTTGGCTTGAAAGTGTTGCATTTCTGGGACATATGATCTCTAGAGATGGCATTTGTGTGGATCCAAAGAAAGTGGAGGCAGTAGTGAATTGGGAAAGACCGACTAATGTTTCTGAAATCCGAAGTTTCCTTGGTCTAGCAGGATATTATCGGAGATTTATTCAGGGTTTTTCTTCTATTGCCTTGCCTATGACCAAATTGACTAGAAAAGATGTAAAGTTTGTGTGGTCTAATGAATGTGAAGATAGTTTTCAAGAATTGAAGTCTCGGTTGGTATCTGCACCGGTATTGACTATTCCGATGGGTACCGAGGACATGGTGATCTACACTGATGCTTCTCATCAAGGTTTGGGTTGTGTTCTTATGCAACGAGGTAAGGTTATTGCTTTTGCTTCGAGGCAGTTGAAAAATCATGAACATAATTACCCTACACACGATTTAGAGCTAGCAGCTGTCGTTTTTGCACTTAAGTTGTGGAGGCATTACTTGTATGGAGTGACTTGCGAAATCTATTCTGATCATCAAAGTCTTAAGTATTTGTTTACGCAGAAGGAGTTGAATTTGAGACAAAGAAGGTGGATGGAATTAATTAAAGATTATGATTGCTCTATTCACTACCATCCAGGGAAAGCGAATGTGGTTGCTGATGCTTTGAGTCGGAAAACAGCAGCGAGAATGGCTTGTATCCAATGTTCGAGGGTTGTAAATTTTACTGAGCTGAAGCAAATGGGTATGGAGTTCTCTTTCAATAGCAATGATGTTTTGTTGGCACAGTTCAGTGTTCGGCCCTTATTTGTGGACCGTATTCGGGATGGACAATATGACGATCCATATATGGAGGAAATCAGAAAGAAGGTAGTAAAAGGTAAGAGTTTCGGATACAATATTCGAGAGGATGGTATGCTTTTGTATGGACATAGAATGTGTGTTCCAGATGATGCAGCTCTAAAAAGAGAAATTTTGGAGGAGGCGCACAGCTCAGCTTATGCTATGCATCCAGGAAGTACGAAGTTGTATCGTGACTTGAGGGAGTTTTATTGGTGGGTTGGCATGAAAAGGGAGATTGCAGAATTTGTTGCTAGTTGCTTGACATGTCAGCGAGTGAAAGTTGAACATCAAAGACCGGCGGGTCTGTTGCAGAATCTTCCTATACCGGAGTGGAAATGGGAACATGTAACAATGGATTTTGTGACAGGGCTACCGCGTTCTAAGGGAGGTTATGATTCGATTTGGGTTATTGTGGATCGATTGACAAAGACAGCTCATTTCCTACCTGTCAAGACCACATACTCTACAGATAAGTATGCTCAAATTTACGTCAGTGGGATTGTTAGATTGCATGGAGCGCCTTTGTCTATTGTTAGTGACAGAGATCCGAAGTTTACGTCTAGATTTTGGGTGAGTTTGCAACGAGCTATGGGTACTTCACTGAAATTTAGTACAGCTTTTCATCCTCAAACTGATGGGCAATCTGAACGGACCATTCAGACTTTGGAAGATATGCTGAGGGCGTGTGTTCTTGATTTTAAGGGCAGCTGGGATGAATATTTGCCGTTGATTGAGTTTGCCTATAATAATAGTTATCACAGCAGCATTGGCATGCCACCGTATGAGGCTTTATATGGCAGGAGGTGCAGAACACCAATTTGTTGGAACGATGTTGGTGAGAGACAGATGTTGGCTCAGCAAATGGAGCAATTAGGTGAGGATCGGAGGCTAGGTCCTGAAATGGTTAAACAAACCGTTGATGGAGTTCAAATTATAAGGAAGCTTTTAAAAATTGCCCAAGATCGTCAAAAGAGCTATGCTGATAAACGAAGAAGAGATTTGGAATTTGAGGTGGGTGACCGTGTATTCATTCGTGTATCGCCTTGGAAAGGGGTTGTTCGCTTCAAAGGAAAGAAGAAATTGGCACCGAGGTACATTGGGCCGTATGAGATTACTGGGAGAGTAGGGGCAACAGCTTATCGATTGGCTTTGCCGATGGAATTGGCACGGTTGCATGATGTATTCCATGTTTCGATGTTGAGGAAGTATGTGCCAGATTCGACACACGTGCTAAATGATACAGAACCGATGGAACTAAAGGAGAACTTGACCTATGTGGAGGAACCAATTCGGATTTTGGAGCGAGGGGAACATGTCCTTCGTTCAAAAGTAATACCGTTGGTGAAAGTCCAATGGCGTAATCATTCAGAGCGGGAAGCTACGTGGGAGACGGAGGAGTCTATGCGAAAGAGCTATCCGCATTTGTTTGAATTTGGTAAGTAATTTCGGGGACGAAATTTCCTAAGAGGGGGAGGGTGTGACATCCTTTTTAATTGAGGTGCTTAAATGTTATATTTAATAACTTAAGGGCTAAAGTGCAATTTTTTGTTTAAATTGGTGCATGTGTGCCGTGTGTTTGTGTGAGGTGGTGTGTGTGTGTGTCATCAAAAGGGAAAGAAAAAAAAAAACAGAAAGGAAACCCATCAGGGAGTTGTTCCAACGTGGAGAGAGAGAGAGAGAGAGGGAGAGAGAGAGAGAGACGGTGGAAAGAAGGTGGAAGAGTGATTGAAACCTCAATTCAGTAGGTAATTTTCACTCCCTTTTTGCTTAAATTCGTGTATAACAAATGAATATGCATAACTGTGTTTTGAGCAGAATTGAATCTGTCCTGTTTTTGATGAATATTTCTTGTTGACATACCGATCATGTTATTTTCTGATAATTTTACTGTAGGTGCCTCTGTGAGTTTAGTTTATGCTGTAAAAATTTCAGAATTTTCTGAATAGTATGGAAAAAGATAAAAATCTTGAACCGGGCTGCAGTCAGATTCGCGTCTGGGCAGACAGCCCAGACACATGTTGGAAAAACGGGCATAACTTCTTGCTCGGGTACCGGTTTTACGCACCGTTTCTTGATTCCGAAACTAGACTCGCATATCTTTCTGAATATGTATGGGTTGTGTCGTGGTTCTTTCTAGATTATAGCAGTTTTTGAATTAAAGTTCAGGTTTTGGTGATTCTGGAATTCTGGGCAGGTTTTGTAGCTGTGTTCTTAATCAATTTTCTCATAGTTGAATATGCTTTCTGACTATGGATGCTGTTGAGTCTTAAACCTTGATCAGTTGGTGTTGTTTTGGCGTTGGAAATATTGGAAAAGATTAAGTGTGTGATTTTTAATGAGCATTCGATCGCAGACTGTTCTGCTGGGTCTGTAGTTTCTGTTTTAGATGTGTAATTTCAATGGAGCATATCTTAGTCATTCGGAGTCCAATTTGGGCAAATTTTATATCTAGATTGATGTACTAGAAGCCTTCTTGCTAGTGGTGGTGGTCTTGTAGTATTCTTTGAAACCTATAGAATTCTATAGTCAGAAATCGATCAGTGGTTCTGTTGATAATGTGTGAAATTGTGAAATTCTTGGTTTTGGGTATGAATTGGTGATTTTACTTTTGTCCGGCATACGTTAAATAGTTGAATTCATGCAGAACATTGTTAATGCATTTGTTAAAGCCTTAAAAGTATTTCTATACTAAAATGTTTGGCTTGTGGATAGGTGACGAGTCGGTGAATCAAGGAGCACCGAAACCATAGTTGTACTTTCTTTTGGAGTACAAGGTGAGTGTTTGATTCATAGATGTTATTCTATATTGAATTGAACTTGAATGTTGGCTTAGTGCCCGGTGATTGGCTTTATGCCATATGGCTTTATGCCTTAAACTATTGGCTGTGTGCCCGGTGATTGGCTTAATGCCAAAAGGCTTTATGCCTTAAATTATTGGCTTTGTGCCCGGTGTTGCTTTTAATTACTTGGTTCACTGTTTGACTGGTTGAGATATATCTTTTAGCTGTACCTTTAATATGGAATTGCATCCATGTCTCATAACACTCCTGGATTCCATTTTGGAATCCAGTTTTGCAGGCGTTGTAGATATCCACTGCTGATCGTCGAGGGGTTGTACGCTCGCTTAGGGTAGCACGTCGGGAAGGCTGGACTAGTTTTGGCAAAATTTTGTAGATAGGGATGTAGTTGCAGCTTATGTTTAAATTTGGTTTATTGTATAGTTTATGTTTTCTTAAGACTTCCGCTGTGTTTGTAAGAACGTTAAGTTTTGCGTTATCAATAAAATGGTTGTTGGATAATTTAGTTGCTAAAACTTGAGTTATAGAAATGGGTTGGTGGTTGATGTTGCACCCTCACGTCGGTTTAGGCTCATTTGAGTGCTGGGCCGGGGTGGGGTGTGACATATAGGATCTGAGAAAGATACCCAACGAGTTTGGGATGTTCGGCTTGTTATGGAAAAGAGTCCTACAAGGATTAAGGTAATGAACTGATAAAGGAAACGAGAATCCTTGATATCCTGGGATTCCTATACGAGTTAGGAATCCTAGGGCAACACGGATGCTTGGCCAGCAAGCATACGTAAATCTATAAATAAGAGGTAAACCTAGAGGTAAAAGGTACGTAATACTTTGCATTCTTGCTTTCCTACTGATAATTAGGGTTTGAACTGCTAGTACGTGATACTAACTTTGGCATCGGAGGGCCTTTGCCACGAGAGGCAGAGGTGCGCTCACCCCCTGTCTATTTTGCAGATTAGGGTTCCGACGACGAATTAGGGTTTCGGTGAAGAGGCACGAAAAAGCCGTTGCAGTCCAGTTGATCCGAAGCATCAATTGTTTTCATCCCCCTACAATTGGCGCCGTCTGTGGGAAACGAACCAGCTTTTTTCAAAAGTAAGTACGATGGAAGAAGATCCAGCTACTCCATTTAGTCCAAAGGACCAGTTGGGTGGGGGAAGAGATAAATCCCCACCAGGCGCTCCGAGAAAGCCCACTGGTAGACATGACAGAGGTAACTCCAAGGAAAAAGGAGACAAAACTGCTACTGGCTCCACGAGAAGGAGTAGGTCTCATCGAAGAGAAGAGTCAGTTGCCCGTTTAAAGAGTATACACGATGATAACGATGTCCTTGATAAGAAGAGAAGGGAAATCGAGGAGTATGCTCGTTTAATTAAAAAACGAGAGTATGAGATACAGGAGTTGCAGCGGGTACGAGAGCACCCAGAAGATTCTGGACTCTCTTGTAGGCATTCCCAAAGAGATGGAAGGACGCTGGTAGTCCATAAGAAGACCCATTCACGAAGAAGAAGGAGCAGAAGTCCTGTCATAGGGCGTTATGAGGCTTCTCCACGAAAAAGGGGAAGAAGAAGTAAAAGCCGAACACCCGAGAGAAAGGCTTCTTCACGAAAAGGGAGGAGCAGAGACAGAAGTTCCACCCCCCGAAAAGGAGGGAACAAGGAAACATCATCGAGACAGGTACAAGAGACCTGATGCTGATTGGGCCAAAGCCACGACTCACAAGTCCAAGGAGTTCGAGGATGGGACAGTGACTGCACGAGAAGCAGCACGCAAGGCATTAAGTAATATTGCGGCCTCCCCATTTACAAAGAGGCTACAAGAGGCAAGGTTGCCGAGCAGGGTAAAGCACGGTGCGTTCGTACTTTACGAGACAAATACGGATCCCGTGGCTCACATTCAGCATTATCAACAGGCTATGTTTATGCATGAAGGGGATGATTCCATCTTGTGCAAGATGTTTCTCTCCAGTCTTGGCAAGGTGGCTTTATCCTGGTTTCATAAACTGGCCCCACGATCCATACGAGGATGGAGGCAGTTGGCCGAGGAATTCACTGCTCGGTTCTTGACAAGCAGAAAAGCCCCAAAGACCTTTGAGAGTCTTTCCACCATGAAACAGGAGGAGAACGAGCAGATCAGGGATTATGCAAAGAAGTACTGGGAGACTTTCAATGAGATTGAAAGTTGCAGTGAGGAGTACGCAATTGCTGCCTTTAAGACTGGTTTGCCTGTTCGGGGAGAGTTGCATCGTTCATTGAATAAACATCCGGTAGCCACACTGGCTAAATTGATGGAACCACACTGGCTAAATTGATGGAACGAATAGAGCAACATGCCAGAATGGAGGATGACATACTCCGTGAGGATGGCAGGACGGTTGCCAAACAGCCGAAAGCATCTGCCAAAAAAGTGGATAAGCCAGAGCCCAAGACTTATAGAGAGAGAAGAGAGTATGGGCAAGCTAAGAAAGAGCCGTACAAGGATAAGCAAGTTCCTGACCCCAAATCTTTCTTTTCTATCACTACGGTTTGGAAGGAGCCAATTTATAGGATTCTTTATCGAATAAAAAATCAGCCATATTTTAAATGGCCCCCGAGTCTTGGTGGAGACAAGGATGTAAAACGTGCTACGAATCAGCACTGCAGTTACCATAAAGATTGGGGCCACATGACCGAGGATTGTGAGATGTACAAGAGGCACCTTGATGATTTGGTCTCTCGGGGCTATCTCAAGGAATTTATCCAGGAGGACCCAAAGGAGAAAGGGAAAGCTATGGAGCTAGGTTACGAGCAAAACCCTAAAGGAATAATCCATATGATACATGGGTTGGCCACACCTTATACGAGAAATGAGGTAAGGCTATTACAAAGGCAAGTCAAGCACGATCAGCACGTGATGCGATTGGGAAACAAGAGAGGACGAGAGACTGATGTATGCAATGAGAGCTTGGCATTCAGTGATGATGACCTAGGAGAGGTCCAAATACCCCACAACGATGCATTGGTCGTAACCCTACGAGTTGGGGAATATGACATTGAGAGGATCCTTGTGGACTCAGGAAGTTGTACAGAGGTGTTGTACTACGATGCGTTTAAGAAGCTGGGGTTGGCCCAAACAGATTTAGAGCAATCTACAACACCCCTGATCGGCTTCGGTGCAGGAGTAGTCTGGCCCTTTGGAAAGGTAACACTACCTGTTCGGGCTGGAACCGTGGTATTGAGGACAAATTTCTTAGTAGTCGATGTTCCCTCTTCCTATAACGCGATTATAAGAAGGACATGGTTGCACAAGATGAGGGCAGTTTCCTCGACTTATCATCAGATGGTAAAGTTCCCAGGATCGAATGGGGTTGAAGTGCTCAGAGGCAATCAGAAAGTGGCTCAACAGTGTTTGATCTCCATCATTAAAACAGCCCCAAAGGTCCACCATGTTCATACGTTAGAAGTACCGGATCAAGCAACTATCGAGGATGTTGGAAGAAGCCCAGCTGAAAAAGTGGTTGAAGGTTTGGAAAAGATTCAGATTAGCGAGACTGATCCTGAAAGATATTTTTTAATTGGGGAATCATTACCAGCAGAGGAAAAGGCTGAGTCAATAAGATTTCTGAAAAAATATATCGATGTATTTGCATGGGTACCAGAGGAGATGCCCGGAGTGGATGCAGATGTGATCTGTCATCATTTAAACATTGATCCCCAGCATAAACCGGTCATTCAGAAAAAACGAAGGGCAACCGTGCATCATGTGGATGCAGTAATAGAAGAAGTCGATCGTTTACTGGAGGCTAAAGCGATACGAGAGGTCTACTACCCAGAATGGTTATCCAACACCGTTGTGGTGAAGAAAAAGAATGGGAAGTGGCGTGTCTGTGTAGACTTCACAGACCTAAATAAAGCGTGCCCTAAGGATAGTTTTCCTCTTCCAAGAATTGACCAGTTGGTTGATGCAACCGCTGGTTATGAGCGAATGAGTTTTCTCGATGCATATCGAGGGTATCATCAAATTGCTATGTTCGGCCCTGATCAAGAGAAGACTTCGTTTATCACGCCACGAGGGTTGTACTGCTACAGTGTTATGCCGTTTGGGCTAAAAAATGCTGGGGCAACATACCAAAGACTTGCAACCATTATGTTCAAAAAATTGCTTGGAAAGATTATGGAAGTTTACATAGATGATATGGTGGTAAAAAGTCGAGATAAACAGGGGCATATAGCTGATTTGAAAGAGGTTTTCGAAATCTTGAGGAAGTATAAATTGAAACTCAACGCCTCGAAATGTGCGTTTGGAGTTGGTTCAGGAAAGTTCTTGGGTCATTTGGTAACCATGAGAGGGATAGAGGCTAATCCCGATCAGATTGCTGCCCTACAGAGGCTACAAAGTCCCAAAACCACAAAGGAAGTCCAGATACTGACTAGAATGGCAGCAGCACTCAACAGATTCACCAGTAGGTCAAGTGATAAGTGCAGACCCTTTTTTCAATTGCTGAAAAAGAGGGAGAGATTTGAATGGGGAGCAGAGTGTGAACAAGCCTTCCAGAACCTGAAGAAGTATCTGGCCGAGCCCCCACTTTTGTCAACACCGCAACAAGGTGAGTCTTTAATTCTGTACTTAGCTGTTTTTGAGCATGCAGTAAGTGCAGTTCTGTTAAGGGACTTAGGGATGGAACAAATCCCTATTTATTATGTTAGCAAGACATTGCTAGATGCGGAAACGAGATATCTGCCTTTAGAAAAGCTTGTCCTGGCACTTAGGACAGCCACAAGGAAGCTGCCACACTACTTCCAAAGCCACAAGGTTGTGATTTACACTGAGTTTCCATTGAAATCACTGCTACGAAAAGCAGACTTCTCGGTAAGGATCTTGACGTGGTCCGTGGAGTTGAGTCAATAAGATCTCGATTATCAGCCACGCACAGTAATCAAAGGCCAGGTGTTGGCTGATTTTGTGGCGGAATTTTCTCCCACGGTGGCACCCCAACCTCCTATGAGAAAGGAGCAGGCAACAGAGACATCACCCATAAAGAATCAACCCCCAGGCGAACAGGATCCCCTGGAATGGAAACTGTATGTTGACGGATCAGCATGAAACATAGGGTCAGGGATTGGGATTTTTCCCCCTGATGGAGTGATGTTGGAGCTATCTGTTCGGCTAGGCTTTAGTGCGTCAAATAATGTGGCAGAGTACGAGGCACTCTAAGCTGGATTGAGGAGTGCAAAAACCCTAAAAGCAAGACGGGTAAGGGTGTATTGTGATTCACAGCTTGTGGTGAACCAGCTGTCCGGCGAGTACGAAACTCGAAATGAAAAGATGGTGGCCTACGTGCAGGCAGCCAAGGACCTGCTTGATACCTTCGAGAGGGTGTATATTGAACAGATAAGCTCTGGACAGAATGCTCATGCAGATTCATTAGCTTGGTTGGCTGCAGCTGTCCCAACTGAGTTCAAAAGGAAGGTGGCAGTAGAATATCTGAATGAGCCGAGCATTGGGAGGAACATAAACTTGGTCTTGGACGTGAACCAAGGACCAAGTTGGATGGACCCAATCATGGAGTTCTTACGAGACGAGATACTCCCTCCTGACAAAAAGGAGGCTCACAAGATAAGAATCAAATCTGCTCGGTTCTGGCTGTCCTCAGAGGATAAGTTATACAGGAAATCCTTTATAGGTCCATATTTGCTATGTGTGCATCCTGAGATGGTGCAGAAATTTCTTCATGAAATCCACGAGGGAACATGTGGGAGCCATGCTGGAGGCAGATCCATTGCCCACCGAGCAATTACCCAAGGCTACTGGTGGCCACACATGCAGGAAGATGCAAAGGTGTATGTGAAGATTTGTGAAAAGTGTCAAAAATTCTCACCAATGATTCGAACACCCGCCGAGGATCTGGTGCCTTTGACAAGTCCCTGGCCGTTTGCTCAATGGGGGATGGACATCATGGGTCCACTACACAAAGCAACTGGGAATCGAAATTCCTGCTTGTGGCAACTGACTATTTTACTAAGTGGATTGAGGCAGAATCACCGGCCAAAATCACTGAACCTATGATAGAAAGGTTCGTGTGGAAAAGCATCATCACTCGCTTTGGGGTCCCATACTCATTGATCACAGATAATGGATCCCAATTTCAGAAGAAATTCAAGGCTTTTTGTGCTCAGTATGGAATACGAAATTATTATTCCACCCCAGCCTACCCTCAAAGTAATGGGCAAGCAGAGGCGTCTAATAAAACTATTCTTGACGGGATCAAGAAACGGCTGGACAAAGCTAAGGGGAAGTGGCCTGACGAGTTACCATTGGTTTTATGGGCACACCGAACAACGCCTAGGAGGTCTACGGGAGAGACCCCCTATTCATTAGCTTATGGAACAGAGGCTGTCATACCTTTGGAAGTCGGTTTGCCGACCAACAGGACCGTTTTGGTTGAAAGTGGAGGCAATGACAAGGCCCTTGATATCGAGCTTGATCTCGCCGAGGAGAGGAGAGAAAGGGCATTGGTCCATCTGGCTTCCTACCAGGAGCAGCTAATGAAGAGCTATAACAAGCATGTTCACCCTCGAGAGTTTGGTGTTGGGGACCTCGTACTACGAAAAGTGCTCGGCAACACCAAGGTGGCCAATGAAGGTAAGTTGGGGGCCAATTGGGAAGGCCCTTATCGAGTTACCGAGATTGTTGGTATAGGGGCCTACAAATTGGCAGATTTGGATGGTCATCCACTTCCGAGGCCTTGGAATGTCCATAATCTATGAAAATTCTTTGTTTAAAGAATCATTTCAGTTCTGTTTTAGATTTGCACTACATACTTGTGTGGGAATTACGAATATAATTCCTTTGTTCTAGTTTTGATTATTCTAGTTACAAAGGGTACGAATACAGCCCTCTTGAGTTTTACAGATTCTGAATAAGGTCACTTTCTAGTATAACTGTTGTGTTCTAGTATAACTGTTGGTATTTGTTTTAAATACGAACTATGAGAGTGGTTTCCCTCATTCGTATTGGGGAGCAGGGTATACAGTTAAGTACGTGACACTTAAACACAAGTATGAAACACTTGTGTGAATTTCAAACAGTTAAGTACGTGACACTTAAACACAAGTATGAAACACTTGTGTGATTTTCAAACAGTTAAGTACGTGACACTTAAACACAAGTATGATTTTCAAAAAACTTTAACAAGTATGAGCACACTTGTATGCCTTGTTTAAGTACGTGAAACTTAAACGCAAGTATGATTCT
This sequence comes from Rhododendron vialii, assembly GCF_030253575.1. Classification (NCBI taxonomy): domain Eukaryota; kingdom Viridiplantae; phylum Streptophyta; class Magnoliopsida; order Ericales; family Ericaceae; genus Rhododendron; species Rhododendron vialii. The sequence goes on from NC_080567.1 coordinate 2,224,728, forward strand.
TTAAGTACGTGAAACTTAACGAATACAAGTATGAAAACACTTGTATGGACTTTAAAGTACGAGACACTTGTACAAAGTTTATTAACTTGCTTAAAGCATAAACGAGTATATGTTTAGCCACACTAATTCAAGTACGTGAAACTTAAATTTGGTTGAGTACGTGAAACTTAACACCTGTATGATTGTTTGTAAACAGTCTGTTGCAACAATTTTAAGTACGTGATACTTAACATATATTTTCAGTACGAGACACTTAACAAGTATGAATACACTTGTATGTATTTACGTGAAAAATACAAGTATGAAATAACTTGTCAACAATACGAGAAACTGAGAAGCAAATGATTTTTAAGTACGAGAAACTTGGATTCTGTACAAATAATCATGTTTGTAGGATTTGCTAAAAGTACGAAATACTTATACAAACAAGCAACCTATATGATTAAAATGATCAACAGTACGAAATACTTGAACGTCATGCCACGAAGGCCCGAATACCTGTCTTAACAGAGTATTGATGCCTCACAGGGCCAAAATAAAGTTTATGGTCATGCAGGACCGGCAACCAAAATAGTTCATATTCTCACCAGCTCAGTCCACATTCTGGACCTCTGGAGTATTAGTGTTGATCTCAGTATCAGCACCATCTTTGACTGCATTCTCCTCCAAGTTTATGGGCTCAAGGGTCAAAACCCGAGCAGGAGATTGAGCAGGGTGCACGCCTGTGGGTGTGTCTTCCTCAGCATTTGCAAATTCTTCAATTTGTTGTTCGATGTCGTCCTCTGGATGTCCTGCTGGTTCCTGAATGTTTTGAGAAAGGGTGCTCGGCAGATCATTGTCAACCCAGAAGGGTGAATCCTCAGTAACCCCTAATTTGGTCAGACATGCCTCCCAGCATGCAATCCAGATCTGGTCCTCTATAGCTGGCATCTGTTCGACGTAATTTGTTGTTGTGGCGTCAAAACCCTTCTGGTACCCTTCTTCATAAGAAGCTTTTTTGGTGTTATCAATCGCCAACAAAGCCTGATTTAGGCCCTCCTCAGCAATCTCCAACTTGCCTTTAGCTCCTTCAAAGTCAGCTTTGGCTTTGTCCCTCTCTCTTTCCAAACGAGCAACTGTCTGAAGCAGCCACGTGTTGTCATTTAGCAGCTTGATCCTTTCGGTCTCAGCTTCTTGGTACTTTTGGCCCAAAGTGACCATTTTTTGAATAAACTGGCAAACCACCGAACAGTAAGTAACGAGTATAGCAAATTCGTGATATGAAGTATACGAAATATACATACGAACTCACATGTAACTGGAAGGAAAAATCAAAATTACACTACCTTGATACCACTGACGGGTCCAGTGGAAACAAGCCGGTCAGGTGCAGATCCGGACTCCTTTTGCATGTCAACGGGGAGCAGCAACCCTTGAGCTAGGGCAAGAGCTGTTTCGGATGAACCAGCACTATCCCCAACGTGGACGGGACGGTCGCCTCTAGTGAATGGAGGAGTCCATGTTTGAGGAAGTACTTGAGTAGTTGGTGAAACAGGGTGATGTGTTTCAGTATCTGCTTGAGAAGCAGTACCAGTTGGGTCTTCTGATCTAGGACGTTTGTCTCTATGAACGTCACTAGCCTCTATAGTGGTGTCCACTTCTTGAGGAGAAGAGGAGGACCGAGTAGAACCACCCCTGGTACGACGGGGTGGTAGGGGAGCAAAACCAGAAGAGGCTGCCCGGCCAGCACCACATCCTCTGGCTGAGACGGTAAGCAAAGAACTTAAATTTAGAGGTTGACGAGACATACTTGCTAAGTTTGGAGAAGGAGAATATCCATAAGAGGACGATTGGCTGGTGTCGAGATTTAATACTGGCTGTTCGGATTGATGATGAATGACCTGTCTTTGAGAGGGTCTTCGGAGTCTCAAGCGGGGTAATGGGACACCTTCTGAAATAGGGACTTCACCCAGCTGTCCGGCTACTGTCACTCCAGTATTGGCTCTTTGACTTCTTGGTTGAGGAGCAGTTGAAGTAGAGGCGGCACTCGTGCTGGGATGGGCAAGCCTCCTGTCGATCACACCTCTGTACGCAGGATCGTATCCCAGAAGTACGTCGGCGTCACGACCCCGACCTGCTGTTCGGGTACTAGGCTCGCCTGTATATTTTAGGACATTGTTAATGTCCTCTGCTCGGATGTTGCTCGGTACACGTCTGGGACGATGGTTAGCGTTTTCAGCTGCAAGATCCGAATTGAACAACCAAAGTTAGACATATAGAAAAGCTATGAGAAAGCAGTAGATGAAGAAATTACAAAAGATAAAAGCAAGAGCATACGTGGATAGCCCCATATGTGGGGGCAATGGAGCCCTAGCACTTGGCCATCTTCCCCTAAAGGCTCGAATGCTCCGGTTACATAGAGGAAGTCAATCTCATGGTCACGAGCAGAATCTGGCAGATTGAGTACGAAACGTTTCTCTGCCCTCCTAACCTTGAAGTAGTAAGTATTGTACTCGGGGTTTAGTACTATACTGTACCACCATTGGATGTCCCAGATTCCTAATTGGGTCCCTAGAATCCCATTTAGGGCTATAGTCCCCATTATCAGTCTGAAAACGTTGGTTGAAACTTGCATGGGTGTAAGACGGTACCAGCTTAGAATCTAGCGGAGTAGTGGGTGAAGGGGAAAATGAACCCCGCCTTCAACAATGGCTACAATTGGAATACACATCCTATCCCATGAACCGCCATCCCTGTCTGCACCTAAAGGGGCGAGTTCAAACCCTACATTCTCAGGGACGTTATATTTTTCTCTTAATGCCGCCATGGCAGCAGGGGTATCGCAGAGCTTCCTAAACTTACTGGGTCTATGAGGGTTATCATTTTCATCCGCCATGGATATACTCGAAGGAAACGTAAAAATAAGAATGGGCATGACTGAAATCCTAGAAATGACCTAAAAATCCGAGAATGAGATCTCAGATGGAAACCTAAACAGAAGAAATCGAGTTAGAACGAGAGTCTTACAAAGATACTGTGACGGTTTCCTGGAATGCAATCGAATTTGCAGATGGCGGCGATGGCGAATGACGGGATATTCTCGCCTGGTTTCTAGAGAGAGAAGGAGCGAGTTTAAGTTTTGGGTAAAAACCCAAAAGAAGCCCCTTCAGGGGTTTAAGGGCGAGAGACGGAGACGAAACGTCTCCTCTCACGCCGTTATAGGTTAAAGTAACGGAAAGCAAAGACCGTTCTGACGCCGTTTCAAAGAACGTCAGTTCAAAATTAATGACAGGCATACGAAACGTGCCACGTGGAGTCATTACCCCGTACCCCGAAATGGTATAATGATGGAGGCGCCAAAAGGCATCAATGAAATATTGAATTTATGACTGCATGGGATCAGAAGAGTCTGGTCTGAATAAAATTTTGTTTCTAAGCTTCATATATTGCCCCCGAACAGTGGTAAAAAGATGAAGCTGGGGAGCAATTGTAGGGAGGTATTCCTGAGCACATACACTTAGTTGCCGAACACGAGATGTTTGGAAGCACGTGGTAAGTACGATAGGACTTACCGCCGGGCAGTTCGGTGAACAGCAATATGGACCAATTATATGGAAAGTCATTGGTCCATGTAGTCTGTTCGGCTAATCAAAGGCCAATGACATGAGAAGTCAGTGGTGTAAACTAACTGTTCGGCAGATAGAGTCATTCTGATTATGTTAGGACCAAGTTACATGTGAAGTAACTGGTCCAGGAAGTCTGTTCGGCAACGAGATGGCCGAACAAAAGAAAGAACTTCAGTCAAGTATTGGAGCATAAGGAACATTCTGGAAGAATCCAGAAACAATAGTATTCCGTTAAGGAATAAGATCCCGAGAATATAGGCTCTGAGAAAGATACCCAACGAGTATGGGATGTTCGGCTTGTTATGGAAAAGAGTCCTACAAGGATTAAGGTAATGAACTGATAAAGGAAACGAGAATCCTTGACATCCTGGGATTCCTATACGAGTTAGAAATCCTAGGGCAACACGTATGCTTGGCCAGCAAGCATACGCAAATCTATAAATAAGAGGTAAACCTAGAGGTAAAGGGTACGCAATACTTTGCATTCTTGCTTTCCTACTGATAATTAGGGTTTGAACTGCTAGTACGTGATACTAACTTTGGCATCGGAGGGCCTTTGCCATGAGAGGCAGAGGTGCGCTCACCCCCTGTCTATTTTGCAGATTAGGGTTCCGACGACGAATTAGGGTTCCGGTGAAGAGGCACGAGACAGCCGTTGCAGTCCAGTTGATCCGAAGCATCAATTGTTTTCATCCCCCTACATCTTGGTTTCTCCTACGCGACTCATCGTAGACCGTGTCATCGTTTTCACTTTACTTTTCCAAATCAACATTTCCAAAATAGTTTTGAACACACCCAACCTCCGTTCCGCCGTTCCGGGTTCCCGAGTATCCTCACAATGGTTCCGCTGCACCGGGTTCCCATTGGCACACAAAACTTGCATTGGCTCCTCTCCACGGATAACCAAGCCATTCCTCACCATGGTTCCGCAGCTCCGGGTTCCCATGAGAACGCACACAACCTCACAATGGTTCCGCTGCTCCGGGTTCCCATTGGCACACAAAATCATTGAATTTGGCATTGGCTCCTTTCCACGGATAACCAATCCATAATTCAAAACCCTCGGTTCCGCCGCTCTGGGTTCCCATTGGGTTTTCGAAAAACACACCCACAGAATGGCTACGACGTCCGGCCATTATGTAGTTTCAAAAATATTTTATCTAAGTCAAAACACACCTTTTCGTTAACCACACCCTAAGTGTCATGTTTCTATCTTCCTTGATTTTTGTGTCTCGTTTTCATGCAAAGACTCCGCGGTAGGACATATCACATACGTAACATAAATCAAACATTCAACATGCTCTTATTACTCTTATCAAGCAAATTTACTAATTATCATGCATTTCAACATATTAGTAAAACGAGCTTGCTAATTATTTCTAATACTTCAACTTGCCTTATCATAGACAAAAATAACTAAAGTTATACTAGGGAGAATGAGTAGAGATTAATCTACCTTGATCCGAAACTAGTCGGGGCCGAATAAGCTAGTTGGAAAATTCTACGGGTGGTGAAACTCGCAAATCTGGACCGAACTTTGGATGGCAGTGCTCTACAACTTTCTTGAAGGGAGTTGGCTCTAAAAACTACATTAAAAAGGAGAAAAATGAAGATTTGTGAAGGGCAGTAGGCTATCTGGAAAATGGAATGGTTTCTAGAGAGAAGTGAGAGCAAAGGAGTGAAGGTGTGAGTTGAATGGCACGAGGGTGGCTCTATTTATAGCCAAAACTTTGGCTCTCCCTCCCTCTCTCAAGGCCGCCCCCCCCCCTCCCCCCCCCCCTCTCTCCATATCTCAATCTTTAACAACTTGTCATGAAATCTTAGAAAGATCAAGGCCTAACCCTAGGCTTGCATGGCTAGGATTGGTACTTTGGATTGGATTATGGCAGATTTGGTGTTAAACAATCATAGAAGGACAATTGAGAGATAGATTTTTGGCTAGGAAGAAGATACACCTAAGGATTTGAAAGGATGTAAGAAGATCATGGTGATCCAAGCATGTACAACAAAATCTTCCTCTCTTTCCTCCTCCTCCTCTCTCTCTCCCCCTCTCTCTCTCTCCTCTCGGCATCTCTCTCTCTCTCTCACTCTCAAGTACACTTTATATATATATATATATATATATATATATATATATATATATATATATATATATATATAATGGCCAAGTACAAGGGTACTAGATTTTCCAAATCCAAAATCCCATTAAAGAAATCCAATTAGGCACATGTCTCCCTTAAACTAATAGATATTGTACCCTTGGAAATCTATATCTATATATAATATTGTATATATGTACACATGCCTATATATGCATAGGTACCAAGAATCAATAGCTTAAGATTTTCCCATTAAAATATAATATAGGTACTAGTACTAATCTACTAATCAAGGTACTAAAAATCTAGGGTTTAGATTTACCCACATATTCTAATGCTTAAAAGCACATGGGAAAATCAATACTTGAATATTAAATAGGATTCTTGTACTTAGTAGGAAGATTGGAGCTATTACCCAATGGGTAATAGTTTTCCTAGCGGTTAATAACCAATGGACAATGGGGGGTGGGGTGATATATAATAAACAAGCCTAATTGTCCTTTGCGCATGTGGATATACCCTATATAATACTATATCCTTGTCCTTATCAACATATCTTAAAGGAAAGCCTATTGTCCAATGGATAAAAATTACCCTAACATCTACGGACGAATGGGTAATGGTTCAACTAGTAACTAGGTGAGTTGGTAGGTGAATTGATAGTTTGGTTTCTCCAACTAGTCGGTTAAAAGCTAACTAGACTTGCCAAGTTGGACCTCTAGCTAAGAAATATACTTTTAAAGGACTAAAATCTAATTATGACGGATTATTGGAATTTAAAAGAGATTTAAAAGAAATCCAAGTAATAAAATTCAAATATTGAACGAAAATTTTATTTACCGAAAATTAGGGCCGTTACACCTACTTTATGGGAGAGATACGATTTCCATGGAGGATGTTAAATCTAGTTTATATTCAAAGGAATTAAGGAAAAAAGTGTCCGGTGAAAGTGAGGTTTATGTTGATGGTTTGGTGGCGCAAGGTAGACCTTTTGAGAGGGATAATGGTAGTAGAGAGATTTCTGGCTCTCGTTCCACAAATCAGGAAGTAAAGTGTTTTTATTGCAGGAAACACGGGCACATGGTGAGAAATTGTCCTAGGTTGAAAAATAAGGACAATTTTGAAGAGAAGGTTGTTGCTGGTATTGTTGAAGAGGATTCCGACGATTCACTTATGATTCTTTCTGTGAGTGTCGGTGATGTCTGTTCGAATACAGAACGGATTCTAGACTTCGGATGTTCCTACCACATATGTCTAAATGAGAATTGGTTCGATACCTATGAATCGGTTAGCTATGGTACAATTCTTATGGGGAATAATATGCCTTGTAGAATTGTTGGGATTGGCACAGTTAAAGTCAGAATGCATGATGGGTTTGTGAGGACGTTGTTTGGTGTTCGACATATACCAGATTTGAAGAGGAACCTTATCTCTTTGGATACTCTTGACTCTTTGGGTTGGAAGCATACCGCTGAAGGTGATGTAGAGACCCATAATAAATTTCTCTAATTTTAATGTTTGTTATGTGCTCGAGTCATTTAAATACGAATAATGATGTGGAAATATTTTTGGGTTAAAGTGTAGTGGAATACTTGATGCGGGGGTGGTGTGATATTCTTGTACTTGAGGGGTGTGGTGGTGTGATTTGACCTATATAAAGCAAAAAAAAAAATCGTGAAATCACTTTCCCTTTTTATTTCTCTTCTCCCTCACGCCTCTCTTTCTCTCATGCTTTTCTCTCTCTCGGCCTCTCACTCCATCACTCATGGAGCTCACTAAAACACCTTAAATCCATGAGAACCCATACATATATTGTCGTATATAATTGACCTAGACTCATTGATCACACGGGAGAAGCTTGGAGAAAGTTTTCTTAGTGGATTTCAAGTTCAGAGAGTTAGGGTTTTGCTTGAATCTTTGGGTTTTGCTCAAAACCTTTGAGGTAGGGATTTTTCCTCTCTCTTTACATGTCTGTGTTGGCTTGAGTATTGGTCTTGATATTTGAAGTCATTCAATCCATAAAATTCTTGGTCCTTGTAGTAGCTCTTGTAATCCATGTGTTTGAGTATGTTCTTCCAAGATTTTGGTGATCTTCTAGCAAGGGGCTTGTAGCTGTCACTGTTTTCTGCAGAATCCTTATTTTGCACGAATTTTTAAGAGCATCAATTGACTTTCGAATGATCTGATTTTTGGACTGATTATACTGATTAGCACCCAAGATTGTATAATCTTGGGGCTTTAATCCTCTAATTTGTAGCTTTTTTATGTTTAAGTAGTCGTTTTTATCCCATAATGCACGTAAGGTATTTTTGTGTGTATTTCAGGAAAAACATGCTAATAAGGCGGTTTGGAAAGCCAAGAGACGTTCCGGGGTGCAACCAAGTGTTCAAGTGCCCGGCGGTATACATTTCATTGTCACCGGATCCTAACGGCATCATAAGAAGCCTTGGAGAACGGCCGGTGGTCAAATATGACATGGAGTGAGCCGAAGCTCATGAAGCAAGGCAAACGCATCAAGGATGGTTCTGAGGGCATCCAAGAGTACAAGGCCATAAGGCATACCTCCGCCAAGTCCCGTTGATCAAGAAATCAAACATTGGAAGGCCGTCGAGGCACGACAAGGCATGATGGCCCAAGCTGACCCTGTTCTGCAGTTTTCACACAGAGGTACCAATACCTCATTTTTTAGGTATTGGTACCATCATGCCGAATTAGAAGACAGTTGAGTTGGTACCAATACCTCATTTTTTAGGTATTGGTACCAATGCCCTTCGGCCAACAGCTTTTTGTGCTGAACATTTCAACCTTCTATTAATAGAAAGTTTCCACTTTTGGCATGTTTTTGGGATATTTTAGGGACCTTTTGGTCCATTGTATGGCTGATTTGTAAGGCCTATAAATAGCTTTGTAAGCCATTATTGGCCATGATGTAATCTTTACACTTTAAGTCTTTTTATTTTTAAGAGCTCCATAGTTATTTCTCCCAAGCTTTTGCATTCAATTCCTCAACAACTTAAGTAAGTAGTGGTTGTATGCTTAATTCTCAAGTATTAATGTTGTAGCTAAGGCTTGGATCTACTTATAAATCAAGTTTATTTCCGTTTTTATCGGTTAATCATGTTTACCTTTCTTAGCATGCTTTCTAGTCTTTTTATTATGAGTGAGTAGATAATAGGTTAGGTCATGGGGTGAGGTTCACCCTATGGATTAGTCCATTAAATGGTTTCTCTTAACTTTAGCTTAATCTCAAGGTTTTGAATGAATTAAACCCATGATTTCTAGTTTTGATCATGGGGTTGGTGGCTTCTTTGATCAATGAAGTTTATCGCCTTGTGCTATGAGCTTGATAATCCTATGCGTGCGAACGATCTTTTTTCGTCTCTCACTTGTGTTAAATGAGTTCAATTTGAATTAGATCTTTGAATTAAGTTATAAGTAGTCTTCAGCTTTTAATTCTTCTAGTGGAATCCGGACGGTTTCGGTCCACTCATGAGTTAGATGAAGGAACCGTTTGATGGCTAAGTCGTGGGTAAATCAATCCCTTTGACTCGACCATCTTAACCTAGTTTATTTCCAAGTTTAATTTCGTCAATCAAATCAAAACTCCAAAGTTGGCTGCTTGAACGCCGCAATCTTTAAGCAACTTCTATTCCAAATTCGCTAAAGAAGATTTCTCTGTGGGAACGATCTGGTCTTACCAGTTATTATGCTTTCAACGACCTAGCCCTACACTTGGGGTGTGAACCTTTCTAAGAGGTTAGGTATCGACGAATCCTTGTTATCTTCTATGAGTGTGATTTTTCGTGAACATGGTTTATTTGGAGGAAGTAGGTCAAACCCAACAAGTTTTGGACCCCTGTTTTTTCTTCTTGCAAGCTGTCAAGTTTGAGACAATCTCATTTCTTCCACATGTCATATTTTTGAGTGGTTCTTTTGCACAAAGCCAGAAAAAGATGTCAACTTTCAAACCCATCTGGTATCATCTATTTTGTTGAAGCTTTGAGTGAGTTATGGTTGCTTTTCGAGGACTGGTCCGTTCAGGACCAGCACAGAGGTTTCTTTTAAAAAACTCAAGAAATAGACGTTCATTTACAAATCCGAGAGTACCGTTGCGTTCCTAACAAAATTTTGCTTAACAAGGGTGAATGAGAGGTTTGTAAAGTACTTTTTCTATTTTATACGCATTTTTGAACAAAGGGACAACTTGTTGAGGTTTTGGTAGATTGAATGTAGGAAGCACCTTAGACTGACCGGAGCCTCGTGACCGCTTGTTGGACTTGTTCCCTAGAATAAGATTGCGTGTAGATGCAAACGTGATACGTGGGTCATGTTTGAGTAAATTAAGATGTGATTCGTGGTTCATTATTACATGCCTATAATGTGCTTGATAGAATGTCAAGGGAGAAACAATAAATTCGTCTTTTTGTAGTTAGACTATAAGGACCTGTATTTTTTTGGATATTATTTAAAAGTTTTATAAATGTTAGAAATTGAGAAAAATGTGAAATTTGTTGAGTTTATTTGATTTGGGGTTAATGTGTTAGGATTGCTATTTGAGGGAGTGAAGTGTGATTTGTGTGAGTGCTAGTATATAAGTGTGTGTGTGTGTGTAGGAGAACAAAGTTCTCATCTCCTACTCTCTCTCTATCTCTCGACCTATCTCTCTCTCAGCTCTCTCACTCTCTCCCCTCCATCACTCACAAATTCACTCTTTAGCTCAAAACCCATGGCAGACAACCACCAATCCATCATCCAATCACGTTATTGAGCTTGAATCTCGGTGGGTTAGGCTTGGAACGACATATTTCAGTTGATTCTTGGAGATTTGGGGATTCAAAGTTCTAGGGCTTGTTCGGGCTTCATCTTGTGCTTTCGATCTTCGAGGTAGGGAATTCTTACTCTCTTTACATGTTTATGAGTTGATTGTGTGCCAAAATCGTTCTCTAGTTGGTTGGATTCGAAGTTGTGTTTTTTCTTTATTTTTTTGCAAATCGCCCACTGTAATGCAGTGGTACCAATACCACTTTTTTGAGGTACTGGTACCTTTGGTACCGATACCTAATTTTTGAGGTACCAAACCTTGACTCTGATTGCTCACTGGATTGGTTTGGTATCGATACCTACTTTTTGAGGTATTGGTACCAATGACTCAGAAAACTGTTTTTGAACTTTGTTGAACATTCATCGATTGTGTTGATCCCCAATCACTCCTAACACTCTCCAATCACATTCTAATCACCTCTAAACATAGTTACTTGCATTCCAATGATTCCTTGATTATCCTCATTCGTTGGCTCTCGTTGTGTAGAGTTCTAGCATCTCATGAAATGAGTATTGTCCCAATACCTTGATTGCGTGTTCATTTAATTATTAATGATATTATGAACTGTTAAAATAGACAATGTGAATCCATTGAACCTTATGCATGTTGTTAAAATTGAATGTTAGATAGAAGGATGGATGGATGGATAATTATACACGAAATACAAGAACCTGACACTTGATGCCATGTAGTACGAGGTGTAAATTGAGATAACGAGTTTGGAAACAAATTGGGCATACGAGTTGGTATGTGGGCCGTTAACTTATCATTCATGTCCCTCAATAACTACATTCTTGCAAACTAGAGTCCTAAAAACACTTATGGTGGAATGCAATACAAATGAATTGGCATCAGCATATGGGGTCTTGATACCTGGAATTAAAAACAGATGTACGGGGTCATGAGCACCCAGAATGTAAAATGGTTGTACGGGGTCACGAGACCCGGAAATGTATTGTGGGCATATGGGGCGCCCCTAAGACCCGAAATTTTTTTTAACTCACTATTCGGTATGTTAATGGAGGAAAAGCTACTTGAGTTCATATTGGAGATCAAAGGGAGAAGTACAGGGTCCTTAAGACCCGGAATGCAAGGCACTTAATGTAGAAATTAAATTTCGAATAAATACAAAGGGAAATGCAATAGATGGTGGATAGATTGCTAGATGGATTAGCTAACAACAGAGAAGTATTCCTTGAGTCTTGGATTTCCGGTACGACATTGGTGTCCGATTGTATTCTCCTTGCTATCCGAGACTTTATTTCTTAAATGTTCATCTCAGTGCATTATCTATCTCATATGCATATAGTTTGATCAAAGATTTCTCTACTGGGCTAGTGTAGCTCAACCTATTATTATTTTCAGGTACACCTCAAGGGTATTGATGTGGAGTGCTTGATGTGCATACGACTTCATCATTTTGAAAGCTAGCACGGAAGAATTACCTTGACATCTTTGTAAAATTCTTTTGGGAGATGTAATTGTAATTTTGAGCTAATCTTTTGACTTGAAAATCATGTAATCTCTAAACTTGGTGTCTTTTGCTTAACTATGAAATTTGGGGCCGGAGTGCCATTGTTGTAAACTTTTAAACTTGATTGTTCTCTCGAATGATTATGGGAAGCATTTTGGGGTATTATGATGTACTATTGCGAAGGATTTTTATTGGAAATGCTATTATTATTATGTTGAAAATCTAGGGCGTGACATAAATGCCACACTTGAGGTACTAAACGTACCTTTACTTCCTTACTTCGTAACATACCGTGCCTTAAGGAAAATCTTATAGGTGTGTAAGCGGATTCTAGATTATAATTCTTTGAGACTAGGATTGGATTATAGAATCCTTCTTGAAAACTCTAATGATTACATTTGGTCTAAATACTTGATTTCTGAACAGGTGTGCGATGAAACTTCAAATAAAAAGTAATTTGTTTGAAATGAGATGTGAAACAAATGGTTGATCTACTTTGTTAAAGATGTGGAATTTTGTGTCTTTCTTATTGAAATTGTGAAGGGGGTTTCTTTACATGTGTTTGATCCCTGAATCTATTTGGTTGGCATGTTTTGTTATGTATTGAGGTTATAAAATATGCCTATTGATGGATTGGTTAAAAAAATGAGATTATTTATATGTAAGTGAATCTAAGTATTAGCGTGACAGACATGTTTTGCTATGTGTGGGGATTAGAGAAATGGTGGATAATTGAATGGTTTAACAATAATGGTAGCCACGGATCCACTATAAGGTGAGATGCCGGAATGAAAGCCACGGATCCACTGTGGTGGCTTCGGTTATGAGCTTGGTAACTAAGCCTAGACACCGTGAGCCGAGGTCCCGTAAGTGTCCAATCCGCAATCCGGTGCAAGCAATGGACCCCAGTGTGTCGTTCAGCTTGTAGGTCGGTAACGCTACCTCGGTGATGGCTTCGGTAGCCCCTGACAGTATAGAGCATGTCCGTTCTGATGTTCCCACAGCCGCCTAAGAGAACTTACGCTAGATGGGGCCCATGAGGATTGTGCGGCAAGCATAATCATTGGGATCAGATCTGGCCATGTGCTTCGTAACCGCTTTGCCCCATTCGTCACATATGACGTCACCCAAATTAATTACCCGAGCGTATCCTCCACGCGCTAGCTTGGAGGCCAAGTAAATCTAAGTCTATAAATAAAAAGGGATACTCACCTGGAGAGGTATGCCATCCTATCCTAACCCTAGATCTACATTTTTCCCCCGAGATCTAACTTGATCATCAGAGGGTCACTGGGCTATCCCAGCCCTAGTGACTTATTGCAGGTCCGGTGGTAGAAGCGTAGAGCCACGGAGGAAGGAATCTAACCCGAACTAAGGTCAAGGTCCCGTCAAATTGAACCCATACATCCACCATAAGGTGTGATGTCGGAATGAAAGCCACGGATCCACCATAAGGTGTGATGCCATCATGAAAGCCACGGATCCACCATAAGGTGAGATGCCAGAATGAAAGCCATGGATCCACGATGAGGTGAAATACCGGAATGAAAGTCACGGATCCACCATAAGGTGTGATGCTGGAATGAAAGCCACGGATCCATTATAAGGTGAGATGCTGGAATGAAAGTCACAGATCCACTATAAGGTGTGATGCCGGAATGAAAGTCACGGATCCACTATGAGGTGAGATGCCAGAAAAAGGGATGCAAGGGGTCCCAAACACCCAAAAAATGAGATCGAAATATGTAACAAAATGGAAACGGAGAATCTGGTTATTGTTTAGTATCATATATTAAAATGGGAATGTGTGTGTTTGATGATGAGGCTATTTGATTAACGAGATTGAATGGATACAATTGAGAAATTGGGATGTGGGAGTTATTGTAGCGCAAGAGGTGGTAAGACATAATGTGGTGAGTATTGATATTTTGATTTTAAAACGTGGAGTTAGAAAGAATGGGGCACACATGTGAGGAACTATGAACTTTTGCCTTGAGTTGATGCTTTGGATAGTCTAAAATGTCGGTACTTACCTTCCTTCTTTTGTACACTTTTGATTGTGGTGACCTGTGGTTATGATGGTGTTGTGGACACTTGTGTGATATGAATACATGTTGGGTACTTGTGGTTTGGTATGTGTATTGTGAAAGGTTTATATTAGTGCCTGCTTTTTAGACACATAGTGGCAAAAAAAAAAGGGGGACATAAGGGAGGATACGATAAGTGTGAGCCAGAGATTTAAAAGATTTAAACTGGGCAATCGTATGAATTCTTTGAAGTCATATTGTGATTTAGTTTGAAGGTCCTTATTTGTTTGATGTTCTCCTCCTTATACGTAGTGTGTATACTTAGATGAGACATAGATTAGTGAAGTGAGATAGGAAAGAGAAAATGGTCGTTAAGAAATCCAAAAATATTTCTAAGTCACTGAAACGAGTATGTAACGACATGAAAAGATATTAATGATGGCAAACAGAGCAATAGGAAGGTTATGATCGGTTATCTCCAAGTTCCTCGTATTATCTCAGAATTGATACGTTGAGTTTGTTGCCTAGCGATTTTAAAGTTTTCATGTATACTTTGAATTCCAGATGCCTCGTCCCCGTTCTTTGAGTTTTTGATCGGTGTTTGAGTTTTAGAGCTCACTTGTTTCGTTTAAGATAACCGAAGGATTGTGTTGACCATTGTCATCACCCATTGTCACTCGAAGTGGGAGAACCCACGTATTTCGTAAAATGTCACCGCATTGAGGTTTGTCTTGTTTGGGGGAAAAAAAGGGGGAAGCTTATATCGCTAGAAAGATAGGTTATGTATCGGATATGGTGCGTGTCTTTCGGATACCCAAGCGACAACCAATGAAATCCAGTTGGAAGAGGCGATTGATCACCGCACCTTCTAGATGGAAATCTCGGGAAGTCAATTGGACTATCGGGTTATAGTTAGGGGCTGAATCTTTATGATGAGATAGATGACTGTATGTAGGGATGTCACAAATAAAAAGGAAGCTTATAAATTACTTTCCACTTGGTATTGCTGCCGTAAATTATTGGATATTTGTGATGCGCTCCATCCATAGATATTGAGGATTACAAGACAAATCCAGTACATGTGTTAGAGAGGTCCGAGCTTGAGTTAGAAACCGATGTATCCAATGTCTGCTTTTGTTTTAAGTTGATGGATGGGAGCATGACATAGATTCTTGTGATTATTGAATTGTTGCATAGCGTTTGTTATAGTGACCATGTGTATCTAAGTGTTACATGACTTGAGCAGATTTGGTTTATCAAATTTCAAGGACGAAATTTCTTTAAGGAGGGTAGGATGTAGAGACCCATAAATTTATTAAAATGTTTTATACGTGGCAAAAAGGATGAAATTGGTTAGGAATATTGATTTGGGGTCGATATGTTAGAGCATGGTACCTGAGTGGTGTGTGTGTAATATATGCTATATATGTATGTGTGTGTCACATATTTGGGAGAGGGGGGAAAATCACTTTCCCAAATATCTCTCTGTCCCTTGACCTCTCACCCCTCTCTCTATATCTCTCACTCACTCAAATTCCATCAAACCAACACAAAACCCATATAATACACCTTCCAATCTTCCATCCTTGTGCGTATTGGAGGATGAATCACGTGGGTAGGAGCTTGTCGACTCTTATTTGGCTCGGTTCAGAGTTTGAAGTTCTAGGGCTTGGGTGATCTTTCAATTTCGGCTTTAATCCTCGAGGCAGGGATTTCTCTCACTCTTTATATGTTCTTGAGTTGATTTTGTACATGATTCATGCCTTGGATCATTGTTTTAAGTTGGATTTGATTCGAGAGAAAATCTGCAGAAAATCTTCTTGAAACGAGCTGGTATCGATACCTTCTTAAAAAGGTATCGATACAATTGTGTTAAAAACCCAGATAACATTCTGGTATTGATACCATTCTTCAAGATATCAATACCCTTGGCTTAAAAAAAAATTTGTTGTATTATACTCCAACTTCAATGCCTTGGTTTCCGAGCCTTTCCAACTCATTTCTAATTCACTTCTAGCTATTCTAAACCACTTCCAAACATAGTTGTTTGCACTCCAATGATTCCTTGGTCATCCTCATTCGTTGTCTCTCGTTGCGTCAGACACAAATATCATATGAAATGAATTATCGTCCTAATGCCTTAATTGTGTGTTCGTTCAACTATCAATAATACTATGAGATGTTAAAATAGACGATGTGAACTCGTAAAACGGTATGTGTGTTGATAAGGTTGATTGTTAAATTGAAGGGTAGATGAATCATAACAAAGTACGATAACTTGACACTTGATGCCATGTAGTACAAGGAATGAGTTGAGATAACGAGTTTGGAAACAAAAATGGAAATATGAATTGGAATGTGGACCGTTTACTTAATATCAATCTCTCTTTACCTACAATCATGCAATTAGAGCATTAGAAACACTTATGGTGAAATGCAATACAAATGAATCGAAATCGGATCTACGGGGTCACAGTACCCAGAACTTGAATCTGATGTCATGAGCACTCGAAATGTAAAATGGATGTACGGGGTCACGAGCACCAGAAAATGCATTGTGGGTATATGGGGCCTTAAGACCCAGAAAATTCCTTAAGCTCACTATTCGGTATGTTAATGGAGGTAGAGCTACTTGAGCTCATATTGGAGATCAACGAGAGATGTACAGGGTGCTTTAGACCCGGAATGTAAGTCATTTAATGTAGAAGCATGTGAGATGGAGTTTGATTAATAAGGACACATAAAATAATGCTAATAGATTGATTAATGACAAGTGAAGTGCCCCTTGAGTCTTGAGTTCCCTTCGTGAAGTTACGTTAGTTGCATTCTCTTTCGTTATCTCAGACTTCATTCTTTTATGTTCAAATCTTCTCATTTGCATATAAAATTTGTAGAGATTTTCCTACTGGGCGCGTGTTTGCTCAACCCTTCATTTTCAAGTGTAAATCCGAAATAGTAGCATGGAGTGCTGTGTATGCATATATTGGAAATCTTTCAAAAGCTGACATGGGGAAGTTGCAGTTGATATTTTTGCGAAACTCTTTAGAAGATGTAATTGAAACTTTATTTTAGTTGTTATGTCAAACGGATAATTGTAAACTATTTAACTCCTCTAATCCCCTTTCATTCTTTGTAATTATATGTGATTGGGCCGATGTGCCATGGGTGAAAATCATTTTGGCTATGATGTATATAATTGTGAAAGTTTTAGCTATGAAAAAGATATTTATATTTATGTTAAAAATCGAGGGCATGACACCTAGAGCCACACCTAGAGCCCCAAATTAAGGAATTTCAAGAGGTTCAAATTGGGGTGTCTACAGTTGCCCTTCTTTGGCGACACTTGGCATCATGTTTTGATACAAGTGACATCCAAAATTTGAGATAGTCCAATTCGAGCCATACTGACCCTTAATACAAAATCAAATGCGAGCGAAAGATGCACGAGTATTTGAGAGAGAAAATAAAATGAGGTCAGGTCCTTTCAAACTGCCTACGTACCCTTTTCTGCAGGGATCAGAATAGCGTAGTTCTTTTGGGGCGAATGAAAACATGCATGCAAGAGAAATGGTAGACAAAATCTTGACAACACAATATATTCGTGCCATGCCGTTGTAAACAATAATTTTTGAAGTAACACCGATCACCAAATGCTTTGCTTCAGAAAGGTTAACAACTCATGACTCTTTGGAGTTGACTGCAATAGAAAAGGCTCTTCTCTACGAGGGCAAGATTCGAAACAATAAAATCATTGGGCACCTCGCCTTAGCGATTACAGATCTTGCTAGATTGCTTGAATTTTTTTGGAAAATAACTTGAAATTTTTGAAAACTCCGAGAGCTAAGAAAGAAATTTCGAACAGGCAGCTGAGGGATTTTTCACTACATGATAGATTTTGATCCAATCCCAATAACAACCAATGCAAGTTCAAATATGGCATAGAAACTCTCAAATAACATATAAAGAGCGGTAGAATTTCCTACCTCGAGTATCCAAGCCAAAAACAACAAGATTGAGCGAACCCTAGCTTCCGGAATCCAAATCAGTGCATGATAAAGTTAGTTTTGAAGTCAAGACTCGGTCCGGAGAGAACTTTTAGTCATTTTCCACAAGTGACCGATTCCCTTGTTAACACACGCTAAGTTTAGGTGCCATGACTTATTTTTATGACTTGATAGTTTTCTAGAACTGGTTATACCAGCTATCTCTATGAGGTGGCTTCATATTCTTTAGTTGAGATATCATTGAGCTGCCTAACAGGTTTTCGGGTTTCGTGTTGAAAGTATTCACAATGTTTGTGGGTGTTCATTATTGTAAACCCTCACGAGACTCCACTCGTCATCTTGGGATCACCTAGGGGTTTAAAAGACTTGTTGCACGGGCTTAGTGCAATCGTGAGTCCTGCAATAGTGGCGTCATTAGAATTTATTTTATATGTTTTCTTCACTCTGGACTAGCAAAGTGTAAGTTGAGGGGTATGATAGGCGCGTAAATGTTCACATAAGTGCCCTCTAATCTATCTTTGCTAAGTCTTTTTAATATTGTTACTCGGAACATAAAGATTGATTTTTATGTTGTAGGTGTTGTGAGGTTCTAACATTTTTGTGAATGCTCCTATTGTGCACGTGGTCTTGGAAGTAAAATTTTCTGCAAAAAATACAAGTGATTCATGTTCGGTGGGCCCAAAGACTTTCTATTTTGACTAATAGTTGGACCAAGTTAAAGGAAGCCTAAGCCAATTCTCGGCCCACTAGGGTTTTTATTAGTCGGCTACACTACAATAGCTTATAAAAGGAGAAGAAAAGTTGCGCACGGAGGATGTAGAGACCCGAATAATTTTAATTTTTGAATTGTTAACTAAATGCCTAATCCAAAAAATATGGATAAATTGGCGGATATTTGGATTGAGGACTAGAGTGAAAGAATAGAGAATTGAGGGAGTGTGGTGTAATAAAAAGATACATGAGTATATATAGGGGTTTGTGAGGAGTAGGAGAACATTTTTTTATCTCCATTCTCTCTCTCTCATCCGTTCTCCCTCTCTCTCCCTGCCGATCTCTTTCTCTCTCCTCTCATCTCACTCAAAATTCCACCTCATCTCCCAAAATCTTCAAGAATCAACCTCCCTCAGGCCTTCCATTCGCGTTCTTGAGCTCGGAGATCCGTGGGTCAAGCTTGAATCTAAGTTTCGGAGTTCGAAAGGTTAGGGCTCGTTCAAAAATGCTTGAATCTCGGTCATTGTTGCGAGGTAGGGACTTCTTTATCTCTTCTATGTGTTTATGTGTTGATTTGGTGTAGATTCATGCCTTGAGTTGTTGGATTTTGTTTGTTGAGCATGCCTTGAAAATCTGCTGAAATCGCTACCCGAAGCCCCGTGGTATCGATACGGATTATGTGGCGTATCGATACAGTAAGCTTATCTTTTTGGACAGTTAGTGTTGTATCGATACGGATTATGCGCGTATCGATACCAGGAGCTTAACTCTAGTTTTGCTCCTATTACTTCTCTGTCGATTGTTTTGACCCCCAATCACTTCTAAATCCTTTTGGACACCTCCTAACCTATCTTAAGCTTATCTAATTGACTTCCTTTGACTTCTCGATGCTATCCTTGTTCCGATGGTCTTCCGTTAGTAAGAATCGAATAAGAAATTACGTATTTAAAATGTCGTTCGAGTGTATTCTATAGATTATTGATACTTGTGATTGTTCTTGGTGCATTTGTGATGACATTGGCATAACGTATGATGTCCCATCTATGAATGTGGTCATGGGTGAGTCTTAGCTTGTATATTGTATGAGAAAATAGTCAAATGGGTTGGAAGTTGGATTAGGGAGTCCCGTAACGCAAAGGGTGGAAATACGGAGACTTGGAGGGGTTTCGTAATGCAAGGGGTGGGAATACGGTAACCCGAGTCATTAGGGATCACCGTGACGCACGGGGTGGTAACACGGTAATCCTTGTGGCGTTGTACGGTAACGCAAGGGGTGGAAATACAAATGGTGGGAGTTTGGGTTAGCGAGTCGAGTTGGGATTATCTAAGTCGTTTGTGTCACATGACTCATGCACTTAAACTGGATAGAAGTTCACTTTCAAGTCGGTTGAATAATATATACATTCAAGCTGAGTTTTCTTATCCTTCTTCATTTGCACTTATCAACAAGTTTGCATTTAGCGTTGGTAAAGACTTTCCTACTGGGCTAGTGTAGGTCAACAAAATCCTTCTTCTCAGGTTCTAATGCTGGGCAATAGACTGCATGCAATGGTGTGCTTGGACATGAAGATTTTTGGAAGCTAATTTCATTTAGTTACTTATTCATCTTTGAAATAGACTAACTTTTGGCCAAAGATGGCTTTGTAACTAATTTGCTCGTGAATTATCTTTTGACTAAAGTTTGTAACATCCTGAATATGTCGTATTTTATCTAAGTTAATTTGGGCCGTAGTGCCAAGGTTGTATTTCTTAAATCATGGGGACTTGTTTGTAAATTAAACAGGTGGGAAACTCTTTTGGGTAATATGTACAATGCGCGAGGTTCTTTTATTAAAATGTATTACTTATTTATGCTAAAAATCAGGGTCGTGACAAATTGGTATTAGAGCATCTAGGTTTGAATACTTTGAGACCGTGGGGATACTTTTAGTCTCATGGGTTCAAAATGTCACGCCTTTTTAATAACATATGTGTGCTTGTGTGCATTGGCATTACTTGGCTTATGTGGCATTGTGTTTGAATATCGTAGAGTGGCGTAGAGTTGTTTTGACCCGTGTTGGGATAGTTGGGGGCTTAGACCTCATGAATTGACGTTGTTATTGATGAACCTTCTCTTTCTTATAATTTGTAGCTAGATGCCTTCGAGAACGCGTGCTAGGGCAGGTGAGGTCGAAAGTAGGGGTGGCCGTGGTCGTGGTCGTGGCCGAGAAGCACCAGTCGAGGATAAGGTTAGCCATCATGAGGAAAATCCGAATGGGAATCTGGGGGAAGGGATCGGACACGGTCAGGAAGAGGAGGTACCAATCTTTCAGAATCCATTTGCTAGGGATTTTGTTGCGGCTCTTGCCGCTGCAAATCTTTAGAACCCGGCCCCTAGGGAGAATAACGATAGCCGTGCGATGATAGCTGTGAGGGAGTTTAGTCGAAGAAATCCACCTACGTTTGACGGATCGAATAGTGACCCTCTTGTGGCCGATCATTGGCTCGCTCAAACCCGAAAACTTTTCAGGGCTCTTCAAATAACGGAGGATGATTTGCGGGTGAATATAGTGGCCGTTCAACTTACCAGAGAGGCAAATGAATGGTGGGAGTCAGTCTTAGAATCGAGGAGAGATGCAAGGAGAGCGGCAAGGACCGCAGCTCAAGCAAATGAGCCAGATGTTGAGAACTTAACTTGGGCGGAGTTTGAGGTGCTCTTCGAGGAGCAATACTTTCCGGAAACGAGTTGTGAACAAATGAGGGAAGAGTTTGAAAAGTTGGAACAAGGGGATATGACGGTGTCGGAGTATGCTTTGAAGTTTCAATCCTTGTCCTGTTTTGCGCCGGAGTTAGTGGCAACCGAAGAAAGGAAGTGTAGGCGATTTGAAAGGGGGTTGCATGAGACCGTGAAGAAGTTTGTTGTGGCGCAACGCAAAGGGAAGTTTTCTGAAGTCGTTGAGTGTGCACGGAGCATTGAGACACCTAAGGAGGCACCCAAAAATCCTAAGGTTTGGGAACCAAGACAACCAATGGGAGGTGTGAGTTCTTCATCGGGAAGTTTCGATAGTCAAGGAAGGAAGAGACAACGAGATCAATCGTCGACTTCGCAGGGTCCGTCAAATTTTAGGCCTCCACCTTCTTCTTCGTTCGGGACTCGGGGAGTTTCCAATAGACCCTCAATTATATGCCACGAGTGTGGTCAGACGGGGCACAGTCGCGCCCACTGCCCGCGACTTTTGAACACGTGCTTTACTTGTGGGAAGCCCGGTCATTTTGCTAGGAATTGCCCGCGTGGGGATGGGGCACGTAGCGAGTCTGGTTCGGTGCAACAACCAAGGGGTGGATAGAGTTCTAATCGGCAATCTTTTCGGGGTAATCAGAGGCAACAACAGCCTCATTTCCATCCGACCACTTCGGTTCAGAGATCTCAGGTTGAGAGGGGAGCTAGTTCGTCTACGCCTACTCAGGGTTCCGGTCATCGAGGTGGACATGCTCAGGGTCAGACTACTCAAGGGAGGGCTTTTGCTATCACTTCTGCTTTTCCGCCTCCACCACCTCCTGTCACTTCTCAAGCCCCGAAAACATCGGTTGTGAGGGGTACATTTCTCTTGTTTAACTCCTTCGCTAGAGTATTATTCGATTCTGGAGCATCGCATTCTTTTATTGATGCATCTTTTGCTTGTGCTTTGGAATTGGAAATCAAGAGTATTAGTCCTCCATTGTTTGTTGACACACCTATAGGAGGTAGGTCGCCTTTAGATCGCATTTGCCGGGATTGTGAACTTATTATCCGAGATCGTCGTTTTATCTTCGATTTTATCGTGTTGAACATGTCGGGATTCGATCTTATTTTGGGAATGGATTGGTTGTCTACTTTTCATGCCACCATAGATTGTTTCAAGCGTCGGGTCCGTATTTGTCCGCCTGGGGGTGCTTGTTTTGAATTCTTCGGGGAGCGTCGGGAACCAATAGAACCATACTTGTGTGAGTCTCGGGAGCAAGAGTCGATGTATGCCTTATTAGCGAGTTTGGCCTTAAATGAGGACGTATCCGCACGTGGGGAGTTACCCCTTGTTGTTTGCGATTTTCCGGACGTGTTTCCGAAGGAGTTACCAGGTTTGCCACCCGAGAGAGAAATCGAATTTTCTATTGATTTACTTCCTGGTACCGCTCCTATTTCTGTACCTCCTTATCGCTTCGCGCCTGCCGAGTTGAGAGAATTGAAGATTCAATTGCAAGAATTGGATGATTTAGGGTTTATCCGTCCGAGTACGTCACCGTGGGGAGCACCAGCCTTGTTTGCTCAAAAGAAGGATGGGTCGCTTCGTCTATGTATCGATTATCGTAAGTTAAACCGCGTCACCATTAAGAATAAGTACCCTATGCCGAGAATCGATGACTTGTTTGATCAACTTCGAGGCGCAACTTGCTTTTCCAAGATTGATTTGAGGTCCGGTTACCACCAGTTGAGAGTTCGGAGAGAAGACATTCCTAAAACCCCTTTTCGTACTTGTTATGGTCACTATGAGTTTGTTGTTATGCCCTTTGGATTGACAAATGCATCGGCGACTTTCATGGATCTAATGAACCGTATTTTTCGTGCCTATCTTGATCGTTTTGTGGTCGTTTTTGTGGACGATATTCTCATCTACTCGTCATCGGAGGAGGAACATCAATCTCACCTTTCTATTGTTCTTGAAATCTTGAGAGAGCACCGTTTGTATGCCAAGCTTAGTAAGTGTGAATTTTGGTTGTCCGAAGTCAAGTTTTTGGGTCACGTTGTATCGAAAGATGGGGTGTCCGTTGATCCGGGAAAGATAGAGTCCGTAATGAGTTGGCAGCGACCGAAGAATGTGTTCGAGATTCGTAGTTTCTTGGGCTTGGCCGGGTACTATCGTCGTTTTGTGCTTGATTTCTCTCACCTAGCGGCCCCGATGACTAAATTGACTCGTAAGGGGACTCGTTTTGTTTGGAGTGACGTGTGTGAGAAAGGCCTTTGAAGAATTGAAGAGAAGATTGACTACCGCGCCAGTTTTGATCGTGCCCGAACGGGGAGTTGGCTACTCCGTGTATTGTGATGCTTCGAAAGAGGGGTTGGGGTGTGTTTTGATGCAGTTGGGGCGAGTGGTAGCATATGGATTGCGACAATTAAAGACTCATGAGCGGAACTACCCTACCCATGACTTAGAACTTGCGGCCGTCGTTTTTGCTTTGAAGAGTTGGCGTCATTATCTTTACGGTGAGAGATTCGAAGTCTTTTCCGATCACAAGAGTCTAAAGTACTTGTTTTCACAAAAAGAACTCAATCTACGCCAGCGCCGATGGATGGAACACTTAGAAGACTATGATTTTGAGTTGCAATATCATCCGGGAAAGACGAATGTTGTAGCGGACGCATTGAGTAGAAAATCGACACACCTAGCGAGTTTAGCGATTCACAACTGGAAAACGATGAACGACTTAGGTTCGTATGCATTGCATTTTGAGGAGGTTCGAGATGGAGTCACCTTGTGTAACTTAACCGTTCAATTGACCTTATCGACTCGAGTGATTGAGGCCCAACAACAAGATGAAGAAGCAGAAGAATTTCGCACCAAGTTTCTTAGCGGAAATGCGCGAGAGGGGTGGATGATACACACCGATCAAGGTTTACGATACCAAGGAAAATTGTTCGTACCCATTTCGTGTCGGGAGGAAATTTTGAGGGAATTTCACCACTCACCATTAGCCGTGCATCCGGGAGGAACGAAAATGTACCATGACTTGTGTAGACAGTTTTGGTGGCCGGGAATGAAGAGAGATGTCGTTGTCTTCGTGTCCAAATGTCTCACGTGCCAACAAGTCAAAGCCGAGCATCAACGACCCACGGGGGAGTTGCAACCATTGCCAGTGGCCGAATGGAAGTGGGAGAATGTGACAATGGATTTCGTTATCGGTTTACCGCGATCGCCGAGGGGGCACGATGCCATTTGGGTGATAGTCGATCGATTGACCAAGTCAGCGCATTTCTTACCGATTCAAGTTACGGATTCGATTGAGACGCTTAGTCGTTTATATATCCGTGAGATTATCCGTCTTCATGGGATACCCGTTTCTATTGTGTCGGATCGAGATCCAAGGTTTACCGCGCGCTTTTGGCAGAGCCTACAGGCCGCACTTGGCACCAACTTATTATTTAGCACCGCGTATCACCCTCAAACGGATGGGCAATCCGAGAGAACGATCCAAATTTTAGAAGATATGCTTCGAGCTTGCGTTATGGATTTTCGGGGTAGTTGGGAGGACGTTAGTCGAATTCGCGTACAACAATAGCTATCAATCTAGTATCGAGATGGCGCCGTATGAAGCTTTGTATGGGAGACCGTGTCGATCACTCGTTTGTTGGACCGAGTTGGGCGAGGCTACGTTGGTTGGACCGGAATTGATCCAAGAAACCTCCGAGAGTATGAAAGCGATTCGTCAACGTCTTCTTGAAGCACAAAGGAGAACCATCGAGCAAGTCAAAGTGATTCGTCAACGATTGTTAACCACTCAAAGTAGGCAAAAGAGTTATGCCGACCGTCGTCGCCGACCGTTATCGTTTGAAGTAGGGGATCACTTGTTCCTTAAGGTGTCACAGCGTCGAGGACTATCTCGTTTTGGGCAAAGGGGCAAACTTTCACCTCATTTTATTGGGCCGTTTGATATTATCGGGGAAGTGGCATATCGATTGGCTTTACCACCAAGGCTATCGGGCGTTCATGATGTATTCCATGTGTTGATGTTGCGAAAGTACGAGCCGGATCCGTCACACGTTCTAGAGTGGTTCGAATTTGAGTTAGAAGCCGATGCATCCTATGGGGAGGAGCCGATACGTATCCTAGATTCGCCCGGGCAAGTTTTGAGGGGAAAAACCATACCGTTAGTGCGAGTTCTTTGGAGTACACTCGGAAAGGAAGAGTCGACGTGGGAAAGGGAGGACGAAGTCAAAGAGAAGTATCCGCATTTGTTTTCAAATTAACCAATGTGAGTCCTAAGTTTTAACTTTATGATTGTTAGCTTGTTATTTGATTATATGAGTTATCGTATGAGCATGATTATTAGGTACATCATCTTGATTGGCTTGAGTTGTAAATTTCGGGACGAAATTTCTTTAAGGAGGATAGATTGTAGAGACCCGAATAATTTTAATTTTTGAATTGTTAACTAAATGCCTAATCCAGAAAATATGGATAAATTGGCGGATATTTGGATTGAGGACTAGAGTGAAAGAATAGAGAATTGAGGGAGTGTGGTGTAATAAAAAGATACATGAGTATATATAGGGGTTTGTGAGGAGTAGGAGAACATTTTTTTATCTCCATTCTCTCTCTCTCATCCGTTCTCCCTCTCTCTCCCTGCCGATCTCTTTCTCTCTCCTCTCCTCTCACTCAAAATTCCACCTCATCTCCCAAAATCTTCAAGAATCAACCTCCCTCAGGCCTTTCATTCGCGTTCTTGAGCTCGGAGATCCGTGGGTCAAGCTTGAATCTAAGTTTCGGAGTTCGAAAGGTTAGGGCTCGTTCAGAAACGCTTGAATCTCGGTCATTGTTGCGAGGTAGGGACTTCTTTACCTCTTCTATGTGTTTATGTGTTGATTTGGTGTAGATTCATGCCTTGAGTTGTTGGATTTTGTTTGTTGAGCATGCCTTGAAAATCTGTTGAAATCGCTACCCGAAGCCCCGTGGTATCGATACGGATTATGTGGCGTATCGATACAGTAAGCTTATCTTTTTGGACAGTTAGTGTTGTATCGATACGGATTATGCGCGTATCGATACCAGGAGCTTAACTCTAGTTTTGCTCCTATTACTTCTCCGTCGATTGTTTTGACCCCCAATCACTTCTAAATCCTTTTGGACACCTCCTAACCTATCTTAAGCTTATCTAATTGACTTCCTTTGACTTCTCGATGCTATCCTTGTTCCGATGGTCTTCCGTTAGTAAGAATCGAATAAGAAATTACGTAGTTAAAATGTCGTTAGAGTGTATTCTATAGATTATTGATACTTGTGATTGTTCTTG
This sequence comes from Rhododendron vialii, assembly GCF_030253575.1. Classification (NCBI taxonomy): domain Eukaryota; kingdom Viridiplantae; phylum Streptophyta; class Magnoliopsida; order Ericales; family Ericaceae; genus Rhododendron; species Rhododendron vialii. The sequence goes on from NC_080567.1 coordinate 2,251,492, forward strand.
GTGCATTTGTGATGACATTGGCATAACGTATGATGTCCCATCTATGAATGTGGTCAAGGGTGAGTCTTAGCTTGTATATTGTGTGAGAAAATAGTCAAATGGGTTGGAAAATGGATTAGGGAGTCCCGTAACGCAAGGGGTGGAAATACGGAGACTTAGAGGGGTTTTGTAATGCAAGGGGTGGGAATACGGTAACCCGAGTCGTTAGGGATCACCGTGATGCACGGGGTGGTAACACGGTAATCCTTGTGGCGTTGTACGGTAACGCAAGGGGTGGAAATACAAATGGTGGGAGTTTGGGTTAGCGAGTCGAGTTGGGATTATCTAAGTCGTTTGTGTCACATGACTCATGCACTTAAACTGGATAGAAGTTCACTTTCAAGTCGGTTGAATAATATATACATTCAAGCTGAGTTTTCTTATCCTTCTTCGTTTGCACTTATCAACAAGTTTGCATTTAGCGTTGGTAAAGACTTTCCTACTGGGCTAGTGTAGCTCAATAAAATCCTTCTTTTCAGGTTCTAATGCTGGGCAATAGACTGCATGCAATGGTGTGATTGGACATGAAGATTTTTGGAAGCTAATTTCATTTAGTTACTTATTCGTCTTTGAAATAGACTAACTTTTGGCCAAAGATGGCTTTGTAACTAATTTGCTCGTGAATTATCTTTTGACTAAAGTTTGTAACATCCTGAATATGTCGTATTGTATCTAAGTTAATTTGGGCCGTAGTGCCAAGGTTATATTTCTTAAATCATGGGGACTTGTTTGTAAATTAAACAGGTGGGAAACTCTTTTGGGTAATATGTACAATGCGCGAGGTTCTTTTATTAAAATGTATTACATATTTATGCTAAAAATCAGGGTCGTGACAGAGGATCACGCAAACCAGAGGACAGAATAGAGCAATTCGGTCGGTACAGGACTCCGAATTCAATGGCTGGCTGAACCCTTTACTAGGGCATAGATGAAACTCGAATTTCTAGCCATAATGTTTATGTTTTGATTTAGTGTTTTATTATTCGAACCACGGTTGTATGATATAATGATTCATTTGCAATATCAATTTTCTCGATCAATTATTGGTTATGACTTCCTAAGTTTTTATGCACATTCATACAACGATTCTTAATTTTTTTGTAATAACTGATTAAGATGTGTTATGCGCCGTAAGACGCACCGTGTTATTAGACGATCTCTGCCATAGAGATGGGTCGTACTAGCTGGTTAGACGGTTTATGCTAGGCAGCGATACCCCATGCTATTTGGTTATTCATAAATATTGTTAGGCGATACCGTGAGGACCCGTGAACCATTACGAGATCTGGATTGATACGAGTAATTAACCTTTGTCATCGTATAAATATTGTTACAACGGGTCTAGAGGATTCGAAACCCAAGATCTTTTCTCTCAAAAACTCTCTTTACTTTTTAATTGCTTTATATTACTTTAGTTTGCATAATTAAGGATATCAAATAATCAAATCCTTTTCTGAATTAAGTTAGGAATTAATTAAAATAATTGCAACTTAGCCTGCGTAATCCCTGAGGACGATACTCGGATTACTTACCGCTATCTTTTAGGTAGTTGTAATTATTCTATTTTATTAATTATTTCTTATACGGAAACGACACGGTCAAATTTTGGCAAATGAAAAGATAGGAGAGAAATGTAAAAGAGAGGAGAGGTGAGATAATGTTATTATTTTTACATTGTTTAATTCAAAAAATATTGGGATTCTTTTTGCATGAGACTTGAAAGCTGTTTAGATTAGCTCTTGATTGATTGAGTTTGAGATGTGATAGTCATTCTTTTAATATTGTTCTGGTATTGTAGTTCTTTTTTCTAGCTTGACGCGAAAAATTTGTCCTGACATTTACTTTTAGCACATTTGTAGTTCATGTCTATTTGGGCTTTGGTTGCTTTTGAGCTATAACTTGATTGTTCCCGATGGCTAGTTTAGTGGACACTTATGCCCATGTGAGTTTAGAGCGTTACTTTTTTCTTGGAGTGGAGGTAGATATACTCATGTTGTCACGAAAAAGCGAATTCGTTGTTGATCTCGTTATTTTTGTTTCCAAGTGTTGGGAATATTTTAAATTGCCTACTTATCTCTTGGGTTTGGAAAGTTATATGGTTGTGTTGCCCCTCTGAGATGATTATAGGTCATTTTTGCTATTTTTAGCCGGTTTCTTTCTTCCTTTCATACATTTATCTCTTGTGAGCCCATTTGAGCGTCATGCATACTAGCATTTTTGTAATGAGCTCTACCATCTATATTGTGTCTTGAGAAGGCTTAGTTAATTTTGTGGAGGTGAAATATTTAGAAGAGAGAGTAAATATTGTGAGAATCAAACTTTGTTCTTCGGTGATCTTTCCCATAAAAAAAAATACAAACAAATAAATTGTAAAAAGGACAGATACCAAATTATTGTGAAAAGGAGAAATTCTTGTTCTTGATGTGGGAAAGAAAAGGTAGGAAAGCGAGATGTGGCGAAGTTGAAAAGTAAAAAAAAAAAAAAAGAAAAAGAAGAAAGAGGGCACACATCATTATATTTGCCTTATGTGAATTGTTGCAAGCCATTCTATGACACTTGAATTTTTACCTAGCCTTGAAACATTTTCCCTTACCTGACGTTATAACCCGAATTGAAGTCCTATTTGATCCAAGGGCAATGGTACGTGGATTGGTGGATAGAGAGATTTTCCAGTAATTGGCATTCTATTCATGAGATCATGTGTCCGCCATATAAAGCGTTCTTTTCGTGTCATTATGTGGCGGAGTATTATGCTTTCATTTATATAACATCCACCCACACATATTGAGAGTATCTAATATGCACCTTGTTTCTTGTTATTTTTATTTGTTGAGTGCATGATAAAGTTAGTTTTGAAGTCGAGACTCAGTCTGAAGAGAACTTTTAGTCATTTTCCACAAGTGACCGATTCCCTTGTTAACACACGCTAAGTTTAGGTGCCATGACTTATTTTTATGACTTGATAGTTTTCTAGAACTGGTTATACCCGTTATCACTATGAGGTGGCTTCATATTCTTTAGTTGAGATATCATTGAGTTGCCTGACAGGTTTTCGGGTTTCGTGTTGAAAGTATTCACAATGTTTGTGGGTGTTCATTGCTGTAAACCCTCACAAGATTCCACTCGTCGTCTTGGGATCACCTAGGGGTTTAAAAGACTTGTTGCACGGGCTTAGTGCAATCATGAGTCCTGCAATAGTGGCGTCGTTAGAATTTATTTTGTATGTTTTCTTTACTTTGGACTAGCAAAGTGTAAGTTGAGGGGTATGATAGGCGCGTAAATGTTCACATAAGTGCCCTCTAATCTATCTTTGCTAAGTCTTTTTAATATTGTTACTCGGAACATAAAGCTTGATTTTTATGTTGTAGGTGTTGTGAGGTTCTAACATTTTAATGGGCTTGTGAATTCTCCTATTGTGTTGTGGTCTTGGTTGTAAAATTGGTAGCCAAACAATACAAGTGATTAATGTTCGGTGGGGCCAAAGACTTCCTATTTTGACTAATAGTTGGACCAAGTGAAAGGAGGCCTAAGCCAATTCTCGGCCCACTAGGGTTTTTATTAGTCGGCTACACTACAACAGCTTATAAAAGGAGAAGAAAGGTTGCATATGGAGGATCAAGCATAATAGAGGATGGAATAGAGCAATTCGGCCGGAACAGGACTCCGGATTCAATAGCCAGCAGAACCCTTTTCTAGGGCATAGATGAAAATTGAATTCCTACCAATAATGTTTATGTTTTGATTTAGTATTTTATTATTCGAACCATGGTTGTATGACATAAGGACTCATTTGCGATATCAATTTTCTCGATTAAATATTGTGCATGACTTCCTTGGTTTTTATGCACGTTCATACAACGGTTCTTAATTGTTTTGTGATAACTGATTAAAATGGGTTATGCTCCGTAAGATGCACCATGTTATTAGACAATCCATGCCATAGAGATGGGTCATACTTGCTAGTAAGACGGTTTGTGCTTGGCGGCGATGCCCCATTCTATTTGGTTATTCATACATATCTTAAGGCGATACCGTGAGGACCCGTGAACACTAACGATATTTGGATTGATTCGAGTAATTAACCTTTGTCATCGCATAAATATTGTTACAACGGATCGAATGGATTCGAAACCCTATATATTTTCTTTCATAAACTCTCTTTACTTTTTAATTACTTTATATTACTTTAGTTTGCATAATTTAGAAAATCAAACAATCAAATCATTTTCTGAATTAAGTTTGGACTTAATTAAAATAACTGCAACTTAGCCTTTGTAATCCTTGAGGACGATACTCGTACTACTTATCGCTATCATTTACGTAGTAGTAATTCTTTTTGTTTTATTAATTATTTTTGATATGAAAACAACACGGTCAAATTTTGGCAAATAAAAAGATAGGACAGAAATGTAAAAGATATGAGAGGTGGGATCACTTTGTTCTTTTTATATTGTTTAATTAAAAAAATATTGGGATTCTTTTTGCATGAGACTTGAAAGCTGTTGAGATTGTCTCTTGATTGATTGAGTTTGAGATGTGATAGTCAATCTTTTAATATTGTTGTGGCATTGTAGTTCTTTTTGCTAGCTTGTCGCGGAGAATTTCTCATGGCATTAATGTTTTGCACATTTGCACTTTACGTCTATTTGAACTTTGGTTGCTTGTGAGCTGTAACTTGATTTTTCTCGATGGCTAGTTTAGTGGAGACTTATGCCCTTGTGAATTTAGAGCCTTACTTTTTCTTGGAGTGGTGTCAGATAAACTCTTGTTGTCACAAAAAAGCAAATTCATTGTTCTCTTTATTTTTGTTGCCAAGTGTTGGGAATGTTTTAAATTGCCTACTTATCTCTTGGGTTTGAAAAGTTATATGGTTGTGTTGCCCCTTGGAGACGATTATAGGTCATTTTTGCTCTTTTGAGCCGGTTTATTTCTTTCTTTCATACATTTATCTCTTGTGATCCCTTTTGAGCCTCATGCATACTAGCCTTTTTGTAGTTGAGCTCCACCAACTATATTATTTCTTGAGAAGGCTTAATTAATTTTGTGGAGGTGAATTATTCAGAAGAGACAGAGTAAATGTTGTGAGAATCAAACTTTGTTCATCGGTAATCTTTCCCATAAAAAAAATACAAACAAATAATTAAAAAAATCGTAAAAAGGACAGTTACCAAATTATTGTGAAAAGGAGAAATTTTTGTTCTTAATGTGGGAAAGAAAGGTAGGAAAGCGAGATGTGGCAAAGTTGAAAAGGAAAAAAAAAGGAGAAGAAGAAAGAGGGCACACATCATTATATTTGCCCTCTGTGAATTGTTGTAACACATTCTATGACACTTGAATTTTTACCTTGTCTTGAAACATTTTCCCTTACTTGACGTTATAAGAGGAATTGAAGTCCTATTTGATCCAATGGGCAATAGTATGTGGATTGGTGGATAGAGAGATTTTCCAAAACTTGGGATTCTATTCATGACATCGTGTGTCCACCATGTAAAGCATTCTTTTCGTGTCATTATGCGCGGGAGTATTATGCTTTCATTTATATAACATCCACTTGCACATATTGAGAGTATCTACTATGCACCTTGTTTCGAGTTATTTTTATTTGTTGAGTGCATGACACAGTAAGATTTGAAGTCGAGACTCAGTCCGGAGAGAACTTTTAGTCATTTTTCACAAGTGACCGATTCCCTTGTTAACACACGCTAAGTTTAGGTGCCATGACTTATTTTTTTGACTTGATAGTTTCTAGAACTGCTTATGCCCGTTATTTAATGCAGTGGCTTCATATTCTTTAGTTGAGATATCATTGAGCTGCCTGACAGGTTTTCGGATTTCATGTGGAAAGTATTATCAATGTTTTTTGGTGATCACTGTTGTAAACCCTCACGAGACTCCACTCGTCCTCTTGGGATAGTTTAGAGGTTTAAAAAACTTGTTGCACGGGCTTTGTGCAATCGTGAGTCCTACGACAATGACATAGTTAAAATTTATTTTATTTGTTTTCTTTACTTTGGTCTAGCAAAGTGTAAGTTGGGGAGTGTGATAGGCGCGTAAATGTTCACATAAGCGCCCTCTAATTTATCTTTGCTAAGTCTTTTTAATATTGTTACTTGGAACTTAATGCTTGATTTTTATGTTGTAGGTGTTGTGAGGTTCTAACATTTTAATGGTCTTGTGAATGCTCCTATTGTGCATGTGGTCTTGGTAGTAAAATTGGGTATAGAACAATACAAGTGATTCATGTTCGGTGGGCCCAAAGACTTCCTATTTTGGCTGATAGTTGGACCAAGTGAAAGGAGGCCTAAGCCAATTCTCGACCCACAAGGATTTTTATTAGTCGGCCACACTACAACAGCTTATAAAAGGAGAAGAAATGTTGCGCACGGAGGATTTTGCATAACATAGAACAGAATTGAGCAGTTCGGCCGAAACACATGTCACGCCCTCGATATTCAACATAAATAAATAAGACATTTCCATAAAAGAACCTCACGTATCATACGTATTACCCAAAAGAGCTTCCCACATACCTAATTTACAAACAAGTCCCCATATTTAAAGAAATACAGCCTTGGCACCATGACCCAAATTAACTTAGATACAAATAAAACATGTTCAGAATATTACAAGCTTTAGTCAAAAGATAATTCAAGAGCGAGTTAGTTACAAAGCCATCTTTAACCAAAAGTATATCTATTACAAAGATGAATAAGTAACTAAATGAAATTAGCTTCCAAAAAACAAAATCTTGATGTCCAAGCACATCATAGCATGCAATCTATTGCTCGGCATTTGAACCTGAAAAGAAGGATTTTTTTGAGCCAAACTAGCCCAGTAGGAAAATCTTTACCAAACTTGTATGTAAATATGAAGATAGATGCAAGAAGGAAGACAAGTGCAAAATGAGATGTCAAAGAGATGTAGCTCAATCATGAGATAACGATTGGTTCATAGGTGTATCGACATTCATTACGTTTGTTCAAGATATACCAACATCTCAATTAGCCACACAATTCATAAGACTCGAACACTCCTCGATTTGCAACACGACTAGCTATCCCATACTCCCACCATCGGTATTTCCACCCCTTGCGTTACTGTATATGCCACGTGGATTACCGTGTTACCACCCCTTGTGTCACGGTGATCCCTAACGACTTGGTTCACCGTATTACCACCCCTTGCGTTACGGGATCCGTATAAGTCTACATATAATCACCCCTTGTGTTACGAGACTTTCTAACCCAAACTCTTGACTTATACACCTACCTTCGCACTCTACAAGCCAACTAAGATCTTATCTTAACCACATGTTCACGTGAAACATCATACGGTGTACAAACAATGCTATAAATATGTCACAAACATAACCAAGAAAAATCAATTTATCAATAAGACATATTTTTAACAAAGTTCTAACTAAGTAAATCGTTATTTGATTCTAGCTAACGGGAAGCCAACGGACCAAGGAATACATCAAACCAACATAGGAAGTCAATTAGACATGCTTGAGATAGCTTAGGAGGTGTCCAAAAGGGTTTAGGAATGATCGGGTGTTAAAACAACGGAGTTTGGAGCAAAACAACAAAATTTGATTTTAAGCCTATTTGTATCGATACTAGAAATTTTAGTATCGATACAGATGGGCTTCGAAGCACAACAGAGAGTCTTGTATCGATACCAATCTAAGTTGCATTGATACATTGCCAATTCGAGCAGAATTTCAAGGATTCGACTACAACATCAACAACAACTATTATAGGCATGATTTCACACCAAATCAACATTTTTACATATAAACGAAGCAAAGAAATCCCTACCTCGAGTCAAGGAGCAGAACCCAAGAGATTCGTATGTGCCCTAGCCTCGAACTCTTTGAAATCAACCAAAATACTTTCCTCCGAGCTTAACCCACAAAATTTTGAGCTCAATAACGTGATTGAAAGGCTTGAGGGAGGATGATTCTTGAGGTTTTGGAAGAATTTTTTTGAGAGGGAGCAAGAGAGAGAGAGAACCGGATGAGAGGGGGGGGGGGGGGGGGGGACAGTGGAGAGAGATGGGGAGAGGGGAAAATGGTCTCCTACACCACACACACACCCCTCTTAAACACATGTATCTTTTTACTACACCCACACTCCCTCAAGTCTCCATTCTTTCAGTTTGGTCCCCAATTCAATAAATCACCCAATTAACCATATTCTTCCAATTAGTCATTTAATAAATATTTCAAGGATTAAAATTATTCGGGTCTCTACACCACGACTCCAGATTCGATATCCGGCTAAACCCTTTTCTAGGGCATAGATGAAGCTCGAACTCCTAGTAACAATCTTAATGCTTTGATTTAGTGTTTTATTATTTGAACCATGGTTGCATGACCTAAGGATTTATTTGTGATATCAAATTTCTCAATCAAATATTGTGTATGACTTCCTAGGTTTTTATGCACGTTCATACAACAGTTCTTAACTATTTTGTGATAACTGAGTAAGATGGGTTTTTGTAGAGACTCGGATAATTTTAATTATTGCAATGTTTATTAAATGGCTAATCGAGAAAATATGGTTTATTTGGTGGATAATTAGATTGAGGATTGAAGTGAGAGAATTGAAACCGGAGGGAGTTTGTGTGTGATTTAGAGATATGTGAGTATATATAGTGGGTGTGTGGGGTGTAGGAGATTATTTCATCTCCATACCTCTCTCTCTCTCTCTCTCTCTCTCTCTCTCTCTCTCTCTCTCCAGCCGATCTCTCCTTTCTCTCTCGGCTCATTCTCTCCCTCTCTCTTGTTCTCACTCAAAACCTCACTCCATCTCACAAAACCCTTAAAGGTTGACCTCCCTCCTCTGGGCTTCCATTCACGTTCTTGAGCTCGGAGATTCTTGGGTTAAGCTTGAATCGAAGTTTTGAAGTTCAAAAAGGCTAGGGCTTGTTCTAATCACTTGGATCTTGATTATTGTCGCATGGTAGGGACTTCTTTACCTCTTTTATGTGTATATATGTTGATTTGGTATAAGAATCATGCCTTGATCGTTCCCCTTTAGCATCTTGAAAGTCTGTCAAAACTGCAGAAAATTGCCCAAAAATAGCGTGGTATCAATACCCATTCACGGGTTATTGATACCCCTCTCTCCTTTGGAACCCAACTACTTCAAGTATCAATACCCACCCCAGGGGTATCAATACCCCTTGCCTCTCTGGACAGCTTCATGCTATTTGTGTTTCCATTGAATCATATTGGCCCCCGATCGCTTCTAACCTCTTTCGGATACCTTCTAACCTGTCTCTCGCATGTTCAATTTACTTCCTATGATTAATTGATGTTATCATTGTCCCATTGGTCTCCCGTTAGTAGTAAACGAATAAGAGTTTACTTGATTAATGCCGTGTCAAAATGTAACTTGTTGACTGATTGGTCACTTGAGAGTGTTTGCGGCATAACGATGGCATTGTTGTATTAATGTATGATACTTCATGTATGAACGTTGTAGGTGGACAAATTCAAGTAGTGCTCTGAACAGCACTGGAATGCAACGGCTTCACGTGCCTCTTGACCGGAACCCTAGTTTGTCAACGAACCCTTATCCTGCAAAACAGACAAGGAGTGAGTGCACCTTTGCCTCTCGTGGCAAAGGCCCTCCGATGCCTTTGTTAGTATTTCGTACTAAAGAAACCCTAATTATCAGTAGGTGAATATTGAATAATACAATGTATTGCGTACCTTTTACCTCTAGGTTTACCTCTTATTTATAGATTTATGGATGCTTGCTGCCCAAGTATCCATATTGCCCTAGGTTTCCTACCTCGTATAGGAAAACTAGGATCTCTTGGATTCTCGTTCCCTTATTAGTTTATTTCCTTAATCCTTGTAGGACTCTTTCCATAACAAGCCGAACATCCCATACTCGTTGGGTATCTTTCTTAGATCCTATATTCTTGGGATCTCATCCCTTAACGGAATACCGGTGATTCTGGACCCTTCTAGAATGTTCCCTCTAATAGGACTTCTCTCTTTGTTCGGCCATCTCATGGCCGGACAGACGGCCTGGACCAGTTCCTTTCTAAGGAGCTCTCCTCCTATTCGGCTCTCTCTTGCCGAACAAGTTTCTTGAACAGTGGCATCTCATGTCTTTTTCCTTGTATTTGGTCCAATAACGTCTCGTGTTATTGCACCGAGAATCATACAACCTCTCTGGACCATTGACTTCTCATGTCACTGGTCCATAGCGCGTTGACCTTTTCTTTGACCGTGCTCGGGCTCGTTTTGTACCTGTTCGGGAATACCTCCCTACAATTGCTCCCTAGCCTTACTCATTTATATTTTACTCAGATGACGAGTAAAGCTCTTTTACCAACCAAATTCATTTTGTTCCTGCACCCTATTTCATATATTGGTGCAATGTTTCATCATTTTGCCAAGGCAAAAACATCTTTTCGTGTGGCCGTCACAGGCTTTTAGCCCTAATCTTTACACGTGCCGATCATTGTATTGCTTTACATTAAATGCAGACATATGTGTTTTTGGGAAACGGAACGCTCAAACGGCGTCTGGGGTGATGTTTCACGTACGCCACCCCACTTTTAAGGTATTTTTGGGTTTTCGTCCCACTTTCAAAACCCCAACCTTTCTCTTAGACTCCCTCCGCAGAAAAAGAAGTTTCAAGCTTTTACCCGCCATTGAAGCTATGTTCATCATTTCAAGGCCTCCTCCTTTTTGCTCTTAGGGATTCCATCGACTAATTTCGTAAGTCACCATTCTTCTTCTTACTGCTCCATTTCTTCTGGTGGATTGTTTACAATCTCTTTAGGGTTTCATCGTCCCCTTTTCTCTATACTTTTCAAAGTATCAAAACCGTTTCTGATCTATGGGGAGATTTCGGAGGCACTGTAATACTCCTCAAACCATGGCTAGTTTCAGATCTCGATATGGGATTCCTGACAACATAGCTACTGTTTTGGCTCCTGAGGATGCCATTCGTGAAAGTTTCGATTTCGACACTCTTCACATTCCAGTGGTAGCCGTCGTTGAGGGCGGGCTTAGGTTTCCCTTAGCTCCTCTGCTCCGCCAAGTCTTAGCATTTTATAGGCTTTCCCCAATGCAGGTTTCTGCTAATTTCTTTCGAGTAGTTATGGGTGTAAATGCCCTAAATCAGATGTTAGGGACTTCTTTAGGTTTATACGATATTCACCATTTATATAGTATCTCCAAAACCGGGGATGCCCTTACATATTATTTAAAAAGTAGGGATTCTAGAAAGAAGCTAGTTCTTGAACTCCCTGACTCTGCTCGAGGGGATGACGACGACTTTCTGATCGTTACGGGCAACTTCGAACCCAGAGATGAGGACGGCCAAGTGATTGGTTTTCATGCCCCTCACGTATTCGGGAGCCCACGTTAGTGCTTTCCTTTTAATTCGTATGTTCTTCCTTTTTTCATAGGAAAAGCTTTTTCATGCTTCTGATTAATTGTACTTTGTTTATGTTTCAGCATCAAACATCAATCAAGGCTATAATATCATAACCCCTCAAGTTCATGTAGCAGATATCAGACGAGCACTTGCATTCAACGGTGAAGGGACATACCTTGCAGGCCGAGCAAGAGCAGCTCAGGTACTTCTCAGCTACAAAGCCTCGTACGGTGGGTTTATTGATCGACAAACCCGTGTAGCCGACAATCCCGTTATTGCTGGTCCTTCAAGACCAGTCCCCGAACAAAAAGAAAGGCGTTCTCGGACACCTCCAATCTCTGACGAACCGATCCCTCTTGCTGAGGAGGCCTCCATTTCCACATCGAGCTCTTCTTCCAGTGATTTCACCCCCTCACCTCCGGAGATGAACCGGCCAATTGACTTAGGCAGCCTCCTCACCATTCCTGGTCGGGGTCGTAACGTTGCTCGGGGCCAGGGTGGTCAAGGTCGTGGTCGTCGCCCCCAGACTCAAACCGATGCTCCCCCAGGATTTTCTCTAGAGGAAATTGAAGTCCTCCACAGAGAAAAACGTCAGCGGGTGGAAGAATCTCAAGAAAGACCCCCACCATCCTCTTCATCTCCTGCTCCTATCTGGGCTCCTCCTTTCTCGCACGGGAACCGAGCTATCACTGCTCGGGATAGTGTTGAGTCAGAAGGCACTGCCCTTGCCCTGTCCCAAGCCTTTCTGCTGCCAGGAGACATGCAGAAGGAGGTGGCAAGCTCGCCTGACAACCTTCTAAGCTCATTCATGTCTCACAATGCCAAGGTAACATTTCGCTTTGTAAACCATAGCGTACCATAGCGTTTGTTATCTATGTTTAACTGTTTTGAACATTCCAGGTGATGCAAAAAATGGTGGCCATGGCTCAAAAGCTTAGCTAGTCCGAGCCCCAACGTGTCAAGCTTGTCAGTGAGAATACCAAATTGCAACGTACCATTATCAGGCTTGAGAGAGAAAGAAACCAGGACCTGGGGGTAGCAGATGGCTTAAAGGGACAACTGAAGGGGGCTGAGGACAGCCTGAATCAAACTCTTAAAGAACTCGAGGCGAGCCAAACTGAAGCCAAAGCTGCTTTTGAAAAAGGATACAACGAAGGAATCAAAGTAGCTACGGAAAGCTACACGAACCAGATGCCTGGGATTCAAGACCAAGTTTGGGTGGCCTCCTGGACAGCTTGCCTTGCAAAAGCTGAGATTCCTGAATCATCTCCCCTCTGGACCAACATTGAACTGCCAAGTGCTGCTAGTCAAGAAGAAGACATCATAGTGGAGGGAGATGAAGAGCAAGAAGTTCACACATCTGAGCTTCCTGTTGATGATGTTGAACCTGGTAATGATATGACCAACCCTGGCCAAAAGGAAGTCAGTGGTGGTCAACCTGGAGATAATAATGCCACAGAAGACTCGACTGTACCAGCAGCTCCTACAACTGCTCCTTCAACTGTCCAAGACCTCACTGAAGATGAATGAGTTCAGTTTTCTTTTTCTGTTTGGCATCTGTTTTGAATTGTTCCCTTCAATATACCAGTTCCAAATGTTTGGGTTTTATCATGGGTGTTTGAAACGTTTAAGTATTTCGTACTTTTGTAAGTCTTTCGTGCTTTTAAGCAAGTATGAAGCCAAGTGTTTTAAGTTTCTCGTACTTGTGCATGTTTCAAGTATTTCGTACTTGTCTAAGTTTCTTGTACTTTATGCACGTATTCGTATGCATCTCAAGCGTTTAAATTCCATACAAGTATTTTCATACTTGTATTCGTTAAGTTTCATGTACTTAGAACATCACACAAGTGTTTCGTACTTGTGTTTAAGTTTCACGTACTTAAATCAATGAAAATCACACAAGTGTTTCGTACTTGTGTTTAAGTGTCACGTATTTAAACTTGTGTTTAAGTTTAAGTTTCACGTACTTAACTTGTGTTTAAGTTTCACGTACTTAAATCAATGAAAATCATACAAGTGTTTCATACTTGTGTTTAAGTGTCACGTACTTAAATGTATACCCTATATCCTGCTCCACAATACGAATGAGGGAAACTAATCTCGTAGTTCGTATTTAAAACAAATACCAAAAACACAACAGTTATACTAAAAAAGTAACTTCATTCAAAATCTATAACACTCAAGAGGGCGTTATTCGTACCCCTTGCAACTAAAATAACAAAACTAGAATACAAGAGAGTTTTATTCGTAACTCTCACACAATCACGATGTGCAGAAAGGAAAATATATTCATATAAAAAACTTTCTCAGGTTATGGACATTCCAAGGTCTTGGCACTGGGTTCCCGTCCAAGTCTGCCAATCGATAAGCCCCAATGCCCACGATTTCTGTAACTCGATATGGGCCTTCCCAATTTGCCCCTAACTTTCCCTCATTAGCCACTTTAGTATTGCCGAGCACTTTTCGTAGCACAAGGTCTCCAACACCAAACTCTCGTGAGTGTACATTCTTGTTGTAACTTTTGATGAGCTGCTCTTGGTATGAGGCCAAGTGCACCAGGGCCCGTTCTCGTCGTTCCTCGGCAAGGTCTAATTCAATCTCCAAGGCTCTATCATTTCCTCCACTTTCAACCAAAGTGGTCCTGTTGGTCGGCAGACCTATTTCCAATGGAATAACAGCCTCTGTTCCATATGCTAATGAATAGGGGGTCTCTCCCGTAGACCTCCTAGGCGTTGTTCGGTATGCCTAAAGTACCAATGGTAATTCATCAGGCCATTTCCCCTTTGCTTTATCCAAACGCTTCTTAATCCCATCAAGAATTGTTTTGTTAGAAGCTTCAGCTTGTCCGTTGCTTTGAGGGTAGGCTGGAGTCGAATAGTAATTTCTTATCCCATACTGGGCACATAACGTTTTGAACTTTTTCTGAAACTGGGATCCATTGTTTGTAATCAATGAGTGTGGGACCCCAAAACGAGTAATGATGCTCTTCCACACGAACCTCTCTATCATAGGTTCGGTGATTTTAGCCAATGGTTCTGCCTCAATCCATTTGGTGAAATAGTCTGTCGCAACTAGCAAGAATTTTCGATTCCCAGTGGCTTTATGTAGTGGACCCACTATGTCCATTCCCCATTGAGCAAACGGCCAGGGACTTGTCAGCGGCACTAGGTCCTCGGCTGGTGTTCGAATCATTGGTGAAAATTTCTGACACTTCTCACAAATTTTAACGTACACCTTAGCGTCTTCTTGCATGTACGGCCACCAATATCCTTGGGTGATTGCTCGGTGGGCGATGGACCGGCCACCAGCATGGCTTCCACAAGTTCCCTCGTGAATTTCGTGGAGGAACTTTTGCACCATTTCAGGATGCACACAAAGTAAATAGGGTCCTGTAAAAGACTTTCTATACAATTTTCCCTCTGGGGATAACCAGAACCGAGCAGATTTGGTCCGGATTTTATGAGCCTCCTTTTTGTCCAAAGGGAGTGTTTCATCTCGTAAAAACTCCACTATTGGGTCCATCCAACTTGGTCCTTCGTTCACGTCCAAGACCATCTCCACGCTTCTCCCAATGCTCGGCTCAGTCAGATACTCCACGGCTATTTTTCTTTTAAACTCAGATGGTACAGCTGCGGCTAACCATGCTAATGAATCTGCATGAGCATTCTTTCCAGAACTTATCTGCTCAATATACACCCTTTCAAAGGTATCGAGCAGGTCTCTGGTCGCTTGTACATAGGCTGCCATCTTCTCGCTCCGGGTTTCATATTGTCCGGACAATTGATGGACTACGAGTTGTGAATCAGAATACACCCTAACACGCTCAGCTCTTAGGGTTTTTGCACTTCTCAAACCAGCTAAGAGTGCCCCGTACTCTGCCACGTTATTTGATGCATTGAACCCTAGCCGAACAGATAGTTCCAACATTGATCCTTCAGGGGGTAAAAGCACAACTCCAATTCCTGATCCGGTGTTGCAAGCTGACCCATCAACGAACAGCTTCCATTCCAGGGGATCTTGTTTGGCTGATTCCTGTTTCTTCGTTACAGGTGTCTTTACTTCACACTCCTTTCTCGTAGGAGGCAAAGGTGCAACTGTGGGTGAGAATTCTGCCACAAAATCAGCCAACACTTGGCCTTTGATTGCTGTGTGCGGCTGATAATCAATGTCGTATTGGCTCAACTCAACGGACCAAGTTGAGATCCTTCCCGAGAAGTCTGCTTTTCGTAGCAGTGATTTTAATGGGAACTCTGTGTAAACCACAACTTTATGGCTCTGGAAATAATGCGGCAATTTTCTGGTTGCTGTCCTTAGGGCTGGGACTAACTTCTCGAGGGGCAGATATCTTGTTTCCGCATCTAACAATGTTTTGCTCACATAATAAACAGGGATTTGCTCGGATCCCTTGTTTCTCAAGAGGACTGCACTCACAGCATGCTCAGAAACAGCTAAGTATAAAACTAGGGACTCACCTGGCTCTGGAGTCGAAAGAAGGGGAGGAGAGGCCAAATATCCCTTCAGATCCTGGAAGGCCTGTTCACATTCTGCTCCCCATTTGAACCCTTCCCTTTTCTTTAACAGCTGAAAGAAAGGTCTGCACTTGTCACTTGACCGGCTAATAAATCGATTAAGAGCTGCTGCCATCCCAGTCAACCGTTGGACTTCTTTCGTTGTCCGAGGACTCTGCAGATTCTGTAAGGCCTTTATTTGGTCGGGATTCGCCTCTATCCCCCTTAGAGTTACAAGATGGCCCAAAAACTTTCTAGAACCGACTCCAAACGCACACTTCGAGGCGTTGAGTTTCAACTTGTATTTCCTCAAAATCTCAAAAGCCTCTCTCAAATCTGCTATATGGCCTTGCCCAGCTTTACTTTTCACCACCATGTCATCTATGTAAACCTCCATAGTTTTGCCGAGCAATTTTCTAAACATGATGGTTGCCAATCTCTGATATGTTGCCCCTGCATTCTTCAATCCAAAGGGCATGACATTGTAGCAGTACAACCCTCGTGGTGTAATAAAAGAAGTCTTCTCTTGATCTGGCCCTAACATGGCAATTTGATGATATCCTCGATATGCATCGAGAAAACTCATTCGCTCGTATCCTGCATTGGCATCAACGAGTTAGTCTATCCTTGGAAGAGGGAAGCTGTCCTTTGGGCATGATTTGTTTAAATCTGTGAAGTCTACACAAACACGCCATTTTCCATTCTTTTTCTTCACCACAACGGTGTTGGATAACCACTTTGGGTAGTAGACCTCACGTATTGCTTTGGCCTCCAACAATCGATCGACCTCTTCGATAACTGCATCCACATGCTGCACGGCTGCCCTCCGTTTTTTCTGAACGATTGGCTTATGCTGAGGATCAACATTTAAATGGTGGCAAATTACGTCTGCACTTACCCCAGGCATTTCTTCTGGTGTCCAGGCAAACACGTCAAAATAAGTTTTTAAGAAACTTTTCAATTCAGTCTCTTCCTCTTCTGGCAGTGATTCCCCAATCAGAAAATACCTATCTGGATCAGTCTCGTTGATCAGTGTTTTCTTCAAATCCTCAACTACCCTCTCGGTTGGGTCTTTTCCAATATCCTCAATGGTCGGCAGATCCGGAATTTCCACAGTATTAACATGGTGGGCATTATGGACTCTCTTTATGATGGATACCAAACATTGTTAAGCTACCTTTTGGTTACCTTTGATGTGCTCAATCCCATTAGACCCTGGGAACTTTACCATCTGATGGAAAGTTGAAGAGACTGCCCTCATCTTGTGCAACCATGTTCTCCCTATAATCACGTTATAGGAAGACGGTACATCCACCACTAGGAAGTCGGTTCATAGCACCACTGTCCCAGCCCAAACAGGCAGAGTTACCTTGCCTAACGGCCAAACTGCTCCTGCTCCAAATTCGACCAAAGGAGTTACTGATTGTACCAAATCTTCTTGAGTGAGCCCCAGTTTCTTGAATGCATCGTAGTATAGCACTTCGGTGCAACTCCCTGAATCCACCAGGATTCTTTCCATATCATATTCCCCAACTCGTAGGGTTATGACCAAAGCATCATTGTGAGGTACCTGGACTCCTCCCAGATCTTCATCCGTAAAAACTATGCCCTCGTTGCCTGCCCCTTCGTTGTGCCCTCTTTTCTTCCCCAACTGCATCACATGTTGGTCATGTTTCACTTGTCTCTGAAGCAATCTCACCTCATTTCTCGTATAAGGTTCGGCTAATCCATGTATCATATGGATTACCCCTTTTGGATTTTGTTCGTAATCCAACTCCATTGCTTTGTCTTTATCCTTGGGATCTTCTTGGATAAATTCTTTGAGATAACCTCGCGAAATCAAATCATCAAGATGCCGTTTAAACATCTCACAGTCCTCAGTCATATGGCCCCAATCCTTATGGTAACTGCAGTGTTGATTCGTAGCACGTTTTGCATCTTTATTCCCACCAAGAGTTGGGGGCCATTTGAAATAAGGTTGATTCTTTATTCGATAAAGAATCCTGTAGATGGGCTCTTTCCAAACCGTGTTTATTGAAAAGAATGACTTGGGATCCGGGGCTTGTTTATCCTTGTACTGCTCTTTCTTCGCCTGCCCATAATCTTTTCTTTCACGATAAGTTTTGGGCTCTGGCTTGTCTGCTTTCTTTATAGGCCCCTTTACTTGCTCGGCGGCCAGCTTACCATCCTCCCGTAGAATGTCATCCTCGTTCCTGGCGTGCTGCTCAATTCGCTCCATCAGTTTTGCCAATGTCTGCACGGGACTCATGTTTAGGGACTTACGCAGTTCCCCCCGAACAGGTAAGCCTGTCTTGAACGTGGCTATTGCGTATTCTTCGCTACAACCTTCAATCTCGTTGAAGGTTTCCCAGTACTTCTTTGCATATGTCCTGACCGGCTCGTCCTCGCCTTGCTTCATAAAGGAAAGGCTCTCAAAAGTTTTCAAAGTTTTCCTGCTCGTCAAAAACCGTGCAGTGAATTCCTCGACCAACTGCACCCATGTTCGGATGGAGCGTGAGCCCAATCTGTGAAACCAAGACAAAGCAACCTTCCCTAAACTCGACGGGAACATCTTGCACATGATTGCATCATCTCCTTCATGCATAAACATTGCCTGCTGGTAATGTTGTATATGTGCCACGGGATCAGCATTTGTCTCGTAGAGGATGAACATTCCATGTTTTACTCTGGTCGGCAACCTAGCCTCCTGTAACTTTTTTGCAAAAAGGGAGGATGCTATATTCTGAAGTGCTTTCCATGCTGCTTCCCGTAGAGTCATGGTTTCATCCTCTGGTCCTTTCTTGGATCTAGTTCTTTCCCAGTCGGAATCAGGTCTCTCGTACCTGTCCCTATGATGTTTCCTACTCCCTTCCTCCTCAGGGGTAGAGCTTCGACCTCTGCTTCTCCTCTTTCTCGGAGAAACCCTCATTCGCTCGGGCATTCGGGTCTTGCTCCTTCCTTTTCGTGGGGAAGCTTTATGTCGCCTTGGGGTCGGACTTCTGCTTCTGCTCCTTCTTCCTCGTGAAGGAGCCTTTTTGTATTGTACCAAAGCATATTCACTGCCTCTAGAATTTCTTCGAGATAGTCCGGAATCCTCCGGATGTTCCCTAATCCTCTCTAGTTCTCTGATCTCATATTTTCATTTTTTGATCAAACGAGCATACTCCTCGATCTCTTGCCTCTTTTTGTCAAGAATGTCTTCGCTACGGTACAGTCTCCTGGAGTGTGCAATCGATTCGTCCCCTCAATGGGATTTAGTCCTTCTCATGGATTTCGATGCCGTCTCTCCATCTCTATTTTTGGAGTTGCCGTGGATGGCAAGGGGGCGGCCCTTACTCGTGGTCCTCTTGTGTCCTCCCTCGGGCTTTCTCGGAGCCCCGGGTGGAGATTTATCCCCTCCTCCAACTAACACATCCTTTGGGTCGTGTGGTGTTGCTGGATCTACTTCCACCATGGTCGTATTTCAAAGGGAACTCTTTCGTTTCCCACAGACGGCGCCAATTGTAGGTGGACAAATTCAAGTAGTGCTCTGAACAGCACTGGAATGCAACGGCTTCACGTGCCTCTTGACCGGAACCCTAGTTTGTCAACGAAACCCTTATCCTGCAAAACAGACAAGGAGTGAGTGCACCTTTGCCTCTCGTGGCAAAGGCCCTCCGATGCCTTTGTTAGTATTTCGCACTAAAGAAACCCTAATTATCAGTAGGTGAATATTGAATAATACAATGTATTGCGTACCTTTTACCTCTAGGTTTACCTCTTATTTATAGATTTATGGATGCTTGCTGCCCAAGTATCCATATTGCCCTAGGTTTCCTACCTCGTATAGGAAAACTAGGATATCTTGGATTCTCGTTCCCTTATCAGTTTATTTCCTTAATCCTTGTAGGACTCTTTCCATAACAAGCCGAACATCCCATACTCGTTGGGTATCTTTCTTAGATCCTATATTCTTGGGATCTCATCCCTTAACGGAATACCGGTGATTCTGGACCCTTCTAGAATGTTCCCTCTAATAGGACTTCTCTCTTTGTTCGGCCATCTCATGGCCGAACAGACGGCCTGGACCAGTTCCTTTCTAAGGAGCTCTCCTCCTGTTCGGCTCTCTCTTGCCGAACAAGTTTCTTGAACAGTGGCATCTCATGTCTTTTTCCTTGTATTTGGTCCAATAACGTCTCGTGTTATTGCACCGAGAATCGTACAACCTCTCTGGACCATTGACTTCTCATGTCACTGGTCCATAGCGCGTTGACCTTTTCTTTGACCGTGCTCGGGCTCGTTTTGTACCTGTTCGGGAATACCTCCCTACAAACGTAATCATGAGAAAGTCTATGTTTGCATATTGAGTATGAAAATATTTGTTTAGGTCAGAAGTTGGGATAGGGAGTCTTGTAACACAAGGGGTGATAATACGGAGACTCAAGTAGGTCTTGTAACGCAAGGGGTGGAAATACAGTGACCAAGTTGTTAGGGTTCTCCGTAACGCAAGGGGTGGCAATACGGTAACCCTCATGGTATTATACTGTAACGCAAGGGGTGGAAATACAGACGGTGGAGATTTGGAATAGTGAGTCACGTCGAGTTATAAAATTGCATGAGTTTGGTGAATTGTGTGGCTAATTGTTACTATAGCATATCTTAAAACGATCATAGTGAATGATTGGCATACCTATGAGTTGATTGCTATCCGTCGATTGAGCTATATTATCACATCTTCTTCCCTCTGCACTTATCACCATATTCGCATATAGAATTGGTACAGATTTTCCTACTGGGCTAGTGTAGCTCAACCGAATCTTTCTTTTCAGGTTCAGATGCTGGACAGTAACTTGCATACATTGTGTGCTTGGGAGTGAAAGACCTTTTTGGAAGATAACTTCATAGTTACTTAATCATCTTTGTAACCGACTTTCTTTTGGATATAGATGGGATTGCAACTATTTATTCTAAAATTTCCTTTTGACTAAATCATTTGTAACTTAACTACTCGTTCGTATTTGTACTTAAGCTTAATTTGGGCCGGAGTGCCAATGTTGTAAACTTTTTAAACTTGGGGACTTGTTTGTAAAGTTAAACAGGGGGAACTCTTTTGGGTATAATTATTGTCATGCGACGATCTTTTATCGAAATAGATTATTTATTTTTGTTAAAAAATGAGGGCGTGACAGTTTTGCTCCATAAGCAGTGCCATGCTATTAGACGATCCGTGCCATAGAGACGGGTCGTACTAGCAAGGTGGCGATATCCCATGCTATTTGGTTATTCATAAATATCTTTAGGCGATACTGTGTGGGCCCGTGAACCTTAACGATATCTAAATTGATTCGAGTAATTAACCTTTGTCATCGCATAAATATTGTTACAACGGGTCGAGCGGATTCAAAACCATAGATCTTTTCTCTCATAAACTCTCTTTACTTTTTAATTGTTTTATATTACTTTAGTTTGCATAATTTAGGAAAACAATCAATCACATCCTTTTCTGAATTAAGTTAGGAATGAATTAAAATTACTGCAACTTTGTTCTTTTTATATTGTTTAATTCAAAAAATAGAGGGATTCTTTTTGCATTAGACTTGAAAGCTGTTGAGATTGGCTTTTGGTTGATTGAGTTTGAGATGTGATAGTCATTCTTTTAATATTGTTGTGGTATTGTAATTCATTTTGCTAGCTTGTCACGGAGAATTTGTCATGGCATTAATTTTTCGCACATTTGCACTTTACGTCTATTTCGGCTTTGGTTGCTTGTGAGTTGTAACTTGGTTGTTCTCGATGGCTAGTTTAGCGGAAAATTATGCCCATGTGAGTTTAGAGCCTTACTTTTACTTGGAGTGGTATCACATAAACTCTTGTTGTCATGGAAAAGCAAATTCGTTATTGATCTCGTTATTTTTTGTTGCCTAGTGTTGGGAATGTTTTAAATTGCCTACTTATATCTTGGGTTTGGAAAGTTCTTTGGTTGTGTTGCCCCTTGGAAAGGATTATAGGTCATTTTTGCTATTTTGAGCCGGATTCTTTCTTCCTTTCATACATTTATCTCTTGTGAGCCCATTTGAACCTCATGCATACTAGCCTTTTTCTTATTGAGCTTCACCATCTATATTGTTTCTTAAAAAGGCTTAATTAACTATGTGGAGGTGAATTATTCAGAAGAGAGAGAGAGAGAGTAAATGTTGTGCGAATTGAACTTTTTTCATTGGTGATCTTTCCCATAAAAAAATTCAAAAAATAAATAAAAAATTGTAAAAAGGGAAGGTACCAAATTATTGTGAAAATGAGAAATTCTTATTCTTAATGTGGAAAAGAAAGGTAGGAAAGAGAGATGTGGCGAAGTTGAAAAAGAAAAAAAAAGAAGAAGAAGAAAGAAGGCACACCTCATTATATTTGCCCTATGTGAATTGTTGTAAGCCATTCTCAGACACTTTAATTATTACCTAGCCTTGAAATATTTTCCCTTACCTGACGTTATAACCAGAATTGAAGTCCTATTTGATCCTTGGGGCAATGGGATGTATATTGGTAAGTAGAGAGATTTTTCAGTACTTGGCTTTCCGTTCATGAGATCGTGTGTCCACCATATAAAGCGTTCTTTTCGTGTCATTATGTGTGGAAGTATTTTGCTTTCATTTATATAACTTCCTCCCGCACATATTGAGAGTGTACACAATAATGAAATTCAGAGAATATGTAGAAGACTTTTTCTCTTCAATAAAAACAAGGGCATAAATAGCCAATGTATAAAATACAGATCCTAAAGTTTAGGACTAATAAAGGAAAGGAAATATCTACAAAATAAATGCAAGAATCCTAGTCTATTTTATTCAGCTAATAATGGAGAGAAATCAGGACGGATTATCCTTGCGTGTGATTTTGTAACACTCCCCCTCAAGTTGGTGCATAGACTTTGCTCATGCCCATCTTGTCGAGACAACTATGAAATGCTTGACTTGAAACTGCCTTGGTGAGCACATCAACAAGTTGATCTTGAGATTGAACATATGGTACTTCAATGAGCTTTGCTTCAAGTTTTTCCTTGATAAAGTGCCTATCGACCTCAACATGTTTAGTTCGATCATGTTGCACTGGATTATGGGAAATGTCACATGCCGCCTTATTATCACAATATAATCTCATAGGACTGGTTGGTTCAATGCGCAAGTCTTGCATTAGATTTCTGATCCATAGTAATTTGCATACTCCTTTAGCCATTCCCCTGCATTCGACCTCAGCACTAGATCAAGCTACTACCTTTTGTTTCTTACTTCACCAAGTAACTAAATTCCCACCTACTAATGTGAAGTACCTAGATGTAGAACGTCTATCATCAATTGACCTAGCCCAATCAGCATCAGTATAACCTTCAATATCCAAGTTGCCTCCTTTTGTAAACATAATTCCCTTTCCAGGAGACGGCTTTAAGTAGCACAGGATACGAGTGACGGCATTCATATGTTCTTCGCTTGGAGAATGCATAAATTGACAAACGACACTTAGAGCATAAGCCAAATCAGGCCCAGTATGAGCAAAATACATTAACCTCCCCACTAGTCTCTGATAACGCTCCTTGTTAGCAGGAACTTGATTTGGATACATTCCTAGTTTCAGATTTTCTTCCATAGGAGTGCTAACGGGACAACAGGCTGACATACCAATTTCATTTAACAAATCCAAGGCATATTTCCGTTGAGACAAGAAAATACCTTTGTGTGATCTTAACACTTCAATTCCTAGGAAGTACTTCAATGGACCAAGATCCTTCATTTCAAATTCACGGGAAAGATGATTCTGCAATGCCCTCCTTTCCTCCAGATCATTTCCAATCACTATCATATCGTCAACGTACACAATAAGAGCAGTAATCTTCTATTTATTATGCTTCATGAAGAGAATATGGTCCGAGTTACTTGCTTGTATCCAAATGCTTTCATAGAACTCGTAAACCATCCAAACCATGCTCCAGGGGATTGCTTCAAACCATAAAGAGACTTCCTCAATTTGCAAACCTGTTTGCTTTCTTCAATTTGCATATTACATCCGGGAGGCAATTCCATATATACTTCTTCTTGGAGGTCTCCATGCAGAAATGCATTCTTCACATCAAACTGGTGCAATGACCAACCAAGATTCACAGCCAGAGATAGCAAAACACGAACAGTGTTAATTTTGGCCCCTGGTGCAAATGTCTCCATATAATCAATTCCGTACGTTTGAGTATACCCTTTGGCGACAAGTTTGGCTTTGTATCGTTCAATTGTTCCATCAGCTTTGTATTTAATAGTGAAGACCCACTTGCATCTGACCGGTTTCTTTCCTTCAAGTAAATCACAAACTTCCCATGTCGTGTTCTTTTGGAGGTACTTCATTTCTTCGTTCATTGCTTCCTTCCACCTGGAGTCTCTCAAAGCCTCCTGCACACTTTTAGGAATAGATACAGCAGATAATTGATTCACAAATGATTCACATTCCTTTGATAGTCGATGGTAGGACACAAAATTACTCATGGGATACCTAGGTTTGGAATCAAGAACAGGTTCATAATTTTTTCTAGGTATTCCTCTTGTGACTCGATTAGGTAGCACTTTTAAATGGGGTTCAGAATTTATCTGAGACTCGGGAACGGGTTCAGAATTTACCTGAGACTCGGGAATGGAATCGGCTTGAGAGAACAATTGGTCAAATGGTATAGACTGACAAGGGGAAGCGGACAAGTTCACTTGTGGCGGTAGTACTAACTGTTCCGCTTCCATCTGATCCAATCTGTTCCCATCTTCCTAGACATACCCATTCGCCTCAACTAGGCCTTCTCCACTGTCATCGTCACTAGTTTTATCCTCTAAAGTATCCAAAAAATGCTCCAGAGTTTGCAATTCATTTCTACTCTCCCCCTGAAGTGGAGACTCAGGGGCAGGGTAATACACTTCATCCCCATGAAAAACAACGTCAAGAGTGACATATTCCTTTCTAAAGGGGGGGTGGTAACACCTATAGCCTTTCTGATGTAAGGCATAGCCAACAAATACACATCGGAGTGCCCGGGGTTCCAACTTATGTCGCAAGGGTTTGTGAAGATGCACAAAGGCACACACCCAAACACTTTTGGTGGCAGATTTGGCAAGGTAGGTGTCACGCCCTCGATTTTTAACATAAATATAAAGGATTTCCACAAATAAATCTTCACAATATTGCATACGATACCAAAAAGATTATAGTAATTCCATTCCCATAATAATACTTCCAAGTCCATGAGATTTCCAAATATTCCATCACCGGTTCAACGGCCCAGATTAACATAAGTGTGAAGTGTCACGAGAGTTTAGAGTTACAAATATTCTGTAGTCAAAAGGATTATAACTTAAATTACAATTACATCTTTCAAAAGAAATTTTCAAAGATGAATGAGTAACTTCTTTGGTTAGCTTTCAAAAGGATATGTCCACACTTCAAGCATTCCAGTCATGCAAGCTACCATTCTAGATTGGTACCTGAAAATAATATAAGGCTTGAGCTACACTAGCCCAATAGAAAAGTCTACGCAAACTCTATATGCAAATGAGCAACATAGAAGAACAAACAATAGAAACCCAATGACAACAGGGATGAACATACTATCATGATCAAGTATCCAACTATCGTCAATATATCCAATTTCTCATGCGGAACCACATTCTTTCTCATTTCCCTTTCGTTCGTCGTCGAATCCTTCATCATGAAGCTTTTCTTTTTGATATCAGACAATTTAGAGAAAAACTCAAGACCATTGTAAGCTGAGCTCCATAGATTCGGGCTGAATACCGGAGTCCATTGATTTGTGCCCAAATACCGGAAACCATTGGTTTGCTCAAGAATACTGGAGGATTTCCATCAAAATCCTTTAACCAAAACCTAAATCCTTTAATTAACTTCATAAACCAATTATATATCTTTAAAAGTCTAAGTCGATGCTCTCGCCAGGCACTTACTCGATGACGAGCCTGAAGACAAATGATATGAGCAATTTGCTCTTGCTAGGCATTTACTCATTCAAGAGCCCTGAAAGTATATGATGTGAGCATTTAGCTCCTGCCAGGCATTTACTCATTCAAGAGCCTTAAAAGTATATGATGTGAGCATTTAGCTCCTGTCAGGCATTTACTCATTCAAGAGCCCTGAAAGTTCTCTTTGTGTCCATTTGTCATCCATTTTCATTCCATTTCCCATTCACAAACATCAAGTCGTTCAATCGAATCCAAAAGCCATCTAATCGATCACATGGTATTACAAGACCAACAATCTACCATATCGCATATAATTGGATACACACGTCCTCATCGTACCCCTAAGTACACCCCGTACCTTCACATACCACATATCGACCCTCAACTAGACTCTGCGATGCTTGGTCTTCTAGTTTCTATACTTGGAGTCCGTAAGTCATATACTAAAGGAGTCTAAAAGATTCTACGAGTCAAGAGAACACGAATTGCAATACTACTCATTGGATCTCTAGACATATTCAGGTGCATCGTTCGTATTTCAATGTGTAATAACGTCCATTTCTCATTTTCTTAACACAATGAGTTCACTCTAGTCCGTTGGATACCACTTTAAGTGAGAAACAAGTAATACTCTCCAAAACACTTGAAAGAATGTGTATACAAACCCATTAGAGTCGATGAGAAGCTTCAGAATGTGATTTGGAAGACGTAGGTAAACCAACTTAAAGACACTATAGCAGCTCAACCACCTACCGGTAGAGGAGAGAAGAATTCGGCACTTGACCTACCCGTAGGTAAACAAGCCCTACCGGTAGAAACTGCAAACAAAAGAGCCAACATTTTGAATGAAACAAATTTGTACTTGACCTACCGGTAGGTAAACAAGTCCTACTGGTAGGTGGGTGAATACGTTTGAGCAGTACCTTTGAGCTGCTGCAGTACCTTTGAGCTGGTTGTAGAAGAATTTCTCACTTGTCCTACCGGTAGAAGAAAAGTTCCTACCGGTAGAGGAAATACGTTTTCTGGTGATTTTGACAGAATTTTTCAAATTTCGATCCAATCTCAATAACAATCAATACAAGCTCAAAGATGGTACAAGAACACTCAAATAACATATAGAGAGAGAGGTAGAATTCCCTACCTCATGGGTTTTGAGCAAAACCCAACCGTTTGATTAAGTCAACCGAAGCTCCACGTGGTCCGATCATGAATTTTCTTGGATATTCGGAAAGCCCGTGCTCTGTATAGCAACTTTAATTCTTGGACTTCGTCCGGAATCAAGCTCTAAGGTGTTGAGATTGAAGAGAGAAGAGAAGAGGGAGTTTTGGAGAGTGAGATGAGAGAATTTGGAGAGAGAGAGAGCTGATAGAGAAAGTGAGAGAATAGTCTCTCCTGGGGAAATTTTTGAGGTGGGGGAGTAATCCCCTACTTCTCGCACCACACACTCACACATACACCTCTCGCTCAATTATCCTTATATCCTTCCATGAATACGCCACACCAAATATCCGCAACGTCTATCTTGACGGGCCGTACGTTTACAAGAGAAAAATTCGGCCTAAAAAATACGGGTCTCTATAGTAGGAGCACTTATAGCCTGATGAAGAGCATTAAAAGGAGTATCGATCGAATTGTAATGAACTGGAAGGTACATGATTGATGAGATAGGCTACAATGGTGATGGCATCGCCCTAGTAACTGATGGGCATGTAAGCCCCAAATAAGGATGCACGCACCACTTCAAGAAGATGGTGATTCTTATGCTCAGCAACCCCATTTTGCTGAAGGGAATCGGGGCAAGTCATCTGATGAGTAAGGCCATGTAAATTCAGATAATTTCCCAAGATCTTATTAACAAATTCTCCACCGTAATCAGTTCGTAGAACCTGTATTTAAGATCGATACTGAGTGGCTATCATCTCATGAAATTTTTGAAACAGAGAACTAATCTCATTTTTTGATTTCATCAAACAAATTCAAGTCATACGAGTATGATCATCAATAAATGAAACAAACCAACGTGCACCATTTCAAGAAGAAATCTTTGCTGGACCCCATACATCCGAGTGAATAACCATAAACGGAACTGGACTCTTATTCATTCTTATTGGAAATGAAACACAATGGCTTTTAGCTTGTTCACAAATGTCACACTTAAATTCTGACACAGCTAACTGTGAAAACAACTTGGGAAATAATTTCTTTAAATATCCAAAAAAAGCATGTCCTAAGCGCCTATGCCATAACCAAATTTCTGAATGTTGAGATTTCTTAGACCTTTCAACAGAGAAGACTTGAGCCAGCTAATTTGAACTTGTCGAGGCCAAATCAAGATAATAGAGCTTCCCCCTTCTAGTACCGTAACCAATTGACCTCCGAGTCTGGATGCCCTTAAAAACACAAAGCTTAGGCCAGAAAATCACAATACATTGCAAAGCGCAGGTTATTTGAGCAACAGACAACAAGTTATAGTTGAGGGAAGGTACGACCAAAACAGAATTCAAATTCAAATCTTTTATGAGAGAAATTGAACCTTCTCCAATCATTGGAAAGGGAGTACCATTGGCTGTGGAAACTATAGGTTGTTCAGATGGTTTCATAGAATGGATATTGTTAACATCAAAGGTCATGTGATCTATAGCACCAGAATCAACAATCCATGTACTACTACTATTAGGTGCAGGGGTATTTAGAGCCTTACCAAGGTTGCCTGATGTAGCAATCAAAGATGAGACCTCCTTAGGAGTGGTGTTGGAAGGCTCGGCTATAGCTACAGTGGCATGGCAATTTGACTTTGAATTCCGTTTGCTTCGTGCCTTGGCAGGATCCCACCATTCTGGATACCCAATCAGCTCATAGTATCTTGACTTAGTATGTCCAGTTTCACCATAGTGAGTACACAAGCGCTCTAGTCATGCAGCCCCTATTTCATAGCTTTGGTTTTGTGATCCAGATGACTGAGTTTGGTCAATAGTATGATTGGGGAGTCCAGATCCTCGTTCTTGTTTTGAATTGGTTTGCCATTGTTGAGGCTTGGACCAGCGAGTCAACACGGCAGATGACTCCGGTTGATCGAATTCTCCATTCAACATCGTTCGGCGATTAGCATCACAATGCACATATGCATAGGTTTCTTCAAAATCCAAAGCCAGATCCTTCCTAAGAACCTCACCTCGGAGTTGTTCAAATTCTGCATCAAGTCCATTTAGGAAAATATGCACCCGCAATCGCTCAAGTGATTTGCAATATGCAATAACATCATCAGGATCTTTCATTACGATCTTATCATGATGGTCTGGCTCTTGGAAGATTTCTATGAGATCACCATAATAGATTGAGAGAGAGAGTGACCATCCTGCTTGGTGGAAAAAGCGCATTGATTGAGTGCAAATATTTGTGATTCATCCAATCCATCATAGAAAGCTTTGGCAAGAGCATTCTAGATTTCATGTGCGGTGCGCAAACGAAGGTAGCGCTTCATAATCTCTGGCGACATAGACGTCAGTAACCATCTCTTCACCTTTTGATTTTCTGCATACCACTTCGCATAAGAAGCATCAGTTTCCTCCGGCTGGGGTGTTTTACCGATAATATACTCAAGCTTCTCATTTTCAGCAATTTGCATCTCCAAGATCTGGGACCATACATCATAGTTGGATTCGGTAAGGGTGATGCCAGCTTTGAAACCAGAGTTTCCTGGTTGAATATGTATAATTGGGGTAGATGATTCAAGTTTAGATGATTCAGTTTTTTTAGTGGTCATGGTTGTGATAAACAGATAAGGATTCAAACGATGGTAATATAGGAGGCACTGTACGAGTGATATGAGTTAGGCTCTGATACCATGTACACAATAATGAAATTCAGAGAATATGTGGAAGACTTTTTTTCTTCAATAAAAACAAAGGCATAAATAGCCAATGTACAAAATACAGATCCTAAAGTTTAGGACTAATAAAGGAAAGGAAATATCTACAGAATAAATGCAAGAATCCTAGTCTATCTTGTATAGCTAATAATGGAGAGAAATCAGGATGGATTATCCTTGTGTGTGATTTCGTAACAGAGATTATCTAATATGCACCTTGTTTTGAGTTATTTTTATTTGTTAAGTTCATGACACAGTGAGATTTGAAGTAGAGACTCCGCCAGGAGAGAACTTTTAGCCATTTTTCACAAGTGACCGATTCCCTTGTTCACACACGCTAAGTTTAGGTGCCATGACTTATTTTTATGACTTGATAGTATCTTGAACAGCTTATGCCCGTTATCTCTTTGCGGTGGCTTCATATTCTTTACTTGAGATATCATTGAGCTGTCTGACAGGTTTTCGGATTTCATGTGGAAAGTATTCACAATGTTTGTTGGTGTTCATTGCTGTAAACCCTCAAGACTCCACTCGTCCTCTGGGATCACCTAGGGGTTTAAATGATTTGTTACACGAGATAAATGCAATCATGAGTCCTAAGAAAGTGGCGTAATTAGAATTTATTTTATTTGTTTTCTTTGCTCAGAACTAGAAGAGTTTAAGTTGGGGGGTGTGATAGACACGTAAATGTTCACATAAGCGCCCTCTAATTTATCTTTGCTAAGTCTTTTTAATATTTTTACATAGAACTTAATGCTAGATTTTTATGTTGTAGTTGTTGAGAGGTACTAACATTTTAATGGGCATGTGAATGCTCCTATTGTGCACGTGGTCTTGGTAGTAAAATTCGGTGCAAAACAATACAAGTGATTCATGTTTGGTGGGCCCAAAGACTTCGTATTTTGATTGATAGTTGGACCAAGTGAAAGGAGGCCTAAGCCAAATCCCGGCCCACAAGGGTTTCTATTAGTCGGCTACACTACAACAACTTATAAAAGGAGACGAAAAGTTGCGCACGGAGGATCATGCATAACAGATGACGAAATAGAGCAATTCGGCTGGAACAGGACTCCGGATTCGATGGCCAATTAACCCTTTTCTAGAGCATAGATGAAGCTCGAATTCCTAGTAACAATGTTAATGTTTTGATTTAGTGTTTTATTATTCGAACCATGGTTGAATGACATAAGGATTTATATGCGATATCAATTTTCTCAATCAAATATTGTGTATGACTTCCTAGGTTTTTATTCACATTCATACAACGGGTTCTTAACTTTTTTTTGATAACTGAGTAAGATGGGTTTTGCACTGTAAGATGCATCGTGCTATTAGACGATCCGTGCCATAGAGATGGGTCGTACTAGCTAGTAAGACGGTTCGTGCTAGGCGGCAATATCCCATGCTATTTGGTTATTCACAAATATCTTTAGGCGATACTGTGAAGGCCCATGAACCTTAGCAATATCTGAATTGATTCGAGTAATTAACCATTGTCATCGCATAAATATTGTTACAATGGGTTGAGTGGATTCGAAACCCTATATCTTTTCTCTCATAAACTCTCTTTACTTTTTAATTGCTTTATATTACTTTAGTTTGCATAATTTAGGAAAACAAACAATCAAATCCTTTTCTGAATTAAGTTAGGAATTAGTTAAAATAACTGCAACTTAGCCATCGTATTCCTTTAGGACGATACTTGGAGTACTTACCGCTATCATTTTGGTAGTAGTAATTATTCTGTTTTATTGATTATTTTTTATACAGACACGACACGGTCAAATTTTGGCAAATGGAAAGATAGGACAGATGAGAGAAGGGATAACTTTGTTCTTTATACATTGTTTAATTCAAAAAATAGAGGGATTGTTTTTGCATTAGACTTGAAAGCTGTTGAGATTGGCTCTTGATTGAATTGAGTTTGAGATGTGCTAGTCATTCTTTTAATATTGTGGTGCCATTGTAGTTCTTTTTGCAAGCTTGTCGTGGAGAATTTGTCATGGCATTAATTTATACTCCCTCCGTCCCCTTATTATAGTCCAGTATTCCATTTTGGGCTGTCCCTTAAAAAGTGTCCATTTGGTAAAGTTAGTGGGTAAAAGTTGGTACATTGTCTATTTTGTCCCTAAAAGTAGATTCCATTTTGAAAAGTTAGTGAGTAAAAAGTGTAATGATGATGGGTAAGTAGGGAAAGTGGAAGAAAAAGTTGATGTGAAAGGTATAATGATGATGTTTTTTTAATAAGTTGGAGTTACGAAGTAGGACATTTAAAAAGGGACGGAGGGAGTAGCACATTTGCACTTTACGTCTATTTGGGTTTTGGTTGCTTGTGAGCTGTAACTTGATTGTTCTCGATGGCAAGTTTAGTGACTTATGCTCATGTGAGTTTAGAGCCTTACTTTTTCTTGGAGTGGTGTCAGATAAATTCTTGTTGTCACGGAAAAGTAAATTCGTTGTTGATCTCATTATTTTTGTTGCCAAGTGTTGCGAATGTTTTAAATTGCCTACTTATCTCTTGGGTTTGGAAAGTAATATGGTTGTATTGTCCCTTGGAGAGGATTATAGGTCATTTTTGCTATTTTGAGCCGGTTTGTTTCATCCTTTCATCCATTTATCTCTCTTGTGAACCCATTTGAGCCTCATGCATACTAGCCTTTTTTTTTTGTTGAGCTCCACCATCTATATTGTGTCTTGAGAAGGTTTAATTAATTTTGTGGAGGTGAATTATTCAAAAGAGAGAGAGTAAATGTTGTCAGATACCAAATTATTGAGAAAAGAAGAAATTCTTGTTCTTAATGTGGGAAACAAAGGTTGGAAAGAGAGATGTGGCGAAGTTGAAAAGGAAGAAAAAAGAAAAAGAAGAAAGAGGGCACACATCATTATATTTTCCCTATGTGAATTGTTGTAAGTCATTCTCAGACACTTGAATTTTTACCAAGCCCTGAAACATTTTCCCTTACCCGACTTTATAACCGGAATTGGAGTCCTATTTGATCCTAAAGGCAATGGGATGTGTATTGGTAGATAGAGAGATTTTTATTTGTTGAGTGCATGACACTGTAAGATTTGAAGTCGAGACTCAGTCCGTAGAGAACTTTTAGTCATTTTTCTAAAGTGACTGATTCCCTTGTTCACACGTGCTAAGTTTAGGTGCCATGACTTATTTTTAAAACTTGATAGTATCCTGAACTGCTTATGCCCGTTATCTCTTTACGGTGGCTTCATAATTTTTACTTGAGATATGATTGAGCTACCTGATAGGTTTTCGTATTTCATGTGGAAAATATTCACAATGTTTTTGGGTGTTCATTGCTGTAAACTCTCACGAGACTCCACTCATCCTCTGGGTTCGCCTACGGGTTTAAAAGATTTGTTTCATGGGCTAAGTGCAATCGTGAGTCCTACTAAAGTGGCGTAGCTAAAATTTATTTTATTTGTTTTAATTGCTTGTGACTAGCAAAGTGTAAGTTGGTGGGTGTGATAGGCGCGTAAATGTTGACATAAGCGCCCTCTAATTTATCTTCGCTAATAATTTTTAATATTGTAACTCGGAACTTAATGCTTGATTTTTATGCTGTAGTTGCTGTGAGGTTCTAACATTTTCATGGGCTTGTGAATGCTCCTATTGTGCACTTGGTCTTGGCAGTAAAATTGGGTGTAGAACAATACAAGTGATTCATATTTGGTCGGCCCAAAAACTTCCTATTTTGATTGATAGTGGGACCAAGTGAAAGGAGGCCTAAGCCAATTCTCAACCCACAAGGTTTTTTATTAGTGGGCTACACTACAACAGCTTAACAAAGTAGAATAAAGGCTGCACATGGAGGATCACGCATAACAGAGGATGGAATAGACCAGTTCGGTTGGAACAGGATTCCGGATTCGATGGCCGACTGAACCCTTTTCTAGGGCATAGATGAAGCTCGAACTCCTAGTAACAATGTTAATGTTTTGATTTATTATTTTATTATTTGAACCATGGTTGTATGATGTTAATGTTTTGATTTATTGTTTTATTATTCGAACCATGGTTGTATGATATAAGGATTTATTTGCGATATCAATTTTCTCTATCTAATATTCTGTATGACTTCCTTGGTTTTTATGCAAGTTCATACAACGGTTCTTAATTGTTTTGTAATAACTGAGTACGATGGGTTTTGCTCCATAAGATGTGTCGTGCTATTAGACAATCCGTGCCATAGAGATGAGTCATACTAGCTAGTAAGGTGGTTTGTGCTAGGTGGCAATACCCATGCTATTTGGTTATTTATAAATATTTTTGGGCGATACCGTGAGGGCCCTTGAACCCCAACGATATCTGGATTGATTCGAGTAAGTAACCTTTGTCATTGCAAAAATATTGTTACAATGGGTCGAGTGGATTCGAAACCCTAGATCTTTTCTCTTATAAACTCTCTTTACTTTTTAAATCGTTTATATTACTTTAGTTTGCATAATTTAGGAAATCAAACAATCAAATCCTTTTCGGAATCAAGTCAGAAGTTCATTAAAATAACTGCAACTTAGCCTTTGTAATCCCAGAGGACGATATTCGGAGTACTTACCGCTATCTTTTAGGTAGTAGTAATTACTCTATTTTATTAATTATTTTTGATACGGAAACGACACAGTCAAATTTTGGCAAATGAAAAGATAGGAGAGAAATATAAAAGAGAGGAGTGGTGGGATTACTTTGTTCTTTTTACATTGTTTAATTCAAAAAATAATGCAATTCTTTTTACATGAGACTTGAAAGCTATTGAGATTGCTCTTGATTGATTGAGTTTGAGACGTGATAGTCATTCTTCTAATATAGTTGTTGCATTGTAGTTCTTTTTGTTAGCTTGTCGCGGGGAATTTGTCATGGCATTAATTCTTAGCACATTTGCATTTTACATGCTTTTGGGCTTTGGTTGCTTGTGAGTTGTAACTTGATTGTTCTTAATGACTAGTTTAGTGGAGACTTATGGCCATGTGAGTTTGAAGCCTTACTTTTTTTGGAGTGGTGTCACACAAACTCTTGTTGTCACGGAAAAGCAAATTCGTTGTTCTCGTTTTTTTTTTTGCCAAGTGTTGGGAATGTTTTAAATTACCTACTTATCTTTTGGGTTTGGAAAGTTATATGATTGTGCTGCCCCTTGGAGAGGATAATAGGCCATTTTTTTCTATTTTGAGCCGGTTTGCTTCTTCCTTTCTTACTTTTATCTCTTGTGAGCCTATTTGAGCCTCATGATTGCTAGCCTTTTTGTTGTTGAGCTCCACCATCTATATTGTGTCTTGAGAAGGCTTAATTAATTATGTGGAGATGAATTATTCATAAGAGAGAGAGTAAATGTTGTGAGAATTGAACTTTGTTCATTGGTGATCTTTCTCCTAAAAAAAATACAAAAAATAAAAATAAAAATAGTAAAAAGAGAAGATACCAAATTATTGAGAAAAGGAGAAATTCTTGTTATTAATGTGGGAAAGAAAGGTAAGAAAGAGAGATGTGGTGAAATTGAAAAGGAAAAAAAGAAGAAGAAAGAGGGACACATCATTATATTTGCTCTATGTGAATTGTTGTAAGCCATTTTCAGACACTTGAATTTTTACCTAGCCTTGAAACATTTTCCCTTACCTGACATTATAACCGGAATTGAAGTCTTATTTGATCCTAGGGGCAATGGGATGTGGATTGGTGGATAGTGAGTTTTTCAGTACTTGGCATTCCGTTCATGAGATTGTGTGTCCACCATATAAAGCGCTCTTTTCGTGTCATTATGTGCGGGAGTATTTGCTTTCATTTATATAACTTCCACCCGCACGTATTGAGAGTATCTAATATGTGTGGGCACACGCCCCTAAAATTTCATTTAATGTATAAAATCGGATGCGCCCTTTTTGGAAAAGAGCGGTGAAATGCTACAATTCAGATTCACCACTCGGGTTTTAGCAGTGAAGCACCCAAGGAACCGAATTTGAAACGTTTGCTACATTGTTTGATTTTGAAAAGACATAGACTTGTCCGTCATCACCTTTGATATCTGAGGTTCGGGAGCCAGGTTACGAGAGGGGAAGGGTTTTATGGCACCCCTCCGACCCAATCAGAAGATCGGTCTCTACTCGGGCATTTTGTAAAACATTTGTATTTTTCTCTCATTAATCATTTTTTAGCCAATTAGGGCGGGAGAACAGTTAAAGGGGATTAAAACTGTAACAAGTTGCATTTATGCGGCGAAATGTGATGGATGATTTGCTTTATTGAAACAAGTAAAATAGATTGAGAACAAGCACATGTGAGTGTTTTAAACAAACTGGAACACTGATCCGAAATGACGTACACAGGAGGAAACCTGCATGCACTAGCGATGCCACTGCATGCAGAAATGTCCTGCGTACTCCACTCCAAGACTGGCATGCGCCGGTAAGTCCAAACCCACAGCTTTTATTCTCAACCCTTTGGGCTCTGGAAAGGACCAGTACACACCTAGCACAAACCACGCAGTTTATATAACATGATATATACAGATATAGACAACAGGAATGGATCTAAGGAAATAAAATGAAAAGAACACCCCATGAACAATGTGGGGAAATAGATATGGGCCAAGGCCAAAATGCCATGCAAAGGCCAGCCACGGGGCTGGATATGACTGTCGTACGCCAATCATAAGGCCCCATACGCCAGTTATACCTCTTTGTCTAGTACTTGGCTTTGCATCTTCTAGACTCTGGAACATGACCAGAAAGATCTCAGAGGCATTTTGAAGCAGATATAAACAAACATTGAATGCTACAACTACACAGTTCTAAAATACAGAAAGCTGTAAATTGGTTTTTAGCATGCAATAAGGCGAGGAAAATAGAAAGAAAATAGAAAATAGCTGATCAGTGATCCCCATGCCAGTGTTGCGCATACAGCCATGGCTGGCGTACAACTTAGACTTACTGGCGTGCGCCATTGATAGCCTTGCACGATCCTTGTAACGCCCCGAATTTTGGGTACATTAAAAGGACATTTTATTGATAACATCAAATGGAGTCTGGCTCTTATTACAACAAAACTCCTACAAGAGTTCAATATTTACAAAAAATGAAGGGGGTTCTACGGTTCCTAACTACAGCTCCTCAGCTCCTCCATTCTTGCCAGCTCCTCAGCTCCAAAAGCCTCCACGGTGAACTGCTTACCCTGATCATCTACAAAATCTGACACATTATACCAGCGTCGCCACCGATATAATATGTCAGGGTCACCAAAAAGGCAACACCGTGAGCTACAAAGCTCAGCAGAGTAATCCCATACCCGCTAACCCATAACTTAAAACAACAGGAAATAATAACACATCGATTTCCACATGATACATATATACGCAGCTTAACAATGACACATCCACATTCGTTAATCAACTATCGTTGGTGTCCAAGATTTCAGAGTTTCTCCTACGCGACTCATCGTAGACCGTGTCAACATTTTCACTTACAAAACAATCTTTCAAAAATCATTTGTTTAACTCACACAATATTGCATTGGCTCCGTACCGCGGATAACCAAGCTACACACCCAACCTCACAATGGTTCCGTTTTTCCCGGATCCCATTGGAACACACACTCCACACACTCCACACAATGGGCTACCACGTCCGGCCACATTGCGGTTTCCAAAACATTTCCTTTCAAACCAAAATTTGTTTTTAACACACCCAACCTCGGTTCCGCCGCGCTGGTCTCCGGAGTATCCTCACAATGGTTCCGCCGCGCCGAGTTCCCATTGGCACACAATTGCATTGGCTCCTCTCCGCGGATAACCAAGCCATACCTCACCATGGTTCCGCCGGTCCGGGTTCCCATGGGAACGCACACAACCTCACAATGGTTCCGCTATTCCCGGATTCCCATTGGAACACACACAACCTCACAATGGTTCCGCTATTCCGGATCTCCATTGGAACACACACAACCTCACAATGGTTCTGCTTTTCCCGGATTCCCATTGGAACACACACAACCTCACAATGGTTCCGCTTTTCCCGGATTCCCATTGGAACACACACAACCCCACAATGGTTCCGCTTTTCCCGAATTCCCATTGGAACACACACAACCTCACAATGGTTCCGCTATTCCGGATCTCCATTGGAACACACACACACCCAACCTCGCAATGGTTCCGCTTTTTCCGGATTCCCATTGGAACACACACACACCTCACACAATGGGCAAGTCCGGCCACATTGCGGATTCTAAAACTTTTCACTCTTTTCAAATATTTCTTTTATACACGCACATACACAACTCACATAATGCCACTCAAAACCGGTCATTATGTTGTTTCAAAATATTTTCTCCTCGAAAAACATTTCCTTTCATTAACCACACCCTAGGTGTCATGTTTTTACTTTCTCGGTTCTCGTGTCTCGTTTACATACAAAGACTCCACGGTAGGACAAACGTAAGCAAGAATCATCCTAACAAGATCATCCAATTCCATATTACTCATCACGCTCAATTACTACTTATAGCATAACGCCACATGTACGGACGCCTTTGGAGTGTATCACTTATGCTTTATTCAAAGCACAACGCCACATGTACGGACGTCTTTGGAGTGAAATCACTTATGCTTGATCACATACCACAAGTAATACAAGCAACTCATATACGCATACTCATAACTATCTTAAAGATTAAAATACGAATACTTCTAATCAAACGATAAGTACGTAAATAAAGATAACCTACTTTATACTTAGGGAAGTGAGTAGAGGTATTCTACCTTACTTCTTGGCGGTAGGTCGGCTACGGAAAGTACGTCGGTGGTCGGGCGGAGTAACTTCCTACGGTGGTCTCCGGTAGCTTCGAAAGAGAAAGGTTTCTCTCGAAACTTCTACTTGACTATTACTACTACTACTTTCGGATCGAGAGGGTGGTCGAGTGGCGGCTTAGGTTGAGTTTCTTGAAGAACTCAAGAACAACTCAAGAACAAAGAAAGAACTAACAAGAACAAAGAAAGAACAAGATTTTTTTCTAGAGAGAGAAGTTGCTAGGTGAAGGTGTGTGTTGAATGGCAAACATGGGGTGCTATTTATAGGCAAAATTCTTGGCTCTCTCCCCTCTCACAAGGCCGGCCCTCTCTCTCTCTAAATCCTCCATGGATTTGCTCCATAACTCAATCTTTCACTTGTCAAACTTTGATTGAAAGCTTGATGGGCTAGGATATTAGGCTTGCATGGCTAGGATTTGTACCAAGGATGGGATTATGGAAGATTTGTTGCAAGGAAAGGAGACAAGAGTACAAGATTTTGTGCTAAACAAATATAGAAGTACAATGGAGGTTAATGGAGGGCTAGTTTCTTAGCTAGGAAGGAAGATTCACCAAGGATTTGAAAGATGTAGGAAAGTCAAGTCAAGGTACAACTCATCTTCCTCTCTCCTTCCTCTCCCTCTCTCTCTCTCTCTCTCTCTCTCTCTCTCTCTCTCTCGGGTCTTTCTCCCTCTCTCTCTCGGCAATCTCTCTCTCTCTCTCCCTAGTACACACACACACACACACACACACATATATATATATATATATATATATATATAACAAGAAAGAATAAGAAAGTACAAAGTACAAAGATTCACAAAATCAAATACCCAATAAGGAAATCCAATTAGGCACATGTTTGAAAATAAATAAACTAGGGTACTTTGTAATCTAGGTAGATCACACCTCCCATTAAACAAATCCAATTGGGTACAAAACCCCAATACAAAATAATAAAAAGGTACTTAGGAAAATCTTAGGCTTTAAAGGCTACATAATAAAATATGGGTACTTTCAATATTGGTACATCATCACATGGGGTTTAAGAAAATATTAGTTTTAATGAACCCATGTACTTGTTGAAAGAATAAACCCTTTACCCAATGGATAATAAAATCCCTAACGGTTAATAACCAAAGGATAATAAGGTAAGAGTACTTTAAATATTAAACTAAGTCTTTGAAAAAGACTACATGTCCTTTTTATTATTACACATGCTTATATATAAATGTACTTACCAAATAAAATAAAGGAAAGGCTTTTGTCCAATGGGTAAAGATTACCCTAACGGTTATTGTCCAATGGTCCAAGGTTACTTGGGTACTTTTATTAGAAAAAATAATCAAAAGTACTTTTCAAAATAATTATAAAAGTCTATTCAAGTACTTTGCTCAAATCTTTCATTAAACCCTTTTAATATAAAGAATTGGGTTTCTATTATCCAATGGATAATAGTTTCCCTAACTTTTATTATCCAATGGACAAAGAATAAAACCAAATTAATAAAAAGAAATAAATAAGTAATTTCTAGGGTTGAAAAAGGTTGACTAGTCAAATCAACTTTATTGGAAGGTTCCCTAGTCACATCGGTACTTTATTTGGTCAAAAGACTCTATTATCCAAGGATCACTAACTTCCCTAACGGTTATTACCCAATGGATAATAGTTTCCCTTGCGGTTAATAACCAAAGGATAAAAGGAGTACGAGTACCTTTTATTTTAAAATATGATTTTTGAAAGACTACATGTACTTTCATAATAAAAAATTTATTATCCAATGGACAAAAAATTACTCTAACCATTATGGACCAATGGGTAAAGGCAAAGGTTCAAAAGTTTCAAAAGGTCCAAAAGGTTCATCTAGTAACGAGGTAAGTCGGTTGCTTTTTTCCTCCAAGTAGTCGGTTGGAAATTAACTAAATTGGTCGCGTAGGGTTTCTAGTCGAGACCAAAATCTAACTACAACGAATTTTACAAGATAACATATAGCCACTCAAAAGAAAATAAGTAAATTAAATAAAATTCAAATATTTAACGAAATTTTTACTGACCAAAATTCAGGGTCGTTACAATCCTTGAAACTTTGTTAGCTTTAGGGTCAGGATTGGTATTGATTACCAACCTTGACCCTGCCAGCCCCCCTCAGGGGTCAGAACATATTACAGAATAAAAGGTGGTATACTTTTGGATTGAGTTTGATGGAATGTTTTAGCTTGAGCTTGGGGTTTGATGGATGGATGGTGAGTGAAAAGGTGTTGTGGTGTGTGGAAAAAGGTCCCTTGCTTACTCTTTCAATGAATGAAAGAAGAGGAAGCAAAGAACTAGGGAAAATAAAAGAGAGAAGGGCTTGATAGCTCTTAATGAGAGTAACCCCTTTGCATATAAATGAATGGGGTATTTATAGGCAAGGAATGGCTGTAGGGGGGAGTGTAACTAGCTGCGTTAAGGGCTGGTTAGGTTAGGGAGATAAGTCTCCATGCATTAAATGCGTGGGACTTGCATGAAAGGGTTTGTAGGAGAAGGGGGAACATCCCTACACATTCAGAATCATCAGGAGACTATTCATCATACTGGGGTGGCCGCAAAAGTCTTGTGCATGTGGTTGAATAGTTACATTTGACTGGCGTACGCCAACCCCTATACCTGCGTGCGCCAATGGCAACTGAGTCAACGATCGATGACTGACACGTGGTAGTTTACCAGTGCACGCCAGTACATTACCAGCGTATGCAAGTGGGGTTTTGCTGAGGCCATTTGGTTCTGGCTTGAAGGATTTGAAAAGGGGTTTCGAAAGGGTTTGAATGAGGTTTGGGATGCTCAAAGCTGAAACACTCCAACAATCTCAGGGTGTTCTTGACCTTAATCATCATTGGGGAATCAAAGATTGTAAGTTAAACTAATCTGGACAGTCCAAAATATGGTGTCTATAGTAGCCCCCCTTTGACGGCACTTGGAGCACCATTGACTTGGTACAAGTAACGTCAAAGGCTTTCTAGACACCCTTCCAGGTTATCCAGAATAGAACGTACGAGTCAAAGTAGACACGAAACTTGAAGAACTTGATTGGCTGAGCGGTTGTCGGTGCTGGGGATAGCGTGGGCAGGATCGATCGCCGCTTGATTGATTTTAAAGGACAGAATGGGCTGTCACAGAAGGTGGACTCTCTTGGGGACTAATCCATTTGTAAGCATGTCGGCGTTGCTTGCTTGATTTGAAAGAACAAGGACAGTACAGACCGTCATTGATTTGAAATTAGACGGGCGGACCGTCGTTGATTTGAAATTGGACGGGTGGACGGTTGATTTGAAATTGGACGGGCGGACTATCGTTGATTTGAAATTGGACGGGTGGACCGTCGTTGATTTGAAATTGGACGGGTTTTGCTTGGGAAATAATTAACAACATACATCGGGACTATATGAGCTGCTGTTGAGAATGAGTTTTGATACTAAAGATGATTTGGGCCTCAGGCCCAGATACTACAGGCATACGGCGTCCCACTATTGGCATATGCAAGAAAAATTGATAGGTCAAAGCCCAGATCCAGCCTAGACCCGACCCAACACTGCTCCTTCGACTTATAAACTTCTACAGGAGTACAAAACCGCCTTACTTCGGTTTCAAAACTCCCAAACACTCTCAAACTCTCTCAAACCTCCTAATCTCTCCCTCATTCAATTCTTCCATTCCACTCCCAAAACCCACTTTTCAACACTCATCCATGGTTGAAATTGGTAGTGGTAGTGGTAGTGATCGGCCAAGGGTCGGCAAAACCGGAGTGGAGAGGTCTCAAATCAACGATCAACCAACATGCGAGGGTTCGCCAAGCACAGGTGCAGGGCCTTCGAGCGTCGATAGTGGCCATGGTGGCCATGCAACGGGGGCTGGTGAAAAGGCTGATCAGCATACACCAGGAGAGGTTGGGCGTACGTCGGTGGGCGTTGAGACAGAGGGCCCATAGGTTAGTCGATTGGACTACCGAAGTGGTGTGGAAGGCTTGGTGGTCGCTAGCGTAGGTTCGACTGGGGCTGAAAGCAGCGGCAGTGGAGGTGATGTTGAATCGGGGTCACCGAGAAGGGATCCGGTAAGGGGAAAAGATCCCATTATAATGGAGGAGGCTTTCGAAGAGGTACTAGTAGAGGCGGCTGAGTTTAGGCCAGCAGTGGGGTCCTCGGCACATGTTCCCATTACGCGCGGAGACGGAGTTTGTTACGAAGGAGGAGCTTGGCCGATTGCTCCGAGAGAATCCGACGGTGGTCATAGTAGTGATAGCGGCCCCAGAGCATTTGAGAGCCAAGGCCGAGAGGGCTAGGGCTGAGGAGGAGGCCTTTGCAAGAGAGACCGAGTCAGCCGAGAAGGCTCAGGAAGAGGGGGTATGGGCACATGTGTGCGCAGTGACTCTGGCCGAGTCCCTACGGTAGGCACCTCATGCCAAATTTATGGCGGAGACATACACCCCACTAGAGCCACACTTGTTCGTACCGTCTGGGGTCGAGAGCTATGTGCCCCAATAGGATAGCTACGAGGTAGAGCTCATACTGAGGGACCCTGAGAGACACTTGTCCGTGACCTGGGCATAAGTATACTTTCGAACTTGCTTCAGCTTCCGTTTTGTACTGTTGTATCTGCATGTGTTTGAAATTGTACTGTATAGCTTGCAATGCATGTGACTTGAACTTCGACTCGACTTGTAGAATGCCATGATTACTTGATTCGATTGAACAATAATCGACTGATTAGAATGCCTTGATAGCTTAATTTGACCGATAACATGCTTGAACTTGATAGGAATTGCTAATGGTGAGCTCGAATCGATTGTAGACTGCCTTGACTGGTAGTGTAACCTTAGAGCTTGAAATCGACTGAGTAGAATGCCACGATACGATAATCATCTGGATAGCATGCCCGATAACTTGAATCGACTAATAGTTTGCCCTTGGTAGTTCAATTGACTGATAATAACTGATCGACAAGTAGAATGCCTTTGAAATGATTGAGATCGGCTGAAAAGCATACCTTGATTTAATTGACTAGAGATAATGCTTTGATATAATTGAGATCGACCGGTAGAATGCACTATAGTTGGAACTTGACTGATTAGAATGCCTTTGACTTGATTCGATTGTGGGATTACTTTGAAATGATTCAACTGCCTGTTGGATTTGAACTACATATATTGATAAAATTCCTTTTGTTGTGGCTATTGTGGCGTGCAGAGAGGAGCGGCCAGCACGCAGGGACACGGCGGTCCAGCGAGTTCACTCGAGCTATACAAAGGACTACCTGAGCGAGTCAAGGCTCCGGTAGATGCTGCAGGGTTCGGTCCGTTTATCCTCACTCTGACTATGGTAAGAATGACCACGCCCTACTTACTGCACTGGCTGAGAGGTGGTGGGATACGTCCAATACCTTCCACTTTTCCGATCGGGGCGATGACGGTGACCCCGTCAAACTTTGCAGCTCTTACTGGCCTGAGGGTAGGAGGAGAGCCCATCCCGTTCGACTCAAGGATTCACAAAGATACAGAGGCACTGGCGTGGTTCTTGGGGCAGGTGCCTGAGGGCGGTGCAGAGACGGTCCATCATGACCAGTTTAGGAGGTACTTGCAGGAGAGGGTACCGACTATAGAGTAGGAGGAGGAGCAGATGGCGAGAGCCTACTTGCTGTACTTGTTTGGGGCCACGCTATACCCGAATAAGTGGGCCACAGTTCACTTGTCTTACTTGTCGGCCCTTCGTGCCTTACGTACAGCTTCTCGGTAAACTAGGGAGGAGCAGCTCTAGGGGCTTGCTATGGGTTCATGGGCGAG
Source organism: Rhododendron vialii (assembly GCF_030253575.1). NCBI lineage: Eukaryota > Viridiplantae > Streptophyta > Magnoliopsida > Ericales > Ericaceae > Rhododendron > Rhododendron vialii. Next base: position 2,295,887 of record NC_080567.1, read on the forward strand.
TTCTCGCGAGGAAAGAAAGCAACCGCCGGCTACTGGAGAGTGTGGGAGGTAAGAAACAAAATATGTAGTTCGATTTCATTTGATGTTCGCACTTTTCTTTGAAACGTATATGTTGTATTTCTAATGCTTTGATTGTTTGAAAACCTTGCAGCTGTGGGCTTACGAGGTGCTGAAGATATACCCTTCGAAGAACAAATGTACGGACCTGAGGATGCTTCCATGTGCCATGATCTGGGGGCCTTTGCACAAAGGCAAGAAGAAATCGAGAGGGAGCCTCTTAGCCTTCAGAGCATACCTTGATGAGCTGTCGAGTACTCAGGTAAACAAAACTTTCATCAGTTATCTTTGCCTTTGAATTGCTTTAATGCTGCAGCTGATACCTGTTTGGTTTTGACTTTTGACTATTTTGCAGGTGGAGTGGGACCCATAGAGCACTGTAGAGCCTAAGCCTGAGTACCTGGCGAGGAGCAAGGTGGTGACTATAAGCCGAATACTGCTAGAATCGGCCTTCGAGTGGCAGTGGTACTTAGGTGACCGGGTGACACGACAGTCACTTGGCTTGTTTGAGTTCCAGGCCCCCGGGCCACTTCCGCCTCGCACTTCGCACACAGACAGGTAAACGCTGGCTGAGCTACAGCGCTTTACCGTTCTGGAGGATGTTGCTGCTTTCCTGAGGCCCGTGCGTGACTATGCTGTCTATCGAAGGCAATATCTGGCGAGGCCACTTGGAGTGATGAAGCATATAGCTATAGAGAGCGAGGCTCTAGAGGCTAGCGAGGAGAGACGGGGCTAAAGGGGTAGGACAGCTCAGGCGAGGGAGAGGAGTGACTATGCTGCAGTGACTAGACTTCCTCAGCTTTCGTGTACGCTGGAGGTACGGGATGCACAGGGGGAAGCTGCCACAGTTAGGGCAGAGCCAGCAGAGATCACAGGACCGGTATGATGTACTTTCAGTTTTGTCCATCTCTTTTGAATCATATTTGAACTATATCCGAACCGTATCCTGATTTTGATTCCAAAATGTAATACGGGTGCCAATTGAATGGGTGCAAGAGGCTGTCCATTTGATGCTGGCTATGGAGAAAGAATTCCACAAGATAGTGACCGGTACTCCTTTGCAGTTGCACTACCCACCGATGGCTCCGGCTCTGGCTCCTACTGTACAGCCTCAGGTATAACCTCAAAAACCGTTTCCATTCTGCTTTCGATGTGTTAACAGGCTTGTTTTTTATACAAAGTATGCTTGATAGAACTGCTTTTGATATTTCCTATTTTCAGCATTTTAATATATACAATATGTATAATGTATGCTAAATGATTGAATGAAATGACCATGCAGGGATAGGCTAGGGCAGCTCTTAGGAGAAAGAGTGTGCGCCCCCCTCCTCAAAAGAAGATGGCACCGAGCGCCTCTACCACTCCTGCCACAGCACAAAGACAGGCGAACGCTTCACGAGCAACGACGATCATTCAGAGAGGAGTAGAGATCATCTCTACTAGTGACGAGCCACAGTTCCGTCGAGAATTGAGGAAGAGGCTAGCGCAGACGAAGCCAGCTCAGGGGCCAGCACAAAAGAAAAGAAAAGAAAGGGAACTACGACCTCTCGGACTGCAGAGAGTGTGAGTGAGGAGGAAGAAGAGGAAGAGGAAGATGAGTGCTCACTTTTCAGCAGCAGCTCCAATGACTCTGCCGACGACCCTGGGTACAAGAAAGACCCAAAAGAGAGAGAGAGGACGACGACAATGAGGACAATGACGACAAGGATCTTTTTTACGATTGAGGGCTATCACTGAGCCTCAGTTACTTTACTTCCTTTTGACTTTTGATACTTGATACCTTGGTCGGGGGGGGGGGGCCTGCGTGCCTCTTAACTTTCAGGTGGATGTGCCCAGTGCATATTGGTTTTGCTTGGGCCATTGTGCCGCTTTCATACATTTCCACCTTTTGCTTACGGATACTGATTTGCTAGTATATAACAACTGCGTTTTCCGTTTATTAATCTCCTTTTGATGAGAATTGTCAAAGGAAAAGAATAAACCTTCCACTAATGTCCAACATGCATTGATGAATGATCTGAATCGACAAATAGACTCCTGCATACGTATACAACTGACTTGGCTCAAAAGAAAAGGGTGGAAAAGCCCCAGGATACGACACGTATCCTCAAACACACGAAAAATAATGAAATTTTGGGTACTAATGAGCCAAAACTCGAAATTCTCCTAAATAGCGGAAACTGGCACTTTTGTAAGACCATATAGATGTACAATGACCTGTACGAATCGACGAAACAGGCAAAAGCATCCCGAGTCGAGAAATAAACCAAAAAATGCTAAAAATGTCACAAAAACGAACATAAGACGCAAAGGACTACTCGATATAGTCCCGGACCAAAACCGACACCCCCGTACAGTCACATTAGGTCCACATGACGCGTAGGGTATGACAAAACTTGGCAAAAGTCCCTGGAACGGATTTCGACCTTCCAAAACCTTGATTTGAACTTGAAACGAGCCGTCAGAGGTCTGAAATCTTCGTTAAGCGCAATGTTTGGAATCTGATGCTTTGACGCAGTCCCATACGCCATTCATGACTTGTAGGAATCATCAAACTTGCAAAACAAGCCTTGGAATAAAAAACGGCATGACGGAGGCAGTAGCTACTGCAAAACCTATTTTTGGTACATCTAACTGGCGTGCGCCAGTGGTTTGATGGCGTACTCCAGTAAAGGGGACACGTTCACGCTAGTAGGTAACTGGCACATGCCAGTCAAGTTTGATGTAGATCCACTTGTCTGACCAACTATCTTTTCCAGGGAGCACTTTGTCGTCACCCCCACACGGTTTCTGAGTTTACAAAAGGTAGAGTCCTTTCTTACAATGGTTGTTTGGCCTTTAATGCTTAGCTTTGAACTTGACACGGGAAACGAGGTGTATCTTTGGCCTATAAATGAAAGGTGTATGCTTTGTTGCATCTACACTCTCATTTCAAACCCCTCATATTAGCATATCCTCTAGCATTTCTCATGGAAAACCCACTCCCAGCCTTGGTTAGTGCAATTTCTGGCTATCGATTGGTTGAACTTCCAATCGCACGGCCTTGCCTCTTTCTGATACCTTTGACATGTACCACTCCGTCCTGCTCTCCTAAGAGCTGCTCTCAGGTTCTGGGATCCCGATGTCCACGTCTTTCGCTTCGTCGATGATGAGATATGTTCGTTTGTTGAAGAGTTCCAGGCATACCTTCGGAGCTTTGCTTCCCCTACACTTGTTGTTCTGCCATACCAAGTGAGCATGCCTGGCCTGTTGGCATATCCTCACTCAACATTTCCTGGGGTTTGGCCAACATTCTGCTTGAAGGTGGTCAAGTCAACATCATCCGCTTGATTGAGATGTACAGTCCTGATGGTGATTTGGACGACAATGCCATGCAGGCTCGGCGCCGCTTTGCCTTGGTGATTTGCTTGCTTGCTGCCTATCTGCTTATTCCTGCCGATGGAAAAGTCAGTCCCTTGCTGGTGAGCGTTGCTGCTCAAATGGGGGTGCAGAGAAACGTGGTGCCCCTTGTTCTAGCGGAGACTCTCCTAGGTTTGGATTTGGTGTATATCAGCCAAATGAACACCTTCAGTGGAAGTCCGCTTCTGCTTCAGGTAAACTCACTCAGCTCACCTTTTTCTGGTTTTTCGCACCTTTTCATTTTACCTCGACACTCGGCTTAGGCTGCTTCCTAGCTCTTTTACTTGTTTTTCCACTAAGTCTTTATCTAGCTTCTTACTTGTCTTTTCACTCCTACAGCTATGGCTGTCAGATAAACTTGGGCTGTTGCACCCATCGTTGGCGGGTTGGAACCTTTTTCGAAAAAGGATTCACCAAAGGGAGATGAGGTATCCTGACATGGATCTGGAAGGCTGGTATGAGTTCATGCGGCAAATTTAGTCTGACGAGATTGTCTGGAGGTGCCCCTGGCTGGACCTCCCTGACATGGCTACTCACTCCAATGGGTTTGACAGGATGGTGATTGCAGGATTGAAAAGGTTCACTTTCTACATTCCCGGCCGCATTCTTCACTAGCTAGGCATTTGCCAAGAGAACAACCATGTTAGCACTAGGAACTTCTGTCTTCCCAACTTCAATGCTCAGACTCTCGGCAGATATCAAAGGTGTTGGGGTTTGAGAGGTATCAAACACAGAATTCACCCAAAGGCTAAAGAATCGCTATAAGCAGTGGCTACGAGCAGAAGTAAGCGCAAGAGAGAATATTGACTGACACTGGACCACTTTGCTGTACTTAGAATAAGCTATGAGCCATTAGGCTTCTCAAGCATTTTGTTATGTTTTTCATGCTTCAAATGTTTTATGGCTTTTATGCTCAGCTTATGTATTAGAAGTAGTAATTTGCAGTGTGCAGAGGTCTTGAAGCTTTTGGATGTAGGAATCATTTACCCCATTGCCGATAGCAAATGGGTGAACCCGATTCAAGTTGTGCTGAAGAAGTCAGGAGTTACAGTTGTGCGCAATGAGGAGAATGAACTCGTACCAACGCGTGTCCAAACTGGTTGGCGAGTTTGTATTGATTATTGGAAGCTCAACGCGAGCACGAGGAAGGATCATTTCCCCTTACCATTTATTGATCAATTCTTGGAAAGGATAGCCGGCCACGCATTCTATTGTTTTCTTGATGGTTACTCCGGATACAATCAAATTGAGGTTCCTTTAGAGGATCAAGAGAAGACGACTTTCACTTGCCCCTTCGAAACTTTCGCTTATCGACACATGCCCTTCAGTTTGTGCAATGCTTCAAGAACTTTTTCACGATGCATGATGGGGATCTTTAGTGATATGGTCGAGAAAATAGTGGAGGTGTTCATGGATGATTTCTCCATGTTTGGCGACTCGTTTGAGTCATGCTTGGCCAACTTAGAGAAAGTTTTGACAAGGTGTGATGAGAAGAACTTGGTGCTTAATTGGGAAAAGTGTCACTTCGTGGTCACTCAAGGGATTTTTCTGGGCCACATTATTTCCTTCGATGGTATTGCGGCAGACAAGGCAAAGATCGATCTCATTTCCAATCTCCCGACTCCAAAGTGCGTAAAGAATATCCATCAATTCTTAGGCATGCCGGTTTCTATCATCATTTCATCAAAGACTTTAGTGCTATCTCTTGGCCCCTATGCCAACTTCTTTCCAAAGACGTTCCGTTTGAGTGGACTTCCGCGTGTGAGGAAGCATTCACCAAGTTAAGGGCTAGTCTCACCACTCGTCCGATTGTGCAACCACCAGATTGGAATCTACCATTTGAGCTCATGTGCGATGCAAGCAACCATGCCGCCAGGGTCGTGTTGGGACAACAAAAGGATAAGCATCCATATCCATTATGCAAGCAAGACCTTGAATGACACTCAAATGAATTACACTACCACAAAGAAAGAGTTATTTGCAGTGGTGTTTGCTCTTGACAAATTTAGGTCATACCTAATCGTTGGCGCCCCTATTACTGTGTATACGGATCACTGCGCCCTTAAGTACTTACTTACCAAGCAAGATGGCAAAGCCCATTTGATAAGGTGGATTCTCCTTCTCCAAGAGTTCAACTTAACCGTTAAGGATAAGAAGGGTGTTGAGAATGTGGTAGCCGACCAGTTATTGTGGTTACAATTTGAGGATCCTACTCCGAGTCTTCCTGTCGTGGACACGTTTTCTGATGAACAATTGCTTGCCATTTCGAGTACCCCATGGTTTGCCGACATAGTGAACTACTTGGCAACGGGTCTCCTACCCCCGCATTGGTCTCCTCAAGAACGTCTTTGGTTCCTTTATGAAGTAAGGATGTTCTCATATGACAACCCCCATCTTTTCAAGTATTGCCAAGATCAAATCGTGTGCCGGTGCGTCCCGAATTCAGATCAACAGAAAATTCTTGAGTTTTGCCATTCGGAAGCTTGTGGAAGCCATTACTCCTCTGAGAAGACTTCCGCCAAGGTGCTTCAATGCGGTTTCTATTGGCCAACCTTGCACAAAGATGATTACCACTTTTGTACCGCTTGTGAACGTCGTAAAAAACTTGGAAATATGACTCAGAAGGACGAAATGCCACTCACTAGCATTCTAGTAGTTGAGATCTTCGATTATTGGGGCACAGTTACTCGATATGGGCCTTTCCAATTGGCCCCCAACTTGCCCTCATTCTGCACCTTGGTGTTACCGAGCACCTTTCGTAGTTCCAGATCCCCAATACGAAACTTTCGCGGGTGCACATGCTTTTTATAACTCTTCATGAGCTGCTCCTGATAAGAGGCCAAATGCACCAGAGCCTGCTCTCTTCGTTCCTCAGCAAGATCCAACTCAATCTCTAGGGCCCTGTCATTGCCCGCACTTTCAACCAAAGCGGTCATGTTAGTAGGCAAACCAACCTCTAATGGTATAACGGCCTTCGTCCCACATGCGAACGAATAGGGGGTCTCTGCCGTAGACCTTCTAGGCGTTGTTCGGTGTGCCCATAGGACCAGTGATAGTTCATCGGGCCACTTCCCCTCTGCCTTATCTAACATCTTCTTGATCCCATCAAGGATGGTTTTGTTAGATGCCTCTGCCTGCCCATTACTCTGAGGGTAAGCTAGGGTGGAATAATAGTTTCTTATCCCGTACTGAGAACAAAAAGCTTTGAATTTCTTTTGGAATTGTGCCCCATTATCCATAATCAACGAATAAGGGACCCCAAACCTCGTGATCATACTCTTCCAGACGAACTTTTCTATCATAGGTTCTGTAATTTTGGCCAAAGGCTCTGCTGCAATCCACTTCGTGAAATAATCTATTGCTACCAACAGGAATTTTTGATTTCTAGTTGCCTTGTGTAGTGGACCCACAATGTCCATCCCCCACTGTGCAAATGGCCAAGGGCTTGTCAATGGCTCCAGATCTTCGGCTGGTGTTCTGATCATAGGTGAAAACTTTTGACACTTCGCACAGATTTTCACATACACTTTTGCATGCTCTTGCATATGCGGCCACCAATAACCTTGGGTTATTGCTCGATGGGCAATGGACCTGCCCCCAGCATGACTTCCACATGTTCCTTCATGAATCTCGTGGAGGAACTTTTGCACCATCTCGAGGTGCACACAAAGTAAGTAGGGACTTGTGAAGGACTTTCTGTACAACTTCCCTTCAGGGGATAGCCAAAACCGTGTGGATTTTGTTTTTATCTTGTGAGCCTCTTTTTTGTCAGAGGGAAGTGTCCAATCTCGTAAGAAGTCCACAATTGGATCCATCCAACTTGGTCCTTGGTTCATGTCCAAGACCAACTCTATACTTCTTCCGATACTAGGCTCAGTAAGGTAATCCACTGCCACTCTTCTTTTGAGTTTGGTTGGTACAGCTGCAGCTAGCCAAGCCAATGAGTCTGCATGGGCATTCTGCCTTGAGCTTATCTGCTCAAGATAAACTTTCTTGAAAGTATCGAGTAAGTCCTTGGCGGCTTCCACGTATGCTGCCATCTTTTCATTCTGGGCTTTATACTCCCCGGACAATTGGTTCACCACGAGCTATGAATCATAGTATACCTGTATCCTTTTCACCTTTAAGGTTTTTGAACTCCTTAGGCCTGCTAAGAGTGTCTCATACTCTGCCACATTATTCGATGTGCTGAAACCCAGTCAAATAGATAGCTCCAACATTTCTCCTTCAGGAGGAAAGAGCACAACTCCAATTCCCGAACCAGTATTACATGCTGAACCATCTATGAATAATTTCCATTCTAGGGGATCTTGCTCGGGCGGTGCCTTAGCCTTTCTGATCGGTGGCCTAGATGCCTGCTCCTTTCTCGTAGGAGACTGGGGAGCTACTATAGGTGAGAATTCTGCTACAAAGTTTGCCAATACTTTTCATTTGATCACGGTGCGCGGCTGGTAGTCAATATCATACTAACTTAGCTCCATCGACCAAGTCGAGATTCATCCCGAGAAATCTTCTTTTCGCAGCAATAACTTTAATGGAAATTCAATGTAAACCATAATCTTATGGCTTTGGAAATAATGCAGCAACTTCCTTGCCGCTGTCCTTAATGCCAGGACCAATTTCTCGAGGGGTAGATATCGCGTTTTTGCGTCCAGCAACGTCTTGCTCATATAATATACAGGGATTTGTTCGGATCCCTTATATCTTATTAACATTACACTCACAGCATGTTCAAAAACTGCTAAAATACAAAATCAAAGACTCACCTGGGTCCGGATTCAATAGAAGTGGGGCCGCTACCAAGTACTTCTTCAAGTCTTGGAAGGCTTGTTCACATTCTGTTCCCCATTCGTATCCCTCCCTCTTATTCAATAACTGAAAGAAGAGTCTACACTTGTTACTTGACCAGCTAATGAATCTGTTGAGGGCCGCGACCATCCCAGTTAGTCTTTGGACCTCCTTCGTCATCCTGGGACTTTGTAGCCTTTGCAAGGCCATTATTTGATCGGGATTTGCCTTTATCCCCCTTATAGTCACAAGATGGCCCAAGAATTTCCCTGAACTAACTCCGAACGCACACTTCAAGGCGTTGAGTTTCAGTCTGTACTTTCTTAAGATTTCGAATGTTTCCTTTAAATCGGCAATGTGATTCTGCTTCTCTTTGCTTTTGACCACCATGTCGCCTATGTATACCTCCATAGTCTTGCTGAGCAACTTCTTGAGCATAATCGTTACCAACCTCTTGTATGTTCCTCTTGCATTCCTTAACCCAAAGGGCATGACATTGTAACAGTACAAACCCTGTGGTGTAATGAAGGAGGTCTTCTCTAGATCGGGCCCAAACATGGCAATTTGGTGATACCCTCGAAATGCATTGAGGAAACTCATCCATCCACACCCATAATTTGGTGATACCCTCGATATGCATCGAGGAAACTCATCCATCCACACCCAGCAGTTGCATTGACCAACTGGTCTATTCTTGGGAGAGGAAAACTGTCTTTTGGGCACGCCTTGTTCAAATTCGTGAAGTCCACGCAGACACGCCACTTCCCATTCTTCTTTTTTACCACCACAGTGTTAGACAACCACTCTGGGTAGTAAACTTCTCGTATGGCTTTGGCTTCTAGCAAGCGGTTAACCTCCTCGATGACAGCGTCTACATGCTGTATGGCTGATCTTCTCTTTTTCTGCATTACAGGCTTGTGCTGTGGATCCACGTTCAAGTGGTGACAAATAACGTTTACATCTACACCGAGCATCTCTTCGGGGATCCAGGCAAACACGTTGATATGCTCCTTTAGGAATCCTACCAACTCTTCTTCCTCGCTTTTGCTCAAAGTTTCTCCAATAAGGAAATACCTCTACGGATCAGTCTCATTGATCTGTGTCTTCTTCAATCCTTTGACCACCTTCTCGGTGGGTTCCCTCCAACGTCCTCGATGGTCGGCTGATCTGGAATCCCCATAGTTTGGACCCATTTAGCCTTTGGTGCTTTCTTGATTATGGAAACCAAGCACTATTGTGCCACCTTTTGGTTGCCTTTGATCTTTTCAATTTCATTTGATCCCGGGAACTTAACCATCTGGTGGTAGGTTGACGACACGGCCCTCATCTTGTGCAACCATGTCCTTCCTATAATCGTGTTGTAGGAGGCCGATACATCTTCTACCAGAAAGTTGGTTCGTAACACCACTGAACCTGCCCGAATAGGCAGCGTTACCTTTCCTAAGGGCCATACTGCCCCTACGCTGAATCCGACCAAAGGGGTTATTGACTGCACCATATCTACTTGAGTCAATCCTAGCTTTTTAAACGCATCATAGTATAGCACCTCTCTGCAACTTCCTGAATCCACCAGGATCCTCTCAATATCATACTCCCCAATTCGTAGGGTTATGACCAAAACATCATTGTGTGGCACTTGGACTCCTCCTAGGTCCTCATCTGTGAAGATTATGCCCTCATCGCATACTTCGCCTTCACGTCCCCTTTTTCTTTCCTAAGTGCATGACATGTTGGTCATGCTTGACTTGCCTTTGGAGCAGCCTCACCTCATTTCTCGTATAAGGTGTGGCCAATCCATGTATCATATGTATTACGCCCCTTGGATTTTGTTTGTAATCCAACTCCATTGCTTTCCCATTCTCTTTGGGTCCTTCCTGGATAAACTCTTTAAGATATCCTCAAGCCACCAGATCGTCAAGGTGCCTTTTGAACATCTCACAATCTTCTGTCATGTGACCCCAATCTTTATAATAGCCGCAGTGCTAACTCGTAGCTCGCTTTGCATCTTTGTCTCCTTCCAATCTCGGGGGCCACTTGAAGTAGGGGTGATTCTTTATTCGATAAAGAATTCAGTAGATTGGTTCTTTCTAGACCATGGTTACTGAAAAGAAAGATTTGGGGTCCAGGGCTTGCCTCTCCTTGTATGGCTCCTTCTTAGCCTGTCCATATTCCTATCTTTCTTTGTAGGTCTTGGGCTCTGGCTTGTCCGACTTCTTTGCGGGTGCCTTTGCTTGTTCGGCTATAATTTTGTCGTCCTCTCGGAGTATGTCATCCTCCATTCTGGCATGTTGCTCGATTCGCTCCATCAGTTTTGCCAGTGTGACTCATGTTCAATGATTGGTGCAATTCTCCCCAAACTGGCAACCCAATCTTGAACGTAGCTATTGCATATTCCTCGCTGTAACTTTCAATCTCGTTGAAAGTGTCACAGTACTTCTTTGCATAATCCCTGATTGGCTCATTCTCTCCATGCTTCATTACGGAGAGGCTCTCAAAGGTTTTTGGTGCTCTTCTGCTCGTCAGAAATCGAGCAGTGAATTCCTTGGCCAACTGCCTCCATCCTCGTATGGAGTGCGAAGCAATCTTATGGAGCCAAGACAATGCCACCTTCCCCAGACTAGATGGGAACATCTTGCACATAATGGCATCGTCCCCATCTTGCATGAACATTGCTTGCTGATAGTGTTGCACATGAGCCACGGGGTCCGTATTTGCCTCGTAAAGGACGAACGTGCCGTGCTTCACCCTGCTCAGCAACCTAGCTTCTTGCAGCTTTCTTGCAAAAGGGGAGGCTACTATATTGTTGAGGGCCTTCCGTGTTGCTTCTCGTGCAATCATGGTTCCGTCCTCATGTCCCTTCGTCTTGTGAGCCCCATTCTTTTCCCAATCAGAATCAAGTCTCTTGTACCTGTCCCTATGGTGCTACCTGGTCCCCTCTTCTTTGGGGGTGGGGCTCTGGCTCCGGCTCTGGCTCCGGCTCTGGCTCCTGCTCCTGCTCCTGCTCCTTCTTTTTCATTAAGAAGCCCTTCACTGCTCTGGAGTTCGGCTTGGACTTCTGCTCCTTCGTTTTCAAGAAGAAGCTCTTTTTCACTCTGGAGTTCGACTCCTACTCCTACTCTTTCTTCTTCGAGATGGAGCCTTCCTGTACTCTACCAGGGCTCGTCCATCTCCCCTGGAATTTCTTCGTAAAAGTCCAGAGTCTTTAGGATGCTCTCGGATTTGCTCTAACTCTCGAATCTCGTATTCTCATCTCTTGATCAAACGGGTGAATTCCTCTATTTCCTGCCTCTTTTTATCAAGGATGTCTTCACTGTTGTGCACGCTTTTTGCATGTGCTACTGACACTCCTCCACGACGGAATTTACTCCTCCGTGTGGACCCTATGGCCGTCCTGCCTTCTCTATTCTTAGAATTATTTGGGACAGTCAGGGGGTTTCCCTTGCATGTTGTCTTTTTCCCATGTCCTACTCCGGGCTTTCTCGAAGCGCCTGGTGGGGATTTATCTCCTCCCCCACCCAGTAGGTTCTTCGATCTTTGGATCTTTTTCCATCGTGGTCGTTTTTCGAAGAAAACTCTATCGATTCCCACAGATGGCGCCAATTGTAGGTGGACAAAATCGAATGGTGCTTGCAGTAGCATGTGGGATATAACGGCTACTCGTGCCTCTTGACTGGAACCCTAGCTCATCATCGAAACCCTAAATCTGCAAAACAGACAGGGGTGAGTGCACCTTTGCCACTCGTGGCAAAGCCCTCCGATGCTTAAGTTAGTATCACGTACTAGTGAAAACCCTAATTATCATTAGGAAAGTAGGAAGAATGCAACGTATTGCATACCTTTCACCTCTAGGTTTACCTTGTATTTATATATTCATGTATGCTTGCTGCCCAAGCATCCGTGTTGCCCTAGATGTCCTATCTCGTATATGGAACCTAGGAATCATGGATTCTCATTCCCTTATCGATTTATTTGCTTAGTCCTTATAGGATTCCTCTCCATGGTAAGCTGAACATTCCATTCTCGTTGATATCTCACCTAGATCCTATATTCTGGGGATCCTATTCTTTACAGAATATTACTATACTGGAACCTTCTCGAATGTTCCATCCACTTTAACACTTAAGGATGCTTTTCCAAGAGTTCTTGCTTTATTCGACCATCTCATTGCCGAATAGATTGCTTCTTCCGGTGACTTTTCATGTCATCAGTTCTTACTGCGGACCACCGCCTTCCCCAGCGACGTGGTCCAACGTTCCTATCCCGTGATCCCACGTACCACGTGTTCGGATATTAATTATGCATGTTCGGGAATACCTCCCTACACCTAGTTAATTTTGCACTTTCATCCCTTAATTAGTTGTAGTTCATTATTTTACTCTTCAATAAAGTTGTAGCTACGCTCTTGATCTATCTTAATTTCTAGTTTAATTTGAATTCCATTATGTTTTCAATAATTAGCTTTGTTGATTTAATTCCTAGCATGAGTGAGTAGTTAATTAGGCTTGGTCATTGGGTAATTAGCACCCCAAGACTTGGGTTGATCATGCTCTTCTCACAATAAATCTTCATGTTTAGTTGAAAAATCAAGGTAGTTCATGTTTTTCTATCAAATCTCGGTGGTGTTAACCTCTTTGATCATGCGTAGGCAAGGGCGAGCCTACTTGCCACGCATCGATGCTTAGAGCTATGTCATCCCTTGCGTTTGCTAGATGAATACTAGAACTCTCTTGGTGTTTCAGCTCTTTTTCTAGTAAACGGGCTTAGTGTCAAATCTTCCGGCTTTGGAGATCGTTGACGCGTATCTCAACCCAAGTAATTTGAGAGACAAGCTAATTGATTCGAGTCGTGGATGTTGAAATCCCCTAGACCTAGTCGCTTAGTTTAAATTGTTTTCAAATCACACTTTTATCGCACATTTTCTTCGTTTCAAACTACTCCTAAAGTTAGCCATCTCAAGGTCACAAATCTTACTTCTACAAATCTAATCGAGCCATGATGATATTCTCTTGGGTACGATCCTGGACTTCCGGATTATTATGCTTCAAGTAACGTTTTTGCCCTACACTTGTGGTGATCATATATTTTGATATATCGATGGACGAAGCACTAACATTAATAAAACCTTTAAATAATTTTTGAAAATATGGGTCTCTAGATTCTACCCTCCTTAACAAAATTTTGTCCTCGAAATTTGCTAAACCAAGTCCAACCAAGCATGCACACGTTGATATACATCAACTGTAACACTATTCATCATGCCACAATTTGATAATCATGAAAATCTACGTCAAAACTCACATTGACCAAACCGAAAAAATGTGGATATTTCCTTCTAACTTTATCCTCCTTTTCCCATGTAGACTTAGACAAATGATATCGTCTTACCCCTCAAAACTTGATCATGCAAATCTAGGATATGTATCAGTTCCTCACCATAGGACGCATCGGCCTCTCACTCAAGTTCAAACCTTTCTAACACATGTAATGGATTCCGTTCGTACTTCCTCAATATCTATACATAGAGCGCATCACGAATATTTGAAAGTTTTGGCGGCAGTGCCAAACAGTACGTAATTTCTAAGCCACCCTTTATTGCGAAATTCCTATATACGATCATCTATCCCAGCATAAAGATCTTGCCTTTAAATGTAACCCAATAGTCCAATTGACACTCTGAGACTTCCATCTAGAAGGTGCGGTGATCAAGCGCCTCTTCCAATTGGATTTCATCGGTTGTCGCCTAGGTATCCAAAAAATGCACACAATACCTGACACTTAACCTATCTTTCTAGCAGTGAAAGCTTCCTTTTCTGCCCAAGACGAGACAAACCCCAATGCAGTGACACTTTATGAAACACACGATTTCCCCTTCCAATGACTATGGATGACAATGGCAGTTGGCATAATTCCTTGGTCGGCCTCGAACGGTTATCAATCTTTGATGAATTTACCTTGCTATGTTCGGTCATTCTCTCTTGAGCTTCCAAATGTCGTTGGCGAATAGATTTTATCGTACTCCTCAATACTAAATCTAGCGGATCCAAAATACAAGCCAATTCTTCTAAAAGTCGCACCAAATTCTTGCCTCAAGTTGGGTCATTCAAGTTCATGAGAAGGATTCAATTGTTATCTTAAATGAAACGAGCAAGCTCCAAAACTCAAAAAATGCCAATCAAGAATTCGAAGAACGGTAACGAGGTATCTGGGATTCAAGAATATATGAAAATTTTAAGGTGGTTAGGCAACGAACTCAAAGTACCATTTTATGATAATCTGTAACGCCCCGAATTTTGGGTACGTTAAAAGGACATTTTATTGATAACATCAAATGGAGTCTGGCTCTTATTACAACAAATACTCTCACAAGAGTTCAATATTTACACAAATGAAGGGGGTTCTAAGGTTCCTAACTACAGCTCCTCCTTCTTCTCCATCCTAGCCAGCTCCTCTGCTCCAAAAGCCTCCACGGTGATCTGCTTACCCTGATTATCTACAAAATCTAACACATTATACCAGCGTCGCCACCGATATAATATGTCAGGGTCACCAAAAAGGCAACACCGTGAGCTACAAAGCTCAGCAGAGTAATCCCATACCCGCTAACCCATAACTTATAAACAAAGCTATAATACAACATCAATTTCCACATGATAAGTATATACACAGTTAATCAATGACACATCCACATTCCTTAATCATCTATCGTTGGTGTCCAAGATTTCCGGGTTTCTCCTACGCGACTCATCGTAGACTGTGTCAACAATTTCATTTACAACACAACCTTTCAAAAATCATTTGCATTGGCTCCGTACCGCAGATAACCAAGCTACACACCCAATCTTTTTAAAATCATTTGCATTGGCTCCGTACCGTGGATAACCAAGCTACACACCCAACCTTGGTTCCGCCGCGCCGGGTTCCCAAGTATCCTCACAATGGTTCTGCCGCGCCGGGTTCCCATTGGCACACAAAAATATTTGCATTGGCTCCGTACCGCGGATAACCAAGCATACACACCCAACCTTGGTTCCGCCGCGCCGGGTTCCCAAGTATCCTCACAATGGTTCCGCCGCGCCGGGTTCCCATTGGCACACAAAAATATTTGCATTGGCTCCGTACCGCGGATAACCAAGCTACACACCCAACCTTGGTTCCGCCGCGCCGGGTTCCCAAGTATCCTCAAAATGGTTCCGCCGCGCCGGGTTCCCATTGGCACACACACAACCTCACAATGGTTCCGTTTTTCCCGGATCCCATTGGAACACACACCACACAATGGGCTACCACGTCCGGCCACATTATGGTTTTCAAAATCCACATGATGGGCTACCAAGTCCGGCCACGTTGCGGTTTTCAAAACATTTCAAAAACCTTTTCAAATGTTTCTTTTACACACGCACACAACTCACATAATGCCACCCAAAACCGGTCATTATGTAGTTTCAAAAATATTTCCTTCCTCGAAAAACATTTCCTTTCACTAATCACACCCTAGGCGTCATGTTTCTACTTTCTCGATTCTCGTGTCTCGTTTACATACAAAGACTCCGCGGTAGGACAAACGTAAGCAAGAATCATCCTAACAAGATCATCCAATTCTATATTGCTCATCACGCTCAATTACTACTTATAGCATAATGCCACATGTACGGACGCCTTTGGAGTGTATCACTTATGCTTATTCAAAGCACAACGCCACATGTACGGACGTCTTTGGAGTGAAATCACTTATGCTTAATCACACCACAAGTAATACAAGCAACTTATATATATACATACTCATAATCATCTTAAAGATTAAAATACGAATACTTATAAACAAACGATAAGTACGTAAATAAAGATAAGCTACTTTATACTTGAGTAAGTAAATAGGAAGTAAGTAAGGATTTCCTTACATATACTTAGAGATAGTGGACAAGGGATTCTACTTATACTTAGGGAAGTGAGTAGAGGTATTCTACCTTACTTCTTGGCGGTAGTCGGCTACGGAAGGTTAGTCGGCTACGGAAAGTACGTCGGTGGTCGGACGGAGTAACTTCCTACGGTGGTCTCCGGTAGCTTCGAAAGAGAAAGGTTTCTCTCGAAACTTCTACTTGACTATTACTACTACTACTTTTGGATCGAGGGGTGGTCGGGTGGCGGTTTAGTGGCGGCCTAGGTTGAGTTTCTTGAAGAACTCAAGAACTACACAAGAACATGAAGAACAAAAGAAAGAACAAAGAAAGAACAAGAATTTCTAGAGAGAGAAGTTGCTAGGTGAAGGTGTGAGTTGAAATGGCATGGGAATGGTTCTATTTATAGGCAAAACCTTGGCCCTCTCCTCTCTCTCAAGGCCGGCCCCCCTCTCTCTCTCTCTACCTCAAATTTTGACACATGGCATGCAATCTTTGAAAGATCAAAGTCTAACCCTAGGCTTGCATGGCTAGGTTAGGCTAAATGGTAGGCTTGCATGGCTATTCTTAGTACTTTGGATGGGATTTTTGGAAGATATGTTGGAAAGGAGGAGACATAGGTACAAGATTTGGTTTTAAACAAGCATAGAAGTACAATGGAGGAAGGTTCTTAGCTAGGAAGGAAGATATCACCCATGTATTGAAAAGATGAGAAAGATCAAGGAAGTACAAACAAATCTCTCCCTCGGCAATCTCTCTCTCCCTCTCCCTCTCTCTCTCTCTCCCTAGTACACTTATATATATATATATATATATATATATATATAAACAAGAAAGAATAAGAAAGTACAAGATTTCCAAAATTAAAAATCCTATTAAAGAAATACAATTAGGCACATGTTGATTAAATAAATAAACTAGGGTACTTTGTAATCTAGGAAGATCAACTCCCCAATAAATAAATCCAATTGGGTACAAAACCCCAATACAAAATGATTAAATAAATAAACTAGGGTACTTTGTAATCTAGGAAGATCAACTCCCCAATAAATAAATCCAATTGGGTACAAAACCCCAATACAAAATAATAAAAAGGTACTTAGGAGAATATTAGGCTTTAAAGGCTACATAATAAAATATGGGTACTTCATCACATGGGGTTTAAGAAAAAAGACTAATTTAATAAACCCATGTACTTGGTTGAAAGAATAAGGCTATTACCCAATGGATAGTAAAATCCCTAACGGTTGATAACCAAAGGATAATAAGGTACGAGTACTTTAAATATTAAACTAAGTCTTTGAAAAAGACTACATGTCCTTTTGAAATTTACCCATGTGTTTATATATATGTACTTAGCCAAATATAATAAAGGAAAAGCTTTTGTCCAATGGGTAAAGATTACCCTAACAATCATTGTCCAATGGACAATAGTTACTAGGGTACTTTTTATAGTAAAATATTCAAAAAGTACTTTTAAAGTAATTATAAAAGTCTACTTCCAAAAGATTATAGTACTTTGTTCCAATCTTTCAAAATCCTTTTAATATAAAGAATTGGGTTTCTATTATCCAATGGATAATAGTTCCCCTAACATTTATTGTTCAAAGGACAAAGTACAAAACCAAAATAATAAAAGAAAATAAATAAGTAATTTCTAGGATTTGAAAAGGTTGACTAGTCAAATCAACTTTATGGAAGGTTCCCTAGTTACATCGGTACTTTATTTGGTCAAAAGACTTTATTACCCAAGGGTTACTAACTTCCCTAGCGGTTATTACTCAATGGATAATAATTCCCCTTGCAGTTAATAACCAATGGATAAAAGGAGTACAAGTACCTTTTATTAAAATAAAATTTTGAAAAGACTACATGTATTTTATAATAAAAAGTTTATTATCCAATGGACAAAAATTACCCTTGTGGTTATTAACCAATGGATAATGGAGGGGTGGGAGAATCCCCAATAAACAAAGAATAAATGTACTTTGCACATGTGAACATACACCATTAAAATACTATATCTTGTACTTTACCAAAATATTTAAATGGGGGGCCTATTGTCCAATGGACAAGGATTATCCTAACCATTATGGACCAATGGGTAAAGACAAAGGTTCAAGAGTTTCAAAAGGTCCAAAAGGTTCATCTAGCAACTAGGTGAGTTGGTTGCTCGGTTCTTCCAAGTAGTCGGTTGGAAACTAACTAAATTGGTCACGTTGGATTTCTAGTCGAGAGTTTAACCAATGACCAAAATCTAACTATGACGATAATTAACAAGAAATCATATAGCCACTCAAGAGAAAATAAGTAATTCAAATAAAATTCAAATTTTTAGCGAAATTTTTACTGACCAAAATTCAGGGGCGTTACATAATCTGAGAAATCTTGAAATGATCGATCATAACCTTCCTATTGCTCCACAAGTCAAAAGAGACAGCGAAAAATGTTTTGGGAAATGAAGGATTTCAATATTAAGGACATGCATGACGTAATGAGATACATCCCTAGTAAACTAACTGATTACAGGATCGAAATTTTGTCTAATACTAGAATTGACTAAGACTTCTAACAAATTGAGGCTAAGCGCTACAAAACGAATCATGTGCCTCCAGAGTTGATGAACCACAACAAAATTGAATACCACTAAGAGCAACTACAACAAGTGAATTCAAATTGAACGGCACCAACAAATAGGTATCGATAAATAGGTTGCCACAAGATTTAGCTCCAATTACGGCATGAGAACTTAAGTAGGGTAATAATTTCCAACAATTAGGCCAGTAGTTGTAACAATGAAATCCAAACCAACTGAATAGATCTAGTCAAGCAAAAGGGCACAAAGCGAAAACAAGTTCAAATCACGTGACATCATCATTAAGAAATCAAAATAAATAGTGGCACCAAAGTAGGCGACAATAGCAACAAAGTGTGAATTTAATGGCACCAACGAATTTGTATATCATAAGGTATGTGACCACAAATTGGGTTCAATAGATTGAAGTTGCAACATATGAACTTGTGTGGAATAACAATTATAGACGACAAAACTGATAATTGCAACAGAGGGACCCAAACCAACCAACGAAATCTTGTCTCAAGCACAATTGTAGGAACAATAAGACTTTGAATGGGGAACGATAAGAATTCGTCAACATCAATTGCAAATGTGTCATAGGATACTCTGCCACAAGAACTCGAATATTCCCAAGAAATGCTAGGAATGATTGTGATAAATAACTTGAATGTCACTATACATAACAGGTCAACAGTATGACAGACTTCACGAAAAGCTGATTATGATACAATTCTAACAAGATTCAACTAGGGCAACAAAAGAGGGTAATAAAAGAAACAACTCTTACGAACTCATGTCCAGAATATCACCAACTATCATGGTTACAACCAATTCCTTCCCAAATCAGATCAAACCTCGCTATACTTAAATTAAAGAAGTCAAAGACAACACTTCCATATGGAATATTAACCCCTAGTCTCGGCAAATATGATCTATTGATGTTTCTCAACATGTGTGGACTAAGATTTCTTGATTTTTCAATTCCAAACAAGAACAAGAATGGGATTCTCAATGAGTGAAATGCTTCCAAATCAAAAGTATTGCAGTGAATGAGTGGAACAACAAGGAAAAGAAGATACCTCAAACAATTGACATTTCTGAGAGCTAGAGAGTATGAGGAGGTGGTTTAGCTGCGGAACTGCATCTGTTGCGGTTTCAATATATGTTATGTTGCGGCATTGAGCTCGACTCACCATGTACTCCCGATCCCCAAGGACAATTTCTCGCCAAGTGGCCAGGTTCGTGGCATGAATAACAAATCCTACTAAGCTGTGGAACTTCCTGTTTCTCGAATGAAATGGGTGGCTTAAGATTAGTTTGGTTTGGTTTTGTAAAGGCTGATTTGGTTCCATTTACCTTTTCCTCCCTTGGCTTTCAAAACTCCCTGGCGATGTAAGTACTCTAATGATTGGTTGCCTTGGTGCACTCTGGGGTTGCGGCTGACTAACGATTTGCCTAGTTCCTATTTGTTGTACTAAGCCCAACTCATATTGCATTCTCATCCTCTAAGAATAGTTTCTTGTGACATGGCTAAGCTCCCCACAAATAAAACAAGACTTCTGACGCCCTAGACATCGAGAATGAATATGACCAGTCTAACCACATCGGTGACACAAAATCCGACGCTTAAGGAGAACTCTCGGAGTCTCGAAACGATATGGTAGTTTGAGGCCTCGGAGGAGGATCTCGCGCTAACGACTCGATGTCTAATTTCCCCCACATTCACACCTCTCTGCGCACCCTCCAGGTTCTCAACACCCTTCGCGCATTCAATGATCTCAGGAAACATTACCTCATCCCTAGTATGCTGCTCACCTCATTCTCCCCGCATGCACTACGGCCCTGGTGATCATGATCCCCAATATCACCCCATCTAACTCCACGTCTCGAAAATATCCTACTATAAATGTATAAGAAAGAAAGTCTTCAACATTAATCACGTCTTTATATGATGCAAGTCTCCAACCTTTCCAACATGGGTTAACAACTCTATGCCACTCTATCGTAATATAAATGCAATATCACATCAATGGACTAGCATCATTCATGCAAGCACACACGCGTTTTAAAAAAAAAATTTATGCAGCGATTTTTAAACCCATGAGACTAAAAGTCTCCCCACGGTCTTAAGGTATTCTAAACCTATGCTCTGATACCAAGTTGTCACGTCCTCAATTTTTAACGTAAATAATAATAGCTTTCGATAAATGAAATCCTCACAATAATACAAGTATTACCCCAAAAGACATTTCTTTCTCATAATCACAAGTTAAGTTCAAAGATTTTATCTCCGGCCCGAAGGCCCCAAATTGTCATGGTACTAGTACTAAAAGAGAGGGTTAAGAGTTCACAATATTCCATAGTCAAAACGATATTAATAATAATCGAAATTACAATTACATCTTCGAAAGAGTTTTACTAAGATGCCAAGTAATTCCCCCTTGTTAGCTTTCAAAATGATAAAGTCAAACATGCACTCCAAGCACTCCATGTCAATGACCTTGAGATGTACTTGAAAATGATAATAGGTTGAGCTACACTAGCCCAGTAGAGAAATCTTTACACAAGCTATATGAGAATGCGATGATGTATGCACCAAAATTGAATGAGTTTCAATAAGCGATCATGAGAAACAAAGGTTCACTGCAATGAACAAACGGACTATGACTATAGCATTCTAGACATCTTATAGATATTCCTAACTATTCACATGTCAAACCAGAAACATTAATAATCTCGTTTCTATCTAAATAAATCTACAATAGATACTCAATCATTTCATTACTCCTCGTACTAATACCTCAATCTTTCTCAACTTCCCATTGGCGGTAATCAAACTCTGTTTCCATAAAACTTCATTTTCTTTATTTGCAAATGATTTAGAGAAACACAAAATCCAAACGGGTCAAGCTCTGTTGATTCGAGCTTGAATACCGGAATCTGTTGATTCGCTCAAGAATACCGGACAATTTTTAATAAAAATCCTTTTGCCAAAGCCAAAATCCTTTCTTTTCAAAAAGCTTGATAGAATCAATCATTTGGCCCTTTGTCGATAATAAAACATTGATCCATATATCATAATTCTCTGGTTCGCGGAATTTCACATCGAATATTCATCTATATACCATCATTCACTATTTCACATGTTTCGCACATGGTCCGGTCATCTCACCATTTCGGTTGTTTTACCGAATGGTGATACCCGTAGTGTCCAGCCCGGTCATCTCACCACTGTAGAGACCCGTAAATTTTCTTATTTATTTTTAATGTTAATAAAAGAAAATGAAAATGAAAATGTCAAGAATGTGATTGAGGTGGTCCAATGTGCAAGAATATAAGACTCTTGGGTCTTAGTGTAATTAGTGCATGTGTGCATGTATGTGTGTCGTGTATATCTCCTGGGAAGTGTTTTTCCTTTTTTATTTCCATTCTCATCTCATCTCTTGGCTCGCTCTCGTTTCTCTCTCTCGATCTCTCTCTAGTTCACCCAAAAACTCACTCAATCACTCAAAACCCACAACAATTTACCTCAACTCCATCGCCTACTTGCATATTCGAGCTCGTATTGTGTTGAATCGAGCCCGGTTTGGTGTATTTTGCTTGGTTTGGGATTCCAGAAGCTAGGACTTGCTCCATCTCTTCGATTTTGATTCGGATACTCAAGGTAGGAAATTCTACCTATCTTTATATGTTTTATGAGTGATTTAGTGCTTGGAATCGTGCTTGTAATGTTAAATTTGAGCTTGGATCGAAATTCGCATTTTTTTGTCAAAATTGCCAAAATTTCCGGATTCCTACCGCTAGGACATTTTTTCTACCGGTAGAATAATGTCGTCTTGATAATTTGCACCCACTGTTTTGAGTTTGTACCGGTAGGATTTGTTCCCTACCGGTAGGATTATAAAATTTTCTTGGACCCTACCGGTACTATACCATTCTCTACCGGTAGAATTCTTGCGAACCAAAACTGTGACTCCACTGTTTCCGGTTTGTACCGGTAGGTCACCTGTTGAATTGTCAGACTCCTGGCACATTGAAGTCACTTTTCTTTTCGAAAGCCAAGTCATTCCCATGGTTTATATTATCATATAGATATAATAAGAATTTGTCAGTCATGCTTTGTTTCCTAATTAACGTGATACGCATTGGGTTGTTCAGATTGGTGGGACCACGAAATGATAAATATGAGCATCATGCAAGATAATTGTACGAACGATACACTTGAACTTGTGAACGACGCGCGAACATTCGGGGCCCATCGACGGGTGGGTGCCTGGCAGGGGATATCAGGGTACCATAATTAGCCTGGCAGGAGCTAATGCTCAAAATAATCACTCAAGGCCCAACCTTCAAAGTGGGTGCTTGGCAGGGGATATCGGGGTCCCAAAATTAGCCCGGCAGGAGCTTCGGCTCAGACACACAAACGACACGACTTGTTGAGACATGAATTGAGCAGGTATGATTTATGGGTTGAATAAAAGAAAAAAATTGGAGATTTTGGGACACTTGTTCATGAAAATTGTGCTTCCTCCGTTGTCTTGTGATCTTTTATCATTCGTTCATTCGTCTCGCTCATTTGCATATAGAGTTTGCGTAGACTTTTCTACTGGGCTAGTGTAGCTCAAGCCTTATATTATTTTCAGGTGCTAACCCGGAACCATAGCTTGCATTGCTTGGCGTGCTTGGAGTGTGGACATTATTTTTGAAAGCTAACCGAAGGAGTTACTTATTCATCTTTGTAAATTTATTTTGAAAGATGTATTTGTAACTTAAATTGTAATACTTTTGACTTAGAATATTGTAACCTTTAATCTCTTTGAAATTCGATACTTATGATAATTTTGGGCCGTCGAGCTGACATTGTAATATTTGGAAATCTTTCGGACTTGGAAGTGTAACTAAGGGAATGAGAACACAGTGATCTTTTGGGTACCGTACGGATATTTGTGAGTATTTTTTAATTATGTAAATCATTTATAATTATGTTTAAAATCGAGGACGTGACAACCACCGAGTGGTGATACCCGTAGTGTCAAATCTTGTTACACCCATGCGTCGATTGATCAATCAAAATTCAAAGCATTCCAAACATTCAATCATATCATCACGTCGACTAATAAGTAAATACACGCCTTTCTCCTATGTATATCACGATACCCTACATAGTGTACCAACCCATAGTATCTCTACGACATACTACCTGCTAGTATCGATACTAAGATCTCATGGAACAAGCGCCAAAAGAATTTAGAAAGATCAACGAGACGAATAATGAGGACACGAATTACTATGTTACCTTCGGATCACTAGCCAGACTCACATCTACCCATTATACTCACCAAAATGCCTCGTATAGCCTATAGTACTCCTAAACAACCTTACGGTACATCTTCCATCTACAACGATACTAAGGTTACATTTAACAAGTGTCTAGGGAATGGCAACGATCGATAAGTCATTGAAGGATGAGCAATAAAGTTTAGGGATGATTTAACAATGTTCAAGAGGTGTTAGAAGTGATCAGGGGTCAAAACAATCGAAGTGGGATTAGCACGAGCAAAACTGTATCGATACGAAGACATCTAAATATTTTGATGCCTCTGAAATTCTAATAAGCAAATGGTATTGATACAAGTTTTTGCTATATCGATACCCAAGCATTACGAGCAAAGATTTTCACAGAATTTCAAGGTAAACTCAACAACAAAACCCAATGGTCTAAAGCACGATCAAGGCACAAAATCAACTCATAAACATATAGAGTGAGCAAGAAATCCCTACCTCAAGGTTAGGAGCTTCAAACACAAGATCAATGAGCAAGCCCTAGCCTTCCAAGTTCTGAAATCCACCAAGAACGAAGCCAAGCTCAACCCGTGCGATCCAAGGCTCAAATCACGCGTAGGAGATGGATTGATGGTCAAAGTATGAGGATTTTGAGTGATTAAGTGAGGTCTTGAGCTCAAAGGAGCAAGAGAGAGAGAGAGAGAGAGAGAGAGAGAGAGAGCCAAAGAGAGGGAGAGAGTGTAGAGACCCATGAATTTCAGAAATTATTAAAAGGAATCAATAAATGAATGGACAAGAGGGAAATGTTGGGTTTATTTGAATTTGAGGCATTTGTGTTAGGATTAAAAGATGAGGGGGAGTGTGTGTGGTTTATAAAAAACAAGTATCTATAGATGTGTATGTATGTGTGGGAGAATAACATTTCCCCCCTCCCTTCTCAAACTCACGTCTCTCTCTCTTCCTCTTCCTCTCCCTCTCTCTCTCGGTTCTCTCCTTTCTCTCACTCTCTCGCTTGAAAAACTTCACTCAAGGCTCGAAACCCACAAAGTTCAACCTTCATTCCACACTCTAGATGTGATTTTAAGCTCAGGGTTCGTTGGTTGAAGCTCGGAAAGCAGTATCCTTGGAGGAATTCATGTTTCAAGTTCTAGGACTTGATCGATTGAGCTTGGATCTTTGTTTTTGTTCATTGAGGTAGGGATTTCTTGCTTTCTCTATGCGTAAATGAGTTGATTGCGTGCTTGAATCGTGCCTTGATTCGTTATTGTTGTTGGGGTTTTGCCTTTCGAAATCTGAAAAATCGCTGAAAAGTTTCAATATTTGGCATGATGTGGTCTTTTCTGAACTCATTTTCCAACAAAAACGTAATGAATTACTATTTCAACCAAAAAATATGTTTTTCTGCCCTGGATGATCATATTTCATACAAAATCCTATCGTTCTCGTAACATAATCCAAACAAAATCACAAAAGAATACCAAGAACATTTACTTTCTCACAAAATCAATCTATATATTACTTTTCCACGGTATGATACATGTGTTAAACAACAATTCTATTGTACAACCACTTAGTATTCAGTCAAATTAATACATAATTCACTCGAGCCTTGGACAGAGAACTACTAAACTACCAAAAAAAACTGATCTCCTAATTCACTGATCCTTTCCTCTGACCAAGCTTGTTGTGCTACAATATTATCATCTTTGCTACAATAAAAAAAATCAATAGTCATTAGGATGTAAGACATGAAAATTATGACCAAAAGCTATATCAACATCTTCAGAATCCTACCCGCTCATGAGTCAAACACAACCTTTAATTATGGGCCTAAAAGTAACCCATAATATGCAAATTCCATAAGTCAGAAACTCTCGTCGTTGTTTATGTCCGTAATACGTGTTCTATATACAAAGAAGATAGTTAGGCATGAAAAGAAATGGAAAGACCATTGAGTAATAAACAGAAAGTACGATTAAAACTTCCAAAACCCAAATCAGATTAACCAAAAAAATATTATACGATACATATTGCATAAACACACATATACTTGGTAAAGATCCCTCCTGCAACCAAACATACACAACATTCAAATGCTGCAATAGGATATCATTCTCTACATTGATCAAACCTGATACAACTATCATGCAAAAACATAATCAGCATTACTTAGTATAATTTACCGTCGAACTTCTAAGAGCAGCCACAAGTAAAATGTTGATGGGAAAAAAAGAATTACCTTACCAACAGGTTCATCAAGGTTTGCAAGCTCCATAGACGATTCAATCAAAAAAATCTCCTTAACCTACAATTTAATGTCACTCATAAATGTTAATACAATAAGCATAGATTGCACACACACTTTAGAGCTTGCACAGAGGAATAGTCAAAGACTATGTAGCTTCTTGAATATTTTCATATGAACAATAAAGAGGATAAATGGATTTTGAGCTATATCCAACATCCACTCCTACTTCAGGTTCACTACCAGGATAGAGTTGAGGATGGCAGATGGCTACATGCTTCTCGTAATTGCATTACCTGGATAAAAGCATCAAATTAGTTGATTAATGCTAAAAAGCCATTCAAATGGTACAAATACGTTCAGGAACAAGTACTTAAGAGAAAAGTAAAGAAACTCAAAATGAAAAGTATAAATAAGTCCTGACCCATTCTTTAAGCTTTTGCCTCTACCAGTTCCAACCCAAACCGTGTTATAGTCACCTTCAAAACATGTAAGTTAAAAATACTTAAATAGAGGACATGTATATTATGTTTAAGCACAAACATATTCTTCTTCAAATAAAGTGCAAATGCACCAAATTGGATAAAAAGAGTAACCCAACAGGAGGTTGGGCCTGACTGTTGTGGTTCCTCCTACACAGCTGTCTAAATACTCTGAAGTCCTACTAATTTAGCATATCTGAACACATTAACATCAACCCCCATACAAAAAATACAAACACATAGTTCTCAATCCATTAAAGGAACCCGAAAGTTGAAAAGAAACGCAATTGACGATGTTTATGATCCCCAATTTACTAAAGGCACCTTGCAAACAATTTGTTCACTTTTCTCCCATTTACTAGCAACTAAAATGACAATGCGAAAGAAAACTTAACAAACCAAAGTTTGTGTTCCATACAGAAGAGCATAAGGGTAAAACTACCAACACAAGTTAGAGTTCCATACCACTCCATTTGTGACATTTACCATGTTTTCTCGGTAACAAGCAGAGAGTTACTGAATGGCAATTGATTGAGTAATATAAACAAACACTTGGAGGGAGAGATTTTTTTTCCTGACAATTCAAGGTCAGAATTGGACTCGTACAAAATGTTGAATGCATTACTCAGCCCCCTTTGAAACTACACTTATAATATACCTCGGGTGAGTGCAGATCCCATTCCAAAAACAACCCAGTAGATTGCAAATGCTGCATAGGTTATAAAAAAAATTAGGGTTTACAACTTTGAATTTAGGGATAATGGATTAGGGCATACAAAGTTACGCACATAGGTACATCTATACATATGGCACAGAAATTAGTTCAAGTTAGACAAAATGAATAGTTAGGGTTTATTTGAGTTAGGATTTGTTCTGTATCTGTTAAAAAGGGGTTTTTTTTCGAGTTAGATTTTCCAAAAATTGATATTTTAAAGATCTAGAAAATCGGTATTGATTGGATTTTTGTAAAGAAATATCACCTCTTTTCTTCGGTTTCGTTGTCCCCTATACTTGTTCAACTAAATGAACAAGAAAGAACTACTCTGATTACTAGGAAACAAAATTATTCTAGGCTTTGCATGGAGATGAAGATCACAAGGAGTATGTAGAGGAGATGAGTTATATGTTGATATACTATGAAACTTGGGTTTTACTTGGTTTATTGATTAAGCTTCTCCTATCCAGGTCAATTAGATATATTGTAGTTTGGCAGATATGTGTAGATAGTCATGGAAATCAGTGGTATTATAGTCTTCAATCCAACCTTTTCTGTTCTGAAGTTTAATGGATCTTTCAGTGCTGATTTGTACAGAAACAAGTTTTAAATTGGCACTATATGTCTACTTTTAGTTAGACGTGTACAGTTGGCATGACTTCTGCTTCTTCAAATGCCACATTTGGATGGGCGAGGAGACCTTGTGCTTGTGAATTTGGTGAATGCATACCCACCAATGTTGGTCGCAGAACACATGTTAACCATAGAAAATGTAGTCTGTGTTGTAATAGTTATTCTGGTGCCAAGCAACATTGCAGAATGTGGTTGCAGAGTAATCCAGCCATCTTCGAAGTAATCTACGAAGAAATCCAGGAACTAATAGGGTAATAAAACTAGAATACTTCAGAATGTGGTTGATTCCCGTTGTTTTTCGTGGGTCGTCGATCGTGGATGAGATCGTTCATGTTTTTCTCCCTCAATCCAAAATCATCTCTCCTCTTTCTCTCTCTATCGTCTGTCTGGATAGGGGAAATGAGGCAAAGGGAAAAGGGGATGCACAACCCGCGTGTGATTCGTACCTGGACCCGACCTATTCTGGGTCATTTTTACCCGCGAGATCCCTTTTAAAACAAGAGTTGTTGGATGAGATCCAATAGCTGACAAACAAAATCCGCATTTTGTTAACTTGAGGGCAACCTTATAAGAAGGAAAGTGTGTGTGTGTGTGTGTGTGTGTGTATATATACATATTTTTATAAATCTAATTCTTGACATATCAATAATCAATCTATAATTATTATAATTAAACTAGTTAATTTAACTAAATGATAGTTTGAAATAACGATACAAATCTTTATTTAAAAAAAATTCAGGGCCAAAATTAGGGTCGTTACATGGCGTGGATAACCATGACCCGCTCCATCGAAGACTAGGCATGGGTAAATGATGATGGGTTAGGCATAAGCTCGACTCGTGGAGTTGAGCCCTACCATCTTAGTGAAAGGTTCCAGAAGGATCTCAGACCATTTGGGCACGTGGACGCTAACTACGTGGCACCCCAGTGACATCAGCGTGATGCCAAAATCAAAGCGGTTATGGGTGATGTAACGGGCTCGCGCTTGGAAATGAGTGACTTGGGGAGCAAGTATGCGTGACCTATAAATACTAAAGGATAAACCTTAAAGAGGTACGCCATTTCTCTTAGCTACAATACTTTCCCCTACTCTTTCCTCTTCTAACTTGATCGTCGGAGGGAGGTAAGCCTACCCACAGCTCTATGTCTTGTGTGCAAGTCATGTGGAGGAGGAGCGAGGAGAGTGGTTTGGATCCGAGAACTGTTTTTGGAAACCACCACCCACAGTCCCATCGTTCTTTTTAGAAATTTGGTCTCCAAAATGAAAGTGTGATCTCTATATTTGGAGATCCAAAAGTAAATTTGAAGATCAAATCTTTAAAAAGGACAATGAGTCCCTCCAAATTTTTTCCAAAAAGTGAGGAAAATAAAGAATAAATTACAAAATCTTCCATCAATATGTTACATCCATTTTTCATTTTGGAGTTTTGAAGACGGGTTGGAGATGCTCTTTTGTATACAATGTTTGGAGAGAAAAAAAACAAAAAGGGAGACTTAGACTAAAATTTCTCATATTTACATTTTTTGAGTTCAAGGACATGCACATTTTGCAATCGAACATAAGGACACCTTATGCAATCAAACAAAAGGACATGCACCTTTTGCAAAACTAGTAAAAGTTCACTAATAACTGAAAATTAGTGAAAATGCCTAAAACCCTAGGGTACCCTATGAAAGTAAATAATCATAGGGCTACCCTAGGGTAGTTTTATCCTTGAAAACATGTAACGCCCCGAATTTTGGAAACGTTAAGTAAATATTAAAAGACAATTTCCCCAAAGATTAATTCGAATTACTGCGTCAGTCATTCCAAAAGCCTACGTCATACTATAACAACCATATCGAATTAAGTTTAAAGTTTCAAAAGAGTCAAATTATCACATTTCCCAAATTTAAACGTTTAAGCTTTGAAAATAAGTTGACCAAATCTTTATTAGAGCATTAAACGTACGGCAACCAAGGTTCCTCGCCTCCATCCATAGTAGGGTTGAAGTCGGCCCGCTCAAACGGCACTTCTGTTCCGTCTTCAGTACCTGGTGTTTGAGTTACCAGGGCAACATAGTATCGTGAGCGATGACGCTCAGTAGCCAAAACCCACCTGAACCCATAACTTACAAGCAACATGATATATGTAGACACCCTAATTTGGTCTAACGATTATGTCAAGTCCCACCTTGGGGACCATCCTAATAAATAATAGATACAGTGATTGTTGGTTGACTTCTCGTAAACCCGTGGACTTTTGGTGAGTACTTTTAGCCACTTAGAGCACCCAATTCAGAGCCAAATAGCCTTCCAGACAGAAATATAGAATCCTAGGAGAATCCATCTGTCGGTCATAAGATCTGTCTCACGGCCTCAACTTCATTCTTTCACCCGTGAAACATTTTGTTTGAAAATCTCCCTGAGAGATTGACTCCTCGGTAGCCAAATCTATTCTTCGGCCGCCAGATCGATCCTTCAGCCGCCAGATCGTCCTTTTTCCAGATTTTGAAATGTTCTGTCAATCGTTTGATCCGTTCTCAAAACCTTAGTAGCCAAATTTTGATGCGTTCGAGCTACGTAAGGAGATTATGTAAAGAAATCTTTTGGTTATATACTTCCCATTCAAATCATGCATTATGATTGGTTGGAGTGAGTCAACCTATGCCTATATAAAGGGGCCTTTGGTTCCGAAATTACACATCACAATCAACCCTCTCTAGCCACGAAAGTCTGCAGAAACACTCTCTCATATCTCCCCTACAAAAGCCCTAACCTCCCGAGGCAGCCGCAATCCGACGATCAAACCTCCCGAAGTACAAACCCTAACCCTAGGGTTTTCGAGAAGCAAATCCATCAATCACCCTCAATCTGAACCAATCAAGCAATTGAGGGATCAAGGTGGTGAGGCCCAGGGGCCTGTGCTTTGATCCTTTTCATGTTTTTATACTTTAATCATAGAGTTCTGATTTTCTGTTAATTATTTGTTCGAAGAACATCGACGGGATATCATTCTCTCGGTCGATACATCAATCCACGAGGATCCCTCGGCCATGACATCCAGTCACCGGCCGTGGGATCCATTTCCCTGGGACAATTTATTTTCTATTTTTGATGTATGCTTGGCTTACTGTTCTGGCTCACCCTATTATTTGTTAAAGGTATAAAAATAGATTACGTGTTAGAATTAAATAAAGCAAGTAAATGTCCTATGTTGAACAACTATGGACTAGTCTCACGACTGGGCAAAGAGGGATGCCTAACACCTTCCCCTTATTGTACTCTTGGCTCCCGTACTCGGAATCTCTATCTGTTTTTCCTAGTTTTTTTATAAACTAGGTGGCGACTCTATTTTGATAATAACCGCTTTTGTGTGGAGATGTTCCTAGCCATGGGAATATCCACGATCTTGGTTTATGAAGTGGAACCAAACAAACGATGATCAATCTGTATGGTGATGTCCCGTTTGGGAGGTGTCTACAGTTTTTGATGACTCTGCTGGGGACTTGAGAGCCATAATCAGAAAGTTCGACATAGGATTAATACTTGATTTATCTAATTTTTTTATCATATGCACCGAGCGGGCAACCTCGTTGAATTCACCTAATATCCTGACATGTCACGGGCTTTGTTAAGGGTTCCAGCAAACTCTATAGTCACTTGTACCTAGTGGTATATCAAAGAAGGAATCACCTGATTACCACCTATGATGGACTAGTGAAAGGAGTGGTGCCCTTTTGACAACAGAGCACCCTTGAGACTACTCAAACCTTACATGTGTTAGAGAGCCATAGAACTTATCAAAATAAGACAGGAACCCGCAGGTTAAGGAATTTTCCTGCATTTTGCTTTGAAATTCTTCCTCACACCCTG
This sequence comes from Rhododendron vialii, assembly GCF_030253575.1. Classification (NCBI taxonomy): domain Eukaryota; kingdom Viridiplantae; phylum Streptophyta; class Magnoliopsida; order Ericales; family Ericaceae; genus Rhododendron; species Rhododendron vialii. The sequence continues at coordinate 2,327,817 of NC_080567.1, forward strand.
TATAGATTGTTGTTGTAACATTTCTTTCTCTGCAGAAGGGTTTGGATTTTCAGCCCAAATCCTAACCCAATACTGACTTATAGGTATTCTACTTTTTAAAGCAAGCACGATAGGTAGATTAAAGAAGCAACCACAGCCAATTTTATACTCTTACAACACTCTAAGCTACGCCAAGCAGAAGTCTTTGCAACCATCCCGTCTTTCATCTTCGCCTGTCAAAACACCCTCATCGCAATGGTCCTGATCACTTCCGGGGTCTTCGCGGTCATCTTCTCAGCAAACCCAATCATCTGCCAACCCCTGAACTTCACCAAGCTTTTCTCCCATTCCCATCTCAAAGATGTCAGACAACGATACCATCGTTGCTGAGCTCCAAGCTCAAATCACTGCTTTGCTAGCCGAGAAAGCAGCAAAAGATGCTGAAGACAAGGAAGATGAAGAAGAATATGAGAATCCTCATAAAGTGGTATTGGCAGAAAATCCCAAATTGGCCAAGCAAGTCAAGGAGATCAAACATGCTCTAGCCCGTTCACAAGGGGACCAAATTCTGGAGTTTGAAGGACTTTGCCTTTTTCCAGATTCTCAACTGCCTGAGAACTTCAAGATGCCAAACATTGAGAAGTTCAATGGAACTGGCAACCCTACTAGCCATGTCTGCCGTTATCAACACCCTGAAGCCAATGGGCTTGATTGATGAGCTCATCGCTCAACTATTTCAAAGGACTCTCACTGGAAGTGCTCTCGATTGGTTTCTCACTTTGGAATTTGTGCACTATCAAACTTGGCCACAAATTGCCAATGCTTTTGTCAAGCAATATGCATACAATGTCCAAATTGAGCTAACCACTCAAGATTTAGAGATGACCAAGCAAGAGTCGAACAAACACTTTGCTACCTTTGTGGCTAGATGGAGAGAGAAGGCCGCCAAGACGAAGAACCGTCCTTAAGAGGAAGATCAAGTAAGGATAGTTGTCAAAAGTCTGCAGCCCAAGTATCTCAGGCATGTCTACACTCAAGCTATTACTAATTTCAAATGCCTGCTACTGGGCTACAGATTAAAGATGGAATCAAGCTAAGGCTCATTGGGAAAGAAGAAATTTCTTCTCCACCCAAGAAAAAACCTTCCCAACCCGTGCATCTCATGCTTCGGTAAACACGCTTGACCCAGCCTTACCTCATGACCCTTTCCAAGCTAGCTCATCCCGAAACCCAAATCGCCCTTGCCGCAACTTTGACCCACTCTATATGACCTCATCCCAAGCCTTAACCATTCTGAGCTGTCAAGGGCATCTGAAGACCTTGAACAACCTACCACCTCAGCCACCTCATGGCCCAAACTATGATGTCAACAAACAGTGCGCTTACCACCAACACCCTGGGCATGAGACAGGCCGTTGCATACATCTCCGCCATGATATCTAGGATCTCTATGATAGCCAAGCTATAAAGCCACCCAAACCCAATGTGCAATTCAACCCGCTCCCCATTCACACTATTGAACCACCACCTCTAAACATCAATCTTATAAGCCTATTTCACAACTCCACATACAACTCTAGCCAATACATTGCCCTAGTGGCCCAAGCCAAACCATCTTTGACCTTCCTTGCAAAATCCAACCTCCCTTACATCTACGCAATAGATGATGGGGATTGGTGGTTGGAAATGCACTAGGCCTTGCCAAGTAATTAGGGTGCTAAAAGAATTGAACCCGCTGACCCTTTGGGTATTCAAGAAGAGGAGATTGGTCATCGATCTCACCCGAAGTGGAAGGGTGTATAAACCTCCTAAGTTTAGTGGGGAAAGCTCGGCCACAAGTCGAGTAATGCAAGAAGAAGAAGAGGAAAGCCAAGGGATAGAACCCGAAGAAGACAGGGTATTAAGACAACTGAAGAAAATCCAAGTTGATATCTCTATTTGGGGACTACTCATGTCTTCTTATGAGCATCACAACTTCTTCGTCAAGACCTTGGGAAAAGCCAAAGTTCCCATCGATATCACCCCTAATGATTTGGTACGATTCATAAAGGCATCCAAAGCCCCAAAACCAACAATAGCTTTCACTGACAAGGATCTGCCTCCTAAAAATCTTGCACATAACAAACCCCTGTACATCCTCCTCAAGTGTCTCACTAAATGGATCCCGTTGGTTTTGGTGGATAACGAATCCGCTTTGAATGTGTGCCCTCAAAGAACCCTCGACAAGTTAGGGGTAGGCACTACTGACATACGTCCTTCAAGTCAAAGTGTAAGGGGATATGACAATTCAAAGAGAAGAGTGGTTGAGTGTGTTACCCTACCATTGGAAGTAGAAAAGATCAAGAGAAATGTGGAATTCCATGTAATGGACATATCATCCACCTTCAATCTTTTGCTGGGAAGGCCATGGCTACATGACACTGGAGCAGTGCCTTCCACTTTACATCAAAAGGTTAAGTTTGCAGCAGATGGAAGAATCGTGACCATCTTGGGAGATTCATCTATCCAAACTCATTCCGATACACCTGTGCAAGAAGTAGGGACCGAAGCAGAGGAAACCTTTCTTACTGGGTTTAGTCTTGAAGAAGCAACTGCCGCGCAAACTTTGATGGCTGAAAGAAATTTCTATATAAGCAGCCTCGCCATACGAATGATGAAGAAGCAGAACTACTTCCCTAGATTGGGTTTAGGCAAAAGATCATAAGGCATCCCACAAATGATTGATCCCCCGCACAATCAATATGCCTTTGGTCTTGGCTACACCCACTACAACAAAAAAGGTCTATGATGACGAAACAAATTCTTCGCCAATTGCATGCTTTTCGTCGCCAAAGTTGTTGCCGACGAAAAAAACTTGTCGTCCCATTCGTCGATCTTTGTTTCACGCAGAAGACCCCTCACGATGAAAAATGCATTTTCCTCGTCAATGACTCCCCATGGCCGACAAAATAATTCCTCGCTAATGTTTCCCATGGCCGACGAATTATTTCCTCGTTAATTTATTCCCATGGCCAACAAATTAATTCCTCGCCATCACTTCTCTTTTCGTCGCGAAGTAATTTAATGCTTTTTTTCGAAAAAACAACAACGAGAAAAGTATTCCTCGTCCAAAAGATTTTTTAAAAATAATTATCTGGTAATTGGAGAGAATTTATTTCGTCGCTAATTTACAATTGGTGTTTTTCCGTTCACATCAACAAAATTTTACACAGGGAAAAAAATGGTTGAACATAAGAATGCATCTTACGTACAGAAGTCACTAATAACCTTCATATTACCGTAAACAGCTAAACAAAGTAATAAAGGTTTCAAAGTGTCCATTCACTATCCAAAAAGAACCAAGTTAACTGAACATAGATAATAACATAAGTGAGTAGTGGTCGAAGACACGAAACAAAAAGGAAAAGTTGTCGGACGGCCCATCATAACAAAAAGAAGTATCAACACAAAAAGATCTTGGCCTTCTCATATATACCACCAACAAAAAGAAGTATCAACACAAAAAGATCTTGGCCTTCTCATATATACCACCAACCTTTTGCATATCCAATCTGCAAATACGAAATAAAAGAAAATCATTACTTGAGCCTAAAGCCAAGACCACATGTCTTCAAAATTTCTAATCAAAAAAACAAGACCAAAGCATATCTCCTTTAGTATGGATTGTCTACAAGGATGTTTTTTCTTACTACGGTATATGACAAGAACAAGAAATATCATACTAATTGCTATCACAAAAGCTTTCTGAGAAATTTGGTAATAAGTTAAATTCAACAATCCATTTCAGACATTTTGAAGAATCCAATCACAAGCGAACTAAAGTTACTTCAATCACTCTTCAACTTTTGGTTGCATAACTAGAAAAGGGATAGGCTTCTTTAGGGTCCACAGGCACTCTCTCAGTAACCAGATTGGAAGCCCAGTCAGATTTGAGAGAAGCCAGATTTGCTACACAACAAATAGTATGCACACCAGATATTTTGAAAAGGGAAACATATGCCCCATTTTATGGCCAAAAAGTTGGGATATGTGTCTTCATTGGTAACGTATACCCAAGGGAAGCTTGTAATTTTTGTGATTCTAAAGGATTGCAGAAATTTACATAAGGCCAAAAGATTGTGTGATGTGCTCCAATTTCAATAAGACCATGATGATAAAGCAGCGACTCTTTGCTAGTACCACAGCCATACGATGGGATACGTTGGGTTTGATGTTGGTAGGTCTATAACTACCAAAGTTGCTTCTATTATCCACAATGAGGAGTGGGTATGACCTAATTCACAGTGTGCTATTACAAGAGAGATAATTGCTGGTATTGCCCCTTCGCTGGTTCCTAATCCCTCTTCTCCTGATTCTGTGGGATGGATTCCTCATGCTTCTAGGATTTAGACTGCCAAATCAGCGTGGCAAGTGTTGCGTATTACTGGTCCAGTGGTTCCATGGGCTAAATGTGTTTGGTTTCCCGTTGGGCTTTCATAGAATGACTAGCAATTTTGGGTCGTCTCTTAACAAAAGATAGGCTTCAGAGCTAGGGTTTGACAATAGATAATGTGTGCCTGTTATGTCAAGGAGGAGAGGAGTCCTATGAACATTTGTTTTTTGAGCACTCATATTCTCAGGTGGTTTGGAAGATGATCCTTCTTAAGAACAATGTTCATCGTCCCCATTTCGTAGGCGAAGAACCGGGGAGGTGTCCTCACTAAAGGCTAAGGGGCAGATCTATTCTATAGTTGCAATTCCCCATTTTTGGGTCGATCCCAGACCTCAGTAGAATATTAGGTTGATAGCACTAGCCAATAGCTTTCCCCTCAAATTAAAGCAATCAAGAGTTCATAACCATATAATTACTTGAGCCTAAAGCCAATTAAAGATGAAACTTATGATCAAAACCTAATACATAGTAGATTCAATGCATGCTCATTAATGATTCAACCAGAAGCCCCTCTGACATTATACTAGTCAAAAATAATTTCATCATATCCAAAATATAAGGTGCACATACAACAACCAAGAAAAAAAAAACATCCATTAGATAGACTTTCTCATTTGTGAGAGCACCCAACATGAATGTCTTAAATTTTAAGCATTTCTATTATACTTTAGACAAATATAGCCAAACAATAAATGAAAACTCTGAACACTACGAAACATGAGAACAATGTCAAATTTTAGAGGAAAAGCCAGAACTTCAATCACCCCTATGAAATTACATTAAATCCAACAATGTATCTAATCGATCAAACTATGAAAGTCAGGATTTCACGTTCAAACACATTTTTGTTTTTCATGGTTACTATCACTTTCATTTGCACATTCTAACATTCAAAACTTAACTCTTACTATGAGATTTTGACCCGACTTTTTAACAACCCTGGGATGGAAGTCGGCGTTATTTGACCAACATAATTAGAGGTGCTAGTTTTGTTCTGCACTTTATAAGATGCAAAAGAATTTCCAATCATATTGTAGTGCATGGTGTGGACTCTAGATATATTGTGTTTACCACTAGACTGCCATGTCCAACATTAGCCGCCAACAACTGAATTGCATGTCCGGAATCCACATGTACTAGCAAAGTAATAATAAAGAGAGGGAGGGGAGTTAAGGATACTTGCTGATGCAGTGACAAGGAGGAATGTGGAGTTTGTGGAGTTCAATCCTATCAATAATGGAAAGCAAAATTGTGGGGTAAATTACTAACCATCCAGCATGCTATTCATGTGCTCCTTGAATTCTCAATATATTCGCTGAATCCATTCCCTTGGTGTCTCAAATACTCCATGATCGTAGCAGTCGTCAACTCCATCTACTTGTTTGACTCTGAAAGCACATCTATCTTTTGCTGTTGTGCTTGCCTTTCCGCTTGATATTCTTGTACCAACGACTCGAGATGCGATACATATTGACTGTTGGCTGCAGATGCAACAGTGGTCCTAAGAGATGAAGAAGGCCTCATACCCAGTCCTTTAACGTATCCTGATTTTGCCTTAAGCGACTTGATTGAAAGCTCCTCTTGTGTGATCGATGTCACACCAGCCTCAGATTGTTCAGCCTCTACCTCTATGATCTTGCCCTTTTAAAATGTAAAACAACATAGAGTAATAAGATTTAAGCTTTAGATATTTTAGCAACTAAAGCAAATAACCAAATATACGTACATAGTTCTTCTCGGATTCTTCAGAGATCCACATTTTTGTATCTTCATTGAAGTGGGTAGATTTGTAAACTTCTTTCAAGTCCGGCACACGATTCCCATTGGTTTGCATCTGATCGATTAGTTTTTGAACCAATAAGTAGATTAAGCATATTTGCATTCTAACAACTACAATATAAAAAAAACTCACCATTGCATCTACCCTCACTGGGATGGACTTCGAACCACATCTATGTTTGGACTTCATTTCGCTCCGGTTCTTTATGTTTTTAGTTGATTTGTTCTAAAAAAAACAGCCAAAAAAAAAGAGGAGAAACAAGATCTGCAATTGATTAATTGCCCATGGCATTACAAGCCGAAAAGAAAAGTACCATATGCAAAAAACATAAACAACCCAATTAAACTTTTCGAAACAATTTTTCCACATGTCCTATACAAAATGAAACCAAAATAAGCTTAGGTAAAAAGCAATATCATGAATCGGTGACTGAAAGTTTGTGCATGCATTTCCACATAAGTGAAACTGCAACCTGTGCATTTCCATTAAATATGTTCAGGTAAAAAGGAAACTAAATATGTGCACTTCACTGACCTGGAAATAAATTAGTTCGTGCAAGCACTTCACTGACCTGAAATTTGGTATCACTCCATTTCTTATCAATTAGACTGATCCACTATTCGTGAGTGACTCCAGATGGTGGGTGGCTTCTAGCATACTCTACCCCCTTAGTACTCTTAAGCTTCTTGTACTTTTTGTAAAGTGCATGGGTGTAATCACTCAGTCTACGCCCAAATTGTCTTGCCGCTGCCTTCTCAATATCTATGGGACCTCCCTCCAAGTTAAATCGATCCTACCAAAGCCAATAGCAAAGGTATTGATTAATATGAATTGCGATTTAAGTAAATAAGAAAATATTGTAATTACCTTTATTCGTTGAAGCATAGGTGCCTTCACACTTTCATGTGCAACTTTCCATCTACGGATAGTAAGATCTTCCAAATTTGTCCGAACCTCTACACCAATCTGTGTGGCAAGTTTACAAGCATGCTTCCCGACAGGTGCACGAAAACACTGTGGGATGGGAACAAGAAGCTTTCCTTCTTTGTCGAATATTTGCTGAACCATCAAGCCTCGTGTCGGGCCATGGATAGGTCTATCAGCAACTATTGTTATAATGAAGGTATGTTAATATAGTAAGTGCCAAGCTTGAGCAAAAGAAATAAAGTGCCAAAAGTAGTGCTTAAATATACTATCAAAAGAAAAATGTAAATAACATTTAAAGCTTACCAACAGGTGCTACAAAGGGGGCTGCTTGAATCTCCTGCTCGACATCAAGAGGTTGTTGAGGTTGGGCACCCACATCTGGATGTGGGGTCGATCGGGTCACCCTCTCGCAGATGGGGCTTGCATCATGTTGGTTTCTGGTTGGGGCTCTTTGAAGATGCGATGTTCTAGGTTGCATTTCAGGTACCACTTGCATCCTTACAACCAAAGATACCAAGAGACAATGCAAAAGTATGGAGAATGAGTAGAAGAAGAAACTTTGATGATAAAATAAGTATAAGTACAAACTGATAAAGCATGATAACATACGTCCATTGACTTGATAAGGTATGAAAACATAAGCATGATAACACATCCTGTCAAGTAATAAATGAAGTTGATTTTATTATTGATATATTATGTGCAACCACAGAGTACCTCTTGTTGAAAAGAGCCATCAGACTGATCAGAGTTGTAATCTCTATCATCCTCATTACCAGGTGAGCTGTCATCAACCGCCTCAGCCCTGATTAGTTTGCCATTCCTCTTCACAGGTACGTAATGAACAAAACCGCTTAAAGAAGCTGGTATATGCTTGAACCCCATAGCTTGCACCCTCTTTCCATTCTCTTTGACTTTGTTGTTTCTCATCCTCTCGTATTCGTTTTCATTCTCTTTGACTTTGCTGTTTCTCTTCCTCTTGTAACCATTTTGCTTTTGTTTTGCGAGGTCACCTGGTTTCACCCATTGTTTATCACTTTTGGACATGTTATGCACTATAAGCAATAAAATGACAAATCATAATGTAGAGAAAGACAATGATCCCAACAAGACACAGATTAATATCTTCTTTAGATTAAAAAAATGTACTTAACACAAACATTTGCATAAATAGCTTCATGAGTTCCACACAATTACTAATTACCAATAGGAAGACAGGGACATTCATTCACATATTGACATCAATAACTTCATGAGTTCAAAACGATTACTAATCACCAACAAAAAGACACGAACGTTCATCCACATATAAAGCATAGCAGATAAGTTAAATATCATAATCCATATCAACATCCATATCAAGATCCATATCATCCTCAAATATTTCTTGCTCTTCATCAGCTTCTGCCTCTACATTGTCTTCCAATATTCCATTTGATGGCACTACCCCTGAAATTATCTCAGCATCAACATCATCCCTATGACATCAGATATCGCCTTGAATGTCAATTGGCACAGCTGATCCCATGTTCTCTTGTTGGAACGCATCACCAGATTCTGGGGCATGAAATGTTTCAGCATTACCCACCTCTTGTACATCAAACGCGCCCCTTTGTTGGACCCGTTCCACGACTTGCCAAGGTTCACCCCATTTTGTATCTTTTAGGTAAAACACTTGCTTTGCTTGACTTCGCAGAATAAATGGATCAGATTGATACCACCGACTTGTAACATCAATGCTAGTGCAATATGTGTCAGTTCGTATTGTCCTATTTCTGCTGGTATTATTTATATTATACCATTCACATTGAAACAATATTACACTGTTCTGACACATATAATCGAGTTCCCAAACTTTGCTCAAGTGATCATAAACGTTATGGATTTTGCCATCATAGTTCCCTTCTGCAAGCAACCCGCTATTCTGACTCGTTCGCCGATCATCTAGTTCTCTAGTATGAAACCTTACACCATTAATTATGCAACTTGAGTACTCTTTCACTAGCAAATTCAGACCATTAGCTAGCGACCATAATTCATCGGTTGCCTCTGGTGACTCCTCAACCCTCAGTGCATTTAACTACCACCACATGCAAGTTGAAAATAATAAGTTAGGTCAGCTATAATACAACTTGATAGAATTTAGTGCACAATGAAATTAGAAAACATCTTACTCTCTCTTTGAACCACTTAGGAAATTCTTCCTGTTGTGTACGTGTTATGTCATGCCCACTTGGAACTTGTAATTGATTCTTGTGCTCCCTATTCAAAAGAATGTGATTACTAGGTAAAATGCTATTAATATGCAACATCAATATTATTGAGAAGGGCAAGCATAAGTAAGAACACGTGAAAAACATACTCTAAATACTTCTCCACCTCAGGACTATTGTACAACAAGAACCAGTGAGCCTTATGACAAAGCTCCTGTGACATCTCACCATTGCTTATGACTTGCCCAATAGGACGAGCTATTTCCGTGAACACTGTCAAGCCTTGGCGCCTATCACCCAAATCTTTATTCCTTTCATGTCGATTATGCACAGTTTCGATCCCATCAAGATACATTGTGCAAAAAGTTAAACACTCCTTGACAATATATGCTTCTACAATGGAACCTTCCGGTCGGGCTCGGTTTGCAACAAACTTTTTTAAAGTTCCAAGAAACCTTTGGAGAAAACAAATTCAGAATAAGATTATATATGCCAATTGAATTTTCAACGCAAGTATAGATTCAACAAGATTACCGTTCAATCGGGTACATCCACCGATAATGCACCGGTCCTCCGAGAATAGCCTCATGCGGTAAGTGAATTATTAAGTGGACCATCACATCAAAGAAGGCTGGTGGAAATATTTTTTCAAGCTTGCACAAGATATGGATCGCACGCTCCTCTAATTGTTCAAGTTTACTTCGTGTCACTGTCCTAGAGCACAAGTCTTGGAAAAAGGTACCTAATTCAAATAGTGCTATGCTAATTTCCTTATCCACAAATCCACGCATTCCAATTGGAAGAATTCGTTGTATGAGTACATGACAATCATGGCTTTTCAACCCAGTTAACTTTCCATTTGAAGTATTCACACATTTGGATATGTTTGCTGTGTAACCATCCGGATACTTGATAGATTTTAAGAATTCAAAGAAAGCCTCCTTCTTTTCCGAGGTCAAAGAAAAGCTCGCCCAAGGCTTGGCATATGACCCATTGGGACATTTGGTTAGCCATAGCTCTTTTCGTATGCCCCTATCTTGCAAGTCCCTTCGTGCCTTGTCTGTGTCTTTGTTCTTTCCCTCAATGCCCAACATTGTTCCAAAGATATTCTCACAAACATTTTTAATCACATGCATGACATCAATGTTGTGTCGGAGCTTTCTGTTTTTAAAGCCTAATAGCTCATACAAGATGCTTAGTTTTGTCCAATTTGGTGTAAAACGAGGCATTTTCTTCTTTCTTGGATCTTTTCTGAACTCGACCACTGGTAAAGAATCCAACTGTTGTTGTATTTTTTCCACCGGTATCTCCAAGGATCTTTTTCGCTTCTCCTGTTTACCATTGTAAGCCCCCCTCTTTCGGTGTTCGGGGTGGTTCTCAGGTAAGTAGCCTCACTGGTTAATGTATGCTGTCTTACTCCTCAAAGATTCAAAATATGGTTTATCGTTGCAAGAGTAGCACGAAAAATGACCCTTCGTTCTCCATCCTGACACGTCACCAAATGCTGGCCAATCATGAATTGTGAAAAATAATGTTGCACGTAACTTAAAAGTCTCCCTACTTGATGCGTCATAAGTTAATGCACCATTTTTTTCCAACTCCTTCAACTCGTCCACCAAAGGCCGCAGATAACCATCAATATCAATTCCTGGTTGCTTATCCCGGGGGAATAAGCAATGACAACATGAAAAATGGCTCCTTCATGGCTAACCAAGGTGGCAGATTATAAGGAATAAGAATGACAGGCCACATGCTGTAGGAGTTGCTCATATTCCCAAAAGGATTGAACCCATCAGTTGCCAACCCTAGCCTCACATTACGAGGGTCTTGGGCAAACTCGGGATGTTGCAAATCAAATTCCTTCCACTCATCAGCATCCGTAGGATGCCTCCATTTCTCCCCATCCACACGTTTCTCCTTGTGCCATTTCATGTCATTGGCTGTCTTCTCCTTCATGTACAATCTTTTCAACCTAGGAGTTACAGGAAGATAACGCAACACCTTATGGGGAATCTTCTTACCCCTGCCACGATTGATTTTGTACCTAGACGTATTACATTTTGGACATTTATCTAGCTTTGCATTCTCCTTCCAAAAGAGTACACAATCTCTCTCGCATACATCAATGAACTCATATGACAAACCCAACTCACTTAGTATCTTCTTGGCTTCATAAGTTGACTTAGGAACCAAGTTACCTTGTGGTAAAAGTCTAGAAAGGAATTTTAAGAGCCTATTAACAGAAGAATTGGTCCAACGGTTCATTACCTTCTCATTAAGCAACTCAATGACAAACTTCAACAAAGTATAATCTTTACCACCCGGTGGGAACAACTCACGTTGGGCATCATTCAACAATTTATCAAAGTTTCGCACTTCCTCTCTTAGGGTCGTATCCATTGAGTCCGCTCTTGTTCAGTCTTCCACCAAGGCATCGATGCTGCCGAGATTCCCTACCTCGTAGGTTCCCGTTTCACAAGGATGCACCGTATCTGATACACGTGGTTCCCCGTGTTCATGCCAAGTAGTGTAACTTTGCACAATTCCATACTGAAACAAATGAAGGTGCACTTCTTGAAGATTTTGTCGGCGACAGTTCACACATTTCCGACACAGGCACAAAATATTACCTTGCCGATCACCAACAGCTGCTGCATATTCAAGAAATGAATTGACGCCATCAAAATAAGGCTGACTTGTTCTACCATGAGCGGTGCTGCCCAATTTCATCCAACTCTTGTCCATTACTAAATGCAAAAGCATGGTCAGAGTTGAGATGTCAAAGTCATACTAACTGTGTCATGCATCAATTATTATCATTTCTATCATTTTGATTTTTATCAATAATTAAGGCTTCTCTAGTGATACAAATTTGAACAATGCCTAACAACTCTATGGTGTCAATAATTGCCAATTGAGCATACTTTTGCGTTTTCAATCTCCTTTAATTTGCCCCAAGTATGAGCCAAAAGTGACTACAGTAAACAGAGCCAACTATAACAAAATGAAATTCGGTACAAGCCATTGAATCTGGACTAGTGCAATGGCAATATAAGGTTAGAAAATATGTATTTGAAACCAGTAACCTGCATTCGAGTAGAATGTAAAGAAAGTCAAATATGACAATAAGAGACTTATATATACACATATAGGTAGAATAAGATCGACACCAAAACTCCACATGAAATCAATACTTTGTAAATGAATAAGCTATCAAGTAACAACACAAGGAGGTATCAATTTTTTGCCTAATAGAACAAACACCAGAAGTAATTTCCTTTATTTAAATAAGTAAAACATTTTTATTTTTACTCTCATACCTCACTTCTTGATCTTTTGAAGTCAACTTCTATTCAAGAATCGAAAACACAAAATGCACATGACAACATAGGGACTAAATCCTATGAGCACAAGTCATAACCAAATCCCCATGTCAAATAAGAAATATAAGCATCAACCCACAACCCTACAGGATATTATTGAGTGTCAGATGGCCATCTCCCCCTCACCCACAACCTAAGTCACATAATGCATGAGACCTTGCAGGAATGCGATTGCGATTGTAAAAGCATCTTTGAAAAACTTTTCAAACTATTAAAAAATACGAGAGCGAGAATTAAGTGTGCGAGCAAAGAGCAAGAATTAATTGTGCAGCTGTGGAGTGAGAATTTAGATTGCGAATGTAAAAACCTCTTAGGGTAGGCAAGGCATATACTAATGGGCCACATGCAAAGTCTTTCTAAAATGGGATCTATCAATCGAAGGTCCATAGAGTTGAATAGATTGTGTTGGAGGTGTAAAGGGCTTGGGGTCTAACTGCCTTAACTTATACAAGCTTTCAACTTGTAAGCCACTGGAACCGAGAAAACCACTAACAAAAATTCATCGAATCAAATACTCCAATAAGCAACCCACATAATAAACTCTCAACCGTGTGATTCGTCGATTCTTGGAAAGAACACCCTGCTCCAACTTTGTGAATTCACGTTGTAGTAGGACAAAAATAGATTGCATGGTAGAAAAAAGGGGTGTGAAAAAAATTACCGAAGAAAGATTGTTTAGTGCCCGGATTAATGTCCAGAAGCACTTTCAGCACTGATTAGTTTGATTTCCACCCTAATTTGTATGGACTCCACAGTAGTGCTCCTATAATGCATTGAATACTTTGTCATGGTACAGGGCTTGGACCATTAAAACCGTAGTCCAAACAAGTCAGATCCTACTACACATTTAGGTAAATATTTCTAACAGTCATCAGACTTAAGATTTGGGAGAGTAAATTCAGGGGTACCCGATAATTTTTGTAATTTCTACTTCTGCTTCAGTTTACATCTCTATTTGTAAATCTGAAGTTCACTTAACAACTATTTTCAATTGACTGAGTTCACTTAACATCTGACTCCTCATGTTCTAACGAAAAGATCGAAAAAAGAGGACGACCGCAAAAAGAAAAACAAAATAAGTTGTTCGGTCGGTCAGGGTTTCGGTGACTATAAATTGGAGAAATACTAACATATAAGTCTATATATATACACCGATCCATGTACAAACATATATATACAAGATTATGAGACCTTTGCCCCAAATAATCACAAAAAATCAACTGGGTTTAGGATCATTGGAGGAAGATATGGAAAAGACAGAGAGAAACTTACAACCATATCTCACATACCTGAAATCTTAAACTCGAGCGATTAGAAAGACAAGTAGAACCCTTTTGTGCTTTTTGATGCTCCAATCGAAAAATCATTCAGTGTGGCGAGCTATGGCGGATTCACCGAAGTGTTCTCTGCAAGTACTTCATCAGAGAAGAAAAGAGAGAGAAGCGGTGGGTTATGAGGGAATGAGGAGAGGGACAGAAAAGTAGGAGTATTCCCTTTATTTATACCTAAACGGTGCCGTTTTATGAGCCTTTTTTTTCTCTTTTCTTTTCCCCGTCCCGCCAATGCTTATTTGTTGGGATGCCGCCAAAATATTTAATGTATTTGGGATGCCGCCAAATTATTTGACGGAAACGGCGAGGAATTTTTTTTTTTGTCGCTAACATTAAAATTGGAATGGATAAATGGCGAGAAAAAATAGAATTTTGTCGTTAAAGTTGTTCGAACCACGACAAACAAAAATTTCCTCGCCTAATTAGACATGCTCGCTTCAATTAGGGACGAAAATTTTTTTTCCTCGCAAATCACATACTATTAACAACAAAATAGTATTTTGTCACCAATTTTCGTCATCTTAGACCACTTTTGTTGTAGTGACCTCGACGAAGGCTGAAATAGAGGAGAAGAGAAAAGAAAGCATAGAAAAGGCTAAGGCAAAGGGAAACGTAGTCAAGGAAAAGGCGTTTATAGTCCCAAAGATGCTCAATGGTTGGTTTGTAAGAGAAGGTGAGGACTTCCCATTTTGTGGTTTTACAGAAACATGGGAGGATGAAGCTAACTAAGCAAAGGCATCCTGGGATGCAAATCTTCTTCAATCAAGAATGGACTAATAGTGACATGGAAGAAGAACCAACAAACTCACCTCCCATCCCCGAAGACTAGATCAAGGTGCTAGATGGGTTTGACTTGAAGATTTTGTTTGGCAAAGAAGAGGGTGAAGAAGAGTATAAGACTGTGAAAGACAAGGGAAAAGGAGCCAACCGCGAGATGCTGCAGTAGTTGCAAAGTCGTGACATGGCACAAACATCAAACAATACTTCTGTTTTCTAAATCAAGCTAGGACATGTTTTGAGCCTCTGTTTGTGCTTCTTCTTTTTTTATAGCTAAATGAATTCCCATTTTATCTTCTATGTTATGCTTATTAAATGATTTGGTTCTGAAATTGCAATTACCGAACACTACAGTCTCTTTGCCAAAGAAAGGGGATTTTAAGAATCAAATTCTTTATGTTGTTAACAAGAAGGAAAGAAAGGGCGAGCCTTGATTGCTTAGAACTAGGTTTTTGTCAAAACTTAGAAAGAAGACGCTATCTTAGCAAGAACACTTAGAGTTAGCTTGGCCATCATGAAAGTACAAACACAAAGGAGACTCAGAAAAATATCTCCACCAAATTCCTCTCCAAAACACAGAAATCCTCTTGTGAGAAATGCTCGTTGGGTAATCTAAGAACCCAAGCAAAAGTAAGAGCAAAGCCTACAAGGACAAGAAATTGCAAAAACGCAGCCTAGGCAAAAGTTTAGGCATTTTAAAGAAAACCTCGCTAGGAACTCAACCTCCATTAGGTAACCTAGGCAAAATTTAGAGCATGTGAGGAGAAAAACCAAGAGTGGAAACCCAACCTCAAAGGTTGTGATTTTGGAACTACGTAAAAGGCCTGATTCCCTAATTGGGATACGTAGGCAATCTCACTTTGAGATGCGGCCCAAGCATGTGGAGAGAAGGAAAAATATCAAGAGGCTAATACTCAGTGATAGGCATAGCTAACCCTGCGTATTGAGCTTGTAAAAGATGAGTTAGTCATTTTTCAAAGAATTGACAAAAATAAAAAGTCACGAGAATCATTGCTCGTCCTCCCTAACTCAAAAGTCACCAATATAAGAGGCAAGATATCTTAGAGATCCTAAAGCATGGCAAAGAGACTATGGAATATGCAAAAGCAAACAAATGGCATAAATTAGATTCAAGCATAAGAAGGAAAGAATGCCACTTGGCTAAAATAAAAAGTCTAGCTTCTTTAGGAAATAGAGGTAGTGGCCGAAGAATGGAATCCTCGGCCGAGCAATCCATTCCTCGGCCAGTGTTTTGATTTATCTACCGAAGGACAGTTTTTGCTGTAAAACTTTTTTCAAAATCTCATTGCTTATCCAAAAACAGTTGATATATGTTCAAAAGGGTTTTAAGCTATACTCTAGAATTATTGCACACAAACTTGGAGTATCTCGAGCATAAAACATGTCTCCACAAGACAAAGAGTTTAAATCACAAACTCGCCAAACATGCTGAGGTTGCTTCGAAAAATACATAATTATTGTCTGTTTTAGGACTAACAATATAGGTATAGAAAGAAGGGCAAAGATACTGCCCACGGCCTCTCTTGGATGCATGCCCTGAAGAAGGATAGAAACGCTCAAGAACTGAGATGTGAATCCTCCGCCCTTCACCTCCATCATTGGCCCCAGCATCTCCATCTCCATCACCAGCCCTTGCACTCTCGCTCTCGGTGGCACCAGCACTCTGAGTAGAAGACACCATCGGCACCCGCTCCTCTTCAAGCTGTGAGGCATGAAATGTGGATATTTAGGTTCACACGAAGATATGGAATGGAAATGAGAATTTAAAGGATACGTACCTCAATTATCCAGTTGTTGCCTCCAAACCAGGGCCTCCGCACTCTGAAATACACGCAACGACTCCAGAACTATATCAGCAAGCACCTACAAAGGAAGTTTCAACATTTATAGCATACCAAAAGAAACCCAAACAACTAAAATCCACAATGTTACCTGTTGGATCCCGGTAGGTAGCACATAGAGCTGGGTGGCACACGGAGTAAGCATCAAACACTCCTCTTCTCCATTCACATTGTGGAAAGAAATAAAGCTAGGGGGCCCGTGGCCAAGTAGGAGGGGCAGCAGTGGCAGTAGTGGTAGGCAAGGTCAGCGAGGCCAAACGCAAGACTGAGTAATCTCCCCCCTGGAGAAAATCCGTGGATGGCTGTCTCTCAAGAGCAAGAAGCAAGCCCTCTCTTGTCAAAAGATGAGTCGATCTCATGCCAGCTGGAGGAGGAAGAGGAACAAGCTGCAAGGCCTCCGTATGTGGGAAGTACTAACTCGCCACCCTTTCCCCAGGGTACTAAGCTCTCAAGAAAGGCCCCTCCAAAAGGAAGTGCTAGCTGTCCAAAGCCCGAGCTGAGGTCAACTCCAAAGGGGCGTCATCTAGCACGGTATCCCATGGATTGAATCACACCAGTGATAGGGGAAATAACATCAATATAACAAAGTGGAAAGATGGCATGAAAGGGTAAAATATGTCATACCTGATCCACCGTCAAGCGATCTAGCACCCGTCTCCAAGCCAACAAGTCCATAGCAGGCGACTGTGTCCGCCGGTTTCCTTTTACTCAACGCTCTACCCGGGGGACAAACCTTGGCTCCCCATGCCTAGTTGGAGGAGGAAAGTGTAATAGGTGCTCAAAGGCCCAGAGCTGCAAGCTAAGATGAAGACAGTTATGGATCATAAACATTAAAAAGTAGAGGAGTGACAAAGAAGGCTAAAGCGCATACCTCAAGAACACAGTGATGCACACCCAGTGAAAGACTAACGCCCTGAGAACAAGCACTCAAATGACCATATAGCATAGCTAAAATAGGAGTCCCTAGTCAAAATCCGCTATGGTCTCCAGGTTCACTAAAGCCGCTAGGAACTGAACATGTACCGAATTCTCCTTGTTGCAAAACAGAGTCTGCCTAAGGAGGTAAAAAAGGAAAGCTCGTACCAACTTAGGAACAAATACCTCTGCTAGAATACCCTTTCGATCATACTATAGCGACCATAATTTTCTCCCTAATTTATTTTTATTTTCATTTAGATAATTAATTAGTTTAATTATAATAGTAAGTAAATAGCTTCTATGTTAGTTTTATTTTTGATTTTAATTACATATACTAGTAATTATTACAAATCTTAACAAGTTATAAAATGTATTATATAACATATATATGTATGTACGTGTAACATAGGGATACTTCTAAGTCATACAAAACATGGGACATGTTCTCATCCCTCTCAACAGACTCATCACCTCTCATCTCTCTTCTATCGACTCTCTCTCCAATTATCTCCCTCTCACTTCCCGTCCTCATTCCACCACCTTCACACTTATCCTCTCACACTCTTACCACCTCCAAACTTGAACCTTCATTCTCTCTCATTATATATACCCACATAAATCCGAAAATTGAACACCGGTATATTACTTCACTTCTAATCCTACTGTTGAGTCCAGAAAAGAGAGAGCAAGAGAAAAAGCTTGAACTTCTTTCAATGGAGTTTTAGAGAGCAGAGAGAAAACGGGTTTCTACATAACAGCACTCCGTATATCAAATTCTGGTTCCCAATCAACCACTACATCGCCAAGCATCCACAAACCACCTTCCATTCAGTTTGAGACAGCCCCGGAGTTCCCCGATCCTGTCATCTTCTTCATTTTATTGAAAACATTCGGAACCCATTTCTTTCCGCTTTTCGGCCGGATTTAAGGTAGACAAATCTCTCCTCTACTCTCCCTAAGTAAAAAATGTCCATAAAGCGCAATATTTGATAATGAAAAATATCGCCACTGGTTCTTTTTAAGAAACACAACTGAAATTTCAGTCACCACCCTTATTTTATTTTATTTATCTTTCAGTGTTAGATTTAATCTCTATATGTCGTTTTTAACAAGTTAGATTGGAGGAAATCCTGCCTACGCATCGAAAACATGGAATCCGAATATCCCCTATTTTGGAACTGGAAAAACCGAAACACTATAGTAAACTATACGTTTGGCTTTTAAAAGATTATGCAGAAATCACAGTTTACCCCTGTGTTTATTTTGATTTACAAATTTGGTCCCTGCATGTCGTAACTTTTTAGATGTGACCCTAAAAATATAAAATTACTAATGGACGCACTGGTTCGACAAAAACTTTAAATAACTTAAAGGCATTGGCCCATCATAAAATACTATGTGTTTACTTACTCGCACAATATTATTTGATATGTACTTTTTATCTCAATGAAATATATCATGTTATGAATTGAGCTGTTATTGATTGTATCATGTTGTACGTGCTAGAATGGACTTAGGTTCACAGGATGGTTAGGAGTAGTGATTTATGTAGACAATATTAAGTAAATGGAAAAGTTTTGAAAGTGTGAGTGTGTGGATTGTGATTTGAGCCATGGTGATGTCAAGGGTAACCAATGGGGCCCGTGTTGAAATGGGTTACCAGGTCCGATGATGAGATATGTTGTGACGCTAACGTATGATATGTCAAAGTTTCTTTTCAAGGAAGGGAATGGGTCCCATGAGATGGTTATAGTTAGTGAGACGTTAATATATGATACGTCATGGGAAGTTTCTCTTCGAGGAAGGGAATGGGTCCCATGAGACGGTTATAGTTAGCATGGGGTAGTGGTTGTCCAACCCTAATGTACGATATGTCATGGGATGACTCAATCCTCCTTTTATGCTCTTAATTAAGAACATGCTAGATACATAATTTAGGTGCGCTCACCAAGACCCTAGTACAGGATAAGCAAGAGGAAAGGTGGACCCATGAGATGGTTGTAGTTAGTTCATGTGGGAGGATAGGATCTTGTGGAGATAATCCTTAGATTTCATGTAAGTCAATGGATAGTAAAGAAAAGGACAATGTGCAGTTAATCTGTACCTTCTGTGTATTATGAATTATTATATTGTTGATCTGCTAATTGTAAGGTAAGGGGTTAGTAGGGTTGAGATTATCTACTGAGTTTCAAAACTAATTATAGTGCCATTGGGCTGGCGTTTCATGCCAGGTAATCAAGAGACTGAAGAACAAAATCCGCTGCAAGACAGTCCGTACCAATGTGAGGACCTCCCAGCTGAGGAAGGGGAGTTTGTTGAGCCTTGGAGGCCATACCCTTAGAAGCTTTGTTAATTTGACGTACTTTTATTTAAATTTTCATAAGTGATAACACATTTTTCAAACTCTATTTCATTTTGTTAGTTTGTAAGATAATTAAGTAGGTTTGAATTTGGTATTTGAGGTTTCCGCTGCTAAACTTTGTTTAATAAAATTTCATTTCTTATATATCAGTTTTATGAATTATTAAATCAATTGAAAAGGATTTAATTAACGTGTCTGAAAATCGGGGCATTACAAATTGTTATCAGAGCTTTAGGTTCAAACCCTCGACCTTGGGTAGATTGGGTAGCATTAGATTTCATGAATATAGGTATTTAATCATATTGTAAATATACTGCCCTTTCATGAGTCAAATTATTATTGTCCTTTTTTTTTAGTATGAAGATTATACCATTTAAACATTAAATTTTAAAATGTAGGATGTCGAGCTCTTCTTCGTCAGGATCATATGGTACGAGTTTTGATATGTATGGTTGCTATACTCAGCGAGGACGTTAGATCAAACCCCGTGATGAATGTGAACACCAAGGGAGACTCAAATGGCAAGTTGAAAAAATCATCAAGCACAACATGAAGAAGGTGATCGAGGACTCCGCGGTTGTTGAGGAAAGGAAACAGAAGCAACTAGTGTTCCACCGCATAAGGAATCATATCTGGAAGTACGAGGAAGCATATCGTATTCTGAAGGATGATGAGAAATACAACAAATTGAGAATAGAGGTTTTGGCTCAGCCATATGTTTCCTACCGCCAAGCTTCACCCGAGAGCATGAGATCTCACTACTCTGGACCATTGGCACCACCCCTGGTCTACATTGACATATCTTCATATTCAGAGGACGAAGACCCAGAGGAACCACCATTCGATGATTAGAATAGGGTCATACTAGAACATCATAGAAAATAGTAATAAGATGGGAAGGGTCGATAACATTTGGGGCACTTGTATGTTTATGCTTATCGACTTGGCAACACTAGTACTAGGTTTACGTTACATGTACTTTTGTGGTTCGTAGCATGTAAACGGATGTAAACCTTATCCTACATGAATTATCAAAGGAATAATAATAATAATAATAATTGACTTTTGTCACATTGATGTTATTGCATTCGTCATTATATCTTTAGGTATGAAAATGGAAAACCCCCCTGACAAAATAAATTAATAAATAAATAAATAAATTTTGTATATAGATGGTGGGAACATGAAACGGAGCCCAAACGAACAATGAACAGAATGACGGACCACAACCAACAGGGCAAGGATCACAACTAGACTTAATTCAACTGATGCAAGCATTTGTTGTTGCTGCTGCCGCCAACCCTCAACAGCCACAACAACAACAACGTGGACCACTAACCAGGAGTAGAGATCAACTTTTGGATACATTCTGCAAACGTTGCCCTCCGATCTTCTATGGGGAAGTAAACACTAGCGCTGCAGAAGCATGGATCAAACAAATCTCCAAGTACCTGGAAGTACTTAATGTGACCAATGCGGGCGATCGCATTGCCTTAGCAACATTTCAGATGCAAGGGGAAGCAAATCATTGGTGGGATTTGATTAAGACCACTCATAATTTGACAACTATGACCTGGCAGATGTTCAAAAACCTTTTCTTCGAAAAATACTTTCCAACACCTGTGAAACAAGCCATGGCTCAAAAATTTAAGGACTTGAAGCAACATTCCCTGACAGTAACCCAATACTGCTGCCTGTTTTGAAGAATTGGTATGTCATGCCACTATCGTAGTACCCACTAATGTTGCAAAAGCTAGGAAGTTTGAATGGGGTCTGTCCTGCTTTATTCATACTAGTGTGGTCTCTCATGAGTACCCCACCTACGCACAGGTAATGAGATGTGCACTCATGATGGAGCGCGAGAACTTTGACTCAAAGTCAACGTGGGAGGCGCAAATGAAGAATGGCCCCTTCTCTGGAGGATCAATCCGAACAAACAACAACAAGACTTTCATCTCTCAAACACCCTCTTACCAGAGTAACCCTCGCCCTCTGCAGCAAACCACTCAGACCTGGAAAAACTCCAACCCTGACTCAAATCAGAACCAAACTTCACTTCAGGCACGAAATCAGTACCAAAACCGTAGGTGTTTCAATTGCAACCAGAAAGGCCATTTCAAGAACAACTGCCCAAAGCTTGCTGGATCTGGAAATTTTGGGCAAGGGGGACAACAACAATTTCAAGCTCAGCCGTTAGGGTTTGGGAACCAGAATCCGGTTAATCCGAACCAACAAAAGATTAGATGGAATTAGCAACAATCCCTTCCTTTTCGAAACAATGTAGGTGGACAGAACAAGCCAACATGAGGCAAAGTTTTTACTCTCCAAGGCACTGAGCAAGATATTGAGGAGGAGTATAACCCATCGGTGATACAAGGTACTCTTATACTATATAGCACTTATGTTCAAGCATTATTCGATTCAGGAGCTTCGCACTATTGCATATCTGTTGCATGTGTCTCTGCTCTTGGACTAGAAACAGAACCTCTAAGGACGACAATGCATGTAACCTCACCATTAGGGGGTGAAATTTCTGTGGGATTAATCTGTAAGGGGTGCGAATTAGAAGTATCCAACCTGAGATTAACTATCGACTATGAGTAATCAACATGGCAGACTTTGATGTCATACTTAGAATGGACTGGCTATCTGCGCATCGCGCTGTCGTAGATTGCCATCGGAAGATGGTGACAGCGTATTCACTAGACGGTACGTATTTCAAATTTAAGGGGGATAGACAAGATCCCTCCGCAACAACCCCACACCGATCAAGGTGGCATGATAAGCTTTCAAGGTGGCTTGCAAGCCTCAAGCTAGAGGAGACAAATCGTATGGAACTCGGTCTTCCTCACATTGTGTACAAGTATGAAGATGTGTTTCCTGATGAGTTACCTGAACTACTGCCACGTCGGGACTTAGATTTCACGATTGAGTTGCAACCAGGCACGACACCAATATCCATGGCACCATACAGAATGGCACCAGCGAAACTACGAGTGTTGAAGACCTAATTACAAGAACTGATGGATAAGGGTTTTATCCGACCCAGTACATCACCGTGGGGAGCCCCCGCTTTATTCGTCAAAAAGAAAGAGGGAACACTCAGACTTTGTATCGACTACCGCCAACTCAATAGGGTCACAATCAAGAACCATTATGCATTACCTAGAATTGATGACTTGTTTGATCAACTGAGAGGGTCAACCTGCTTCTCGAAGATCAATTTATGGTCTAGATACCATCAGCTGCAAGTTAGTGACAATGACATACCCAAGACAACTTTTCAAACCCATTATGGCCACTATGAATTTGTAGTCATGCCATTTGGATTAACCAACACTCTTGTCGTTTTCATGCGTTTGATGAACAACATTTTCACGCCATATTTGGACAAATTTGTGGTAGTGTTCATTGACGAAATTCTTGTGTATTCGCCAATAGAGAAGGAACACGAAGAGCATTTTAGAATTGTACTGCAAGTACTTCGGGATAATCAATTGTAGGCAAAGGCCAGCAAATGCGAATTTTGGATGACAGAAGTCAAATTCGTAGGACACATAGTGTCTAAGAAAGGAATCTCTGTGGATAATAGCAAAGTAGAAGCTGTCATGGACTAGAAATGACCCTTAACAGTGTTTGAGATTAGAAGTTTCTTGGGACTAGCTGGCTATTACAGAAGGTTCATTCAAGATTTCTCAATTTTGGGATAACCAATGACGCGATTGACCCAGAAAGGGGTTAAGTTTGAATGGAACGAAGCATGTGAGAAATCGTTCCAAGAACTCATGAAGTGATTAACCAGTGCCCCCATACTAATCATTCCCGAGTGGAACGTGGGATATGCAGTGTACTGTGACGCATCCAAAAATGGATTGGGAGCTGTGCTCATGCAAAATGGAAATGTTATCGCTTATGGATCCCGACAACTGAAGCCGCATGAAAAGAATTATCCGACTCATGATTTGGAACTTGCGGCAATAGTATTTGCTCTTAAGTCCTTGCGTTACTATTTGTATGGAGAACAGTTTGAGGTGTTCACTGATCAAAAAAGTCTGAAGTATCTATTCACTTAGAAGGAGCTGAACATGAGGCAAAAGAGGTGGATGGAATACATGGAGGACTACAGTTTCACATTGTCTTATCACCCTGCGAAGGCCAATGTAGTTGCTGACGCTCTCAGTCACATAACTCGAGGACAAGTGGCAAGTATGGCTATCAAGGAATGGAAAATGATGGAAGCCATTAATGAGTTTAGATTTCAACCTACAGTAAGAGCGGAAGGAGCCTGCCTTTTTGCTTTGTTTGCCACACCCGCTTTACGTCGAGAAATTTTGTTGGCCTAAACCTTTGACCAGGAGTGCGATTTCATCAGATACCAACTATCAACTGGAAAAGCATCAGCCGGATGGGCAATTCCCTCCGACAAGAGTCTCCATTTCCAAGAATGAATTTTTGTTCCTAACATTGGTACACTTTGAGAAGCTGTACTGAAGGAGTTTCACCATTCCAACTTTGCCATACATCCAGGAAGTACAAAGATGTACCAAGATCTTCGTCGTCAGTACTAGTGGAGCAGAATCAAGAAGGATGTAGCAGCTTATGTGTCCACATGTCTCACTTGTCAGCAAGTTAAAGCTGAACACCAGAAACTTGGAGGAACACTTCAACCATTACCGATACCTGGATGGAAGTGAGAGCCCATCACTATGGACTTCGTCATAGGACTACCTCGATCACCTAAATCCAACACTGCCATCTGGGTAATTGTGAGCTGATTGTCTAAGTCAGCACATTTCCTCCCTATACGCATGACGGTTACCATGGAGTCATTCAGCAGACTCTATATTCA
Organism: Rhododendron vialii; assembly: GCF_030253575.1. Taxonomy (NCBI): domain Eukaryota; kingdom Viridiplantae; phylum Streptophyta; class Magnoliopsida; order Ericales; family Ericaceae; genus Rhododendron; species Rhododendron vialii. Next base: position 2,352,630 of record NC_080567.1, read on the forward strand.
AGAGATTGTACGACTGCATGGGGTACCGATATCAATCGTATCCGATCACGACTCGCGCTTCACGTCAAATTTTTGGCAAAGTCTGCAGAAAGCATTGGGAACAGATCTTCATTTGAGTACAGCATTTCACCCACAAATAGAAGGACAAACCGAAAGGACGATTCAAACCCTAGAGGATATGCTTCATGCCTGTACCTTAGACTTTAAGGGAAATTGGGAACGTCACTTACCGTTAGTTGAATTTGGCTACAATAACAGTTATCATGCCAGCATTGAGATGGCTTCGTACGAAGCCCTATACGGACGACCATGCTGATCCTTGATCTGTTGGACCGAGCTGGGAGAGGCAAGCCTATTGTGACTAGAATTTGTTAGAGAGACAACAGAAAAAGTCAAAATCATCCGCCAACGACTTTTGACCGCTCAGAGCCGACAGAAAAGCTACGCCGACAAGAGGACTAGACCACTGTCCTTTCAAGTTGGAGAGCATGTATTTGTTAAAATCAAACCACGACAAGGAGTTATCCGATTTGGAAAGAAGGGGAAGCTATCACCCCGGTATACCAGACCATTTGAAATTTTGGAGAACATTGGAGAGGTCACCTACCGCCTAGCCCTGCCACCTCAAATTGACTGAGTTCACAACATTTTCATGTGTCTATGCTTCGCAAGTAAATGTCACACCCCTCTCACATACTCAACTGCGAGGAGGTCACACTTAACGAAGACACGACATTCGACGAACAACCTGTCGAGATACAAGATTATAGTGAGAAGAATATCAGGGGTAAGACGATCAAACTCGTCATGATCTTATGGCGACATTGGGGTATATAGGAGTCAACTTGGGCGAGAGTCAATACTATGCGCACCAACTACCCGTATCTGTTTCCACCAGAAGGTATACTTTAATTTCAAGGATGAAATTATTTTAAGGGGATAGGTTGTAACGACCCCAATTTTCTCCCTAATTTATTTTTATTGTCATTTAAATAATGTTAATTAGTTTAATTATAATAGTTAGTAAATAGCTTATATGTTAGTTTTATTTTTTATTTTAATTACATATACTAGCAATTATTACGACAAATCTTAACAAATTATAAAATGTAATATATAACATATATATGTATGTACATGTAACATAGGGATACTTCCAAGTCACACAAAACATGGGACATGTTCTCATCCCTCTCAACTGACTCATCTCCTCTCATCTCTCTTCTGCTGACTCTCTCTCTGATTCTCTCTCTCTCACTTTCCTTGCTCAATCCACCACCTTCACACTTATCCTCCCACACTCCTACCACCTCCAAACTTGCACCCTCATTCTCTCTCATTATATATACCCACATAAATCCGAAAATTGAACACTGGTATATTATTTCACTTCCAATCCTACGGTTGAGTCCAGAAAAGAGAGAGCGAGAGAAAAAGCTTCAACTTCTTTCAATGGAGTTTTAGAGAGAAGAGAGAAAACGGGTTTCTACATAACACCACTCCGTATATCAAATTTGGGTTCCCAATCAACCACTACATCACCAAGCATCCACAAACCACCTTCCATTCTGTTCAAGACAGCCTCGGAGTTCCCCGATCCCATCATCTTTTTCATTTTATCGAAATCATTCAAAACCCATTTCTTTCTGCTTTTTGGTCGGATTTAAGGTAGACAAATCTCTCATGTACTCTCCCTAAGTAAAATATGTCCGTAAAGCGCAATATTTGATAATGAAATCGGAAGTTACGGAGTTCCGGCAAGCTCGCCAATTGGAAAGAAAGAAAAATATCGCCACTGGTTCTTTTTAAGAAACACAACTGAAATTTCAGTCACCACCCTTATTTTATTTTATTTATTTTTCAGTGTTAGATTTAATCTCTATATGTCATTTTTAACAAGTTACATTGGAGGAAATCCTGCCTACGCATCGAAAACATGGAATCCGAATATCCCCTATTTTGGAACTGGAAAAAATGAAACACTACAGTAAACTATACGTTTGGCTTTTAAAAGATTATGCAAAAATTACAGTTTACCCCTGTGCTTATTTTAGTTTACAAATTTGGTCCTTTCATGTCGTAACTTTTTAGATGTGACCCTAAAAATATAAAATTACTAATGGACGCACTGGTTCGACAAAAACTTTAAATAACTTAAAGGCATTGGCCCATCATAAAATACTACGTGTTTACTTACTCGCACAATATTATTTGATATGTACTTTTTATCTCAATGAAATGTATCATGTTATGAATTGAGCTATTATTGATTGTATCATGTTGTACGTGCTAGAATGGACTTAGGTTCACAGGATGGTTAGGAGTAGTGATTTATGTATACGATGTTAAGTAAATGAAAATTTGTAAAGTGTTGGAAGTGTGAGTGTGTGGATTGTGATTTGAGCCATAGTGATGGCAAGGGTAACCAATGGGGCTCTGTGTTAAAATGGGTTACCTACGGGGCTCAGCGATGAGATATGTTATGACACTAACGTATGATACGTCATGGGAAGTTTCTCTTCTAGGAAAGGAATGGGTCCCATGATATGGTTATAGTTAGCGTAGGGTAGTGGTTGTCCAACCCTAATGTATGATACGTCATAGGATGACTCGATCCTCCTGTTATGCTCTTAATTGAGAACATGCTAGATACATAATTTAGGTGAGCTCACCAAGATCCTGGTACAGGATAAGCAAGAGGAAGGTGGACCCATGAGACGGTTGTAGTTAGTGGATGTGGGAGGAAAGGATCTTGTGGAGATGATCCTTAGATTTCATGTAAGTCGATGGATAGTAAAGAAAAGGACAATGTGCTGTTAATTTGTACCTTTTGTGTATTATGAATTATTATATTGTTGATCTGCTAATTGTAAGGTAAGGGGTTAGTTGCGTTGAGATTATCTACTGAGTTTCAAAACTCATTATAGTGCCGTTGGGCTAGCGTTTCATGTCAGGTAATCAAGAGACTGAAGAACAGAATCCGCTGCAAGGCGATCCGTACCAGAGTGAGGACCTCTCAGCTGAGGAAGGGGAGTTTGTTGAGCCTTGAAGGCCATACCCTTAGAAGCTCTGTTAATTTGACATACTTTTATTCAAATTTTCATAAGTGATATCACATTTGTCAAACTCTATTTCATTTTGTTGGTTTTTAAGACAATTAAGTAGATTTGAATTTGGTATTTGAGGTTTCTTCAGCTAAACTCTGTTTAATAAAATTTCATTTCTTATATATCAGTTTTATGAATTATTAAATCAGTTGAAAAGGATTTAATTAACGTGTTTGAAAATCGGGGCGTTACACATACTATGCCCGGAGCCACGAATAGGTGACATGACTGCTCTCAGAAACATCAGGGGTCTTCCCCAAAAGGTAATCAAAGGCACCCTCATGCTCATGAATTTGTGGGTCAAGCAGAAGAGGATCACCACCAACTCTCAGACCTGTAAACAAAGCAAAATCACCTGGAGTAATTGTCATCTCTCCAGCCTCCGGAAAGTAAAAAGTATTCGTGGTATCCCACCATCGCTCCACCAGCACTATAGTCAATCCCAACTCCACCTTCGATCGGAAGGTGAAAGCCAAGTATCAAGAGCTCAAAGTCAGCCAAAGCAACCGCATCCTTAGCACCTTGAGGAAGCCTCTCATACCACTCATAAACCTGGGGACAGCTTCCCCACATGCGCAGCTTCTCGTTTGCCTGACAAAATACAAAAGAAGATCAATACAATAGCAAAATCACCTACGCAGGGGGCAACTCCAAACACCCAATTTCATTTTCAAAATATCCATTTTTCACTTCACAAATTCTTATACAAGTGATATCATTGACAAGACAAAATTTACCTTCACGTTGGTAAAACTGAAGTGCTGCTCCGGCTCCCTGTGCAAAACCTCAGGTGAAACATCGCTAAGAGGAGGGCGATACCGTATTAAACCACCACGTCCGATTATGTGAACCTGAGAGACATACGTGGTAGCGTCGAACGACAGAAAAACATCATTGCCCGTATTAGAAAGAGTCTCAAGCTCTGATTCAGGAAGGTTGGGCTGCGAAGAGCTCCCCCCAATAGTGGGTGTACGACGAGCCGAGTGAAAAACACTGGTATTTGAAACCCCACCAAGAACCGCGGCCTCAACGGCCGAAGCCTTGCCCGCATCCCTCGATGCAGCAGTAGAAGAAGATGGGACATCGGTGGTGGTGTCGACCGGAGGAAGAGGATGCGACGGATCCATGAGAAAGAAGCGAGGAAGAGCAATGACAACCGGAGAGAACCATGGAGAACGGGGGACGGAGCGATTTCGGTCAGAGGAGTGCCGAGGGGGAAGGAAAAGGAGGAGTAAATGAAATGGCCCGTGAAATCAATTAAGTCTAACTTAAATCGATTTTTCTGACTTTTGGCTTTCTCACGGCCGAGACATCGATTATTCAGCCGAGACATTGATTCTTCGGCAACCACATTTGTCTCCTGGCCCCCTAATCTATTTCCAATAGCAACCATGGGTTTTGCTCAGTTCACCAACTCTAGCAAATATGAAGTTTTGGGTCCATGACCAACAAAACCAATAACAAAGGATGGTTAAAAGGAAGCTTTAGGGGCATTCCCGAGCACGAAGAATGTCAAGCACCGACATTGAATCCACATCTGGAATTTTCTATGAAGCCGTAAATTCACAAATTGATGGTCGCCTGACCACTAAGAATTATTAAACCGAGCTCTTGCTCCCAAAATCCAAGGATCCTCGATACCTCATACACCGGCTCTATGCCTCGATTGCTGTACTCTAGAAGTACAGCAACAACTCTATGCTCATATTCAACAGCTCATTATCACTCAGTGACCCCGCAGCTTCATGCTCTCCGCCTTGCTCACAACAACTCATTATCTCTGCATCCCTACACTCCACCATCAGTAGCTCTATGCTCACTACCATCAAATTACTCAACAGCTCTATGCTCACCAGCTCAGCAACACCACATGCTCGTTACCTCAATAGCTCCGTACTCATACTCCAAATCACTTAGTAACTCCATGCTCATGCCCACTACCATCAAGCTACTCAGCAGCCCTGTGCCCGTCAACTTACTATTCTAAGCTTCGTAGCTAACCATCTCAGCGGCTCTACGCCCCTAAACTCACTATCATCAAGCTACTCAGCGGCTCTACACCCACTATTCAACAGCTCTATACTCATTATCTCAGTCGGCTCCATGTCATAATATCCACCAATATATCATCTCTCAAGCTCTATGCTTGAATGCTCAAAGTTACAAAACTTTGAATGCTCGAAGCTCTTCGAATGCCCAACTACTGTGTACTGGATGCTCAAGTTCTATACTTGAATGCTCAAACCCTGCATTTGAATGCCCAACCACTGCGTACTGGATGCTCAAAGCCTGTACTTTGAATGCTCAGACTCTACCCTCCGAATGCTCGAGCTCTACGCTCTGAATGCTCAAGTCCAGAACTTGAAAGAAGCTCTACGCTTAAAATAAACACACACGCACGGGCCTGTGCACATAAGCATTCACATCGAGTCAACATCAATTAGCTCACCATTATCATACCATCATCATATCTAACCATTATTATCACATACTATGTTTTGCATCTCTCTTCTCACTCATGTAACAGGTCAAACCTGCAATCAACCAGCTCTGCACCTCGGTTTTATTGATAGGTCCAGTGCCTCAATCCTCTGGCTCTACGCCAATTTATGGAAGATGGAAAATCTCTGTGCTCAGACCTTCAGCTTCATACCAGCTCCGCGCTTCAGTTCTATCAAGCTTCGTGCTCCGACTCCTCATGCTCTCGCCTTATGATTGTAACCGGCTCCGCCCCTCAGTTCTATCACCTCAAGCTTAAAGCTTTGACCCCTCAGGCTCTTGCCTCATGCCTGCAACTGGCTTCGCACCTCGGTTCCTTCATCTCAAGCTCCATACTACAGTTACTGGCCTTGTGCCCCCATATCTCAAAATTGGCGTCCAATCGTCTCCAGAAGATGGTTTGGATTCCACCCCAATTATATCAATTCCATCAAACTCATTCTCAAGGATAGGCTACCCTACCAAGCTCCCCTCAGTCAAAGTAAGGATGATCATGAAAAGCAAACGACTCACCTGCTATGTATTGATCTACCCAAAAATTCTGAAGATGCTCTCCGCAAAACTTTCCTCGGCAGCTCTGCGCTCCTTCAAAAAGACCTTTTTCAAAAAAACCTTGGAATAGTGGTTTGACCAAAATGAAGTTGTTTTACGGCTTTGACTCTTACTTAAACATGTCTCGCGATCCATCTAAGTTCAGACAAAGAGGGGCATCTGTAGACACCCTAATTTGGCCTAATGATTATTTCAAGTCCCACCTTGGGGACCATCCCGATGATGAATGGATACAGTGATTGCCGGTTGACTTCTCATAAACCCGTGGACTTTTGGTGAGTACTTTTAGCCACTTAGCGGACCCAATTCAGAGCCAAATAGCCTTTCAGACAAAAATACAGAATCCTAGGAGAATCCATCTGTTGGTCGTAAGATCTATCTCACGGGCTCAACTTCATTCTTTCACCCGTGAAACATGTTGTCTGAAAATCTCCCTAAGAGATTGATTCCTCAGTAGCCAGATCTATTCTTCGGCCGCCATATCTATTCCTCGGCCACCAAATTGTCCTTTTTCTAGATTCTGGAATGTTCTGTCAATCATTTGATCCGTTCTCAAAACCCTAGAAGCCAAATTCCGATGCATTCGGGCTATGTAGGGAGATTATGAAAAGAGATCTTTTGGTTATATACTTCCCATTCAAATCGTGCATTATGATTGGTTGGAGTGAGTCACCCTATGCCTATATAAAGGGGCCTTTGGTTCCAAAATTACACATCACAATCAACCCTTTCTAGCCACGAAATTCTGCAGAAACACTCTCTCATATCTCCCCTACAAAAGCCATAACCTCCCGAAGGCACCCACAATCCGACGATCAAACCTCCCGAAGTACAAACCCTAACCCTAGGGTTTTCGAGAAGCAAATTCTTTAATCACCCTCAATCGGAAGCAATCAAGCAACTGAGGGATCAAGGTAGTGAGGCCAAAGGGCCTGTGGTTTGATCCTTTTCATGTTTTTATACTCGAATCATAGAGTTCTGATTTTCTGTTAATTATCTATTCTGGTGTAAGGAAGAACATCGGCTAGGATATCATTCTCTCGGCCAATACATCAATCTAGGAGGATCCCTCGGTTGTGACATCTATTCAATGGCCACGGGATCCATTTCCCTGGGACAGTTTGTTTTCTATTTTTGATGTATGCTTTGCTTACTGTTCTGGCTCACCCTATTATTTGTTAAAGGTTTAAAAATAGATTACGTGTTTGAATTAAATAAAGCAAGTATATGTCATGTGTTGAACAACTATGGGCCAGTCTCTCGACTGGGCAAAGAGGGGTGCCTAACACCTTCCCCTTATTGTACTCTTGGCTCCCATACCTGGAATCTCTATCTGTTTTTCCTAGTTTTTTATAAATTAGGTGGCGACTCTATTTTGATGATAACCAATGTCGTGTGGCGATGTTCCTAGCCATGGGAACATCCACGATCTTGGTTTATGAAGTGGAACCAAACAAACGATGATCAATCTGTATGGCGATGCCCCATTTGGGAGGTGTCTAAAATATATAATTGAAACACATTGATATAATAACATAAAAAGAGAACAATTAATCATTTCATTACTATTCTTCAACCTATGTGAAATCTCGGAACTTATCCACAGATCCATTCCTACCCTTAACCTCCAGCATAAGGCCATGGTGTGGTCCGACTCGCCTTTTCCAGATCCGAATGAAAGATACCTAAGTTATGTACTAGGTATCCTATTCGCGACCATATGTTCGGATAAAACTTCCTAGGTGCGCACGCGAGCACACTCTCTCTCGATTTATGACACAAGCATAATACCACCCTTATGTCCCATCCCAACATCCGAGAGTCGATCACCACCATGTCGTACCTAGGGTTTCGAAAACCAAACTGTAGAGACCCGTATTTTACGAAAACGATTTAAAGGTTTTATAAATGCTACAGTATTGGATAAATGAAGAAAATTGTGAGTTTATTTAATTTGGGGCCCAAATGATAGGATTGTAAATTGAGGGACCAAATGATAGGATTGTAAATTGAGGGAGTGTGAGTGTAATTGGTTGGATGTAGTTTAAAAGGGGTGTGTGTGTGGGTTATAAGGGATCAAAGTCCCCCCTTGTCTCTCTCTCTCTCTCTCTCTCTCTCTCTCTCCCTCTCTCATCCGACCCACTCCCCCCTCTCTCACCTTCTCTCTTGAATCTTCACCCCAAAACTCAAAACCCATGACTATCAACCTCCGTTCCACCCTCTAGATGTGACTATAAGCTCGTGGTTTGTTGGTTTGGGCTCGGAGAAAAGTATTCATGGAGGATTTCAAATTCAAAATCTAGGGCTCACTTGTTTGGGTTGGATCTTCGCGTTTACGTTTCGAGGTAGGGATTTCTTACTCTCTTTATGTGTTTATGAGTTGATTTTGTGCTTCAATCAAGTTTGAATTGTAAACCTTGGTGTCCTTGAAAAAGCTGTCAAAAATCTATAGAAATTACCCAAAATTGCCTAGGGATTGATGCCTAAGTAAGAGGGATGATCCCTCATTCAAAATCCGGATTTTTCCCTTAGGGGATCGATCTCCATGAGATGAGGGATCGATCCCTCTCCTCTCTAGAAATTCTGCTCGCTTTTTGGATTTCAGCCCAACCTCAAATGGCCATAACTTCTTCGTCTGATGTCTGTTTCATGCAAAGATTCGAAGGTCTTGAAGTTTGCTTTCATTTGCCACCAGAATCACCTTAAAACGCTTAGTACATAGAAAGTTATGACCATTTGAGTAGAGGTGTGTCAGTCTATCGATGTTTATGGCTATTCCTAAGGTTATACTTGTTCCGTGTTATGATTCCCTATATAATTAGAACATGTTTAAGTCACTCTTGGGCATGATTGCTTATGTCCTAATGACTCGGTATTTTGATCTTGTCTCTCAGCACTCATTAGAGCATAATATCAACAACGTTGGTTAGGGAAATGTACCGTAAGGTCGATAGGAGTACCGTGGGCTATAAGGGATAAAGTGGTGAGTGTTACGAGAAGACATGAGCTTGTCTAGTGATCTGATGGGTAGTGTTGTCACTCGTATTCTCGTGCCTCGTCTTGTTGAGCTTCCTAGGTTCCTTTGACACTCATACTATAAGATTCTCGGTTAGAACCTAGCGGGTTGTGTATCGTGGAGTTATTGTGGGTTCGGTGCGTGACGAAGGACGTCATGATTGACTTTGAGAAATAGCATGAATTTATAGTATTTACCAATGTACAATGAGATGTGTTTATGAGTTTGCAATACATTATGCGATGATGAATGAAAGAATGTGACCTTGGAAAATGTTATCTTCTTGTATATGGGTTGATAATGCATGTGTGTATGTGTGAGTTGATAATTCTGAATTGAGGGTCCTGCAACGCAAGGTGTGATAATGCGGAGACTCTAGAGGGCCCACAACTCAAGGTGTGATAATGCGGAAACCCAAGTGGAAAGAATTTACTGTGACGCAAAGGGTGGTAACACAGTTGAATGTCTCGCATGATGAAGAGAATTATGATTGACTTTGGGAGTTTGTGTTGTTGTTTGGACTACTTGTTGCTTGAGACTGTGACTATTGAAAAAGGGTATGAACGATTGATTCTGATAAGGTTTTATTAAAGAAAGAAATGTGTTTTTTTTTTAAAAGAGGATTTTATTCAAAAATCCTTCGGTATTCTTGAGTGGATCAACAGATCCGGCATTCAAGCTCGAACCAACGGAGTTTGACCCGTAACGGTCTTGAGTTTTTCTCAAAATTGTTTTGGAAATTGAAAAGAAAAGTTTTATGAAATGAGGCTCTATAGTGAATGGTCTGGAATGAGAAAGTTGATTGTGCCACCCATTAGAAAGGTTATTAGTTGGTTGAACAGTTGTTGTAAATTTGTTAGATTGATATGAGATTAATTGCTACATCTTGTTGACGTGTGAATGGTTAGGGTTATCTCTAAGACGTCCAGAATCTCACAAACCTAAGTTCGTCAGTTCTTTTGGTGACCCCTTTTTTTTCTGTCGTTCGCTTGTTGAGTCTCATTCGCGTTTGGTGCATATTTCATCACATTTTCATATAACTTGAGTATAGATTTCTCTATTGGGCTAGTGTAGCTCAACCTATCATTTTCAGGTAAAAAGCAATGAAGTTAACAAGGCGTGCATACCGTGCTTGTCAAGCATGCTAATCAAAGGTATAAAAGCGACGACATTCTGCATTTGACTTGGAGGATATCTTTGAAGCAATGATTATTGTAAACTGTGGTATTATTTTGGCATCTGTATATCTTGGGGCATCGAGCCAGAATTGTAACTTTTGAACTTAAAATTGTGGACAGGGGAAGAAACGTAATTTGGGTATTATTGGTACTTCAGTAACGATTTTATTTATTGTAAATGATTATTATTTATGTTAAAATCGAGGGTAGTGAGGCCCAGGAGCCTGTGGTTTGATCCTTTTCATGTTTTTATACTCTAATCATAGCATTCTGATTTTCTGTTAATTATCTGTTTTGGTGTGAGGAAGAACATCGGCTGGGATATTATTCTCTTAGTCGATACATCAATACAGGAGGATCCCTCGGCCGTGACATCCATTCACCGGCCACGAGATCCATTTCCCTGGGACAGTTTGTTTTCTATTTTTGATGTATGCTTTGCTTACTGTTCTGGCTCACCCTATTATTTGTTAAAGGTTTAAAAATAGATTACGTGTTAGAATTAAATAAAGCAAGTATATGTCATGTGTTGAACAACAATGGGTCAGTCTCTCGACTGGGCGAAAAGGGGTGCCTAACACCTTCTCCTTATTGTACTCTTGGCTCCCATACCTGGAATCTCTATCTGTTTTTCCTAGTTTTTTTTATAAACTAGGTGGCGACTCTATTTTGATGATAATCGATGTCATGTGGCGATGTTCCTAGCCATGGGAATATCCACGATCTTGGTTTATGAAGTGGAACCAAACAAACGATGATCAATCTGTATGGCGATGCCCCGTTTGGGAGGTGTCTACAATATATAATTGAAACACATTGATATAATAACATAAAAATAGAACAATTAATCATTTCATTACTATTCTTCAACCTATGTGAAATCTCGGATCTTATCGACAGATCCGTTCCTACCCTTAACCTCCGGCGTAAGGCCATGGTGTGGTCCGACTCTCCTTTTTCAGATCCGGACGAAAGATACCTAAGTTATGTACTTAGGTATCCCATTCGCGACCATAAGTTCGGATAAAACTTCCTAGGTGCGCACGCGAGCACACTCTGTTACGATTTGTGACACAAGCACAATACCACCCTTATGTCTCGTCCCAACATCCGAGAGTCGATCACCACCATGCCGTACCCAGGGTTTCGAAAACCAAACAATTCCACCAAAACAGCCACCAATCATCCATCAACCAAACTTCTCTATGGGTTCCAAAACTGGATTGCCCAGAATTAGAATCATGGCCTCTCAAATTATTTTCTTTTCCATTAATCCTAATTTCACGTCTAATATGTTAAGTCCGCACATCACAACCAACCCAGGAACCTATTTGGCCAATCTATCAGTACAATAACATTTCACACAATTTAATATTTTCACAAACATGCTAATAGGCTAACAATAATTAATTCTACGATAATAACCAATCATGCGATAAAATTTATCATGCCATAGAATTTTTCATGCAAATATATTAATCATGCGATTAACCTAACATCAAACCGAAACTATTTAACTTAGGGACTTATAATATTATTTCGTATTCTCTAGGATGGTTTTGATAGATATTCAAACTCGAGGGCCAAAACATAATTATCTAACTAAAGTTTCAAAAATAAACAGTGGCTGTCATATTAAAAAGAAAACGGATCAGTGGGTTTCAAGGTATTCAAGCAAACTGTGGCTTTCGACCAAACCCAAACCGCGGCGTCGGGGCCGAATAAAATCATACCGAAACACAAAAGTTATTACTGACACGATATATACGTAGGGTGGTGAGTTCCGAACTATCTCTTGTTTAGCGAACAGTTATGGAGTGATTCGGTGGCGGGTCGGAGCTCTGTCGGAACTCGGTGGTGACGGTGGGATGAGCCCGGTTGAAGGAGATGATACGGTGGTGATGGTGGAGTGGTGGTGCTCGGCTGTGATGTGGAGGAAGGAGGTGGTGGTGGTGGTGGTGGTGTCCGGTTGGTGAGGATGGTGATACGGTGGTGGAGGAGCTAAGGTGATGAAGGAAATGGAGTGAAGGTGGCTGGGTCCTTCTTCTTTCTCTCTCTCTCTCTGCCGTGTGCTGTTGGCTGGGAAACAAAACGATGAAATGGAATGCGGTATAAAAGATGGGTTTGGACTAGCCTAAGGTTATTAACCTATGGACACGTATGTGTTGTCTACATATGAGGGAATTAGGGAGGAAAATGGGGATTTGGTTGATTTCCCTATCTGCCAAAAAAAAAGAAAAGCAATTGGGGGAAAGGTTGGGTTGAAAGAAAATGCTTCCGGTGCAACATGTACACACACTAAGAAAAATAATTAAATAAATTATTTGTCAGACACGTGCGCACACAAATGATTATTAAATAAAATTTGGTGTGACTACATAAATAGTTTTTCACATTAAATAGACCAGTGAGCAAAATTATATTTTTGTTTTGATAATTATTATTCTTTATTAAAAATACTGGGTCTTTACAACCTATCCCCCTTAAGACAATTTCATCCTCGAAATTAAGATGTACCTTTGATTTGAAACAGCTGCGGATAGTTGGCTTTCATTGTGTCCTCGCATTCCCAAGTTGATTCCTCTAGTCCTCTGTGTCTCCATAAGACTCTGACTAGTTTGATTGTTTGCCCTCGGGTCACCTTTTCTGAACGATCCTAAATTTCCACTGGTTGCTCCTCAAAATTCATATCTTCATCCAGTGTGACTTCCTCCCAGTTGAGCATGTGAGTGGCATGAGCCATGTATTTACGTAGCATAGAAACGTGGAAGACATTGTGAACTTTGGCGATCTGTGGCAGTGTCACGCCCTCGATTTTCAACATAAATAAATATAGCTTTTCATAAATAAAACTCCTCACATTTTATTTTTTTTTTACATATTACCCCAAAAGAGTCCACCATGTCCTAGTCATTAAATTACATATCCAACTCTAAGAGTTTGAACATATTACATCATTAAAAGAAATAGAATTAAGGTTCTATTACATTCCCAAAATATGTTTTGCCAAAATGTCCATGAGTCTCATTTACCACTTCTTCCGAAAATGCGCACTAGAATGCATACACTTCACTCCATGCTACTGCTCCGGGATCACACCTGAAAAATGATAGGTTGAGCTACACTAGCCCAGTAGAGAAATCTACACAACTATTATATGCAAATGGGAGGACAGGCAGAATGAACAAAATAGGTATGCTATGTCTCAAGTTTAAAACGGAATGGAAGATTATAGATATCTCACCGTCGTTCATGATAATACGACACCAAGGTTCTAGGCTAACCACAATGTCCTATTCCATATACTCCATCCGCTCCCCGACTTCACCTTAGTCATAACAACACACGTTTAAAGAAAACAACCTATCGATATATGTCTCTATGGTAGTGTTCGACGATCAATCACTTCTATTGTATATTCATCAAACAAACCCTTACATTTACTTATATCAATCACCATTATAACATCCACGTCACACGTCATAAACGAGTACTCTTCCCGGGCCGTTTGTGGAGTCCCGCTACTCCCTACAAGTACCTCCCTCACTATAGAAACTGAATCACATCACATCACATAGGTCACCGTACCACAATTCCCCCAATACACTTCACAACTCAACCATTGATCTCAATCACATATAATGAATTTCACAACGAATAGTTATTCACATAGAAGTAGTACGGATAATCTCATCTCAATCAACTCGCCATCATTACGTTATTAGTTTCTCATCACCATACAAGCACTCACATTTCAAGGGACATTCTCTCACAACAAATCATAGACTTCTACCTTACAACTCATGCAACCATACAAGTTACGCAAGAGATGTAGCACATATCAAACATAAGAAAAATGTATCATATACCCGCGCCTAGCATTGTTTAACTTAAAGGAGTGTTCTACATGTTCGTTCTTCATATCGCATGTTAACACATACAACCTTAGCCCACTTGTATTCCTTTTGTTCTCTAAACCCTCGTTTCAGTGTCAAAGGACTCATACGGAACCCAACGACCACTACAAAGCCTAGTATACCACCAGTCTCGTCGAATCACTCAATTAAGTACTTAGGTGAACCTAAGAACATCCGTGTTTCACTCCACGATTCTAAGGAGGAAGGATTGCCCAACGTATATGAACATATCTATCTTATTTTGGCTACCAAACCTTATCGGTCAAGAATTAGGAGATGAGACCGCCACCATTGGAAAGTAGATTTCCAGTACATGAATTTCGATATAAATTTTGCCCAAAACGGTGTTCGGATGAAAAAGTTATGCCCTTTTGAAGTTTTCCAAAAATGCTGATTTTTCATTTCCTACCGGTAGGAGACCAAAATTTCACTAAAATGACATTTCTATACAGCTTTTCTACCGGTAGGGCCAAAACTCCTACCAGTAGGACTTGGGTTTTCAGCGCACGATTTCAGATTTCGCGAGAACAAGTCTAGCAACAAAACCAACGATTTAGGGCATGATTCAAACACCAAATCATCACATTAACACATAATAGAAGTGAGAAATCCCTACCTCAAAGATCAAAGCCGAACTCACGAACTCCGAGCAAGCCCTAGCTATCCTAGACCCGAAATCCACCGAGAACACCTCCTCCGAATTTCAGTCCACCGATACAAACTCAAGATCGTGGTTATTAGGTGAAGGAGGAATAGATTCCTACAGATTTGAGGAGTATTGAGCTTGAGAGAGTGAAAGAGCGAGAGAGAAAGAGTCGGACGGGAGAGAGAGAGAGGCGTGAGTTGTGTGGGTGTGTTTTGGGGAAAATTTTATCCTCCACACTCACACATTCCCTTATATATATGTACACATAGGCATAACACATTAACACCCCCAAACTCCCAAATTCGAGCACATTGAACCCAATTCACATATTCACATCATATTTCTTTTTACGTAAGCAATTATACAACATCAAATTTATTGAAATAAAAATACAGGTCTCTATAGGCGGTAAAGCTAGGCGATAGGCTACCTCTCCAATTCGCTCCAAGATTTCAAAAAGACCAATGTAGCGAGGCGATAACTTCCCCTTTTTGCCAAATCGGATGATCCCCCTTCGCAGCTTGATTTTTAGGAATACGTGATCTCCCACGTTAAATGTCGAAGGCCTTACCCTCTTGTTAGCGTAACTCTTTTGTTTGTTCTACACGGTCAAAAGTCGCTCTCTGATCACCAGTAGTTTCCCGGACTAGCTCAGGTCCAAGTAGAA
This sequence comes from Rhododendron vialii, assembly GCF_030253575.1. Classification (NCBI taxonomy): domain Eukaryota; kingdom Viridiplantae; phylum Streptophyta; class Magnoliopsida; order Ericales; family Ericaceae; genus Rhododendron; species Rhododendron vialii. Next base: position 2,368,212 of record NC_080567.1, read on the forward strand.
CGTCCTCCCTAACCTCAGTCCAACAGATGGGCGATCGGCATGGTCATCCATACAGTGCTTCATAAGGAGCCATCCCAATGCTAGCTTGTTAACTGTTGTTATAGGCAAACTCCACCAGCGGTAGGTGTCTCTCCCAACTTCCTTTGAAATCCAACACACAAGCTCGAAGTATGTCCTCCAAGGTTTGAATTGTCCTCTCAGATTGTCCATCAGTTTAAGGGTGAAAAGTTGTACTCATGCGAATATCTGTTCCCAGTGCTTTCTACAGGCTTCCTAAAAAGTTAGAGGTGAAACGGGGCTCTCGATTAGAAACTATAGATACCGATAGTTCGTGCAATCAAATGATATCGTTGATGTAGAGTCTGCTGAAAGATTCCATGGTATCAATCATACAGACGAGTAAGAAATGAGCAGATTTGGTCAGTCGATCCACAATTACCCAAATGGCGGTGTTCTTCTTGACTGACCTAGGCAATCCTGTTACGAAGTCCATAGTGATGTGCTCCCATTTCCATCCAGGGATAGGTAACGGCTGAAGGGTCCCTCATGGCTTCTGGTATTCAGCCTTCACTTGCTGGCACGTTAGACACGTTACGTACTTGGCTACATCATTCTTGATTCCTCCCCATCAATATAGTCTGTGGAGGTTCTAATACATCTTGTTCCCTCCAGGGTGCACGGTGAATTTGATTGATGAAACTCTCTCAGAACGACATCCCGTAGGGTATTCACATCAAGTACAAAAATTTGATCTTAGAATCTGAGGCTCTTATTAGCGCTGATTGTCCATCCTGCTGTGGCTTTTCCTATTGCTAGCTGATACCTGATGAATTCGCATTCTTGATCAAAAGTCTGCACTATAAGAATCTCTTGGTGCAATGCTGGTGTGCCAACTAAGGCAAACAAGCAAGCTCCTCCTTCACTACTGGCTGGCTATAATTGAAATTCATTGAGAGTCGCTACCATCTCCCATTTCTTCATAGCTAGTCTGGCTAACTGTCCTCTCGTCTTACGACTAAGGGCGTTTACCACGACATTGGCCTTGCCTGTGTCACGCCCTCGATTTTCAACATAAATAAATAAACCATTTCGATAAAAGATCCTCGCATAAGATAAATAATACCCAAAATGGTTTCCCACCAATTCAATTTACAAACGAGTCCATGTTTTTAGTTAATTACAACCTTGGCATTACGGCCCAAATTAACTTCATTACAAGTATAAAGTGTTTAGAACATTACAAACTTAAGTCAAAAGATATTTCAAAAGTAAATTAGTTACAAAGCCATCTTTAACCAAAAGTAAGTCTATTACAAAGATGAGTGAGTAACTAAATCAAATTAGCTTCCAAAAATTTTCGTGTCCAAGCACACCATAGCATGCAATCTATTGCCCGGCATTAAGACCTGAAAAGAAGGATTTTGTCGAGCTACACTAGCCCAGTAGGAAATTCTCTACAAAATCTGTATGTAATGAGAGGGTAAGCGTGAATACAGTGAATCAAGTTAAACGGCCAATCCAAATGAAGCAAGCCAACACCCTTTTGCAAGTATCATAGCATTGTCACACACATGCACACACACACACACTTCTTCCCACGAATTTCCACCCCTTGCGATTTTGTGTTCCCACCCCTTGCATCACAGTAGACTCCACCCCTTGCGATTTTGTGTTTCCACCCCTTGCGTCACAATAAACCCCACAATCACTTCACAACAACAACCAAACCATCGTCACAATCAATACCAATGCCATCAACTCATTCCACACACACACCGACATTACCAAATATATCACAAATAACTCATGGTTCAAAACAGTCAAGACCACTATACCTCTTTCCAAAGGATATGCAATCATCAAACCATAAGTATTCCATTCTACCATATATATATATATAGCAAACAAACACCCAAATCACATTTAATCCCCACAAAACATGTAGAGGAAGAGAGAAATCCCTACCTAGGTGGGTTTTGAGCAAAATCCTAAGTTTATCAAGTGCTTTGAGCTAGAATCCACCAAAAACAAGCTCCACCCAAGCTTTGCTACAAGATCTAGAGAGAATATAACCCAAAAACATGATAAACACACATGGATCAACAAGTGATTAAGAGGAGAGAGGGAAAAACATGGTAGAGGGTCAAGGAGAGAAAGTAAGAACATAAAACTTACCCTTTGTTCACCAAATGTGAGATTTAAGTGAGTTTGAGGAAGAAACCCCTTGGATCTTGAAGATTTGTGGTATAAATCAAGAAGTTTGAGTGAGATTGGAGTGGGGTGGGTGAGGGGGGGTGTTTCTAGGGTTATTTCGTGGGTTTGGGTGTGAAAAATGGTAAAAGGATATATTTATAGTGGTCTGAATCTCATGCTGAAAATTCAAAAATTTTGTAGAGTGTACCGATACCAGAAAATGACAGTACTAGTACAGGTACCAAGAAGATTCAACTTTGCACAGTTTCTGGTCGAGGTGTACTTGTACTGGGAAAAGCTGTACCTATACACTAAAGATAGATTCAAAATTTTTGCCAACGCTCATCGAATCAAACCCCGATTGCTACCAACACTTCCACACATCATTTCAACACTGAAACTCAAAGTTCAACTATTCTCCGAATGTCCGATACACAATGGTAGACGTATATCCGTACACCCCCACAAAATAAATGTACAACTTTATTAATAATATGATTCTTCCACGCATTAAACGATTTTCGAAATTATAATAATTTACGGGTCTCTACAATCTATCCTCCTTAAAGAAATTTCGTCCCGAAATTTACAATTCAAGTCAAATAAACTCATGCATCAAGTTAACATGTTCATACCGCAACACGTATTGTCAAACAACAAGCTAACTATCATAAGGTCTAAATTCGAGACTCACTTTGATTTAATTCGGAAATAATTGTGGGTACTTCTCTCTAACTTCGTCTTCCCTTTCCCATGTCGACTCTTCCTTTCCGAGATTACTCCAAAGAACTCACACTAACGGAATGGTCTTACCCCTCAATACTTGCTCGTGCGAATCTAGGATACGTATCGGCTCCTCCCCATAAGATGCATCGGCTTCCAACTCTAGTTCGGACCACTCAAGAATGTGTGATGGATCCGGTTCATATTTTCGCAACATCGATATGTAAAACACATTATGAACGCCCGATAACTTTGGTGGTAAGGCCAATCAGTACGCGACTTCCCCAATCTTCTTGATAATGTCAAACGGTCCGATAAAATGCGGCGAAAGCTTGCCCTTTTGCCCAAAACAAGATAATCCCCGACGCAGCGACACCTTAAGAAACACGTGATATCCCACTTCAAACGATAATGGTCGGCGACGACAGTCAGCATAACTCTTTTGACTACTTTGCGCGGTTGACAACCGTTGACGAATCACTTTGACTTGCTCGGTGGTTCTCCTTTGTGCTTTAAGAAGACGTTGATGAATCACTCTCATGCTCTTAGAAGATTCTTGGATCAATTCCGGCCCAACCAACGTAGCCTCGCCCAACTCGGTCCAACAAACGGGTGATCGACACAGTCTCCCATACAAAGCTTCATAGGGTGCCATCTCGATACTAGATTGGTAGCTATTGTTGTATGCGAATTCGACTAATGGTAGTTGATCTTCCCAATTACCCCGAAAATCCATAACACAAGCCCGAAGCATATCTTCTAAAATTTGGATCGTCCTTTTGGATTGCCCATCCGTTTGAGGATGATATGCAATGCTAAACAAGACATTGGTGCCAAGAGCAGCCTGCAGACTTTGCCAAAAGCACGCGATAAATCTTGGATCTCGATCTGACACGATAGAAACGGGAATTCCATGAAGACGGATAATCTCGCCAATGTACAAACGACTAAGCATATCAATCGAATCCGTAACCTGAATAGGTAAGAAATGCGCTGACTTGGTCAGCTAATCAACTATCACCCAAATGGCATCATGTCCCCTCGGCGATCTCGGTAAACCGGTAACAAAATCCTTTGTCACATTCTCCCACTTCCATTCAGCCACTGGTAACGGTTGTAACTCCCCCGTGGGTCGTTGATGTTCGGTTTTGATCTGTTGGCACGTAAGGCATTTAGACACAAAAATAATGACATCTCTCTTCATTCCTAGCCACCAAAATTGTCTACATAAGTCATGATACATTTTCGTCCCCCCCAGATGCACGACTAATGGTCAATGGTGAAATTCTCTCAATATTTCCTCCCGACACGAAATTGGTACGAACAATTTTCCTTGGTATCGCAAACCTCGATCGGCATGAATCATCCACCCCTCTCGAGCCTTTTCGCTAAGAAATTTGGCGCGAAACTCTCCCGCTTCTCCATTTTATTGTTGGGCCTCAATTACTCGAGTTGACAAGGTTGATTGAACGTTTAAGTTACATAAGGTGACTCCTTCTCGAACCTCCTCAAAATGCAATGCAATGCGTATGAACCCAAGTCTTTCATCATTTTCCACTCATGGATAGCTAAACTCGCAAGGTGTGTTGATTTTCTACTTAATGCATCTACAACCATGTTTGCCTTTCCCGGGTGATATTGCAATTCAAAATCGTAATCTTCTAGGTGCTCCATCCAACGATGTTTGTCACAAGTTAAGTTCCTTCTGAGAAAACAAGTACTTTAGACTCTTGTGATCAGAAAATACTTCGAATCTCTCACCGTATAAATAATGACGCCAACTCTTCAAAGTGAAGATGACGGCCGCGAGTTCTAAGTCATGGGTAGGGTACTTTCACTCATGGGTTTTCAATTGCCATGATCCATACGCCACCACTCATCCCAATTGTATCAAGACGCACCCCAACCCCTCTTTTGAAGCATCACAATATACGGAGTAGCCAACTCCTCATTCGGGCACAACCAAAACCAGCGCGGTAGTAAATCTTCTCTTCAATTCCTCAAAGGCTTTCTCACACGCGTCACTCCAAACAAAACGAGTCCCCTTACGAGTCAACTTAGTCATCTAAGCCGCTAAACGGGAAAAATCAAGTATAAAACGATGATAATACCCGGTCAAGCCAAAGAAACTACGAATCTCGAATACATTCTTCGGTCTCTGCCAATTCATTACGAACTCTGTCTTCCCCGGATTAACGGACACCCCATCTTTTGACACAACGTGGCCCAAAAACTTGACTTCGGACAACCAAAATTCACACTTACTAAGTTTGGCATACAAGCGGTGCTCTCTCAAGAGTTCAAGAACGATAGAAAGGTGAGATTGGTGTTCCTCCTCCGAAGGCGAGTAAATAAGGATATCATCCACAAAAACGACCACGAAATGATCAAGATAGGCACGAAAGATGCGGTTCATTACGTCCATGAAAGTCGCCAGTGCATTAGTCAATCCAAAAGACATAACAACTGTAACAACCCTGATTTTTGGTAAATAAAAATTTTGTTAAATAGTTGAATTTTATTTTAATTACTTGGATTTCTTTTAAAATTCCTTTTTAATTTCTAATAATCCGTCATAATTAGATTTGAGACTTATAAAATTATATCTTTTCGCATCGGACGATCTAGTCCTTTTCTAAAGGCAAGTATGCTTATAGAAGCACTTGTATATTTTCCCAACGAGTTAAATAAAATCTTTAAATTATATTTCTTGGCTAGAAATCCTACTTGGCAAATAGGATTAGTTTCCAACCAATTAGTTAGAGAAACCTAACTACCATTTCACTTAGTTACTTTTCTCTAACCTTAGGTGAACCTTATGAACCTTTCCAACCCTACTTGAACCGTTTAGACCTAGAGAAGTAATCATTATACTTCATGATTAGGCATATCAAAACCATACCTATCATTATTTCCCTTTATCCATTGGACAATAACTACTAGGGAAAATTTTATCCCTTGGGTAATAGAAGTTAGTCTTGCCAATGAAAGCCTAGATTTGACAAGACAAGTCATATAAGAATCTTTGGACCATAGGAAGCCATTATTTTGCTTCCAAAAGAAGTAAACCTAGTCTTAACCATTTTCTTTTCATTGAGTTGCATGTCACTTGAAAGCCCATAATCCTTACTCTTTCCCTAGACCTTGTAAGCTAAACCTCTTAGTCTTTGGTGTACTTATATAGACTTATATATATGTACTTAATACTTGAGAGAGAGAGAGAGAGAGAGAGAGAGAGAGAGAGGGAGAGAGAGGCCGAGAGAGTGGTGTGTGTGTGTGCATGTGATTTTGTACACTCAAACAAGCTACCCCATTGTACCAACTTCGCACTCTATCTACGTACAATTTGACAACCCATTTCTAGACTTTTTCTTTGTTCTTTCTTGCAAGAAAGCCCTCCTAGGACAATACAAGACTAAAAACCCTTCATGATAACCTAAGGTATGGCCAAAAATGGAAATGACAAGTGAGGAAGGCATGGCATGCTTGATTAGACAAGACCATGGTGCAAAATCCATGGGAAAGAGAGAGAGAGAATTCGGCTATGGGGGGGAGAGAGAGAAGGCCAAGTTTTTGCTATAAATAGCACCCCTCACTTACTATTCAACTCACACCTTCCAACCTTTCAACTTCTCTCTCTAGAATCCTTGAGTTTGTTCTTTGTTTTTCTTGTTCTTGAGTTCTTTCTAAGTTCTTCAAGAAACTCATCATAGGCCGCCACTAAACCACCACTCGACCACCCTTTCGATCCAAAAAGTTTAGTAGTTAGTCAAAGATCTAGTTTCGAGAGAAACCTTTTCTCTTTTGAAGCTACCAAAGCTTACCGTAGGAAGTTACTCCATCCGATAGCCGACTTACTTCCCTAGCTGCCCTACCGCCAAGAAGAACGGTAGATTTTTCCGTCCTCATTATCTCTAAGTATACATAGAATATCTCCACTTACTTACTCTAAGTATATTGTATGATGCTTGTATGTTGAAATGCATGAGAACTTGAAAGGTGTTTATTAAAGTTTTGAAAAGGAAGGGGAGTATGTTGAATATATCGACTTCATATTCTGGAAAAACATATGTTGTTTTGAACCTCCCAAGAAGGAAGAGAGAACGGATTTTGAAACATGAACTTGATTAGAAGTATTCGTATTTTGATCTTAGGATGGTTATGAGCATGTATACATAATTGTTAGAATTACTTGTCTTGTTGTGTGCTAAAGCATAAGTGATTTTAACTCCAAAGGCATCCGTACATGTGGCGTTATGCTTTAAGTGGTGATTTGAGCATGATTAGAAATATGGAGTGGACGATCTTGCTAGTTTAGTTTCAAGATTTCAAAGAAAGATTTATGGTTATATATGTGAAAAGTCCTACCGCGGAGTCTTTGCATGAAAACGAGACACAGAAATCAAGAAAGTTAGAAACATGACACCTAGGTTGGGGTTAATGAAAAGACGTGTTTTGAAACCGCGATGTAGCCGGACGTGGTAACCCATTGTGTGTAAGGATTTTTGAAAACCGCAATGTGGCCGGACTTGGTAGCCCATTGTGTGGTGTGTGTTGCCATGGGACCGGACGTGGTAGTCTCATTGGAGGTAATTTAATGTTTGTGAAAACCGCAATGTGGCCGGACATTGTAGCCCATTGTGAAGATTGCCAATGGAGCCGAACGTGGTAGCGTCATTGGTAATGTGGCTTGGTTATCCCCCGAGAGGAGCCAATGCAAATTTTGTGTGCCAATGGAAACCAGGAGTGGCGAAACCATTGTGAGGATACTCGGGAACCCGGAGTGGCGGAACCGAGGTTGGGTGTGTAAAAACAGATTTTGAAAATGTTGATTTGGTAAATGAAAGGCAAAACCAGTGACACGGTCTACGAAATGACGCGTAGGAGAAACTCAAAATCATGGACACCAACGATAGTTGAATAGTGAATGTGGATGTGTCATTGTTAACTGTTTTGTTAGATATGCATGTACTATGTGGAAATCGTTAGTATTATGATCTAATGTGTGTAAGTTAAAGGATAGTGGGTATGAATTATTCTATTGAGCTCGTGTAGCTCATGGTGTTACCTTTGGTGACCCTAACATATTATAATGGGGGCGATGCTAGTATAATGTGTTAGACTTTGTAGATGAACAGGGTGAGCTGTACACCTTGGAGGCCTTTGGAGCTGAAGAGCTGGCTAGGATGGAAGAGCATGCAGAGCTGTAGTTAGGAACCTTAGTTCCCTCCCTTTGTGTAATTATGGGGATTTTGATGTAATAATGAGCCAGACTCTATTTAGATTTTCAATAAAATTGTCTATTTAACATTCTCAAAATTTGGGGCGTTACAACAACAAATTCGTAGTGGCCATATCGAGTACGAAAAGCGGTTTTTGGAATGTCTTCCCTCCGAACCCTCAATTGATGGTAACTGGACCTCAAATCAATCTTAGAGAAACAAGTTGCGCCTCGAAGTTGGTCAAACAAATCGTCGGTTCTAGGCATTGGGTACTTATTCTTAATGGTGACACGATTCAACTTACGATAATCGATACATAGACGAAGTCACCCATCTTGCTTTTGAGCAAACAAGGCTGGTGCTCCCCATGGTGATGTGCTCGAACGGATAAATCCCAAACTCTCCAATTCTTGCTACTGAGTCTTCAATTCCCTCAATTCGGCAGGTGCAAAACGATAAGGAGGTACAGAAATAGGAGCGGTGCTAGGAAGCAAATCGATAGTGAATTCAATTTCTCTCTCGGGTGGTAAACCGGGTAACTCCTTCGGAAACATGTCCGGAAAGTCACGAACGACAAGAGGAAACTCCCCACATGTGGATACATCCTCATCTAAGGCCAAACTTGCTAATAAGGCATATACCGACTCTTGCTCCCAAGACCCACACAAATACGGTTCTAACGGTTCCCAACGCTCCCCGAAGAACTCAAAACAAACACCTCACGGTTGACAAATACGGACCCGACGTTTGTAGCAATCTATGGCAGCGTGAAACGTAGACAACCAATCCATCCCCAATATAAGATCTAACCCCGACATGTTCAACACAATGAAATCAAAGGTAAAACGACAATCTCAAATGATAAGTTCACAATCACGGCAAATACGGTCTAACGGCGATCTACCTCCTATAGGTGTCTCAAAGAACAATGGAGGACTGATACTCTCAACTTCCAATTCCAAAGCACTAGTAAAAGATGTAGCAATAAATGAATGCGATGCTCCAGAATCAAAGGGTACTCTAGCAAATGAGTTAAATAGTAGAAATGTACCCCTCACAATCGAAGCTTTCGAGGCCTGAGAAGTAACAGGAGGTGGTGGAGGCGGAATAGCAGAAGTGATAGCAAAAGCCCTTCCCTGCGTAGTCTGATTCTGAATGTGCCCACCCCGATGACCAAAACCCTAAGTAGGCGTTGATGAACTCGCTCCTCTCTCAACCTGAGATCCTTGAGCTGAAGTGGTCTGACCAAAATGAGGCTGTTGTTGCCTCTGAGTACCCCAAAATAATTGCCGACCAAAACTTTGACCACCCCTTGGCTGTTGCACCAAACCAGACTCACTTCGTGCCTCTTCCCTCAGTGGACAATTCCTCGCAAAATGACCAACTTTCCCACAAGTAAAACATGTACCAAATGGCCACGGACACTGAGCACAAATGTGCCCTGCTTGACCACACTCATGACACATAATCAGAGGCCTATTAAAAACTCCCCGAGTCCCAAGCGACGAAGAAGATGGAGGTCTAAAGTTTGACGGACCCTGTAAAGCCGCAAATTGATCTCGTTGCCTCTTCCTGCCCTGACTGCCAAAACTCCTCGAATAAGAGCTCACACCCCCTACTGGTTGCTTCAGTTCCCAAGCCTTAGGATTTAGTGGTGCCTCTTTAGGAGTCTCAATACTCCTTGTGTTGTGCCACAATGAACTTCTTTACGGTGTCGTGCAAGCCCCTTTCGAACCGCATACATTTCCTTTCCTCAGTTGCCACCAATTCCGGCGCGAAACGGGACAAAGATTGGAACTTTAAAGCATACTTCGACATAGTCATATTCCCTTGTTCCAACTTCTCGAACTCATCTCTCAATTGGTTTCAACTAGTTTCCGAAAAATATTGCTCCTCAAAGAGCACTTCGAACTCGGCCCAAGTTAAGTTTTCTACATCCGGCTCATTCGCTTGAGCCATGGTCCTTGCCACCGTCCTCGCATCCTTTCTCGATTCTAACACTGACTCCCACCACTGATTCGCTTCCATAGTAAGCTGAACGGCGACAATGTTGACTCGCAAGTCATCCTCCATAATCCCAAGAGCCTTGAAAAGCTTTTGAATTTGAGCTAGCCAATGATCGGCTACAAGAGGATCACTGCTCGACCCATCGAACGTTGGTGGATTCCTACGACTGAATTCCCTCATTGCCGACAAGGCGCAACTATCTGCACCTTCCCTAGGAGCTAGGTTTAAAAGGTTCACGGCCGCAAGAGCCGCAACGAAATCCCTAGCAAAGGGATTTTGAACGATCGGTACTTCCTCTCCTCGACCACGTCCGGCCCCTTCCCCCAGATTCCCATTCGGATTTTCCCCTAGCTGGCTAACCTTATCCTCCACTGGCGCCTCTCGGCCAGGACCACGGCCACGGCCGCAGCCATGACCACGACCACCACAACTTTCGCCCTCACCTACTCTAGCACGCGTTCTCGGAGGCATCTTACTACAAGTTGTAAGAAAAGAAAGGTTCATCAATAACAACATCATTTCATGAGGTCGAAGCCTCCAACTATTCCAACACGGGTCAAAACAAATCTACGCCACTCTACTATATTGAAATGCAATGCCACATAAGCCATGTAATGTCAATGCACACAAGCACACATATGGTATGGGAAAAGGCTTGACATTTTGAACCCATGAGACTAGAAGTCTCTCCACAGTCTTAAAGTATTAAAACCTAGATGCTCTGATACCAATTTGTCACGCCCTCGATTTTTAACATAAATAAATCAACCATTTCAATAAAAGATCCTCACATAAGGTAAATAATTCCCAAAATGGTTTCCCACCTATTCAACTTACAAACGAGTCCCTGTTTTTAGTTAATTACAACCTTGGCATTACGGCCCAAATTAACTTCATTACAATTACAAAGTGTTTATAACATTGCAAACTTAAGTCAAAAGATATTTCAAAAGTAAATTAGTTACAAAGCCATATTTAACCAAAAGTAAGTCTATTACAAAGATGAGTGAGTAACTAAATCAAATTAGCTTCCAAAAATCTTCGTGTCCAAGCACACCATAGCATGCAATCTATTGCCCGGCATTAAGATCTGAAAAGAAGGATTTTGTCGAGCTACACTAGCCCAGTAGGAAATTCTCTACAAAATCCATATGTAATGAGAGGGTAAGCGTGAATACAGTGAATCAAGTTAAACGGCCAATCCAAATGAAGCAAGCCAACACCCTTTTGCAAGTATCATAGCATTCTCACACACATACACACACACACTTCTTCCCACGAATTTCCAACCCTTGCGATTTTGTGTTCCCACCTCTTGCGTCACAATAGACTCCACCCCTTGCGATTTTATGTTTCTACCCCTTGCGTCACAATAAACCCCACAATCACTTCACAACAACAACCACACCATCGTCACAATCAATACCAATGCCATCAACTGATTCCACACACACACACTGACATTACCAAATATATCACAAATAACTCATGGTTAAAAACAATCAAGACCACTATACCTTTTTCAAAAGGATATGCAATCATCAAACCATAAGTATTCCATTCGACCATATATATATAGCAAACAAACACCGAAATCACACTTAATCACGACAAAACATGTAGTGGAACAGAGAAATCCCTACCTATGTGGGTTTTGAGCAAAACCCTAAGTCTATCAAGTGATTTGAGCTAGAATCCACCAAAAACAAGCTCCACCCAAGCTTTGCTACAAGATCTAGAGAGCATATAACCCAAAAACATGATAAACAAACATGGATCAATAAGTGATTAAGAGGAGAGAGGGAAAAACGTGGTAGAGCTAGGTCAAGGAGAGAGAGTAAGAACATAAAACTTACCCTTTGTCCACCAAACGTGAGATTTAAGTGAGTTTGAGGAAGAAAACCCTTGGATCTTGAAGATTTAAGGTATAAATCAAGAGGTTTGAGTGAGATTGGAGTGGGGTGGGTGAAAGGGGGTGTTTCTAAGGTTATTTCGTGGGTTTGGGTGTGAAAAATGGTAAAATGGTGTATTTATAGTGGTCTAAATCTCGTGCTAAAAATTCAAAAATTTTGCAGAGTGTACTGGTACCGGGAAATGACAGTACCGGTACAGGTACCCAGAAGATTCAGCTTTGCACAGTTTCTGGTCAAGGTGTAACTGTACTGGGAAAAACTATATCGGTACACTAAGGACAGATTCAAAATTTTTGCCAATGCTCATCGAATCAAACCCCGATTGCTACAAACACTTCCACACATCATTTCAACACCGAAGCTCAAAGTTCAACTATTCTCCGAATGTCAGATACACAACGGTAGACATATATCCATACACCCCCACAAATAAACGTACAACTTTATTAATAATATGATTCTTCCACGCATTAAACGATTTCCAAAATTATAGTAATTTACGGGTCTCTACAGCCTGGGTGGTAAGACAATGTGAAATCATAATCCTCCAAGTATTCCATCCATCTTCTCTGCCTCAAGTTGAGTTACTTCTGAGTGAATTAGTACTTAAGGCTCTTATGATCTGTGAAAACCTCAAATTATTCCCCATAGAGGTAGTGACGCCAAGACTTGAGAGCATAAACAACTGCGGTGAGTTCCAAATCATGCGTCGGTAGTTCTTCTCGTGCGGTTTCAGTTGTCGCGATCCGTAGGCAATAACCTTCCCGTTTTGCATCAGTACGCAACCCAGACCTTCTTTAGAAGCATTGCAATACACTGCATAACCCATGTTCCTTTCTGGTACAATCAATATGGGTGCGCTAGTCAACTTTCTTTTGAGCTCTGGAAATGACTTTTAGTAAGCCTCATTCCAGTCGAACTTGACACCCTTCTACGTCAGTCTAGTCATCGGCTTGGCTAGCGTGGAAAAGTCCTAAATGAACCACCTGTAGTATCTGGCTAGCCTAAGGAAACTTTGGATCTCGAATACCGTTTTTGGTCGCTTCCAATCCATGACTGCTTCCACTTTACTTCCGTCCAAAGAAATTCCTTTCTCCGACACACAACGTGACCAAGAAATTTCACTTCTTTCATCCAAAATTCACATTTACTTGCCTTAGCATACAACTGGTTCTCCTTTAACACTTGCAAAACTATCCTTAAGTGCTCCTCATGGTCTTGCTCCAACGGCGAACATACCAAGATGTCATCGATGAAGACCACTACAAATTGGTCGAGGTACGGCATGAAGATCTTATTCATCAAGCACATAAATACAACAGGCGCGTTGGTCAGTCCAAACGGCATCACAACAAACTCGTAATGTCCATAGCGAGTCCTGAACGCAGTCTTGTCGATGTCACTATCTCTAACACGCAATCGGTGATATCCTGATCATAAATCAATCTTTGAGAAACAAGTCGATCCTCTCAATTGATCGAACAAATTGTCTATTCTTGAAAGAGAGTAGCGGTTCTTGATCATGACTCGATTGAGTTGGTCAATACAGAGTTAAAGAGTTCCTTCTTTCTTCTTGACGAATAGGGCTGGTGCCCCCCAAGGTGATGTACTCGGTCGAATAAACGCCTACTCTAATAACTCTTGGAATTGAACCTTTAGTTCTCAAAGTTCCGGCATTGCCATGCGAAACGGTGCCATGGAGATAGGCGTAGTCCTTGATTGTAACTTGTTGGTAAAATCCAACTCTCTTTGCGGCGGCAGTCCAAGCAACTTGTCAGGGAATACATCTACATACTCATAAACGATTCGCGGTAGCCCCAACTCCATGTGGTCCTCTTCCTCAAGCATGAGGCTCGCTAGCCATCTTGATAACTTGTCTTTCCACCTCGATTGTGGTGATGCTGAGGTAGGATTTTGCAGTATCTGGGTCACGTTCGCCAGGGCGGCCGTGACGTTCTGATTTGTGTCCACATTGTTGTTATTCCCACCTAGGTTGTTATTCTAGTTGTTGTTACCATTTTGTGTCCCTGCCATCTACATTAGTTGATTTCGAAAGTCAAAAAGGGGTTTCTAGTTGTGTTGACCTTTTTTGCATAAAATTTCAATTAAGACAAGAAATAAACTATACTAAACTGAAACATCATACCACTGATAATCAAAAAGGTGCTAGCATACATCTTGATACTACAATTCCATCACATCAGTACAGAAAGAGAAACCTACTACTAGCACTACTACCATAATCAAAAGAGTACTATAATAAATCCTACTACTAGCACCACTACCAAGAACAAAAGAGTGGTACAAAAGTACAGCGACCCTTCCCATCCTAGTACTAATCATCCAAGGTCCTGTCAAAACGTAACAACTACCACCCTAGTCTAATGGCGGCTCCTCTAGGTCCTTCTCGTCCTCAGAGTGACAAAATCTCTATGTAGGTCGGCGGCACGGGTGATGAGCACCCAATATTGTAGATATCTGGTGCGACTAGTCCCGTTTTATGTGGTTTTAACTTGTGTTATTTAGCTTTTATAGCGATATTGCACGTAAGGTAAGTTTTTGTATGTTTCAGGTAATTCGTATAAATAAGGCGCGTTTGAATGCCAATGAATGCTCCGGGTGCAACCAAGTACTCAAGGCCACGTGCCACCACGTTGTGGTGCCCGAAGAGTCATGAAGAGATGGTTTGGAGGTTGCTCGGGTCGCCCAAGGGTCAAGGGAATTGAAGGAGAAGTGAGGATTTTACCAAAGCTACTCATCTTCCGACCAGCTGAGGGTAGAATTGTCATAAATTTTTATGTATAAATTACTTTTGAACCAAACCACTTGGGTTAGAAAGGAGACTTGACAAGCTTTCTAACGGTCTGAAGAACACTTAAATCCGAGTTCGGGAGTGTCCGGAGCGTGCCATGGGCCGTCGGGTGTCAAATCGGGGCACAAGGGACTTGATCTACTAGGAAGCAGAACCGTATCGATACGGATTTTGGAGTATCAATACGGTTTCAAAACAGAAGGTAGTCATAAATCCAACCTTCAACGTATCGATACGGATTCTGGAGTATCGATACTTCATTGAAACAGAGAGTTTTGAAGGCTTCAGCGTATCGATACGGTTATCTGCGTATCGATACGGTTCCTCTACGGGGAATTTTGGAATTCAAGCAACAACTCAGTATCGATACGGTATTGGAGTATCGATACAGGAGGCTTACCGACTTACTTTTTGACAGCTTTTAACTTTCCATAAGTGGCAACTTTTTATTTTTGGTGTGTTTCTGGATATTTTGGAGGAGAGAGAGTCTTTTTGTATAAATACTCCTCTCTCTCTCACTTAAAAAAAGTGGTAGTTAGTTTAGGTTAGTCTTTCTCCATTAATGTCTTCCAAGCTTTCTTAGTTAAATCTTTCAAGAACACTTGTAAGTCTTTCTCGTTTGTTAATTTCCCGTTTATTAAAGTTGTTTGTACGGACTAGATTCTTACTAATATCAAGTTTATTTTCATTTTTATCGGTTAATCATGTTTTCATTTCCTAGTATAATTTCTAGCCTTTTCAATATGTGTGAGTAGTTTCTTGGCTAAGTCTCGGGCTAATCTTTCCTAAAGACTTAGGGTGTTATTTGGTTCTCGAACCCTCGGGCATAAAATCATGATTTTCGGAATTTCATTAACCTAGCCATTTTGGTCTAAGCGAGGGGTGTTAACTCCTTGATATGAAGTTTACTCAAGCGGTCTTGGCAAGCAGCATACCAAGGGCTCGTGGCCTCCTACGTGTTAGATACATTAGCAAAAATAGGTTGGTTTAGTTCCGTTTAATCACATCTTTTAATAAACGTAATCGTTAAAGCTAAATCTTCCGGGCGTGAGCACGCGGTCGTGACTCTCGCTTGAGTTATTTTGAGATCCGGTAGCGGCCTTTGTCAAGGGAAGGATGATCCCTAGACTTACCTCTTTTAGTTCATAAAGTTCATTTCTAGTCTTTTTCGCTATCTTTTCCACCGTTTAAAGGAAAACCAAGTTGGCCGTCTTAAACGCCGAAACCACCATATAAAACCTACAATCCGATTAAGCTATATTCGATTCTCTATGGGTACGATCCCGGACTTTTCGATTATTATGCTATCGACGACCTAGCCCTACGCTTGGGGTTTTTCTCAACCTTATTTGAAGGCGAGGTTGGAGGCTAAGCAACGGGCTGTCCTGAGAAGTGGGAACGGGCGCTCTCTGGTGATGGTGGTCTGTAAGACACGTAAGGCTGAGCTAGAGACTCTGTCCTCAGGCATTCGTACTACCCATCGTTGGCAAGGATCTTCAGACCTTCCTTGTGCTTCAAGATATGGTTCTTGAAGGGGTAATCCACCAGTCGCTTCTGTTTCTCCGGAGAGCAGTTCGGGGAGTCCTTGTACACCTTCTTGATGTCCCATTTTATGCTTTCCTATGCTTGCCATTTGACCGTTCCCCTAAGCTGACGCTCATCTCGAGAGATGATCTGACGTCCTCTCTGCCTCCATGGTCCGTAGGTGTCAAAGCTCAGGTCGTCTGCTTTTGACTTTGATGTTGATGAATTGCTTGTCATCCTACATTTTAAAATTTAAGTTTCATTAATAGAATATTCTAAGAAATTGATAATTTGAAAGAATGTGATGATAGTGAATATATGGTATGCTTAGCTACCAATACTAAATATCCACGAATTTACTTCTACCTATTACTCACATCCTTGAGATTATCGATAAACCTAGGCTCTAATACCAACTTGTAACGCCCCGAATTTCAGAAATGTTAAGTAAATATTAAAAGACAATTTTCTCAAAAAATTAATACGAATTACTGCGTCAGTCATTCCAAAAGCCTACGTCATACTATTACAACCATATCGAATTAAGTTTAAAGTTTCAAAAGAACCAAAATATCACATTTCCCAAATTTAAACGTTTAAGCTTTCAAAATAAGTTGACTATAGACATCTGCCAAACGGGGCATCGCCATACAGATGGTGATCTTTGATTGGATTCCACTTCATAGACCAAGATCGTGGACATTCCTATGGCTAGGAACATCACCACACGATAGCGGTCATCATCAAAATAGAGTCACCACCTAGTTTATAAAACTAGGAAAAACATATAGAGATTCTGGATACGAGAGCCAAAAGTACAATAAAGGGAAGGTATTAGGCACCTCTCTTTGCCCAGTCATGAGACTGGCCCATAATCATTCGACATAGGGTTAATGTTTGCTTTATTTAATCCTAAACACATAAATTGATTTTAGTCCTTTAAACAGTTAATGGTGAGCCAATACAGCAATGAAAGCATGCAAAGAAATAAGCAGGAAATCAATAGGCTGCCCCAGAGAATGAATCCCACGACTGGTGAATTGATGCCACGGCCAAGGGATCCTTCTGGATTAATGTACCGGCCGTGGGAACGATGTCCCAGCCGATGTTCTTCCTCACACTAGAACGAACAGTTAATCAGGAAATCAAAACACTACAATTGAAGTACGGAAACAGAAAATGATTCAAACCATAGGCCCTTGGGCCTTACCACCTTGATCACTTAATTGCTTGATTGCTTTGGATTGAGGGTGATTGACTGACTTCTTTCTCAGAAACCCTAGGGTTAGGGTTTGTACTTCAGGGTTTGATTGCTTGGAGTGCGGCTACCTTTGAGATTTTAGGGCTTTTGGAGAGGAAGTGTAAGAGAGTATTTCTGCAAAGTATTATGATTTGAGATGGTGAATTGTCATTATAATTTTGGAACCCTAAGGGCCCTTTATATAGGCACCGGATGACTCACTCTAACCAATCATGATACACAGTTCAAATTGGAAGTGTAGGGCAGCTCTAACTCTGCATGGTAATCTCTTTACGTTGCCCGAAAGAATAGAAAAATGGCTGCTTGGGTTTTGTGCATCGGATCAAACGGTTGACAGAACATTCCAGAATTTGGAAAAAGGACGATCTGGTGGCCAAGGGAAGGATCTGGCAGCCGAGGAATGGTTCTCGCGGGTGAGGAATCGATCTCTCAGGGAGATTTTCAAACACCTTGTTTCATGGGTGAAGAAAGGAAGTGGAGGCCGTGAGATCAATCTTGCGGCCGACAAATTTATTTTCCTAGGATGATGTATTTCTGTCTGAAAGGCTATTTGGCTCTGAATTGGGTCCTCTAAGTGGCTAAAAGTACTCACTAAAAGTCCACGAGTTTACGAGAAGTCAATTAGCAATCACTATATCCATTCATCATTGGGATGGTCCCCAAGATGGGACTTGAAATAATCGTTAGGCCAAATTGGGGTGTCTACAGATGCCCCTCTTTGACTGAACTTAGACGGATCGCGAGACATGTCAAGTAAGAGTCAAAGCCATAAAACAACTCAATTTGGTTGAACCACTATTCTAAGGGTTTTTGAAAAGGGTTTGAGTTATGGTAGGGCCAGGAGGCTGCCTATGTATTCCATAAGGGAAATTCAGACCAATCGTAGTTTGGGGCAATAAAAGAAAAATAAAAGTTCAGAGGGTTAAGAACAGAAGACGTACCTTCAGGCTTTAAAAGCTGTAGTGCAACATACCTGGGCCATGCCAGGATTTTGGCGGAGAGTAGTTAAAGGAGCACGAGGTTGCCGGGGAAATTTTGCAGAGAGCATCCTCAGTATTTTGGGGTAGATCAGTACACAGCGGGAGAGTCGATTGCTTTTCATGATCATCCTTACTTTAACTGAGGGCAGCTCGGTTGGGTAGCCTATCCTTGAAAATGAGCTTGATGGAATTGATGTAATTTTGGGGTCTAATCCAAATCATCTTCTAGAGACAATCAGACGCCGATTTTGAGATAGGGCGGCATGGAGCCAGGGAAGCGTAGAGCTTGAAGTGACAAAACCAAGGCGCGGAGCCAGTTACAGTCATAAGGCAAGAGCCTATGGGTTAGAGCTTGGAGCTTGAAGTGATAAAACCGAGGCGCGAAGCCGGTATCAATCATAAGGCAAGAGCCTTGAGTTTTTCCATCTTCCACAAATTTTGGCATAGAGCCATAGATCGAGGCACCGGACCGATCAATAAAACCGAGGCGTAGAGCCGACAGGAATGACCTGTTTCATGAGAGAGACAGATACAAAGCGTAGAATATGTATGATGATGGTTAGATATGATATTGATGATGCAGACTCGATGATGACAATGGATGCAATATGTGCACGGGCCCATGCATGTGTGTTGTTTCAAGTGTAAAGCTTCTTTCAAGTTCTGGACTTGAGCCTTCAGAGCGTAGAACTCAAGCATTTAGAGGGTAAAATTCGAGCATTCACAGTACAATCTTTGAGCATCCAGTACATAGTGGTTGGGCATTTAGAGTGTAGAGCCTGAGCGTTTAAAGTATAAACCTAAGCATTCGAACATGGAGTTCGAGTATCCAGTACGCAGTGGTTGGCATTCAAGCGTAGAGCTTGAGCATTCATGTGTGGAACTTGAGCATCCAGTACACAGTGGTTGGGCATTCGAAGAGCTTTGAGCATTCAAAGTTTTGAACTTTGAGTATTCAAGCATGGAGCTTGAGAACAGATGATGTCTTGTTGGATATTACAGCATGGGGCCGATTAAGAATGACAGCATGGAGCCGTTGAGTAGTAGGCGTAGAGCTGTTAAGACAGTGAGCATGGAGCTGCTGAGTAATGGGCTTACAGCTGCTGAGCAGTAGGCGTGGAACCACTAAGTAGTGGGCGTAGAGCCGCTGAGTAATGAGTTTATGGGCATAGAGCCACCGAGTAGCTTGATGGTAGTGAGCACGGAGCTGCTGAATTGGTGAGCATGGTGATGGTAAGCACAGAGCTGTTGAATAGTAGAGCTGTTGAATAGTAGAGCTGCTGAATAGTAGAGTTACTGAGTAGTGAATTTATGGGCGTAGAGTCGCTGAGGTGCTTGATGGTAGTGAGCATAGGACGTGATGTTTGTCGTACTTCCGGAGTACAGTGACAAGGGCGTAGAGCCTGAATTAGGTACCAAGGATTTATGAGCAAGGGCTCGGAATCCATAACCTTCTATGGTCAAGTAATTGCTATGGAGAGAGCTCGAACAATCCTGGAGTGGATTTAATACTGGTGCTTGAGATTCCACATGCTTGGGAATGCCCCCAAGGCTTGCTTTAATCATCTCCTGTTATTGTTTATGTTGGTCGTGGACCCAGAACTTCATATTTGCTTGATTGATGCACTAGGCAAGATCCGAGGTTGTTGTCAGAGATTGATCTTTGGGCCAGCAGATTGATTAAGCGGCCGAGGGATCGATGTCGTGGTCGAAGGATCGAAACATCGGCTGTGAGAATGCCAAAAGTCAGAGCTCTTATTTAAAGGCCCAAATTGGTGTTTCATTTCATATTTTTCCTTTTCTTTTTCTCCATTTTCCTCTGCCGCTGAGGACTCCACTCGTCATCTCTGCCTCCGTCCTCTTCCCTCATCCTCATCAGGCCTAAGTCACTGGTGGTGCACTAATGTGGCTGGCAAGCGTGGAGGGAGACTGCGCTGATTTGGTCTTGTCTTGAAATTTGATTAAGGACCCTTACATGGGGGGCTTGCTTCCGTGACTTGGAACTTCTGGGGTGACGCTTGCACGCGATATGATGATTTTTCTGGGCCATGTGGTGATCCTTTTGAGCCATATGATGATTATTGTGCACCGTGGTGCTTCTCTGGTATACGCCACCCCAGGGGTGTTCTCCTCTTTTTTTGCAGCTGGGCTCTGATGTTCGGACCACCAGAGGATTCGGCATGCCCCTTTCTTCTTTCCCTATTTTTTTATGTTTCTCTTCTTGCATGGGTTAGTCCAACAGAAAACTTATGTATAGTTTGTTTAGGAAATGTGGGATGATCCACCTTGTGATGTAAAAAGCTTTTGATTATATGAAAATCTTTTGCTTTGATATCAGATTGTGTATGTTGCTCTGTATTGTTTTGGCATGAAATTTGCAATTCAATAAACTGAACAAAACCATGGAATTTCCCGATAAATGAGTCGTTCTGGCGGTCGATCAATCGATTAGGCGGCCGAGAAATCGATTCCCTTTTTTGAGGGCCGATCTGAGTTAATCCTGATTTTCACGGGCCAGGGAATAGATCCCACAACCACTTCATCGATGTATCGGCCGAGAGATTGACTTAACTGACGTGATTTTAGAATCTGATTTTGATTGAAAATGGGACTCAACCTAGCCTATAAGTACACGATCTACGAACTCTATAGTTTGTCAGTAACCACTCTTAACACATGGCACAGCTGATTCTTGATCATTGGATGGATTCTTTCAATGGCTTAGACCGTCTACACTTCAAGTCCTTTGGTATGGACTTCCTCTTCTCCCTCTACCGGATTCCTATGAACTTTGGTTTCCTACATGTAGCCACCAGCTTATGGGATCCTATTCTTCATGTTTTTTGATTCAGAAGGGAAGAATTGTGCCCCACCTTTGAAGAATTTGTAGCTATTATGGGTCATTTGGATAGAGAAGGCCGGTCTCATTGTCCCTAACCCCTTGTTCAATCATGGTGACTTTTTAAAGGCCTTGCTCCAAGTTCAAAAACACGAGATTAGGTTCTTTATGGTGAACGGAAGATTGGAAACCCTACAGCTTATTCAGCGCTTTGGTACAACCGAAGCTCACCGTCAAGTTCCTCGACAAAAATCGTATTTTCATGCCTTATGCGTCTATCTTCTCCACTACTACTTGCTAGGCCCCTCCTCTAGTCATGCTGACTCCATGCTGCTTGATTTTGCTCAACAGATTGGTAAACGTGTGTGCTTTGCTGGTTTGGTGTTGGCAGAGACCTTGATGGGTCTTAATGCAGTGAAGGATAATCCAACAACCTAGTTTTCAAGCAGTCCTTTGTTACTACAGGTTCACTCTTTACTTGTTTATTTATTTTCCTGATTATCTTTCCTCTCATCTCTCTTTTGTTTTGACTTACATGTTCTTTTGGCTCACTTTTTTCCCTTATTTCCTGTAGGTGTGGTTATTTGAAAAACTAAGGATATGGGATGTGCCAGAGCGGCTCCCTTATAGCTCAGACCACTGCATGGAGCGACATGTGATCAGACAATTTCCAACCGAGGCTGCTTGGAAAGTATGGATGGAGACTCGCAAGGGCGATCGGATTCAATGGGTTTGCCCTTGATATGGCATTGAGAACATGACTGCAAGTACCATGAACCATTTTGGTGTTGCGGTGATCGGTACTACTCAAGTCACCTTCTATTTTCCTGCTCAATTTTAAAGATAATTTAGGGCCAATCAAACTAAAGTGATGGGCGACCCTGAGTATCCTACTTCTAAGGCTCATGATGCCAACCTCCGTCGCAATGTGCTTCGTCTATGGCCAAATCGAGTGTTGCACATGTTGTTGAGGACTTTGCTGACAAGCTATCTAGTTTTGTAGACACCCTATTTTGGACTGTCCAGACCAGTTTACTTACTGATTTTGATTCCCCAATGATGATTACGGTCAAGAACACTCCGAGGATAATGGTGTGTTTGAGCTTGAAGTGTTCTGAACCTCATTCAAACCTATGTCGAGCCTTGTCCAAGACCCTTCAAGCCAGAACCAAATGGCCTCAGCAAAACCATAATTGCTTACGCCAGTATTGTGCTGGCAAGCGCCGGTCAACTGCCACGTGTCAGTCATCGGGTGTTGACTCAATTGCCAGCGGCGCACGCAGGTACAATATCGACGTACGCCAATCAAAAGTCGGTCAAACATCACTATTCAACCACGTGCTCGGGACTTTTGTGGCCACCCTGACGTAGTCTACAGTCCCCTGATGATTATACTCTGCAGAGGCGTTCCCCCTTCTCTTCTACATCTCCCATCACCTAGTCCCATGCATTTAATGCATGGGAGGCTCCCTTCCTAACTCAACCAGCCCCCTAACCTAACTGATTACTCCTCTCTCAGTCACCCCTTTGGCTATAAATGCACCCCTTTGCATTCATTTGCAAGAGGTTACACACGTTAAGACTCTCTAAGTTTCTTTCTCTCCCTCTTGGCTTTCTTGCTTTCTTTTCTCCACCCTTTCGGAAGAGCAAGCAAGAGAGTCCTTCCCTCATCCCTCACTCTTAAACATTCACCATCCACCCATCAAGCCTTAAGTTCCAAGCTTAAACCCATTGTCAACTCAAACCAAAGGTATACCACCTTTGTGATCCTTTCTGTTCTGAGCCCTGAGGGGAGCTAGTGAGGTCCAGGTTGGTAATCAATACCAATCTTGGCCCCAAGCTGGCAAAATATTAACAGCCGTATGAAATGAGCAATGGCGCACGCCAGTACTACCAAGCCGTACGCCAGTAATGGTTGTATGTGCATCACTGGCGTGGGGATCATTGATCATCGATCTTTCTGTTTTCTTCCATCTAATCGTGTTCCAGAACCCAGATCATGTAAAGCCAAGCACTGACCACATAGTGTAACTGGCGTACGAGGTCTTTGGACAGGCATATGACAGTTTCAATGGATCCAGTGGCTGGCCCTTGCATGACAATGGAATCTTGGCCTCCGTTTATGTACCCCACACTGTTTATGGGGCGTTCTGTTTATTTTACTGCTCTAAAGCCATCTCTGATGCCTGTAACTGTATTTATTCTGCTATATTAATTGTGTGGTTTGTCCTAGGTGTGCACTGGTCCTTCCAGAGCCCAGAGGATTGAGAAAAAGAGCTGTGAGTTTAGATATACCGGCACACGCCAGTACACCGATGGCGCACGTAAGTAGTCCCTATATGCAGTGGCCCTACCAGTGCATATAGTCTCCCTTTGCGTGCTTCATTTTTGGACAACGTGCTCTAGTTTGTTTAAAAATGCTCACAGGTGCTTGTTCTCAATCTATTATACCTGTTTAGATCAAATATACATCATCTTTTGTCACATAAATGCAACTTGTAACGAGTTTTAATCCCCTTTAACTGCTCCCCCGCCCTAACTGGCTAAAAAATGATTAATGAGAGAAAAATGCAAATGTTTTACAAAATCCCTGAGTAGAGACCAATTTTCGGATCGGGCGAGAGGGGTGCCATAAAACCCTTCCCCTCTCGTAACCTAGCTCCCGAACCTCAGATATCGAAGGTGATGACGGACCGGTCTACACCTTTTCAAAATCAAACAACTTAGCAAGCGTTTCAAGTTCGGTTCCTTGGGTGTTTCACAGCTAAAACCCGAGTGGCGACTCTAAATTGTAAGCGTTTCGCCGCGCTTCCCAAAAAGGGCACACCCAATTTTTAAGACGAAAATTGAAAATTTTGGGGCGTGTGCCCACAAGTTCATACAAACATTGGTTGGAAAAAGACTTTTTGGAAGACAACAGTGCAAAGAGGAGGAAGACCTATAGATCGACACTTTGCTTATGTTTTGAAAGATGTTCTTTTCCATGTTTGATTCTAGCTTTCACAGATCAAGAATTGTTTAAGCTTGCCTTTCCTTTTTCCTTAGAAATAATAAAACACCGAATGCTTTATTAAAAATGCCTTTGCCATGGTTTGATAGTGAGTATGCTTAGGATAGACCAAAAATTTGGAAGTAGTAGTGGCCGAATCTTAATCTAGAGACTGCCTACGTATCCCATGGAAGGAATCAGGCCATAAACGTAGTTCCAAAAAGATTTGTTTTTTTTTTTTATACAGATTAGATAGGGTTCACTCGGGTATTTTCCTCTCATTTTATGCTCTTAGTTTTGCCTAAACTACCCTTGCGGGTCTTCAGTCTAGCGAGCTCTTTATTTATGCCTTAGTTTTTGCCTAAGCTGCCTTTGTGGGTTTTCGACTAGCAGGCTGCTCTAATTTTTGCTTGAGTCTGCCCACCCTTGTGGTTTTCAGCCCAATGAGCATCTCTCAAGAGTAATACTTCCTCAGCTTGTCGATGTTGACTGGTGTTGCAAATTTCATCCCATCCAAATCTGCAATGTATGCTGCTCCTCCAGATAGTATGCGCTTGACAAAGTAGGGTCCTCCCCAGTTTGGCCTAAACTTGCCCCTTGGGTCTGAAATGTGATGACGGATTGCTTTGAGCACCATAATCTCCCGCCTTGATGTCTCTTGGCTTCACCTTTTTGTTGAATGCTCTCGCAATGCGGCATTGATATCCTTGCACATGGTATAACGCTCTCAGCCTTCTTTCATCTAGTAATGCCAACTCAGCGTAGCGGTTTTGAACCCAATCCTCTTCAATCATTTCAGTTTCAGCCAAAATCCTTAGCGATGGTAGTTCCAGTTCGACCGGCAAAACAACTTCCATACCATAAACTAGAGAAAAGGGAGTGGCCCCAGTTGAAGTCTTTTCAGCCGTTCGACATCCCTATAGTGCTAAAGGTAGCATTTATGGCCAATCCGTGTAGGTGTCAATAGTCTTCCTCAGAATTTGCTTAATGTTTTTGTTTGTAGCCTCAACCGCTCCATTGGTCTGAGGCCGATAGGTAGATGATCGATGATTTTATATCCCAAACTCAGCAAAAAGCTTCTTTGTTGCCCCTTTGAAATGCGATCCATTGTCACGGATGAACTCGTGAGGTACACCATATCGATAGATGATATTGGTGCGAATAAACTTGGCCACATGAGTGGCTTTGAGGGTAGCACAAGAGGCTACTTCCACCCACTTGGTGAAGTAATCAATGGCCACCAAGACAAACTAATGCTTGTATTTCCCTTTTGGATTTATACTCCCAATGACATTTATTCCCCAGGTGGAAAAATGGCCAAGGGGATGTCATGCTATATAATTCTGTTGGAGGAATACGCAAGCGATCGGTGTGAGTTTGGCTTTTGTAGCATCGGCGAACATAGCTAGCACAGTCGGCCTCCATTGTAGTCCGGTAGTATCCTTGACGTAGGATCTTCTTTGCCATTGTTGCCCCATTCATGTGCGGCTCACAAATCCCCTTGTATATTTCCTCCATTACCTTTTGACTTTCCTCTATTGTGACACAGAGTTGATTGGGACCCAGATGTGCTTTTCAATATCGTGCTCCACCATAAACCACAAATCAGGCGGCAAACTTCCACAGAGCCATTTCATCCTTTGAGGTGGCTTCGGGGGGATACTTTCCTTTTTCCAGGAACTTCTTCATGTCCTCATACCATGGCTTCCCATCGTTTTCCTCGGTGAAAGTACACTCACAGGCTAGCTTAACCTTTTGCTTGATCATTAGTGGCCGCATCGTGAACCCTAAGGGTATTTTGACCATAGAGGCTGATGTTGCCAATGCATCTGCGAACCTATTACTCATTCGTGGAGTGTGCATGAAGATAACAGAGTCAAATTGTGGAATTAGAGCTTCCAACACAGAGTGGTATAGTTTTAACGTGTCCTCTTTAACCTTCCATTCTCCCCTTGCTTAGGACACCACTAAGTTTGAATCTCCAATGACCTTTATCCTTTTTGCCCCTAGTTCCAGTGTTGCCTCCATTCTAGTAATGCAAGCTTCGTACTCAGCTTGGTTGTCGGTGACCTCAAACCTTAGTTTGTATGACATAGGGATATGAGAGTCATTTGGGAAACTAGTAATACACCTATGCCATACCCAAATTGGTTGATGCTCCATCAAAGTAAAGCTGCCAGATGTCGTCTACGAGAAATAAGATGTCTTTGTCCAGGAACATGAAGTCTTCTGCCTCGGCCTCTGTCACGGGGTGATGTGCCAAAAACTCTGCCACTGCCCTTCCTTTTACTGATTTCCTTGTCAAGTACTTGAGATCAAACTCTGCTAATAGCAATAACCATCTAGCCTATTTTCCAATAAGTGTTGGTTTCTCAAAAAGATATTTGATTGGGTTTAATCGAGAAACCAGAACTACCGAATGTGCTAATAGGTAATGCCTTAGTTTCTTTGTGGCCCATACTAGCCCCCAACATGTCTTCTCTAGAGGGGTATATTTTGTCTCGTAATCCATCATCTTTTTGCTGAGGTAGTATATGGCACACTCTACTTTAGCATCGTTTTCTTATGCCTGCATGCATCCCATGGACGTCTTTGTTACTGAGAGATATAGAATTAATGGTTTTCCAGGGATGGGTGGTGACAATACAAGCAGGTTTTGAAGATACTCCTTGACTGCTTCGAACGCTCGTTGACAGTCTTGATTCCGCTCAAAATCTGTGTCTTTTTTCAAAAGTTTGAAGAGAGGTTCGCAAGTGGCTGTGAGTTTGGAAATGAACCTGCTAATGAATTGTAATTTTCCTAGAAAGCTTCTTACCTCCTTTTCCGTCTTTGGCGGTAGTATCTCCATGATAGCTTGTATCTTAGAAGGGTCCAGTTTGATTCCTCTTTGAGTGATAAGGAATCCCAGCATTTTTTAGGCAATTACTTGAAAAGTGCATTTTTGAGGATTAAGACGTAACTTAAATTTCCTAATCCTCTCAAAGAAATTTCGGAACACTTCATAATATCCTTCCCTTTCCCTTGACTTAACTATCATATCATCAACGTACACCTCTACCTCTTTGTGCATCATGTCATGCAGTAGTGTTGTAGCCATCCTTTGGTAAGCAGCCCCAGCGTTCTTCAACCCAAACGGCATCACTCGATAGCAGTAAATTCCCCACGGTGTGGTGAAGGTGGTTTTCTCCCTATCCTCAGGAGACATTAGTATTTGATTATACCCAAAAAACCCATCCATGAAAGATAGCAAAGCATGTCCTGCAGTGTTGTCCACTAATTCATCTATGTGAGGCAATGGAAAGTCGTCCTTTGGACTGGCCTTGTTGAGATCTCAAAAATCAACACAGACCCTGATTACCCCAATCTTCTTTGGTACTGAAACGATGTTGGCTACCCATTGCAGATACTCAGTGACTATAAGAAAACCAGCGTTGATTTGTTTAGTGATCTCTTCTTTTATCTTTAAGATGCATTCGGGGCGCATACGTCTTAGCTTTTGTTTAACAGGTTTTGCATCGGGATAAAGAGAAATTTTATGCTGAACAATTTCGGGGTCTATTCCAGGCATGTCCTCGTAAGACTAGGCAAAAACATCTTTATATTCTTTTAACAAAAGGGTTAGTTTTTCAATTTCTTGAGAAGATAGTGTTGCACCAATCTTAACCAATTTAGGCTCATTTTCAGAGCCTATGTTTGCTGTGATTATTTTCTTAGAAAAAGGTTTGGCGTGCCTCTCTTCTTCTCTCTCGATGAATTCTAGAATTTCTTTTGGAATTTCTTGCTCAAAAATTGGATTATCAGAACCCACGCAGTTAATCATAGGCAAAGTGAAATACTCTAAATCTTCCTTCTCATTCATAAAATCGTCAAAAGACATTTTATAGTCAAATTCAAAATAGATCCTATGCTTTGGCGTTTTGACCGGGCCTTCCTCACTAGACTTAGTAGTTTGAAAAGACGAAAAATTAGACTCGGACTAGGTTGACTCAGAATCGGAACTAAGATCGAATGAGTCAGCATTTTTTATTTTGTATTTTAGAGTTTGTTCTAGGTCCAATTCAGGTAAGTCCCTTCTGCAGCATCCACAATCAGCTCAGAGCAATCTTTTTCCTCACCAAGGTTGATCATCAGCACTTCACTGTCATCTTGATTTGCACTTTCATTACTATCACCATGCAAATCTTGAAGGGCCATTTGGTTTGCCATTGCCGTTGCTTCCTTTAGTTGAGCTTCGATCTCTTCTTCATCACTATTGTCAACTTTCTGTGCGCCAACAAATCCCCACCAATTGCCAAACCTATCCATGATGGGGTGGATCACCCTTATTTCATCGTTGGTGACATCCTCATCAAATAGTAGGTTGAGTGATACTTCGTCTAGTGGATCATTGTCAGCGGATTCTTCTTCCTTTGCCCTTCGAGGTTATCCACTTCGTCTATTGGCCAGTAGTCATCGGTAGGTGCATAAGGGTCATAAAAGTAGATTGGGACCCTGCGAAGTTCTTCTTCTTCAATTATTTCTTCCACCTCTTATCGTTGACTGTTCTTGCGAACATGATGTGATTATCTTTAGAGATAACCACCTCAGGCTTTGGTTGATCCGTTGGGGTGATGTACTTAGAAGGGTCAAAAATCTCGATAGAGAGATTGAGTGGGCCACACAGCTTGGTAACAATTTGAAAGTGCGAATCGAATATGAATAGTGACGCAACCATTTTTACTTGAAATTTTTTCCTTTAGTTAGATTGGTTAGCTTACCCATTTTTCTTGATTTCAAAAGCCCCTAAAGCTATCCTGCAAAACAACTTTACAACATACATATATACAATGGGTGTGAGCAAGAACTTTACCAACAAATGCAAGTAGGTTCCTAACCTGCAGGTTCCTGCCCTATTTTGATAGGTTCTATGGCTTTCTAACACATGTAGGTTTGGGTAGTCTCAAGGGTGCTCCATTGTCAAAGGGCACCAATCCTTTCACCAGCCCATCATAGGCGGCAATCAGGTGATCCCTTCTTTGATATAGCACTAGGTACAAGTGACTATGGAGTTTGTTGAAACCCCTAACACAGCCCGTGACATGCCGGGGTATTAGGTGAACTCAACAAGGTTGCTCGCTCGATGCACATGATACAAGGATTAAATAGAGCAAGCATTAATCTTATTGTCACGCCCTAGATTTTCAACATAAATAAATAATCCAATTTGATAAAAGATCCTCGCATAACATAAATAATACCCAAAAGCTAGCGTTCCCAACTGTTTAACTTTACGAGCAAGTCCCCAAAAGTTAAAATTACACAACTTTGGCACCACGGCCCAAATCAACTTAATTACAAGTATGAGTTTGTTTAGAATATTACAAACATTTTAGTCAAAAGGAATTCAAGAACAATTAGTTACAAACTCATCTTTACCAAAAGAAGGTCATTACAATATGTTTAAGTAACTAAAGCAAAGTTAGTTCCCCAAAAGTCTTCATGTCCAAGCACACGAATGCATACAATCGATTGTCTGGCATTTTGTCCTGAAAAGAAA
Source organism: Rhododendron vialii (assembly GCF_030253575.1). Classification (NCBI taxonomy): domain Eukaryota; kingdom Viridiplantae; phylum Streptophyta; class Magnoliopsida; order Ericales; family Ericaceae; genus Rhododendron; species Rhododendron vialii. The sequence continues at coordinate 2,398,211 of NC_080567.1, forward strand.
GATTAGGTTGAGTTACAGTAGCCCAGTAGGAAATCTTTACCAATCTTATATGTAAATATGATGATAAGTGCAAAACGAGAGGACAAGGAGACGTAATTCAAGCAGGAGATAACAATTGACTCATTGGTGTATCGACATTCTTTTCAATCATTCAAACACATGCCATTATCACACATAGTCACACATTTCACATGATTTATGCACTCAACAATCTCAAGTTAGCTTGCTAACCCAAATTCCCACCTTCGGTATTTCCACCCCTTGCGTTACCGTATAACACCACGAGAATTACCGTGTTACCACCCCTTGTGTGTAACAACTCCGATTTTTCGTTCAATAAAAATCTCGTTGTTATTTGAAATTCCTTAATTTCTCTTAATTGCTCGTTGATTTTCTTATTTGATTTCCTTGTGGTTTGTATTTAAGCAATCGATCGCCTTATCATCGTATTTCTCGACTAGAAACCCTAATTGCACTTTAGCCCTCAAAGAGCGTTTCTTGACTATTAAGTCCGACTTAGCAAGCCTAGTTAGCTTCTAACCGGCTTGATGGAGTAACCAAACTAGGAAGTCACCTAGTTACTTTCCCTAACCAAAGATGGACCGTTTTGCCCATCTTGAACCTCTTGAACCTTTTGAACCTTTTGAACCCTAGACTAGAAATGGTTTAATTGTTTTTCTTTTATTGTTTTAGTTTTATTCTTTATCCATTGGACGATAAATGTTAGGGGAACTATTATCCATTGGATAATAGAAACCCATTTCTTTATATTAAAAGGATTTTGAAAGATTTGAACAAGTACTTTGATCTTTTAAAGAAATGACATTTGAAAAGTACTTTTGATTATTTTTTCTAATAAAAGTACCCAAGTAACTTTGGACCATTGGACAATAACCATTAGGGTAATCTTTACCCATCGGACAAAAGCCTTTTCTTTATTTTATTTGGTAAGTACATATATATATATCACATGTGTATTTTCAAAAAGGACATGTAGTCTTTTCCAAAAACTTAGTTTTGTATTTAAAGTACCCGTACCTTATTATCCCTTGGATAATAACCGTTAGGGATTCTATTAACCATTGGGTAATAGGCTCATCTTTCAAACAAGGTACTTATCCCATTAAACTAATATTTTGTTAAGATTCCCGGGAGTACAAAAGTACATTATTTTATTAATTAAGTACGATACCTTTTGTATTGGTTTAAAGGGTGAATCTTGACCCTTAAAGACTAAATTGCCCTTTTGTACAAAAGTACCTATTGTTTATTTGTATTCTTACATGTTTGTACATACTTATACATATATATATAGCTAGGACATGAGAGAGAGAGAGAGGAGAGAGAGAGAGCCGTGAGAGAGGAGAGAGAGAGAGGCCGAGAGAGAGAAAGAGAGAGAGGGAGAGAGAGAGAAGGAAGAAAGAAGGAAGAAGAAGAAAGATGGGACTTGTACTTGGTGATTCTTCATCTTTTCAAACTTGGAAGATGTATATCTTCCATATCTACCACCATTGTCCTCCTTTGTACCAATTCCAATTGTTTAAACCATGAATCTTGTACCCATGTCTCCCCCTTTCCAACATATCTTCCAAAGATCAAATCCAAGGACCAAAGTAGCCATGCAAGCCTACCATTTAGCCATTGATCTTCCAACCAAGCCTTAACTTCACCCATCAAGCTTTCAATCAAGCTTGACAAGTGAAAGAAATCAAAGATGTAGAGAGAGAGAGAGAGAGAGATTCGGTTGAGAGAGGGAGAGGAGAAGCCCTTGCCTATAAATAGAAGCTCATTCCAAGCTTAAACTCACACCTTCAACCATTGCTCCAACTTCTCTCTAGAAATTCCAAAAGTTCTTGCTTTCCAAGTTCTAGTTTTCTTGTGTTCTTGAGTATTCTTGAGAGAAACCACCAAACCACCTCCCAAAACCACCGTTAGATCTTTTAAAGTAGCTTAGTTAGTTAGAAAGTTGTTTCTAGGAAAAGAAAGTACAACTCTTCTCCTTTCGAAGCAAAATCGACGCCGTTACGCCGCCGAAATCCAAAATCGACGACCGAATCTTCTTAGCCGACTACTACCGCCAAGAAACAAGGTAGGATTTCCTTAACTTCCATCCCGGTAGAAATTCCTTATCTCTATTCCTAAGTATAACGTAGTTTTGTATCATAACCCTAAAATAAGTTCATTTGAAAGTAACTTTGATCATTAAGATTATGTAGATAAGGTTATCTTTGTTTAAGAATGTATGAGATGCATGATGTTGTTATTATTCAAGCATGTTATGTGATCAAGAGTTGGATAATATTGTTGTATTCATTTTGGAAATTTATAAATGCTTGTTTATGTGGAAAGTCCTACACCACGGAGTCTATGCATGATAAACGTGACACGAGAAACAAGATAGTAGAGACATGGCACCTAGGGTGTGTTAACAAAGATAAAAATGTGTATCCGAGGGAGGAAATATTTTGGAAACTACATAATGACCAGTTTTAGGTGCATTATGTGAGTTATGTGTGTGTATGCCAATGGGAACCCGGCGCGGCGGAACCATTGTGAGGATACTCGGGAAACCGGCGCGGCGGAACCGAGGTTGGGTGTGTGCTTGGTTATCCGCGGTACGGAGCCAATGCGGTTGTGTGCCAATGGGAACCCGGCGCGGCGGAACCATTGTGAGGATACTCGGGAAACCGGCGCGGCGGAACCGAGGTTGGGTGAGTTAAAAAGGAGTTTTTGGGTAAAAAGGAAAGTGAAGTAAAAACATGGTCTACGATGGGTCTAAGTAATGAACACAACGTTAGTCAAGTAAGGATTGTGGATTTGAATACTTGTTTGAACTATATGCATGATCTAAAGTAGAATTGTTGTTATGATCTTTCATCCATAAGTTAAGGGTTAGAGGGTTTGGATAGTTCTATTGAGCGTTATGGCTCACGGTGTTGCCTTTTTGGTGACCCTGGCCTATTATATTGGTGGCGACACCGGTATAATATGTCAGACTTCATAGATGAACAGGGTGAACTTTACACCTTGGAAGCCTTCGGAGCAGAGGAGCTAGCTGTGATGGAAGAACAAGCGGAGCTGTAGTTAGGAGCCTTAGTTTCCTTCCGTTTGTAATAAAAGTACTCCTTTTATGTTTTTGATGTAATAAAAGAGCCGGACTCAGCTTTTATTTCAATAAAATATTTTATTTAACGTACCCAAAATTCGGGGTGTTACATTGTGTCACGGTGATCCTTAACAACTCAGGTTACGGTATTACCACCCCTTTTGTTACGAAACCCGTCTAAGTCTCCGCATTACCACCCCTTGCGTTACGAGACTCCCTAACCAACTTCCGACCCAATCAACTACTTTCTCATACAACATGCAAATTAAGGCTCCCCCATAATCACATTCATAGATGAAACATCATACAATATGCCAATTTTATCACAAATGCGCCATGAACAATCACAAATACCAACAATCAATAGTATGCACTTAAACGACGTTTTAACTAAGTAATTTCTTATTCGTTCCTCACTAACGGAAGACCAATGGAACAAGGATAGCATCGAATAATCAAAAGAAGTCAATTAGACATGCTTGAGGTAGGTTAGGAGGTGTCCAAAAGGGTTTAGAAGTGATCGGGAGTCAAAACAATCGACGGAGAAGCAGCAGGAGCAAAATTGGACTTAAGCTCCTGGTATCGATAAGCACCAAAGTCGTATCGATACAACATTAACTGTCCTGAAAGATAACTTTGTAGTATCGATATAGCAGTGTTTCGAGCAACGATTCTGTAGAATTTCAAGGGTAAACACAACAACAAAAATCCAACGATCCAAGGCTTGATTCTACAACAAATCAACATATAAACACATAAGAAGGGTAAAGAAGTCCCTACCTCGCAACAATGGCTGAGATTCAAGCGATTTGAACGAGCCCTAGCCTCTTTGAACCTCAAAACTTTGATTCAAGCTCGACCCAAGGATCTTCGAGCTCAATAACGTGAATGGAGGGCCGGAAGGAGGTTGGTTCTTGAAGATTTCGTGAGATTGAGTGGAGTTTTGAGTGAGAGGAGAGAGGAGAGAGAGATCGGCCGGGAGAGAGGGAGAGAGACGGATGAGAGAGAGGAATGGAGATAAATGATCTCCTACTCCTCACACACCCCTATATATACTCATATATCTTTTTATCACACCTACACTCCCTCAACTCTCTATTCTTTCTCTTCAAGCCCCAATCTAATTAATCACCAATTATGCCATACTTTCCCAATTAGACATTTAATAATCATTTTTTCAAAAATTAAAGAAAATACGGGTCTCTACACTTATGGTTGAACTTTCTGGTTAAGGCTCTCAAGTCTCTAGTAGAGTCACCAAAAACTGTAGACACCTCCCAAACGGGCCATCGCCATACAGATGGTGATCTTTGATTGGATTCCACTTCATAGACCAAGATTGTGGACATTCCCATGGCTAGGAGCATCACCACACGATAGTGGTCATCATCAAAATAGAGTTGCCACCTAGTTTATGAAACTATGAAAAATAGATAGACATTCTGGATACGGGAGCCAAAAGTACAATAAGGGAAAGGTGTTAGGCACCCCTCTTTGCCTAGTCGTGAGACCGGCCCATAATCATTCGACATAGGGTTAATGCTTGCTTTATTTAATCCTAAACACATAAATTGATTTTAGTCCTTTAAACAGTTAATGGTGAGTCAATACAACAATGAAAGCATGCAAAGAAATAAGCAGGAAATCAACAGACTATCCCAGAGAATGGATCCCACGGTCGGTGAATTGATGTCACTACAGATGGATCCTTCTGGATTAATGTACCGGCCATGGGAACAATATCCTAGCCGATGTTCTTCCTCACACCAGAACGAACAGTTAATCAGGAAATCAAAACACTACGATTAAAGTACAGAAACAGAAAATGATTCAAACCATAGGCCCCTGGGTCTTACCACCTTGATCCCTCAGTTGCTTGATTGCTTTGGATTGAGGGTGATTGACTGACTTCTTTCTCAGAAACCCTAGGGTTAGGGTTTGTACTTCAGTGTTTGATTGCTTGGAGTGCGGCTACCTTCGGGATTTTAGGGCTTTTGGAGATGAGGTGTAAGAGAGTATTTCTATAGAGTATTATGATTAGAGAGGGTGAATTGTCATTATAATTTCGGAACCCTAAAGCTCCTTTATACAAGCATTGAATGACCCACTCCAACAAATCACGATACACGGTTCAAATTGGAAGTGTAGAGCAACCCTAACTCTGCATGGTAATCTCTTTACGTAGCCTGAAAGAATCGAAAAATGGCTGCTAGGGTTTTGAGCATCGGATCAAACGATTGACAGAACATTTCAGAATTTGGAATCTAGTGGTCGAGGAATGGTTCTCGTGAGCGAGGAATCGATCTCTCAGGGAGATTTTCAAACACCATGTTTCACGGGTGAAGAAAGGAAGTGGAGGCCGTGAGATCAATCTTGCAGTCGATAGATGTATTTCCTAGGATGTTGTATTTCTGTCTGAAAAGACTATTTGGCTCTGAATTGGGTCCTCTAAGTGGCTAAAAGTACTCATCAAAAGTCCACGAGTTTACGAGAAATCAATCAGCAATCATTATATCCATTCATCATGGGGATGGTCCCCAAGGTGGGACTTGAAATAATTGTTAGGCCAAATTGAGGTGTCTACATTAACCAAATCTCTGTCAGAGCACTAAACATACGGCAACCAAGGTTCTTTGCCTCCGTCCATAGTAGGATTGAAGTCGATCTGCTCGAACGACACTTCCGTTCCATCTTCAGTACCTGGCGTTCGAGTTACAAGGGCAACATAGTACCGTGAGCGATGACGTTCAGTAGCCAAAACCCACCCGAAACCCATAACTTACAAGCAACATGATATATAATTGAAACGCATTGATAATAACATAAAAAGAGAATAATTAATCATTTCATTACTATTCTTCAACCTATGTGAAATCTTGGATTTTATCCACAGATCCGTTCCTACCCTTAATCTTCAGCATAAGGCACTGGTGTGGTCCGACTCCCCTTTTCCAGACCCGGATGAAATATACCTAAGTTGTGTACTTAAGTATCCCATTCGCGACCATAAGTTCGGATAAAACTTCCCGGGCGCGCACACGAGCACACTCTGTCGCGATTTGTGACACAAGCACAATACCACCTTTATGTCCTGTCCCAACATCCGAGAGTCGATCACCACCATGCCATACCCAAGGTTTCGAAAACCAAACAATTCCACCAAAACAGCCACCAATCATCCAAACCAAACTTCTCTATGGGTTCCAAAACTGGATTGCCCAGAATCAGAATCACAGCCTCTCAAATTATTTTCTTTTCCATTAATCCTAATTTCACGTCTAATATGTTAAGTCTGCACATCGCAACCAACCTGGAAACCTATTTGGCCAATCTATCAGTACAACAATATTTCACACAATTTAACATTTTTACGAACATGCTAACAGGCTAACAATAATTAATTTTACGATAATAACCAATCATGCGATAAAACTACTCATGTGATAAAATTTATCATGCCATAAAATTTTTCATGCAAATAAACTAACATCGGACCAAAACTATTTAACTTAGGGACTTATAATATTATTTCATATTCTCTAGGGTGGTTTTAAAAGCTATTCAAACTCAAGGGCCAAAACATAATTATTTAACTAAAGTTTCAAAAATAAAATAGTGGCTGTCATATTAAAAAGAAAATGGTGGCTTTCGACCAAACCCAAACCACGTCGTCGGGGCCGAATAAAATCATACCGAAACACAAAAGTTATTACAGACACGATATATATGTAGGGAGGTGAGTTTCGAACTACCTTTTGTCCAGCGAACGGTTACGGAGTGATTCAGTGGCTGGTTGGAGCTCGATCGAAACTCGGTGGTGACGGTGGGATGAACCTGGTTGATGGATATGATATGGTGATGGTGGAGTGGTGGTGCTCAGCTGTGATGTGGAGGAAGGAGGTGGTGGTGTTATCCAGTTGGTGAGGATGGTGATATGGTGGTAGAGGAGCTACAGTGGTGAAGGAAATGGAGTGAAGGTGGCTGGGTCGTCCTTCTCCTCTCTCTCTCTCTCTCTATCGTGTGCTGTTGGCTGGGAAACAAAATCTATATTATAAAACAGAGCAGATTTTTATCTACTCATACAAACATGAGCACTTCTCCAGCCGTTGGATCGAAATTAGAATAGGTTACAGTCATTGGATTGAATTATTGATTCCAACATATTTCCCACGTCTGCTACCCAGCGATTTTTCTCTTCCCCATCGTGCTTCCTCTCTCCATCGTGTTTCCTCTCTCTCTCTCTCTCACTCTCTCTCTCTCTCTCTCTCTCTCTCTCTCTCCTGTTGTTAACGCCATTTCCACCACCACCCAACCCAACGACCACCAAGGACGCTGTCCACGATTGAAACAGGTAAACCACTCATTTTTGCCCTAATAATCTTCCCTATTTTTTGACGTTACTTTGATCCTAATAAAAATCTGTTTACCCTCTTTACTGTAAAGTTGCACATAATTTCCTTATTCTTCCCTCAATTGCTTTCCAAGTATTTGATAAAATTTCCAACTACAATTGGAAAATTGGGATCCAAATTTGGCTTTAAAAAAAAATTGCTTTAGTGTCTTCCACGTGTTCGATGGAATGCTTCAATTAGGATCGCAGTATAGTTTAGCAGAAGGGATTGAGTTTAACATAACTGGCCGTACCTTTATAAGACTGCAATTGTTTGGAATGCCACGAACAGGACATGGGTTCATTAAAGATGAATATAGTTATCGATTTGAAAATTTGAGGTAGGTTTTTCCTTAATTTGAAATCTTCTTTTTAATTTATTTTTCTCACCAGATAAGATGTTGTCATTACTTTTCTATAAAACTGACCATTAGAAGTTATTTGTTGAAGATCAATTTCTACCATTAGATGGTGAGAGACACTCGACTACCCCTGGCAGATGGGAAAAGGGTAAAATCCCTTTGTTAATTTTGGTTCTAGCTTGAGAGAGAGAAATGAAGAAACCACAAATTAATGATGAAACTTAATCCGGACGTGTCAGAATTATTTCAAACCCCCCCCCCCCTCCCTCTTTTTTTTGTTTTTTTTTTATCTTCATACAATAGTAGAATACCATGCCCAAGCACCAGCATAAAATACACATGTATAAAATACTTGTCACGCCCCGCCCCGCAAAACGACACCCATTGTGGGCCGAGTCGGCGCGGCCACGTGGTATTCCCAAACGCTAACTAAACAATCACTTAACAAGAGATATTAACTCAAAATAAACCAGCGGAAGACTTAACATTAATATTATTAAAAGAGTCGACATTATACCCATAACTTTACATACTTGGCAAACTAAAGTGCAAAACATCCTTTACAAAACGAGTTGATAATATGTACAAGACGATTCACCACCACCGACACAAACAACAACCTTAAAGCCAACCCCAAAACGCCGACCGGTAGTGGACCATCCTACGAACCCCTGCTATCTGGCAATCCAAAAGAAAACCAGGAGTGTGTAAGATATAGAATAAATCTAATAAAACTCAACATAAACAACTAACTGAACAACTACAATTTATGTTCACAACACATTCAGTGACACGTCTGCCACATCCCATGTACCCAAGGTATTGTGTCCCGCACACCAAGCTCCCATTCACCGTAAATAGAACGGCACGGCCCACGACAAGGTGTGACTCACTCCACAAACCTTATACGGGTACAATTAACATACACCAATCATGCATGCCAGTAACTAAATCAACCATAGCATGATGCACAACCAACATGTTAACATCTTATTGAAGATATAAGATATCAAACACACTCACCTGTGAGTCGACCGAAGTGTGCCAGCTTACGGTTTTGGCACCTCCCGATTACTCAGCTCGTTACCTAACCACACGCTTAACCGTATTAGTAATAAGTTCAACGAACGATCAACACAAGAATAATAAGCTCATAAGGAGCTAAACAATGGCCAAAGAATAACACACATGAAGTTCAAACACAACAACACTCCCAAAATAACAAGACATCCTACAACCAGCCTGTCTTTAAAAGACTGTAGCATTTTATAGGATTAAAGTTGGGTCATGAAACCACCACCATTAGAAAGTAGAATTTCAGTACACCAATATCGATATAAAGTTTGTCCCAAATAGATTTCGGATGACAAAGTTATGACCGTCCAAAGATGCACACTTAGAAACACAACTCTGCAGTTTCTGCAGAACAGCCTGTGATCGAATGCTCATTAAAAATCACATACTCACTCTTTTCCATTAATTCTAATACCAAAACATCACCAATTGATCAGTGTTTAAGACTCATGAGAACCCATAGCTAGTAAGTACATTTAACTATGACAACATTGATGAATAACATAGCTCCAAAACCTGCCCAGATTTCCAGAGTTAACAAACCATTAACTTCAGAACCGAAACTGAGTTTTCCTAGAAGTAACTAAGGCACAAACCTTACATGTTCAGAAAGGTATGTAATTCTAGTTTCAGAATCAAGAAACGGTGTGTAAAACCGATACCCGAGCAAGAAGTTATGCCCGTTTTTCCCACATGTGTCTGGGCTGCCTGCCCAGACGCGAATCTGACACCAGTTCAGTCCACGAATTTTGTAGGCCAAACCACTTTGTGTTATTTTCTGAAAATTTAACAAGATAAAATACACTCACAGATAAACATTCAGGATTTTTTTCAAGAATTTAGAAGATTTCTAGGTACCTTGAATAAATTCATCAAAAACAGAACAGTTTCAACTTGGTTCAACACAGTTATGCATATTCATAATATACCACGAATTTTCTGAAATTAAACCCAATTCCAACCTCAAAAACCTCTCTCATGGCTTCAATTCAGAGCTAGCAATATGCCAAGTATGAAATTGAACAATAAAATCATTGATTTAAGTATAGGAAAGCATGAATTACCAAATAAGGTCTTCAATTCAAGTTCTAATCCTAATTCCCTTTTCTTCTCCGTCTTCTCCCTCCACCGATGCTCTCTCTCTCTCTCTAACGTTGAAAACCTCCTGATGGGTTTGTTCTTTCTTTTGTTTTTGTTTTTTTTATTTTTCTTTTATGACTCACACACATGCACAATACTTTTAAAAAAAATGCACTTTGCCCCTTTAAGTTACTAAAGTATAACTTTAAAGCACCTCAAAGATAAAAGGATGTTACAATACCATAGATTGTTCTCACTATAAGAATAAAACACCAGCCATCAAGGAGCAGAAAGTGAGAACAATCTTGAGTAATAAGATAAAGTGAGAACAATCTATGGTATTGTAATGCAGTCATTAACAATGTGAAGATTGCTGCAGAAAACAATGACATAAAATTGTGTCATGTGAATTGAAACTTAGCACCACAAGTGCTAAACTTTGCACATATAGTGACTCAGAATAACATGGGTATACCTGCTACAGCAGCAGCTATTAACTCACAAGGAAAGATATCTGATATAACACAGATGATACGGCCTTTGTTTGGGGGTTTGATAAACTCTAATTGCCTAGACATGGCCTATGAAGTTTTCCAGGCTTTAGTTTTTGGATCTTGATTATTTGGATTGGTAGTTTATACAGATTTTTTTAAACAACAGCTGAAGCAATGGCTAAGGGAAAAAAAAGGGAATTGTTGCGGACAATGAAAAGAAAAAGCTAACCACCGTAGGGAAGGGAAAAGAAAATTCATGTCCAGTGGTATGACCTATTAAAGTTATTCTTTTTTTTATAATCTACAACCTCTTACCTAAACAATTTTTCCCTTCCTATTGACTTTGCACATATAGGTTCAAGTTCTTCGAGAAAGAAATACTGGTGTTGTTATCCGCGATGAGTAGGACATTATGCGCTTGCGTGAGGTAATAGTACAAGCTCTTAGTTTCTGCATTAAAAGTTTGGCATTGATTTTACTCTTTATTGCTAAAAGCTTTTGGTTTATACATTAAAAGTTTGGTACTGATTTACTCTTTATTGTCGGAAAGGATAAACGAAAGGATGAAGCAATGGCTATGGAAAAACAAAAAGGAACAGTCGCGGATAAGGGAAAGAAAAAAATTAACCACTGTAGGGAATGGAAAAGAAAATTTACGTCCAACGATATGACCTCTGATAGTTATTCTTTTTTTCTAGGTACTTCAGAGACATTTTTTTTTTTTGGTACTTCTGAACTTTTTTTATCCGAGCAAACAATGAAAAATAGGTTTGCATATCTCCTAAACTTTTTAGGTACCCAACAATAATGTACCATCGAAAGTTGCACTGGCCCAACGTGCACGACGAGATCGGGAAAGAAATGAAAGACTAATGTCTGCATCGCCACGTGAAAGAGGACAACAATTGCAACGAGAAAGAGAGTAGTTTATTCAACCATTAGAACCTGTATATTTTCCTCCTCTAACACCATGTCGCCACCCCTATTCTTGCTTGGAACAACTAACAAATCAAACCAATGTCAATCCTTTGGCATCAAAACGGCAATTGGTTACACACACTTCTATTTGTCCTACCTCTGTACCAAGCACATCTTACAGTCCACAAAGGTACTAAGCATAATATTTGTACTAACTTAAATCTCTTAATCTTTACCACTTAGCAATCATTTATGTTCTTTAATACTTTAGGCCTACTCCTACAAGTGAATTGTTTCAAGAGGATGAATGTAGTGAGGATGGTATGGAGGGTTTCCCTTCAAGGGTCAATGCTCAGTGTCCAATAAATGCATGTGCTAATGATGATGTGGAGGGTGTTCCTCCAAGGGTTACACAACCTTTGATTTGTCCCACCTCTGTACTAAGCATCTTTTATGCTCCACACAGGTACTAAAAAGACTGATTGTATAATCTATTTAACTTAATTCTCTTAATCTGTTACACTTAAAAAAAATTATGTTTTTAATACTTGAGGCCTACTCCTACAAGTGAATTGTTTCAAGAGGATGCATGTAGTGAGAATGGTATGGAGTGTTTCCCTTCAAGGGTCAATGCTCAGTGTCCAATAAGTCCATGTTGACATTTCCTTGGCAAAATGAATGTATTGTGCCCTAATTGCAAAGCATGACATTGGATGGATGAAAAATTGACTAGGTCGTCTAAGAAAAATCCTCTTTTTGGGACGTGTTGTTTACAAGGGAAGGTTAGGCTACCTTTGCTAATTACACCCCCTCCACCACTTCAAGCATTGTACAATGGAAATGATGACCAATCAAAATCGTTTCAGACTCATACTCGAGAGTATAATGTAGCCAATGCTTTCACGAGTCTAATGCAGCCAATGCTTTCACGAGTCTTAGTGCTACATTGGACACAAGAGTTCTCAGTGGAAGGGGGCCTACATCGTTCACTATTCATGGAGAATTGAGACATCGAACAGGATCACTACTACCAGTTCCAGGAGAGCATGCATCATATGCTCAACTTTACATTTATGACCCTAACTCAGCTGTGGAAGTTCGCACCCATCAAAATCCTCAATTAAGGCGAGATGTTCTTCAAACTATTCAAGATAGTTTGTTACAAGTTAATGCATTTGTCTATAAGTTTTGCCATGCTTATGTAGTTTTAAATCAATTAGCCTCAACGGAACAAAATTTGCCTGCCCACCTTCACTACAGCTCATCAAAGGATCGGCGAAGGTATAATCTGCCAACATCAGATGAGATTGCAGTGGTAATACCTGGAGATGGAACTGAGGTTAGTGGAATGAGAGACATTATTCTACATCTAAGAGGAGATAATGGGTTAATGCGAATCAATGAATGTCACCCAGCTTACTTGCCATTGCATTATGTTCTGTTATTCCCACATGGTGAGCTTGGATGGGAGCTTGAGTTGAAACAGTGGGACGTTCAAAATAAGCAGCCTTCCAATAATCGGCATACCTAAATGCAATTTTATAGTTATCATTCATTCGAGCGTTTCACAGAGTACTCAACAATTTTGCGAGCAGGAAAATTATTTCAAGAATTTTTGGTAGATGCTTGGGCTGCCACGGAGCAAAATAGACTTGCATTCCATAAGTTGAATCAAGAAAAATTGCGCACTGGACTTTATCAGGATATGACAGATGTCGGTATAGATGACGTAGGACCTGATCAAATCAGTCGAAGGGTTGTTTTGCCATCTTCATTTACTAGGAGTCGAGGCATATGTTTGAAAATTTCAAGATTCAAGGGCAATAACTCGCTACAACCATCATCCTGATATTTTCCTCACTATAACTGCAAATCCCAAATGGCTTGAAATCACTGCGAGTTTATTACCACATCAGAAAGCTATTGATCGTCCTGATTTAGTGGCTCGTGTTTTCGAATTGAAAAGAAAGGCTTTAATGAAAGAGAATAAAACACAACAATGTTTTTGGTAAAAAAGTTGCCCATGTTTTTACAATTGAATTCCAGAAACATGGCCTACCTCATATGCACGTACTTTTATTTCTTCAAGGACCAGATAAGATCCGGACATGTGCTCAAGTAGACAACTTAGTCTCAGCCGAATTTCCTGAACCACAAGATGATCCTGAACTTTTTGAGACTGTCAAATGTTGTATGGTGCATGGACCATGTGGTGCAAGAAATCCTCAATCACCATGTATGGTTGATGGTAAAAGCAGTAAGAGATACCCTCGAGATTTTGTAGAATCAACAACTATGGACCAAGATGGATATCCCGTCTATCGACGTCACTGAAGTGATAAAGTTCACACCGTGAGGGGGCAGCCTGTGGATAACAGAGATGTCGTACCTTACAACACCTATCTGTCAAGACGATTGAATTGTCATATCAATGTTGAAGTTTGTGCTAGAATGCGATGTGTGAAGTATATTCACAAATATATCTACAAAGGTTATGATTGCACAACAATGGTGTTAGGATCGATAAATGAGATCCAACAATATCTAGATGCAAGGTATATTGGACCACTAGAAGCTGCTTGACGTATATTTGGTCATCATTTACATGAAGAGGTGCCGGCTGTGGTGCGATTAGCTCTTCATCTACTTGGGATGCACCGGTGTGCATTTAATCCTGAAGACACATTGGAGCAGATTCGAGCTAGAGCTTCCCTCAAAAAATCGACACTAACTGGCTTTTTTGAGTGGTACACTGCTAGTCCAAACACAGAAAAATATACTTATCAGGAATTTCCTCAATTTTTTTTTTGGGATAAGTCAAATAAGAGATGGACACCAAGGATATCAGGATTTGCGATTGGTAGAATGTACTTCGCTAGCCCAAATTGTGGTGAAAGATTTTACATGCGTTTGCTTTTAACTGTTGTGAAAGGTCCAAAATCCTTTGAGGATTTACGCGCATTCAACGACGTCTTACATGATACATTTAAATCAGCATGTGTAGCAAGAGGACTCCTAGAAGACGATGAAGAATGGGTTCAATGCCTTCAAGCGGCTGCAATTATGAAAACAGAAAATCAATTACGGAGGTTGTTTAGTATCATTCTCACACAATGCTCTCCTATACAACCGTATGAGTTGTGGAAATAGTTCGCAGTGCATATATGTGATGACATTGCTCACAAGATTCATACATGCTTTCCAACTCCTAACCCAAGTGATGCTCAAATCGAAGATTACGGTTTGTATCTTCTGGATCAAATGCTTCAAGAATCGGGCAGAACCTTAAGTGATTTTCCGCTAATGCCACAACCGACTAGAAATTGGAGTGCAGTAGTTGGTAATAGGTTGGTTTTGGAACATCAACACCTCCAAATTGAAGCTCAACAGGTTGACGTACAAATGGATATCAATCGGCTTAACAGTGCAAAGTGCAAGGCCTATGATGCAATCACTTCTTCAGTCCTTCAAAATAGAGGAAGGATCTTCTTTGTGAGTGGTGGGGCTGGAACTGGAAAGACATTTTTATACAATACAATTGCGTTGAAATGCCGTAGCCTTGGGCATATTGTTGTGACAGTTGCTTCTTCTGGAATTGCATCATTGTTATTGGTAGGAGGTCGTACTGCACATTTGACATTTTGCATTCCATTGGACGTGATGGAAAATTCTATTTGTGTATTTTCCAAACAATCAATCTAGGCAGAGTTGTTTAGACAGACTAAGCTCATAATCTGGGACGAAGTCCCGATGCAGCACAAGCACTGTGTTGAGGCAGTTGATCGAACACTCCAAGATATCTGTAATTGTGAAAAGCCATTTGGGGGTATCACTGTTGTGCTTGGGGGTGATTTTTGACAAATCCTTCCGGTTATAACTAAAGGAGTCCGTGAGCAAATTGTTAGTGCTTCGTTGAGGCACTCTGTACTGTGGAAAGAAATAAATGTCCTGACTTTGGATGTGAACATGTGCTTGGACCAAGCAGACCAAGGAAATGCAAATTTTGCCAAATTCCTAATAGAGGTAGTGCTTCTAGCCTTCTAATTGTATTCTTTTTAATTGATTCATTTAAATTATGAAGCATTTGATCCATGTGATTTTGATTATTTACTATTCTATTTCAGATCGGAACTAACCCCCAAGAAACCATAAAACTTCCTCCTACAATACAGAAATGCCAAGATCTAAATGAATTGCTATCTATAGTATATCCACAGCTACATGTTGCAGGTACATCGACTCCTAAATTCTTAACTGAACGAACGATTTTGTCTACTCGGAATGAGGATGTTAGTTATATCAATATTGCTGCATTGAATATTTTTCCAGGAGAAGTGTTCACTTATTTAGCGGCAGATAGAATATGTGAAGAAGACGAAATTGATCGGACAATTACTAACTGCTATCCCAATGAGTTTTTAAACTCATTGGATCCTCCTGGTCTTCCACCTTTCAAAGTGGAGCTGAAAGTTGGATGTCCAATCATGTCGTTGAGAAATATTGCTCCTAAGGACGGACTTTGTAATGGCACTAGATTGATGGTTGTAAGGTGTGCTTCTCGAATTATTGAGGCTCTGATTTTATCCGGAGAAAAGTTCAGCAATTTGGCCTTCATACCGAGAATAACCTTGATCCCATCGTCTTCAGAATTCCCTTTTCGAACAACGAGACGCCAATTCCCTATACGATTGGCATATGCTTTGACTATCAATAAATCACAAGGACAATCTGTGAAATTTGTAGGAGTTGATTTGCGTACCGCAGTGTTTAGTCATGGTCAACTATATGTGGCGTTATCTAGATGCACATCTTTTGATCGTATCAGCGTCCTTCTTTCCAAAGTTGAATTGGATTCCACGACAAAATATTGTTTATCCCAAAGTGTTGTTATAAACTATGTAGTAGCAAAATCACTACTTCGGATGAGGGTACGTTGTTCAAAATAAATTTCTCTATTTCAGTTGGTAACTTTTCAAATGAATTTATTATTTAAGTTTACTTATATAGGATTCGTTTGAAAATGCAATGGAGTTGAGGAGGATTAACATGAATACATTACTTCGATGTCATTGTAAAGAGGTAACTTCAAAGCTTGGTAGAGGGCACCATCACCAACATCAGCAGTATATGGCAACCACTAAATTTCAACTAAGCTTCTATTATTGGACTTTGGAGTTTATGTTGCTTTTTTTATTCTAAATATGTATGTATGGGTTTTCGATTTTGATTTTTCTGCATCTATCATGATTCTGAAGTCTGAGCCATTAATGTCATTCCACTAAGTACCACACATCAGAGGGTAGTTGCTCTTTATAGTATAAGCTGCAAGCTGGGGTGTTTGGAATTTTTGAGTTCTAAATGGCCCTAACACAAATCTAAGGATGAAAATTTTGGCGAGCTATTACTTTTGTTATTTGTCTTTCAAAGATGCTCACTTTGTATTTTTTAAAATGCATGTTTGATAGAGTAAAAATAGGGGAGAGTGAATTAATTCTTTATGCCCCTTTTTTTGTGTAGCATAATTAATTTTTGGATAGACTTTGTGGTTCGACACTGCGAGGACATGCGACACGACAAGAACACGTGGAGATATGTCTGGACACGCCACATGAGGTATCCATTACCAAGAGAAATGCTGGGGACACGGCAAAGTGAAGTTAACACTTTTTAAAAGCTTTACTAGGATAACATATGTATCTTAAAAAGTATTATCATTGGGAGTTTAATTGTTGTCGACTTTGTTCATCTTTCGTTTGAATGGTATTTTTTGATTAGATCACTACAGGACAAGCACATCCCTTTCCCTAGGTAACAATATGATCAAATCATTACAGGACTAGCACAATCCTTTCCCTCACTCTCTCCCCTATCGCCAAGCGTATGATCAAAACGTGTTGCGCCGTGCCTTCAGACACGGGCATATACTAGTGAATAAATGAAATGGGGTATAAAAGATGGGTTTGGACTAGCCTAAGGGTATTAGCCTACGGACACTTATGTGTTGTCTAAATACGAGGGAATTAGGGAGGAAAATGGGGAATTGGTTTCACCAACTATGTTCTGCCCAAAAAAAGAAAAGCAATTGGGGAAATGTTGGGTTGAAAGAAAATGCTCCGGTGCAACACTTACGTGCACTAAGAAAAAAAATTACTTGTCGGACGAGCGCGCACACAAACGATTACGGAATAAAATTTGGGTGATGACATAAATAAGTTTTCACATTAAAACGAAAGATGAACAAAATTTGGGTGATGACATAAATTTGGGTGATGAGCAAAATAATATTTTTTTTTGAAAATTTATTATTTATTAAAAATACCGAGTGTTTACAAAAACATATTTTGACCTTATGGCTCAACGACTCCAAAAAGAATTTCTACTGAAGACTACTATTATATTGGCCTCCTTTCCTAAATTATTTACCGTGCCCTGAATCCTCTTCTCTCGCCACTGTTCCCAAAAAAAAAAAAAACACTCTTCTCTCGCCCGCGTATACATTCTGCATAAAATTTCCTCGTCACCGCTGTGTTTCGTGCAACTCTCTCTCTTTAGATTTTATTTTATTTTATTTTATTTTATTTCACTAGACTCTTTCGTCTGTGTGTGTTCTTCGGATACGGATATATCCCATCCCTGTTTCGTAAAATTGGAGTTAGTTGACGCAGAAAGAAAGTTGAGTTTTATGGCGGCGTATTCCGAAGAGCGAAGAGACGAATCGGGCAAGGAAATGCTACATAAAACCAAGGTGATACAATTCTTAGGACGCACCACGCCAATCATCCTTCAGAACGACAATGGCCCCTGCCCTCTCCTCGCTATATGTAAATGAATCCCTCTCTATTTCTTCTAGGGTTTTCTGTCTCCTTTTCTAAGTATTCCTTTTCACCAATTGGATTGATCGTCCATGATTCCTGATTCAATTTCAAAGATTATCATATGCTGTGTCTCATGGAAGTAGTTAATTATTCGTCTTTACCGGAAGTAGTTAATTATTCGTCTTTTCTATTCTTCATGTTGATTCCAATATGAATGATTATATGCCGTGTGGTATGAGCACTGTGCAATCAGAAGTCTAGGTCTTTCTTGTTCTTGATCTCAGTATAGCACTACAAGTATGTTGCGATTTTGAAGGACTTAGGTTTCCTTTAATCTAACAGTTAGTGCACTGGAATGTTTTCGTTAATCTACGAATGAATAAGACAGCTCACCATTATGATGGATTATGTGTTTTCCTTTGTGTGTGCGCGCACGTGGGTCCATTCCGTATTGAATGCTTGTGAATTGATTAGATAGTAAGTTTTGATGGTTAAGCTTTTCTTAGTTCCATTATATATTTATGAATATTTGTTCAGAATCAGCATAATAGTGTCTTGCAATCATGTCAACGTTTCTTATTGGATTGTTTTTTACCTTTTAAATTCATTTATCAAGAAATAGTCATTTAAATGGTTGTGTCTCTGCGATTCGAAAGTCAATCTGAAAGATGATGCAGTGACTGATGAATTGCGTGAATTGAGAATTCTAGGTCTTTATTGTTCTTGATTTTCAGAATAAGAGTTTGAACTTTGCTATAAAGTGTTGAAGAATACATTTCTCAGTCTATAAATGTGGAAGGAGAGAGATTTTGTAACGATGAAATATGTGTTTTTTTGCCATGTTGAATGTCTCTGGCATGGTTTGGCAGTAAGATAGATGGTTAGGGTTTCATAATGAAGAAACGGTAGTTGGAATAATCTAATTTTCGAAGGATTATGTGGCCCGTAAATTAGTACTGAATTATAATATTAAACGGCTGAATTTAGGTTTCGTAATTCCACAATTGACTTCCAAAACAGTGTAATGTTGCCTTGTGGCTGATTAGGAATATTTTTGTTTTGCTGAATGTTCACGAGTTGGTTTGACTGGAATTTTTAGTGATGATGTAATTCCTCTTTCCTTTAAATTGATTAGGTCACTTGTGTGTTTATTGCATTTTTTTTTGGTGTTGACACATTGCCAATCATATCAATGCTTCTTAATGGGATTATTTTGCTTATAGTAAAGCAAAAATGGTTACAATTATTGTTTATGACCCAAAATTCAAAGTGATTACGCTGTAAGTACTGAACTATGTGAAATTGAGAATTCTAATGGATCTTCGTTCTTGATTTTTATTGCAAGAGTTGGGAGCTGTTTTTTGTGGTTAAAGGATTTAGGTTTCGTAATCCAATGTTAATGCAACTATGGGATGTAGGAGTGGGAAGAGTACCTGAGGTCGCCCTCCGGGTATATGGCGGTTGCTACAATGGTGCTCGAGACCACCGGAGGTGGAGGTGGAGGTGGAGGTGGAGGTGGAGGAGGAGAGAGCTCGGGACGGACTTAGAGAGAGAGAGGGATGGCAGTGGAGAGTATGTGTCTTAACTAGAGGGTAGATAGTAGATAGATGTCTTGAATGCTTGTTGAATGCTTCTTATATACGAGCCTTGGAGATGAGAGAGAGCCTGGTGTGAGACTCCTCCCCATTGGTGGGCAGAGTGGAGGTTGTCATACTCTCCTCTTTAGTCCTAAGTCAGGCCTTGGAGCTTGTAATCAAGGAACCAATAGAGGCTATTTCGGTGATACATGGAGACCCGTATCAGTGTTTTAAATGGCGAAAGGCGCATCGAGGCGCAACGGTCCCTTGGGGCTTTAGTGCAAGGTG
Source organism: Rhododendron vialii (assembly GCF_030253575.1). Classification (NCBI taxonomy): domain Eukaryota; kingdom Viridiplantae; phylum Streptophyta; class Magnoliopsida; order Ericales; family Ericaceae; genus Rhododendron; species Rhododendron vialii. The sequence continues at coordinate 2,418,315 of NC_080567.1, forward strand.
CGGCGCACGCTTTATTGACGCGAAGCGCAAGAAAAAAAATTCTTCACAACGAGGTAAATTTTATTAGAACTAGTTTTCAATACAAACAAACACTTGTAAAACTTTCAAATGTCATAAAACATAACATGTTAATGGTTAAACGAAAGTACCAAACACCAAACATAACATATCATCCATGAAAAGCTAACATAATAATGTTTAGCCTTAGAGACATAACAAAAGGATTAAAGGCAATTAAATCTGGAGGCATGCATAGGCATTATTATTGAGTGGATCAACCTTTTCGTAATACTTCCAACCAGGGTCCTTTTTGTTAAAATTTTCAGATGTCATCTAAAAATAACAAGTACAAATAAATATGACAAACTGCACAAATACTTCAAACAGAGCTGGAAACGAAAAAAAAAAAAAAAGCAGGTGAGCGTGACTAGAAAAAGAAAAGGGGGTCCTGTTGCTGGAAAAAAAGAAAAAGAAAAAGAAAAAGAAAAAGAAAAGGGGGTTGTGACTGGAAAAAAAGAAAAACAAAAAAAAGGAGGGTCCTGCCGTTTTGGACAGTCGGTGAAAATAGAAAGAAAAGGAGGAAGAAGAAGGTGAGAGGAGGAGGAGGAGGAGGAGGAGGAAGAAAAAGAAGAGAAGAAGCAACAGACGTGGGACGGTGAGAGGAGGAGGAGGAGGAGGAGGAAGAAGTAGTAGTAGCTGTTACCTGGAGACTGGAGAAGACGATCGGAGATGGAGAGGGAGACCAGAGAAGAAGAAGCTGCTACTCCTCGTTGCTCGAGACTCTGAATCATTGAAGAGGCTGTTGCTCGATCTGGTTTGTCGATTGAATAGGGCTCCCATTGATTTAAAGGAAGAAATTATTCAGTGCATCACGAACGTGAGATCAATTTTTACCCCAGAGCAAAAGGCGTGCGCCTCAGCGCCTTTCTTGCGCTTTTGTGTTCTGTGCTATAGCCCACAGTTCCGAAGCGCAAACCTTGTGCTGCGCTGCGCCTCGCGCTATAGCGCGCGCTTCGTGCGCTTTTAAAATCACTGACCCGTATCATCTGCCAAGTTAGGCGAGGTATGATACGGGCTCCGAGGCGCCAGGCGGTAGGTATGATACTTCTTCTGAGATGTCAGATAGCGGTCAATGCCTCCTCTCTCTTTAGGACCGGTCAAATTAGAGCTCGCCAGAGGCAAGCTTGTCCTCCTTGACAAACCCCTTACTCTAGCCTCCAAACCACGTTCCTCCTTAGGTCCCAAGCGAGGTACTTAGGCCCTGCTCCCGGCCTAGGATGGTGTATAGAGTCGCCTTTAGATATTTCGGAGTCTTCAAAGTGTTAAGTAGGAGGTGAGGTACCCGGAGGTGACCTCACCCCTCCATCGGTGAGGAGTTCCTGGAGGAGGCCTTGCTTCTCCGGAGGCGGAGTTTGTGGAGGAAGCTTGCTTTGGCGGAGGCAAGGTTCGTGGAGGAGGTATTGCTCCTTCGAAGACATAGTTTTTGGAGGAAGTCTCCTCTTGGGCGGAATGTATAATTTGTGGAGTAATTTTCACTTTGGCGGAGGCAAGGTTCGTGGAGGAAGCCTTGCTTCTCCCGGAGGTGAGGATCGTGGAGGAAGGCTTGCTCCTGGGAGTTAGTATTGTGGAGGAGGCTTTGCTCCTCCTAGAGGTGAGCATTGTTGAGGGGGCCTTGCTCCTCTTGGAGGTGAACTTTGTGGGGGAGGCCTTGCTCCTCCTGGAGGTGGATCTTGTGGAGGAGGCCTGCTCCTCCTAGAGGTGGATATTGTGGAGGAGGCCTGCTCCTCCTGGAGGTGGATCTTGTGGAGGAGGCCTTGCTCCTCTTGCAGGTGGATATTGTGGAGGAGGCTTGCTCCTCCTGCAGGTGGATATTGTGGAGGAGGCTTGCTCCTCCTGGAGGTAGATCTTGTGGATGAGGCTTGCTCCTCCTAGAGATGACTATTGTGGAAGAGGCCTTGCTCCTCCCGGAGGTGGTCATCGGCGGGGTTCTTGGAGAAGGTGCATCCGGTTGTGGGGTGTATCGTATACGCACATTATTGTCCCCTTGCGCTCATACACTCATGTCACGAGGCGAGTGTGTGCGGGCATAATCAGACTATGGAGGAACCTTGTTCCTCCCAGGATGGGTCGCCGGAAGAGCTTATGGAGGATGCGCATCCGGATGTGAGATGTATCGTATACCCACAACAACCCAAAATATCCATTGAGAAATGTAGGAGATAAATCCCAAAAGGGATACAAAAGAGTCTAGCTCTTGATATTCTATTTGTGGAAAATGACAAGACTACCAAGGAAAGAAAACCTAGGCTAATATATGGTTAGCTAGGTACAAACACTTAAAGCACTAAAGAACATAAAGACAATAGTACCCGTATTACGTACTACATGAGACTAAGGATACCTACTATAATGCTAACGACAAAATAAAAGTGACGGCATCAGGACGCCCCGACTAAAAAGAACCTGTCCTCAAGTTAGGGAGTACTTGTTCAACACAACATGACCCTTATTTCACATCCAATCTTAAACATGAGCTTGTTTTTGTGCACGTCCACTTGGCATGTCTTCAATGAGGTAAAGCTACATCAAAGTATTTTCCGACACGTCATCCCAAAAATTCCTTGACCCTTCACCATTTAAAGATTCAAAGACGAGACACACCGTACCCTAGACTTTCTTGAGTGAGGACCACTCGTAAGGGATCTTCAAATTGTCCCGTGAAGCCTAGTTTAGTCACAAATTCACCACAAACTTGTATATCATGCATCGGGGGCAACGTGGAAGGCATAACGTCAAACAATCCTCACCTTTTGGCTCTGCAAGGTCTTCAAGGGTTTGTGGATTTTCCACAACCTTAAAACTTCCATGGCTTTCTTGTACCACTTGCTTAACAGCTTCAAGCCCTTCTTATTCCTTAACATCATCAAGATACTCGTCATAGATAGGGAGATCTTCAAAGTCATGCCCAAATTCTTCCTTCGTTGTCAACTCTTGAGAAAACACAATATCATCCTCCTTCAAGAGCTTGGTGATGGTTTCGGGACATCCGACACACCCAAATTCATTGTTGGAATCAACACTACAACACCAACGGATTCAACACTTGAGAAATTCCTTAGAAGCGAAGAAGTTAGGGCAATGAGATTTTGTTGTTGCCTTCTCCTTCATAGGTAACAAAGTAACTTGTTGCTCATCCTTATGCACGGTGTAGGTATTGCTCTTCCCATTATGAAGAGTATCGCGGTTATATTGTCACGGACTGCCAAGTAAGATATGACAAGCATACATAGGTACCACATCACACCAAGCTTCATCAAAGAACTTTTACCGGATGGAGAAGGCACCAAACACCTCTTGTTCACCTTGATTTCGTTTTCCTTTTTGAACCAAGAAAGAGCATAAGGATGGGGATGCGCCTCCTCTTCGAGTTGAAGCTTGTCAACCACCTCTTGAGATACCATATTTTCACAACTCCACTATCAATGATCATATTGCTAACATGTCCTCCTATGTGGCAAGTAGTGTAGAATTTGTTAGTGTGCAACGAATCTTCATCACTATCTTGCTGAGGTGTAAGGAGTCTTCTTGATCATGAGTTGAAGGCCCACTTTCTCTTCAAAGTCCCCACCAATCGCTTTGCATGCGACTTCATCATACACCGGAACATCATTGTAATTTTTCTTCACTTCTCACTACAAAGTGCTTTGTTATGACTTATGGATGACTTTTGACAATCCGAAGACTTATGCCTCGGCTCCCCAAACTTAAGCATTTGAATCCCCCACTTTGGGGTTGGTTTTGAGCCCCCAAAACACCGAATTGGGGCAGATTTTGAGCAGGGGCTGAAGCTTTATCCCCACGATTTTGATCATCAAATCCGGGAGGACCACCTTGGCCACCACTAGAAGAAGAACTACTTTAGAATAGGAGTAGAAGGGCTGCCCGAACTTGGAACCTCTTTGATATTGCTGCTCGGATCTCATGAACTTCCTCTTTTCTTGCCTTTCGGCCACCAAGGCCTGATTATAAGCTTTTGACACCATCCACAAGGGTTGTAGGTCAAGGACCTCTTGGCTTGTGGGTACACCCACTAATGTACCTCGAAACCATTTGATTCACTTTAATTCAACTCAACTCTAGCAACTAGTTGATGGAAGGCCTTCGTATACTCATCAACACTTCCATTTTGTTTGAGGTTGTGCAAGCTCTTGAAGAGGTTTTGCGTATGGTTGCAAGGCAAGAATTACTCATTGAGTTTCTTATTCTTTTTCTCCCATTCTCTAATCTTCTCCTTTTAAGCTGCAACTCCTCCCACCTAGTGGAGCCCTTCCTTTGAGACGGATAGCTACTAACTTCGCCATAATCAAACACTCTTTCAACGGTATTCAACTACAAATTCAACCAAGTTAAGACTTCCATTGAACTTGAGAAGTTTAATCTTGATGTTGTTCTCCCACTTGTAAGGAAAGTGAGCGGGAGGTGGCGTGCGCTAATTTGGATCACCAAACGAGTTGTCAAAGTGACTTAAAGAGTCCTCGGACTCTCCACAACCCTTGCTGAACACTTGCAAGTGTTGTATCATCGCCCTTAGGGTAGCATTTTCTTGTCTCAACTCTTCCCTCTTGTTGGCTGTATATATTTAAATTACGAAGGAAAATAATTTAGGTAGCTAGTTTAGGAATCTGTGTATTTGATTATGTGTATTTCCTTATTTCAAGATTTTGTTTCCTTAGTTGATAGGTAGCTTGTATTATAAATTGACCTCCAATGGGAGAAGAATAAACATTGAGAAATTCGTTCAACATGGTATCAGAGCGGGTTAAGAAACCCTAATATTTTTCTTTTTCTTTTTCTCGTCTCTCTCATACTAGAAAGCAGAAACCCTCGTACCTTTCTTTCGTTTCTCTGAATCTAATTTTGTTCCAACCCTAAACAGAACCCTAGCCACTGTTGGGGTATCTCTCACTCATTGTCTCTCGCAGTCGCTGTCTCTCTCGCTGTTACTGTATCTCTCCATCTCCGACAACATTCGATGACCTTGCCAGAGCCTCCTCTACCTCCAACGACCCTCGCCAGAGCTTCTTCCTCCTTCACCGGACACTTGCAGGACTGTAGCAACTCCGGAGATCAGTTTTTGATGTAGATCTGTGATTCGTTTGCAGCTACTGCTCTCTGTTTGCATCTGAAACTTACTGGGTCAGAATATTTGAGGCTGTTCGAAACCCCATCTCTCTGATTCTACACCTTGGAGGTATCTTTAATCCTATTTATCTTTGGTTGTCTTCCTTTTTACATCATGGGTGATAAAAACAAGGAAAACAAGGATAAATCAGGAGGATCATCAGATGCTATTCGGCAGAATTTTTATAATCGGACTCTCACTACTATTAAACTAAATGGATCCAACTATCTCCCATGGTCTCGGGTTGTATCTGTTTCTCTCCGCGCGAGTGAGGAGACCTCTTTTATTATAGTCCACCATCTTCTGATCCCACTTGGGGCACACACGATGCCCATATTATGACTTTATTAAACCTGATATTTTTAATAATGTGGCTTGCTTAGAGACTTCCAAAGCCATTTGGGATACTATTCGTATATTATATTCCTCTGATCAGAATCTCTCTCGTATTTATCAGATTTATCAGAACATTTTCTCCCTTCAACAAGGAGAAGGCCCGGTGGAGGAATATTTTTCAAAATTGAAAGGTATGTGGGATGAGTTAAACATCTATCAACCCTTAACCATAGATCTGGCGACTCAGCAAAAATACAGGAATGAGTTTCAGGTTGCTAAGTTTCTCTCTGGTCTCAAATCAGATCTTGCTCCAGTTAGCTCCAATATTTTATCTGGCCAGGATATTCCTTCTATTGGTGAAGCCTTTGCTCGTGTTCGTAGGGCAGCCACTCATCATTCTACTCTAGAGAGTGCTCCTCGCTCTGCTCTTGCTGCTCTTAGTGCTCGCTATATCCCATCCTCTGGGAACTCTGTGAGTTATAACCGCGGTCATACTGGTTCTTCTGACCGTGGTGGCCGTCGCGGTGGTCGCGGTACTAAGAAGTGCACTCACTGTAATCGCACTAATCATATTGTTGATTTCTGTTGGAAACTTCATGGCAAACCTGCATGGGCTAATCAAGCTATGGTTGAGGGGGAGCCATCTGAGTCTGTTCCTTCAGATCAGATCACTATTTCTAAATCTGAGTATGATTCTATGATCCAACGAGCACCTGCATCTTCTTCCTCCACTGCCAATGTTGTCTATTCAGGTAACACATGTCTTCATTCCTCCTCCCATGCACCTTGGGTTCTCGATTCTGGAGCCACTGACCATATGACTGGTAATTTGTCCCTCTTATCTGATGTTATTTCTCCTTCTGCTCCTTCCTATGTTACTGTTGCTAATGGAACAAAAACTCAAGTGCATGGCATCGGCACATATCGTACTTCTGGTCTCACTTTTACTTTCGTTTTATATTTACCCGGCTTTCCTTTTAACTTACTATCCATTCAAAAACTCACCCACAATTCCCAATGTTCAAGTAACCTTCTATTCCTCTCATTGTGAATTTCAGGATCTCAAGACGTAGAGGATGATTGGTGGGGGATATGAGAAGAATGGCCTTTACTACTTCCAGTCGTCTAGTTCCTCGGATCCATTTGCTCTTCATTCTACCACAACACCATATCGGTGGCATTGTCGTCTAGGGCACCCGTCATTTGTTAACCTTAGATCTTTAATTCCATCTTTACCTGATTTTTCTACTTTTAATTGTGAAACTTGTGAACTTTGTAAACATCAGAGAGTTACTTTTTCTCCTCGCACTGATTCACCTAGTTTGCACCCTTTTGCTCTTGTTCACTCTGATATTTGGGGACCCTCTCGGATCATTGGTTTATGTGGCTCTTGGTATTTTGTTACTTTTATTGATGATTTTTATCGTTTAACTTGGATTTATGTACTTACAGCTCGATCGCAAATCTTTACTGTGTTTCAGTACCCCACAACAAAATGGTATTGCTGAATGAAAAAATGGTCCTGTCTTGGCCATTGCTCGTGCTCTCATGATCCACATGCATGTGCCAAAATATTTTTGGGGAGATGCAATTCTTACTGCTGGGTACCTTTTAAATAGAATGCCGATTCGTGTTTTACGGGGTAAATCCCCTTTTCAAGTCATGTTTCCTGATAAGAATCCCTTTCCTCTTCCCCCAAATTTTTTTGGCTGTGTTGCATTTGTTCACAACTTGCATCCTGATCCTCGCTCTCATAAATGTATCTTTCTTGGTTACTCATGAACACAAAAGGGATATAGGTGTTATAGTCCTACACTACGTAAGCATTTTGTTAGTGCCGATGTCACCTTTTTTTGAGACGGTTCCCTATTATTCTCAAGAGAGCACTCACTTACAGGATCCCTTAATCAATACTCCGGTACTTCCTGATATTGCTAGACCCCCGGTTACCCATGTCTATGTTCGCCGCCCTCCGGCTATTTGCCAGTGGATTCTCCTCATTCTCCCCCACCGCTTCCTCCGCCGTCTATAGATCCACCTTCAGTTTCTTCTCTTGACCTACCCATTGCAGTGCGAAAGGGTACGTGTACTTGTACATCTTATCCTATTTCTCACTTTGTTTCATATAATCGTTTATCCTCCTTGTTTCACGCTTTTTCTGTATCACTCTATTCTGTTAGTATTCCCAAATCGTATCAGGAAGCTCTTCCTCATCCTGGTTGGCATTCGGCAATGCAAGAAGAGATGCGTGCTCTGGATTTGAATCATACTTGGGATTTGGTTTCCCAGCCTTCTGGGGCTCATATTGTTGGTTGCCGATGGGTTTTTACTGTCAAACATAATCCCGATGGCACCGTTGATCATCTTAAAGCTTGCCTCGTGGCCAAAGGTTTTACTCAGACCTATGGCATTGATTATACCAAGACATTCTCTCCGGTGGCCAAACTCAACTCTATTCGTGTTATTATATCTCTCGCTGCTAATCTTGATTGGCCGCTTCATCAACTGGATGTCAAGAATGCGTTTTTGCATGGGGATTTGTCTGAGACTGTTTATATGGCTCAACCGCCCGGGTTTGAGTCCAAGGGGGAGAGTGTTTGTCAACTTCGTAAAACTATATATGGCCTCAAACAGTCTCCTCGTGCTTGATTTGATAAGTTCAGCAATTTTGTTGTTGCTCATGGCATGATTTGAAGTAAGGCTGATCACTCTGTGTTCTTTAAAAGGACCGATCGTGGGATTGTGATTCTGGTCGTTTATGTGGATGATATTGTCATCACTGGCAGTGATAGTATTGGAATTCAAAGCTTGATTCGTCACCACTGCTCTAGTTTTCTTACTAAAGATCTGGGCAAGCTTCGGTACTTTCTTGGTATTGAGGTTGCTCGATCCAAAGTAGGCATCAGTTTGTCTCAAAGGAAGTACACTCTTGATCTTTTGAGAGATACAAGATATCTTGGTTCCAAACCTATCACCACTCCTATGGATACTAATTTAAAGTTACTTCCTAACGATGGTGAGTTGATTGATGATCCTGAAGCTTATCGGAGACTTATAGGTAGACTTATCTACCTTTTTTTGGGTAAATAGACTTATCTACCTTACGATTACTCGACCTGATATTTCCTATGCATTCAGTGTGGTTAGTCAAGACTCATCCTCGTCTTCCTCATATGGAGGCAGCCATTCGTATCCTGAAGTATCTTAAAAATGCTCCAGGACGTGGACTTCTTTATCGATCATTTGGTCATCTTCGCATCGAGGGATATACCGAAGCTGATTGGGCAGGCTCTCCTGCAGACCGTTGATCCACCACTAGCTTTTGTACTTTTATTGGTGGTAACCTCGTTACTTGGAAAAGTAAAAAGCAGTCAGTTGTTGCTCGTTCTAGTGCTGAGGCTGAGTATTGAGCTATGGCGCAAACAACATGTGAACTCACTTGGCTACGCACTCTTATACGTGAATTCGGGATTCCAGTACACGATCCTACTCCTCTCTATTGCGATAATCAGGCTGCTATTCATATAGCTAACAACCCAGTATTTCATGAGCGAACTAAACACATCGAGGTTGACTGTCACTTCATTCGATCAAAAGTGGAGTCTAAGGAGATTACTACTTTCGTTCCTTCGGGGTCTCAACTCGCAAATATTTTCACCAAAGCTCTTCCCAAAGCTACCATTGATTCTATATGTTGCAAGCTGGGTGTACATGATATATACTCTCCAACTTGAGGGGGAGTGTTGGCTATATATATTTAAAGAGTGTTGCTATATGTACCGACCACGGGGAGGGAAAACGTACCGACGGCCGCCGGCGGGCCGTCTCCGGCCACCGGACGGTCGATCCGAGCCGTTCAAAAATTCTAAAAAATAAAACCGAGGGGGTCAACGCGGGAATCAAGGGCATCCGAGGTGTTTAGGGTGCTTGATCAAAGCACCCTTTTTTCGTGTATATATGTGTGTGTACATATATACACGAAAAAAGGGTGCTTTGATCAAGCACCCTAAACACCTCGGATGCCCTTGATTCCCGCGTAGACCCCCTCGGTTTTATTTTTTAGAATTTTTGAACGGCTCGGATCGGCCGTCCGGTGGCCGGAGACGGCCCGCCGGCGGCCGTCGGTACGTTTTCTCTCCCCCAATGGTCGGTACTCATAGATTTTTCGATATTTAAATTAGGAAGGAAAATAATTTAGGTAGCTAGTTTAGGAATCTGTATATTTGATTATGTGTATTTCCTTATTTCAAGATTTTGTTTCCTTAGTTGATAGGTACCTTGTATTATAAATTGACCTCCAATGGGAGAAGAATAAACATTGAGAAATTCGTTCAACACCTCTCATGGTTTTGGTTGCCATGCTCATTCTCTTTGCCATTATTCACTGCAATCCTCTACCTCTACCTCTATGAGCCATTACAATACCAAAATCAACCCCAAATAATAAACACCCAGTCAACTCGGGACTCCAAACCACCACGAATCGTGAGCAATCAACACAAACAATCCCAAATAGTGACAAACCCACAACAAATCACAAGAAACCAAAGCAAATAGCAACGAACAAGAAAAACCTAAATGAAATTGAACCTATAACACTTGTTTGAGTGCCGAAAAAGTAGATCGAAAGGTCTAGGATACAGTTTCGAGTGCTGAAAATGGTCAGAACACTTGATTCGAGTACCGGCGACCTGATCCGAGTACTGAACTTGTACTTTGCAGGTCTCTAGAGTGGCGAAATGGGTGGGTCAAATGTGAAGTAGGTAGATCGGGGCTTCTCGAGCGCCGAAATGGCTGGAAAAGTTGAGATTGAGCTTCGAAATGGGTTTGTTATTCGAAATGGGAAAATCAGCTCCAAAAATGGTCAATCTGTGGGTTTTAAGGGTTGAAATCGAGATTTGGGGTCTTGGGACAGGTAGATTCATGAATTTTGAGTGGATTGGGGCTCTGGCAAGGTTTTATGGTTCCGGCGAGTTTTCCTGTGAGATTTGGGTTTCCGGTGAGGTTTCTGGTGGGATGAGTGGTTAGGATCTGAGCCTAGATGTTCTGATACCAAATAATGCAACCTAAAATATCCTTTGAGAAATGTAGAGAGAGAGAAACTCCCAAAAGGGATACGAAAGAGTCTGCCTTTAGATATTCTATCTTTTGAAAATGATAAAACTACCAAGGAAAGAAAACCTAGGCCAATATATATGGCTAGCTAGGCACAAACACTTAAAGCACTAAACATAAATACAATAGTAGCCCTATTACATACTACACTATGAGGATAAGGATACCTACTATAATGGTAATGACATAGTAAAAGTGACTGCATCAAACGGTTAGCTGTGTGATAGAGTGTCATAGTTTCCTTGACTTGAATTTGAAGATTAGAAAACATGTTAATGATGGATTATATGTTTCTTTTCAAGTATTTTTTAAGTATTGAATGTTTATGAGTTGATTTTATTGTAAGTATTGATGGTTAAGGTTTCCTTTCTTCCTTTGAATTTTCCTGATTATGTTTTGATGCTAGTGCTATGTTTTGATGATCAAGATGTACCTTCTTGGATAGGTAATGTTCTCCTATTAAAGAACAACTTGAGTTTAAGTCCAGACATTACAGAGGTGTCGCAGGAGAAGTTGCTCTCACTTGTTGCGGAGCGGCTAATAGATTCGAACAGTAATGTGAATGTAATCCTCTGTTCTTTCGTAAATTTAAGTGCTGTTTGGTTATTAGGTTCATACTATGGAAAAGAAAATGCTACAATTTGAGGCAAGTTGCTTGTTTTTTTCTTTTGTTCGTTTACAATATTGTGTTTTCTGTGTCTCATGTCTGTTGAGAAACGCACCGAAAAAAAAAATGCTCTCTTCATTGTTTTGTGTGAATTTTGACTCTTTTTAATTGGGGTACAGAGCAAAGATGCTGAGTACGCTCAAAACCAACAGCAGAACATCGCTGATGCAATTGATTTGCTTCCTCGCCTTGCTACTGGAATTGACGTAAACATAAAATTTTTGAGGTTAAATTTCCAAAAAAAATTCGGTAGTGGCCATCCATCATCTTGCAATTTACAGTCCAATAATAGTTTTGATGTAGCGTTTAACCTCGTCCATTTCTATTACTATTTGTGATCACAACACTTGAAATTTTTTGCAGGATTCATGATTTTGAGTTTACTCCTGAGTGTGCCATATTTGATCTTTTGGATATTCCACTATATCATGGTTGGATAGTTGATCCCCAGGTATGTTCCTTCGGTACTCAAAAACGCCAAGTTAGATCATATCCTTCACATACAAAGAACTTTTTGTCTCTTAATTTTGTTTTTCTTCAAATATTTTGGGATGAAGGGGGTCGACTTGTTACCTTCTCTTCTCACTTAAGTGGATTTGATTTTGTGTGTTTAATATTGTGTTTCTCTCTATTTGGCCTCATGCCTCATAAGGACTTGCCCACTAGACTTTTAAGCGCATAGCCTCACTAAGTTCTATAACACTGTGTTTATAAAGCTTGTTACCTTTGGTCCTATCCATGCCTAAGAAGAAAACTATGGTAAACTGCGCCAGAGTCCTTGATGGTCGATGCTCTAGTTGATGTGAATTAGAGTTCTTAGTTTCTATGTACTCCCCTCTTACTTATAGGAAGTAGGAACGTCCTATTGGGGTGGCGAATCCACCTAAGAACCTTGCTCCCGTGTTCTCATGTCAGATTCTCCTTGGAAACTCGCTCCCATTGGGAAATGAATCCTCACAAAACTAGGATGGAACCTCTTAGCAGTACCCTTAAGAAACAAAGTAAAAGATACCAAGCAAGAAATCATATGAAGTAATGATAAGATACTAGAAAAATATTAAGAGGAAATTATAATAAACCCCCTCAAACTATCACCCCGACACACTTTGCCCCCATTAAACTTTTGAATCCAACACTTAACCCCCTTTATCTATGAATCGATTTGCACCTAAGGCCTGCCGTTTGCAATCTGTTACTGTTTTGGATGGAACTTGGTGACACAGTGACTGAACTCAAATATGGGACTATTTTGCCCTCATTTGACCTTTTTGGATGAAAAGCCCTAGTAATTAGTAAAGAACGGATCTCTCTTCCATCACTCTTTCGCTCGAGTGACAGTGCTGAGACAGTGGGGAGGTAGACGGAGCTGAATCCGGGTGATGATGTAGTAGAGGTAGTCGGTGTGGGGGAGGTCGCGGTGGCGGTGGCGGTGGCGTTGGGGAAGGCCGTAGATGGGTTGGCCGGTTGAATTGACAACTGCGATCCCAATTAGCACATCACCCAGACCCACAACAAACCATCCTCTTCAAGAGCTGTAGTGACGATGCCAGAGCTTTCCTCGCCACTGCTTCCCGCATCGTCGCCGCTGCTGTTCACCGCATCAAGCTTTCCTTGCAATCGTTTCCCGCATCATTGCTGGAGCCCTCACAACCACCTCAACCAATAGATCTGCTGATCGGCATCTCCTTAAGCCATGGTTCGGCTCCTTCTCCCACCGCCATATCCGCTGCCGTTCACCACATCAAGCTTCCTCATGTGACGGCGACAAGTTAGGAGAATAGTTTCATTTCTTTGACACAGACGAGGACTTTGTAGCTGGTGTTGGTGGTGTAGGTGCCGCAAAAGAGGACTTCGTAGATTCCCCCCCCTCTTTCTCCATACATGTGTGTATGTATTTATGTTTGTAATTTGATGTTGAAGGTGAATATGTAAAGGAATAAGCACTTCTTCTTCTTCTTCTTGATTTGTGAAAGACTATGCGGCGGGTAGTTTTGGTTGAGAAGGAAGTACATTGAGATTTAGGGTTGACTATGTCGTCCCAATTGCACCTCCATCGTATATGCCGCGGGGTATAAGTGGGATTTCGCTTGCACCATTAATGCCGTCCACTGTTAATTGCAAACAAAAAAAAAATTTAGAGGGGGCATAGTGTAACCGGGTGATAGTTAGAGGGGGCAAAATATAATTTACCAAATATTAACTCAAACTTGCTCAAGTACTTAGTATAAACATGAATATTTACTTACATTCGCTTAAACAATATTTGCAGTTGACACGGATTAAGTATGACATTAGTTTTTGGGCAAAGTATAGATTATTTCCCTATGATTTTGGCTTTTGGCGCATCACCTCCCTAACATTTCGAAATGACCAATTCACCTCGTCATGGTTTCGGACTAATGTGCCACTGTTATGTTTTCCTTCCAAACTCACATACCAATTTTGAGAGTTGGAATGAAAAAACAGATTAAATAAAGTTGAACTTTCATGTGAGAAGACAACAATACCCGTATTCTTCATCTTCCCCAAATAATATAAATCAACGCCCACCATCAACCCTAATCTTAGCCTCTACCACTTTCAAACCTCCAATTAACACCAATCAAACAAATCGAACACAAACCAAGAATCACAATCTAACTTCTACAAACCCAGAATCAGGATTTTTTTTTATAAATAAATTGCAAATAGTTTTTGTAATAAAAAGAACAAAGCAGGTCTCATAGTTATGTATACAGTTAGATATATACTCATACATGACCATTACCCAACCCAAAGACCCAAATTTCCCTCCTCTCTCTCCAAACCTAGAACCAAAACTCCAAACCTAGAACAAAAACTCTCTCTCTCTCTCTCTCTCTTCAATCTGCGATCAGTGACACCCTCGCTGATTAATCGGCGGTGGCCAGATCAAAGAACCGATGGAGGTAAGAATTTGATATATACAACCTTTGTCGTCACATTCGGTGTTCAAGCTCTCAATTTCCTGAATTTTTTTTAGGGTTCTCTGATTTGGTCCAGATATGATTATGGGTTTTCTATGGTTGATTTGGGGGTAAAAAAAAAGTGTAATATTAATTGGAAATTTTAGGTTTTGGACAGTAGGTAATGGCATGAGATGGAAGAAATTGAGGTTAGTTTGCATTTTAGTTTGAAGAATAATTTTCTAACTTAATTTATCCACAGAGTAAAAAATAAGAACCGATTGTCTAACTAAAAGTTTCATGTTGTAAAACATGAGAATGGAGAAAAGAAAAGCAAAAATCAATTATTGTCAAGTAATACGTTTTTGGAATATTTAGAAAGTGATTAAATTTTCAAGTTAGCTACATTAAAAGAGAAGGGAGAGGGGTATGCTAGTCATTTTAAGATCTGCCGTTCACGGAGTTAGCATTGCATTTTAGTTCGAAACCACGAGGAGGTGAATTGGTCATTTCAAAATGTCAGGGAGGTGATGCGCCAAAGGCCTTAACCATAGGGAGGTAATCTATACTTTGCCCTTATTTTTTTGAATTTCATATTTGTATTTTTACGAATTGTCTTATACTCTCCCCCGACAGTGTTCTAAAACGAGGAATTAATCTGCACCAATCCGATTAGGTCCGACTAACGATTAATCGCTGATTACTAATTAATATGCATCGATTAATCCGTTAACCGCTGGAAGGTGGCCGACCGCTTGATTAGCGCTTGGCAATTTTTACAACTTTGCCCCCGGTGCGCCCAAACAAGAGGCTTCTATGATCCTCCGCCCCCATCCGGCTCCTGCCCCTGCAATGTGCAACTAAGCTACCTCTTCTATGTATAATTATTGAAGAACTGCAGTTCTAGTGCAGTTAGATGAGACTACATGGCCAGTTTCATATTCGTAGTTATATCTCAATTCTTATGGTCAGTTATATCGACCGTTAGATTCTCTAGGAGCATGGACCATCTGTGAATATTGCATATGTTTGGAGAAAAGGGTCGTTGCAGTTTTGGTCCTATAGGTATTTACTTGAATTACCATTTGCTTTTTGTGATTTTTCTTGTGAAATGTAATGTCCACTAAAAGAAATTAAATGTTATAATCATTATTAAAAGCCAAAAGATTAGGTCAATAATGTCATTTTCAAAACCGTCAAGTTGTAAATGCTTAATTTTTTTCCCCATAAAAAATAGCTTCTTTGTTTAATTTTTTTTGAGAATACAGAGCTTGAATTGGAAGTATGTATATGGTGTTAATTAACCCTAACACATAAGAACTTTATTTATATTATCCAGTGACTTATTACATAACTAACCGATGTGGGACAAAGACTAAACTATTCTAACACTCCCCCTCAAGCTAAAGAATAAATATCAATGAATCATAACTTGTTACATAAAAACTCTTAACATGGTTTAAACAATGGTTTGGTAAAGATATCTGCCAACTGAGCTCCTATAGACGCAAAAGGAGTAGCCAACACACCACCATGACAATCTACTTCAATATCTTTGGTTCTCTCATGAAACACCGGATTCAAAGCGATATGTATTGCTGCCTGATTATTCACAATACATAGGGATGGGTAACTGCACGCCAAACCCCAACTCCTCGAGCAAAGCTCTGCACGATTCTGCTTCAGCACTAGACCATGCAACAATAGTTTGTTTCTTGCTCTTCCATTCCAAGTAACTAGATTGCCATTGACAAAATTACAGTACCCAGTTGTTGACCATCTATCAGATGGCGATCCTACCCAATCAGCATCGGGAAAGGCTTCTACACGCAAATGACCATTTCAACAATAAAATAGATCACGTCCAGGATGAGCCTTAAGATACTTCACGATACAAAGACAAGCTTTCCAATGGGGAAGATGAGGAGCTGACATGTACTGACTTACCATACCGTAAAACGAGATATGAGGCCGTGTATCGGTGAGATAATTCAACTTGTCTACCAAATGACAATAATGGTCTGCATGAGGAAATATCTCCCTCTGATCAACACAAAGTTTGACGTTTGGATCTATAGAAGTCTCCATAGGTAAGAAGTACGAACAAGTTTTATTATTTATAGTAAACGCTAAACAAAATTAGAGCATCACAAACTTCAAATTGACTTCAGTAGTTGATAATTATCTAATTTCAACCCAAGGAGGAAGGCACATCCAAGTAGTCACTCTTCAGGCAGCTAATTATACGAACCATAACGTGCTAAATTAATTTAAGATTAAAAGAATCCTTAGATAAACCTAGGATACATTTGAGGGACCAATGTTCTCCGCAAAAACTAGAGCATGTAGTCAGCTCTAATGTTAGCGTCAATGCCATCATAACCTCAAGTTAGGTACTATTAAGTTGTTTCATACTCAAATATTATACTCTTGGCTCAAAATCAAGTCATTTTTAAATGAACAAGTAAATACCTAGTAGATGTCTTAGTATTCTAATATAGGTGGAAAATGCTCTAATCAATTTTAGAATTCAGGTAATAGAAAAATGGAAAAGACAAATAAAGTACAGGATTCAAACCTTTGAACAAGATAGCCATACATTTCCATATGGGGGACGATTCAACCATTTGGGGCTCATATTTGGTGGGTGGAGACCCATCAATGGTAACCATTTGACCAATCCTAGCATTTCAAGGGGTTGTAACTGAACAACACTACAAGAAATAGTTCATAGTCAGCAATTGCTAGTTATGGAGTAAGAGCAATTAAGAACACAAACGAAATAGTGGTTTGGAACCTCAGCTAGAACATCCTTTTTCAGGTTCTCAGCCTTGTTTATATTTTCTAAAGTTCCTATAAGTTCTGCAGGCCTGGTGGTAGAATTAGGATCAACATTTGCATCCCTTGTGATCTTAATCTTGGCACATAAATTAATTTGCAAAAACCGTATAGTTTCCCCTAGGGGTGCTAATTGAGCCAAACAAGCCAAGCACAACATTGTTCAAGCTTGGCTTGACTCTTTGTTACATGTTTTCAAGCTTGGCTTGAGCTTGAGAACTTTTTGAGACTAATTGTTCAAGCTTGGCTCGAGCTTGAAATTTTGTGTTCGTGATAAGCTTGGCTGGCTTATAAACATAAAATTCAATTACTAGCTACCATATTCATCAAATTAATTATATACCCTCAAAATCAAACTTGTCTTAAGCCCTTGTTCGGTTGTGGGTTTGGAAAATATTTTCCAAATCCAAATCCACTCATTACCTATATTTTCAATCATTACTCTCTCCACTCATTATCCCTATATCCAATCATTAATCTCATTTCTCTCTATCTCTCTCCACTCATTACCTCTATCCCCAATTATTACCTTATTTTCTCTCCTCACTCATTATCTAAAAACCAAACCCAAAAATTGTCCAAACCCACAACCGAACAAGGTTTTTCATCTTAAGCAAAATAAAGAAAACAAACTCTTAATTGCCTCCTAACTAAGTTCTATGATTCATAATAAAAAGATAAATAATGATAAGGCTTCTTCAATGATTCCTATATATATATATATATTTTTTTTTTTTTTGACGAACAAAATGATCCCAGATCAATGATTCCTATTTGAATGCAATAGTATTGTAAAACTGTGAAAGGCAGATTTATATCTCATATTTTAGAATATTTATTAATCTACCGCTATATTTTTAGTATTTATGGAATGACCATTTTGTTCACGAGCTTATTGAGCCAAACACCTATATGCTCAAGCTTGGCTTGAATTAATAAACAAATGAAAAAACATGATTGAGCCTGGCTTATATTTCTAATAAACGAGTTTGAAAAAGCCAAAAGTCGAGCGGAGCTCAAGCCGAGCTCGAGCTGTTTGGTTCGTTTAGCAGCCCTGGCTTCCCCCTACTTGCCAATAAGAACTCCAACCTGCCAAAATCCAGACAGCAATCTCTTAGGAGATGACCACAATTAATGAAAAGCTTGCAAAAGCAGCAGTCACATCATGTGCAATGTTCTAAAAATTGCTAGAATAAGAAATAGCGATAACCAATCAAGAATTTGTGGTCAGGATATGAGACTTTTTGTCAAACACCTTGTAGCCATAGACAACAAATATTCACAATATTTGACCAGATCCAAGAAATTTACGAAGTAAATAATTTACAAAATTATTTGCTGACAATGGTTTCATAAGTTGTGTCCCTTGTCATCTGAACTTTATCTCACAGAGATTAGACAATGTTAGAAGAACCTATAATATGAAACAAAAAGTACACACCGATGAAGCAACTAAAAACTCATAGTAGCTCTCTTTTCTTTATGTTTGAATGCAAAAAATTGTTCATTTACACATTTTATCGAACAATTGTAAGTCATAAAGAAGTGAGTGGTTGATTTTAGGAGTACTCTAGAAATCTATTCCCATTGATATCAGTTGTAGATGGATAGAGGAAACAAAAGACAGAAGCGAACCAATAGGTGTTTCTATGGTTTTGTGTGTAGCCAGTGTCAAGAGAACCTAGGTAAGATTCCACTTTCCCTCATACCTAATGACATCAACATCAACCTATGTATGACTCAATCGACGTTCCCAATTTTCTAGGCCATGATATTTATCAATTTACACATGGAATTTAGGATTAAGAACGAGAATCGAAAAAAATTCAGAATCAAACCTTAACCAGAGAATGGTCCAGTCATGTGACCAAGAAGATCGGCAGAGAGAACGTGAACAGGAGCAGCTTTCATGCTCAACTTTGGTGAGATTGCAAATTAAGAGCTTTTTGCTGAGTTAGGGCTCACCTAGACACAACCAACAATTGGAGGTAGTGAGCAAAAGAGGAAGACATTGAGAAATTGAAACAATGAGAGATCTTACTTGAGAGAGAGTGAGAGAAGATGAATTGTCGAGAAACAAACACAGAGAGAGAGAGACACCACAGGAGAGAGGAATCGACGAGCGAGGCGGAGATACCAGAGCTACAGTGCACAAGAGCTAGGGCAAATTGTTGTGTGTGTTGTGCGTGGGAGAGGGGGGGAAAAAGAGGGAAATTTTGGCTATTGGTAGATGACGTAGTGAACGACGTAGTTTTTGGTCACTTATTTGCCACAGGATATATCCCGTCGCAATTAAACTTTTTGTTGCCATGGGATTTTTTTCCGTGGCAAATACTAGAAAATCCCTATCGCAAATATTGTGGTCGAGCATAGTATACTTTCATGTAGTGATTATGATATCATCCACATACACAATCAACACTATTTTCCTTCGATCTGATTGAATAGAGAAGACAGAATGATCCGAATGAGAGCGATGCATACCAAACTGCAATACAACATCACTAAACCTGCCAAACCAAGCTCGAGGTGATTGCTTAAGACCATAGGGGGCTTTGCAAAGCTGACACATTTGAGAATGCTCCCTTGAGCAACAAACCCAGGAGGTTGCTCTATATACATCTCATTGAGTAGATCGCCGTGTAGAAAGGCATTCTTGACATCCAATTGAAACAATGGCCTACCAAGGTTGGCGGCCATAGAACATCCAATTGAAACAAGGGCCAGCCAAGGTTGGCGGCCACAGAAATAAGAATCCAATCAAAGGTAATTTTGGCCACCAGGGAAAAAGTCTTCGCATAATCAACTCCATACGTTTGGGTATAGCCTTTGGCAACAAGGCATGCCTTGTACCGTTTGACTGTGCCATTTGGATTATACTTGACTGTAAATACCCACCGGCATCCAATAGTAGACTTTCTTGGCGGAAGAGGAACCAACTCCCAAGTGCCATTTTCACGGAGAGCAGACATCTTGCCTCCATTGTTGTCTGCCACTCAGACAAAGAAAGGGCCTTCTGTAAAGTATTAGGTACATGTATAGAGGAAACTGACGAAGTGAAAGCTCAAAGAGAAGGAGATAAGTGATCATAAGAGACGTAGTGATAAGTGAGATGAGTAGTGCAAGCATGAGTACCTTTACGGAGAGCTGTAGGAAGACCGGGTGATGTGGAGGTGGAGATGCAACCGGATCTTGGGACGAAGGAGGCGTGGTGGCTAATACTGATGGGACTGTTAATACTTGCTGCCAACGAACATACACCTGCAAGGGTTGAGGAACAGAAGGAACAACGATAGGAAGTATAGACTCAGCCTCAGGAGTGTTTGTACCCGAGAAGTAGGGTAATGACTCATTAAACGTGACTTCAGCACACACGAAGTGACGACGAAGAGAGGGTGAATAACACTTATACCCTTTCTGAGTGTGCGAATATCCAAGAAATACACACTAGATTGATCCGGGATCAATTTTTTCCCGACCAGGATCCAGTACATGAACATAGCCCGTGCACCCAAACACCTTACGGGTTAAGGAATGGAGAGGATGATTAGGAAATAAAACCATGAGGTATCTGACCACCAAGCACGGTGGATGGCATACGATTGATCAAATAACAAGCTCACAACATCACTCCAATAAGACTTAGGGACCTGCATTTGAATTAACATGGCCCGCATTACTACTGATAAATGCCGGATTTGGCGTTCGACAACTCTATTTTGTTGTGGAGTCCGAGCGCAAGTAAATTGATGAATTATTCCATGTTCAAGAAAGAGCATTTTTAAAATATTCACGCACATTATCTGAACGAAATATACGAATGCAAGTATTAAATTGAATCTTTATTTCTATATAAAATGACTTAAAGATAGAAAGACAACTTTGATCGTTCTTTCATAAGATAAAGATATGTAACACGAGAGAAATCATCAACAAAAATAACATAATATTGAAAATCAGAAACATTGGGAGCATGGATGGGACCCCAAATGTCCAAACGTACTAACTCAAAAGGACGCGAAACACGACGCTCAACCTAGGATAAAAGGACACTCGACGGTGTTTACTAAACTTACAGACTTCATATTGCATAACCTTAACATGGCTACATGATGGCACCAGTCGTTTCAAATTCTGAAGAGATTGATGACCCAAACGACAATGATGTTGATATGGTGTCACCGATGACTTACGAGGAATGTCATCGGCAGGGTAATATAGACCTCCACGTTCAGTACCCCCACCAATCTTTCTCCCCGTCTTTAGATCCTGAAACACACAACCATGAAGGAAAAATGTGACGTAGCATTTTAAGGACTTCGTATGTTTTCTAACAGACATAAGATTAAATTGAAAACGAGGAACATGTAAGATAGAATCCAAAGTAAGAGAGGAAGTGACAAAAACAGAACCCAAACCATTAATCTCAATGGTTGACCCGTCGGGTAAGGTAACGCGAGACGGTTTACCAATAGGCTGACAACTAGAAAAGATAGTAGAAGCACCCGAATTAATAATCCAAGGATTGGAAGAACTAGAAGATGCAACACAAGCAACGAAGGGACCTGTCTGTAACAGTGGAAGGTGAAGTCTGATTTGACACTAGGTGCTGATACTCCTCGGCAGGAATAGTCAACTCAGTGTCGATAGTATGAGGAAGTGGCTCAACATTCTCAAAAGTAGCAACCTGATGAGCCTTGGGAAAATCGTGAAGATCACAAGTCTCCACCATATGATTTCTGCCCCCACAATGAGTACACAATTCGGAACCACGGCCGCGACCACGGCCACCTCCCTCTTACGTGTGACCCCCACGAGCACCAAAGTCAGAGTCACGACCACCAAAACTACGGCCAAAACCATGACCACTAGACCCTAAATCATGGCCATGACCATGACCACTAAACCTAGAATCATAGCCGCGACCGCGGCCACGGCTGAATGAGGTACCAGAAACACCAGAAACAATGAAAGCTAATGCTCAGGAGATGGCGCAGACACAAATACAAAAGACTGACGAAGGCGACTAAACACTGAGAGAAAGTAGATCTCGAGAACCCAAGAACCTAATGACCAATGTTCTAAAAAGCGCTCGGCGCTAGGCGGGCAGCCGACCACCTTCAAGCTTCGAGACCTATTAATCGGCCATTAATCGCCTTTTAGCAATTAGTCGGTTTTTTTTTATTATAAATATTCTACAACCTCCCTAGAGTCCCTACCATTAATAATCACAATTTTTATAGTTGATGTGATATATCTTCTCTCCCAAAAAATTTCTTAGTTCTCTTTGGCTATCAGATACTCAATGTTAACACTTCTCTACATTTCAAATATAGACATAGAAGTTCAATATTCATAGTTCAAACCAAATAAAACAAAGTACGGAAAATTACTAGTCAATTACAAACTTCAACGTTCAAACCAAATGAAAACAAGTACGGAAAATTACTAGTCAATTACAAACTTCAACGTTCAAACCAAATGAAATCAAGTACGAAACTATTAGTCAATTACTCATCCTCTTCTTCTCCATATCCATGCATAACTTCGTCTCCATCGGACTCACACTCAAAATCCTCATCTACCTCCTCTTCGGTATCATCCTCTGACACAAAATCTTCACCATGTAGTTCTCGTACTCCAATATTTCTGGTAGTCCTTCTAGGTTGAAGGACTTCATCCGCTCTCGTAGCTTCCCCAATTACCTCCCATGTAAGTCCCGAAACCGGGTCAACTGCCTCGTCACCACCTTCAACCAGCCATCCTTGTGCATTTGTTGATTCTTTAGTACGTAATGCATCCTTCCCATTTCTTTTATTGTTGATGAGTTTGGCATTGAATTGGACATAGACTAGATTGTTCAACCTTGTCGCATCTAGTCTATTCCTTTTCTTTGTATGTATCTATACAAAGAAAGAGAGAGTGTATGTACTTACTCCCTCAAAAGTGCTTCAATTTCTCTCACACCCCGATGAACTTGAAGTCAAAGAGAGAATTCGAGTGGCCATTCTTTTCAAATTGGGTGTATGATTGCCATAGTTAGACCACCATCCAATTAGTCATGAAAGAAAGCACACAAAAAAATAGTACTAAGTAACTTAGCAAAAAGAATAATACTAAGAAGGAAAGTAACTACTTATTTACCCGGATCATAAGAGTCATTGTTCGTCGCACATCCTATTGCGGCTAATGGTCTTCCAAATCCACCTTCTTTGTTCTTATACTTCAACAACTCTCTATTGATGACTTCATCTTGAACATTGACATCATCGGGAAAGAAAGCTTCAACACAAGTAAGAACCCCATCCATAATGATAGGATCATCTTGAATGGTAGAATTGTTGAAGTAAAAAGGATTCAAAAAGTAAGCTGTCAAATGCAATGCACTATCTAGCCGACCCTTAGCTTTCCCATCAATGACATCTAGTATTGGCCGGTAGTTAGTCTCAACTTGCTTGTATGCCGCTTTGATCTCTTCTTTTGCTGTTGTGAGCTCTCCATACACAAAGCCCATTGAGGGCTTTTGATCCCCATCAACAAGTCGAAGAACCATCACCAACGGACCAAACACTTTCAAGCATAAGGTTACGCCATTCCAAAATGCCTGACTCATCACGGTAGCATATGCCGTTTTTCCCTTTGGGCTCTTAGCCCATTTACTCTCACCCCATGCATTGCTACTAAACATTGCTCGCAATTCTTGTTTCTTTTCCATCAAACTTTGTAAAGTCAAGAATGATGTAGCAAATCGAGTAACACCCGGCCTCACTATGTCTCTCTTCTTCGTATATTTTCTCATCATCGCCAATGTATTATGATGAGCATAAACAAATATAGTGAACGCTTTGGCCTTATCAATAGTTGCTTTAAACTTGGATTGCTTACCAACTCCTTTAAGCATGAGGTTAATTGTGTGGGTGCCACATGAGGTCCAAAATATGTTAGGCCTCTTGATCTTTAGCAAATCCGCCGCGGCCACATTGTTGGATGCATTGTCCGTCACTACTTGAACTACATTTTGTGCCCCAACATCTTCAATGAACTTGTCAACATAGTCAAAGATATAGACCCCTGTGTGTGACGCCTCCGAATCTTCCTTTGAAGAAAGAAAACAAGTCCCTTGCTTACAATTAACGCACAAGTTCATAATGCTTCTCCTTTTTCGATCGGTCCAAGCATTGGTCATGATAGAGCAACCTGTCAAAGCCCACTCTTCTTCTTGCTTTTCGAGTAATGTTTTGGTTCTCTCCACCTCCTCCTTCAACAATGGTTCCCTTAGTTGGTATCGGCTTGGAGGTTGGTATCCCAGGCCAAATAGACCAACCACTTCAACAAAACGTTTGAAGCTATCATTGTCTATGGCATGAAATGGAATGCCGGTTCGTACACCCATCGAGCCAAGTATTGACTCACTTTATGACCCTTCTCCTTCCAAAAGCTATCATTTATGTTTGGTTGTCTCATCTTCTTAAATCCACTCGTGTCAGAAGAATCGGGATTGATATTTGTATATCTATCCATGGGACCAAGAACATAGGGCCTCTTCTTTGATCCCACTGCCACATTTTCAATCTCATCACCTTCGGATTCATCACCTACTATATTCACTTCCTCCCTAATTTCCATGGCTGCTTTCTTCTTGTTTTTCTTCTTAGCTGCATTATCATCAATTGGCTTCTTACACTTTAATATGTCTTCCTTGCTTGCCCTATTGCATGAGGCAACATCTCCCCTAATTTGAGCTATGTGTCTTTTCATCCTACTAACCCCTCCAGTATACTGATTCCCACACAAAAGGCATTGTAGGCGGTCCTTATTGCTAGGATCCACAATAACTCCATAATCCCATCCAACATCAATTGAATTTCTTCTCAATAGCGGCGCAGAATTAAAGGCCTCCGAAGATGGAATATGAGTGGGATTCATTGACATTTTATATCAGTATAAACTACACCAGTAACACAAAAAAAAAAAAAAAATACAGTCAATACAATGTCCAGAGTCCAGACGGGTAGATTAAAAAAAATTACTACACTTTGTTTTAAGATTAACAATACACCAAACAATACAGTCAATACTCAATACTACACTTTGTTTTAAGATTAAAAAAAAAAAAATTACTCCACTGTGGCCACTGTCCACAGTGTCCAGAGTACAGACGTGGCCATATATACCATGCACATGGAGTCATGGACTTTCAAAATACAAACAGAAATTACGAGAGAGAGAGAGAGAGAGAGAGAGAAAGAGAGAGAAACTGTGAGAGAGATCATACGATCGAGAGAGAGGGATCGAGAGAGAGAGAGATTACAGCAGTGCGACGGCGATGGCAGACGGCGGCGACTTCACAGTCGGCAGCGAGTTCACTCGAAGTCCAAGATCGGTCGATCGATCGATTGCAATGAGTCCTAAAGGCTGAACGTGTAGCCGAAGCCCCTTTAAACTGGTATGAAATATAACAGTTACCCCCCTTCATTTTCCAAAAATACTGATTTTACCCCTATTAATCTCCTTTTAACCGATTGATTTCCTTTTAACGATTAATCGACTAATTGCCGATTAACCGCCGACCGATTAATCGCCGACGATTGCCGATTAACCTCTCGAGCGCCAAATCGATCCACCAAGGCATTAATCTCATCGGAGAGGGCAAAATTCCGATTAATTGCCGAATAATGGGCGATTAATCCCGCCTTTTAGAACACTGCTGATGACTAACGAAACAATAGGTGGACGATACACCAAATATAAACCAAGCTACCTGCATACGCTCACGCTGGCACCGCATAACCTGAACATCAGAGGAAATCGGCTCACAAATATTAAGCTCTTCACAGATACCATTGAACTTAGCATAATAAGACTCCAAAAACAAATCACCCTATGAGATAGAAAAGAAGGACCGATAAAGATCACATGAGCGACGAAGATTGTTAACACCAGAATACATCTCCTGAGCTTGTGTCCATACTTGTTTGGCCATATGTAGGAAAACCAATGTGCTAACAATATGTTCTTCCATACTATTCCATAATTCAGATCGAATCCGGGCATCCTCAGCTACCCATGTCGAATATATGGCAGCTGTCGCGGGGGGTTGTTATCAGTCAAATAATGATGCTGTGTTTCACCCAAATAAAAAACCTTGACTGCTTTAGCCCAAATGGCATAATTCTTACCACTTAATTGGGTGGAGGTAATAGACGGCCTCTCTTGAAACCGAGAAGAACGAGCCACATTACTAGTAATAGTAGAACTAGAACCCAAATCAGAATCAGACTTCTTTATAGACATTTTACCAAACAATGGAGAGGCAACAACCAATTAGAACCAACAAATTTAACTAATAAATAACTAGTACGCAACCAGATCAACCAATTGAGTCAACAGCGATCAACACCAACAGTCATGAACGGTCAAACCAAACACTACTAACAACCCAACCTACCAGCTAACAGAAGTCCACAACGGGAACACCCGCACAGTAGAAGTAATAATCGACAAACTCAGCAGAACAAGAGACACGAGACATAATGGAGCAGTAATAGGTCCAAATACAACACAAAATGAAGACATGTCTTACCACATCAGATCAATAGCACACACTGAGACCCAATCGGGTTGATTGAACCACTTATGATGATGAAGGTAGAATGAGGGTCGGCAACCACAAGCAGAAGGGTTTCCGACCTCGAAAAAGGATTTTCGAACTTCAAACAAGAGTTTCAATCTGCGTTTTAGGGTTTTGGAACCCCGAACTGGATTATCAAGCTGCGTTTTTGGATTTCCAGATCTCGAAATGGAGTTTTGAGCATGGATTCTGGGGTTTCGGCTGCAGACAAGGGCTAGGATGGAGGTTTCGGTGGCTGTCAGTGTCTAACATGAGTTGGGTAAGGACGAAGATCACTGAGTTGGAGTGTTTTGGTGGTCAAATAGGGTTAGGATTTCAGTAATGGTGCGTTAGGGTTTTTGGTGATAGCGCTAGGATGCTGGGTTAGGGTTTCGGTGATGTTAAGTGACAAGTTATGGTTTCGGTGATGATGGATGTCAACGATTATGGTGGTAGATAGAGGTGACGCTCTAATACCATGTTATTAGAGAGAGAGAAAGTGTATAGGGTGTTAATTAATCTTAATCTTAACACATAAGAGAACTTTATTTCTATTATCCTGTGACTTATTGCATAACTAATCGGTGTGGGACAAAGACTAAACTATTCTAACAGTACTAATTGGTCGCAAAGGCTTAGTTCAAGGGTTTCAATGAAATGTGAAATTCCCGGCTAGTGAGCTGGGCTTAAAACCCTTACATTTCATATGAACTAGACTGGGTTTGTGTTGTGATTGTGAAACACTTACGGAGCAGTTAAGCAAACAATAAGAATTTTTGTAATTACTAAAATAATTTAGATTATTCACACTAAGTTCACTTCTTGGTTAGTTACTTTATTGTTTCTCTTTCCACATTCTCCATGTTTCAAGTCCACTATCTTGTTGTGGGTTTTAGTACCCACATCAGAAAATGGAATTATTTGCCTCAAGTTTAGAAATGCGTAGAAGTGTGGAATTGTGTTTTCCATGGGATATAATGAATGAGTGAGATCATTGACACTGCTCCCCCTTCCTAGAGTGGGCTGAGTTATTCCTTTCCACCTTCTGTCAAACTGGTGAAAATTTTACCCAAATCAAGGTGAAGCAAGACAAAAACGTTTTCGACCAAAATTAAGGTAAAACAAGCTGCGTGATAGGAATGTGTATGGGTCAAGGTTGGGCGGGTTAAAGGTGTAACTTTCAACCAATCTGTTGCCAATTTTTTTAACCTGCAACCAAACCACCAACCTTCAAAATCGGTGGGTAAGCCGGGTTTTTGGCAGTTTTGACTCTGTAGGTTGGGCAGTGGTAGGTCGTTTTTCACACCAAAAATAAATAAGTAAAACTAAGCGAAAACCTCAAATTCAGATAGAGCATCGGTTAAGTCCTGGTATCATACCACAGGGATCAAAAGGCTAAGTTATTGTATTTTGAAAATCAATTCTTTATTTCATTCAATAAAAAGTGATTGAAGTTTGATTAACTAAGTATATCTAAATATAAAATAATTAAAAGTATGAAAGATGGTGAATTCAAATATGGAAAAGGTCTTAGGTTTTCGAATCCACCCTAACTTCGTAACCAAGCGATGATATTAATTTAAGAAACCGATTACCAAAACAACAATGATTCGCTAGAAGCTACAACCCTAACGATATCGCCAAGAAAATTGCATGTGATTGAAATCCGGACATAATCTATAACATAGGCACAACTCGTCTTTCCTAGGCATAGATTAATCTAATTCTCAATTTCGTGCACGAGAATATTGTTGCATAACTACGTATTTGCAATCATAGAAAACAATCACATAATACTAGCTTGGAAGAATAAGAGGGAATCATAAAAACAAGTCTCAACGTTATACAACCATCGTTTCGGTAATCGAAATCCGAAATCAATTACAAAGACATAGTTACTTGGTTAGGGTTTCATCTACACCCTAAGAGAGAAGATTAGTTGCCCATGAAAAGGAGAGAACCCGATGATGTCGATTTGTACTCCCTTGTCGAAGAACAACTCAATTGTATTTAATCTTTTCGTCACTCTAATGCCGCACGTGAACGTTCCCGCGTCCTAAAGATGCCATTTACGACTTCACGTTGAAACCAATTCCACGTTTTTCAGGCCTCCTGAAATCAGTAGCATAATTGGTCTTATATAGGGAGCAATGTTTTAAAAATCAGACCAAACTGGCCGGTTGAACTAGCAACCGGCCCTTCCTCCGGTCCGGCTCTTACCCAAAACCGGTCTTTAAAGGCAAAACCGTTCGACAATACCGGTTAAACTTCTGAACCGGACGAACTGGGACTAGGTCGAACGACCCGGATCGAAAAACTTTTCAACTGTATAAAGACTTTCTAAGCCGTACTTAAGTGCGTGAGCATGCTAGGCAAGCACATGGCCAGCTGAATTGTCCAATTTTTAGCAATATGAAACCTTTTATAGGGGAAGGAGCTGCCCATAGTTTGAAAACCCACCGATGTGGGATTGAACAAAAGTGTCCAGATTCTCCAGAATTCATCTACGTCAATTCCTCCTCTTCTCATTCCAGAGAATAAAGGATACATCTATTTTTATATCCTCATTCTAATTAGTTAATTTTTTTTACATTTAAAAAATATATATTTATGACGTCACGGTTCGATTCCGGTTCAACCGCGGTTGAACCAGTGACCTATCCGCCAGGTCCCTTTCCCGGTTCGCTCACCGGTTCGGTTTTCAAAACATTGATAGGGAGGGATTTAATGCCTTTATCACTTAAAAGGTCCATGCAACTTTAAGTAATAACCAATCAACAATTCCACTTTAAACTCTTTGCACTTTAACCCCAAACTTCTTTAAACTTTCAATTTTTATCCAAAATATCGGACAGTGAGCTCGAACAACCTATAAACACAAAAAGATAAAATAAATATCAATTAACGAAGATAAATGACAAACAAATGTAGTTTAGAGGGCCAACATATTAATATTCAGTTCTTATCAGGCGGGTTAAGTATAACTTTACAATTTGAGCTTTCTTTTTTCCCCGAACCTCTTATTATTCATAACTTGTTTAATATTAGCTCATAAAATAATTCTTCTAAATCTAGAGGCAAATACTTAAACATCTTTACATTGTAGCACAAAATTAGTAATAATCTATTAAAAAATATAGCAAAATGTTCTATATTTTTTTTTTGCGCCAGTGGCTAAGCTTCCTAGGGTAGATTTGGTTTTTCTTATAATTAGGTGAGGTTAATAGGGTGCACATGATGTACCTCAGCATTGGAACGATAGTATCCTAATATGTAATTATGGCGAGTTGGGTGGGGTAAGAGAAATTTGACCTGCACCCAAATGACCAGTTGAAAATTTGTGTTTTACCCGTCCAACCCTATTATTTCTAATAGAATCTTGTTGAGGACCATAGCAGATTTGTCTATTTTGACCCTCTACATCTTAGAATAATTTTAGCGACTACAATTATTTAGTTATGAGGAGGCTCGTATGTGCTTTGGCTGCCGTGGCAGCCTGTGGTGGGCATCTGGTCATGTTTCATTGTTTCTCAATAAAAAAATGGAGGGAGAGATCGATGTTGTAGTTGTATTTATCCATTTACATACACTGGGTTATGAATTTTTTTTTTTATCATCGAGTTATGATTGATTTATGGTATTCTTTTTATGTATCTCTCAAAGCTTTTTGAACATGTTTAATTCCTTGAAGTTGTTACTTTGATTCGGATAAATGATGCAATCCATAAAGGGGCAAGAAGAACAAGTTAATTCCTTGAAAGTTGTTACTCTCTGGTTCTAATAGTCTTGTTTATTCTTATTATAGGTTAGGTATGCTGCTAGCTCTAATATAGTCTTGTTTATGCTTACTATAGTTTAAGTAAGCTGCTGATCATATTCATAATTCAGGGGTGTTTTTGTAATTTCATGACTCCTAACCATGGGCCGTAGGGGTCGCCCATGGGTCGTCTTGTGGGTCAAGTTACTTATTTGGTAGTTTCATTTAGAAAGTCCTCTAGTCCATATATTAGGATGTTATGCCTCAAGAAATTTAAGATTTTGTGAAGCCTCTTTATGGATTGTGTGATGCCTAAACCCTAGGAGTGATCCTAGAGCTTTCTTCTCTTTAGTTTTTGATGCAAACCAAAATACACATAAATTAACTTAGAGAGAGAAACTCCCAAAAGGGATACAAAAGAGACTAGCTCATGATAATATATTCTTCAAAATGATAAAAACTACTAAATGAGGGACTCCACCACATATATATAGACCCATTACTACTAAGAACACAAATGACATAAGTGCCCTTACTACATACTACATCAGTTTTTCTTTGAATTTTCTGCATAAGAACAGTCCTGTTAGTGTTCACGAAGTTACTGTTTGCAGCCCTAAACAATATCAAATAGAACTGGAACGTTACCTAATAATAGCTCCAAAACCCTACTTTGCTACCCCATTGAAACCCTAAAATCCCTTACTGTCCTACATCAATTTGGTATTAGAGCAGAAGGTTTCGCCACTATGTTCTCAAAAGTGGGATATCCTATTCACGATACTATGTCATACCCCCAAAGGAAATAATTTCTGGATTTTGAAGGGAGGGATGATCCTATGGTGTTCAATGACTGGTTTTCTTCATTTGAGAATTTTTTTGATTGCTTTGACATGACGGATGATCGAAGAGTCAGATTCGCTACGATGAAAGTTGTTGGTTTGGCACAATGATGGTGTTGAAAGATATATACGAAGATTGGAGTTACCACCAATAAGCAGATGGCAAACAATGAAAGCTAAGCTTCAAGAGAAGTAGATGCCTATCAGATTAAGGAGACAATTTTGTTGATTCAAGGCATGATAATAATATGTACGGAGAGTGCATGCAAGGACTTGCGACACTTAACACTCAAAGTAGATTAGTGGAAGGATTGAGCCTTAATAATGCTGGATATAAAGTTGGTGCTAAGCCTGCTGCAATCAGAGAATTGCATCAACAGCCGCAAAATATTGCTGAGCATGCACAACAAGTGGGCATCAAAACCAGAAGTTATTCTTGATGATAAAATTGCCACAATCAAAGTTACAATTGCAAGAATAGTATTAGTGAGAGGGTATTTCCGCAATTTCAGAGTACGACGATGAAGATCTGCTGATGTGTCAACAACGTACGGCGCCGGCAGCAATACCCAAGTGTTATTATATACTGCGAGAGTACACATACATAAAATGACTGAAATACCCTCTCACTAATACTACAGGCTCCAAACAAGTTGAAACCACAGAACATGTCAGCTTTTATGCTGAGAAGAACAATGGATTAGAAAAACCAGCTGCTCATCCAGACTCCAGAATATGATCTCTCTTTAACGGACGATAAATCATTATATGTGGCCTGCCAAGTTGAGTCTTTGGAGGTTGAAAAGTTGCCACCGGTGTGGTGCCAGCAAAGCCATCTAAGGAGCCCCCATGTAAGCATAACAAGAAGCATGACACATATCTTATACTTGAGTC
The DNA here is from genome assembly GCF_030253575.1 of Rhododendron vialii. Lineage (NCBI taxonomy): Eukaryota > Viridiplantae > Streptophyta > Magnoliopsida > Ericales > Ericaceae > Rhododendron > Rhododendron vialii. Next base: position 2,450,480 of record NC_080567.1, read on the forward strand.
TCAACTGCTTAACCCTTGCACATATCATACAAAAATGAATGTGTGTAAAGGGCCCATAGCAATATCAGCTCCAGATTCTGATCAAGACGGGAAGAGTGCATTGCATGACAACTGTTATTAGAGATGAGGAAAAGCATATAAGATGTTAATGAACCCTTACACATATACCTTTATTTATATTACTTTGGAGAGTTACACATACATAAGATAGACGATGTGGGACAAACCCACTCTCTCTAATAAACACTTATAACACTCCCCCTCAAGCTGGAGAATAGATATCACAAAATCCCAGCTTGTTACATAAAAATTCTTAACGAGGTTTAAATAGTGATTTGGAAAAAACATCTGCTATCTGAGCACCTGTGGACACAAAAGGCATAGCCAACACACCACCATCAACCTTCTCTCGAACGATATGACAATCTACCTACCTCAATATGAATGGTTCTCTCATGAAACACAGGGTTCGAAGCGATATATATTGCCGCCTGACTGTCACAATACATAAGAATGGGTAACTGCACCCGAAATCCCAGCTCCTCAAGAAATGATCTCAACCATACAACCTCACATGTAGTATGAGCCATGGCACGATACTCTGCTTCTGCACTAGACCTTGCATTGCAACAACAGTCTGTTTCTTACTTTTTCAAGTAAATAAGTTGCCACCAACAAATGTACAGTAACAAGTTGTTGAACGTCTGTCAAAAGGTGACCCTGCCCAATTTGCACTAGTAAACGCCTCAACATGCAAATGACCATTGAAACGGTAAAATAAGCCACGTTCAGGATGAGCCTTAGGATACTTCACAATACGAATGCAAGCTTCCCAGTGTGGAAGATGAGAAGCAGACATAAACTGACTCACCATACTAACCGCAAACGAGATATTAGGACGTGTATTGGTAAGATAATTCAACTTACCAACCAAGCGATGATATTGGTCTGGATGAAGAAATTCCTTCCCCTGATAAACGCAAAGTTTGACATTAGGATCCATTAGAGTCTCCACAGGTTTGGCTCCTAGCAAACCTGTCTCCTCTAGAATATCCAACACATATTTCCTCTGGGACAGACTTATCCCATCCTTGGACCTTGCTACCTCAATACCCAAGAAGTATCGTAGCTTACCCAAGTCTCTAGTGTGAAACTAACTATCTAAGAACTGTTTCAACTCACCAATCCCTTTCTGATCATCTCCACTAATAATAATGTCATCTACATAGACAATGAGCAATACTTTCCCTCGAGCCGACATAAGGGAAAACACAGAATGATCTGATTGACTTCGATGCATGCCAAATCTCAAAATAGCCTCACTAAACTTGCCAAACCACGCTCGAAGAGATTGCTCAAGTCCATAAAGTGCCTTGCGAAGATGACATATCTTATGATGCTTCCCCTGAGCAACAAACCCAGGTGGTTGCTCCATATAGACTTCCTCCTAGAGATCGCCATGGAGAAAGGTATTTTTGACATCAAGCTGATATAACGGCCAACCAAGAGTGGCAGTAAGAGAAATAAGAATCCGCACAGAGCCAAACAGGAGAGAACGTTTCAGAATAATCAACACCGTAAGTCTGGGTGTAGCCTTTAGCAACCAGGCGAGCTTTGTGACGCTCAACAGTGCCATCAGAAAGATACTTGACAGTATAGACCTAACGACAACCAACAGTAGATTTCCGAGTAGGAAGAGTAACCAACTCCCATGTGCCATTAGTATGAAGAGCAGACATTTCATCCGCCATAGCTGTCCGCCACTCAAACCGAGATAATGCCTCCTGAACAGTTTTAGGAACAAAAATGGAGGAAACAGTAGTAGTGAAAGCACGAAGGGATGAAGAGAGATGAGTATAAGAGAGAAACTGAGAAATAGGATGAGAAGTGCTCGAGAGATTAGAAAAATCATATTTTGCTGGGGGACGACAATTCTCACGAGTCGGATATCGAGGAGCAGGTGGATCCGGCGACGGGGGAGAAGACAGAGGCGCGGGCATAGAGAGTTCGGCAGACTGTAATGGTTCTATAGGCGGAGGTGGTGCCTGAGGTGGGGTTTGTGATAGAGGCTGAGGCGGTGCTGATGCTGGGAAAAGACGAACATATACCGGCAAAGGTTGGGGTGGAACAGTGCCAGTAGGAACAACCATAGGTAACACAGACTCGAGTGTAAGAAGATCATTGGTAGTAACAGGGTCTGAGTAATATGGCAATGACTCATTGAACGTGACATCAGCACAGACAAAGTGACGACATAAAGTAGGAGAGTAACATCGATAGCCTTTCTGGGCGTGTGAGTATCCCAAAAAGATACACTTAAAAGACCGAGGATCAAGTTTACTCGTATCAGGATCAAGAGCATGAACATAACAGGTGCACCCAAAAACCCGAGGGGTAAAGAGTGGAGAGGCCGACCGGGAAACAAGACCGTATGGGGAACCAGACCACCTAAGACTGTAGAGGGCATACGGTTAATTAGATAACATGCAGTGAGAACGGCGTCACTCCAATATGACTTAGGAACTTGCATTTGAAATAATAAGGCACGCATAACCTCAAACAAGTGCCGAATCTTGCGCTCAGCAACTCCATTTTGTTGTGGAGTCCGAGAGCACGACGATTGGTGAATAATGCCATGATCATCAAAAAACTGAGAAAGAAGATGGTGAAAATATTCACGGGCATTATCGGAACAAAATATCTTAACACAAGTATCAAATTGATTTTTGACTTCCATGTAAAAAGTTTTATAAACAGATTTCAATTCAGACCGCTCTTTCATTAGATAAAGATATGTAAGACGAGAAAAATCATCCACAAAAATAACATAATACTGAAAACCAGAAATACTGGGCACATGAATAGGCCCCCAAATGTCTGAATGAACGACAGGAGGGCACAAGGTGCTTCAAACTCTGAAGAGAGGGATGACCAAGACGACAGTGCTGTTAGTATGGAGACTCTGACGTCTGAAGAGCTACAGGCTGAGGAATAGTCAAGTAGTATAGGCTACCTCGCTCAATGCCCCCACCAATCTTCCTCCCCGTCTTGAGATCCTGAAAAACACAGCCATGAGGAAGAAATGTGACGGAACAATTTAAAGATTTTGTAAGACGGCTCACAGACATAAGATTAAACAGGAAACGAGGAACATGTAATACAGATGATGAAGTAAACTAAGAAGTGATAGGAACTGAACCGAAACCAATAACAGCAGTGGTAGAACAATCAGCTAAGGTAACATGAAATGTTCTACCAACCGGTTGTCGATCAAATAAAGCAGATGTACCAGTCAAATGATCTGTGGCTCCTGAGTCAATAACCAAAGGAGAGGAAGAAGATGAGGCAACACAAGTAATAGATGAACCGATCTGAGCGAGTGTAGCAGTAGAGGATCCTGTCGCAACCTGAAATGACAAAAAATGCTGGTACTCCTCAGCTAAAATAGCCACACTATCGGCAAAGGATTGAGTAAACTGTTCAGTATCCTGAGAGATAGCAGCCGTGAAGATTATAACAGAACTCCACCGTATGATTTGTCCCTAACAATGAGTGCAAAATCTCTGATACCATGTTAGATTTCTTAGAGGGTTCCAACCTAAAACCAATTGGCAATAAGTGGAGTAGCCTCTAGAATTTATTAACCAAGCTTGGGTGGCTTAGATGAGTGATGTGGGACAAGTCTAACACTCCCCATCACGTGCAGTCTGGATGCACGTGGAGGTGGCTGACCAGGAGTTGACTGACTGACTCGGGCGACAGAGACGACAGAGACTTTTCCATGAGAGGTGAGGCCACCCAATACCTAGCTCTGATACCATGTTATTAGAGATGAGAAAAAGTGTATAAGGTGTTAATGAACCCTTACACATATACCTTTATTTATATTACTCTGGAGAGTTACACATACATAAGATAGACGATGTGGGACAAACCCACTCTCTCTAATAAACACTTCTAACAATAACATTTTGGTTTAAGGAAAAGGGTCAAAATATGGGATCTATGATTATCGATATGAGTGGGAGCATTCGAATCCAGCATGAGCAGGGCAATGCAAATGAAAATTATATTGGAGTGAATGGGAGAATTTTTACAGCCCAAGACTTGAACCAATTCAAGGATGTGTTTCATCTGGTTGATTTTGTCATCTCGGAGAAGTTTAACTTTGCAATTGGAAAGATTTCACTATCCTTGTGACTACCTCCATCGAGGAAGAGAAGGCTGCGTCAACATGAAGATATCCATCTGAAGTCATGGATGCGATGGCAAGGCTTTTGGATTCTTATACTTCTGTACTTAAAAACTCGAGGGTAAGTTTTCTCCAACTGGGGGAGAATGATGCTCATGTAGGACAGATTTGGAATAGTGTGGAGGATGATCAAAACACAAAAACAATAGCTGTTTTGGGGCTGTGAAGAGTGAACGTGAATAGTGAAAGAGAAAAGAGAATAAGAAGGGTTTTAAGAAAGATAAATCTAGGGCTCTCACCTAGGTTACGGAAGGCATCACACCGAAGGCATTTTAGCATCACACCAAAGAAGAGAATTGCATCTCACAATCTTCAAAGCTTTTTAAGCTCTTGTAAATTATTATCCATTCGATCGTAATTCAAGCTCTTTGATATTACATTAATTTATATAGACTCCATGACATGTGTTAAATACAAATGACCATGCATCGTCCCAGTGGTCAACAAAGCATAACCTATCAATGCCTTCGTAAGAGTATTCCTACCTAGATGGCTGGGTAGGATGAATATGTTTTCTAATGGTTGCCTACATTGAATATGTGGTCAAACTTCCCTAAATGAAAAGTCACGAGGCTCATGAAAAGTCACAACCTTAAATATTCCAGCCAATGAAATACACATCAACCCAAAACATTGGATCTTTTGAAACTGCCAAACTACCCATTGGATATGCACTGCATCAAATGCAGTCCATAAAGGGGGGCAAGAAAGAACAAGATTAAGGAAGCATTCACATTTGGAAATTGCTTAGTTTCAAACGAAACTCCATTCGGAACAACTGGATTAATGTATAGGGATGTCTGTAGTTCTAATGGAGTATTGTTTATGCTTTCTATAGGTTAAGTGTGTTGCTGATCATATTTATAATTCAGGGGTATTTCTGTAATTTCAGAACTCCTAACCATGGGCGACCCCACCATGGGCCGTAGGGGTTGCCTATGGCTCGTCTTGTGTGTCAAGTTACTTCTTTTTTGTAGTTTCATTATCGCTTATTTGGGTTTAGATTTGATATTTTAGAAGTCAAAAGTTTACTGTTCACAGCACTAAACAACATACAATAAAACTGAAACATTGCCTAATCATAGCTCCAAAACCCTACTTCTTTGTTACCCCATTGAAACCCTAAGATCACTTCTTGTCCTACATCAACAAAGTAAGCATGGGGTATTAGTAGAGTAGATTTAGTAATTTAACCTCTGGCTTTTGAGTGGTCCTTTTCTTCTGGAGAGCCACTTGACCTGTTTGTTTTGAGTCACTCCTTAGCATATACAAAAAACTTATTGTGGCTTTTCAGTGATCAATTTCTGCTATTTCTTCTCGTTATTTTCCCCCCCATCTGTAACAGGACTATGATACTGCAAACGCAATTGGATCGAAGTCCTACAATACTCTCATGGGGGAGCTTGTTGCCCTTGAAACAAATTTGGAGGGTGAACAGAAAAAGAATTCTGAGGGAGATGTCATTGATTTTGCTGCTGCAACAACTGCTACTCTACGAGTTCCGTCTCCTTGCCTTTCAAGAGGTAGATCTTTTGATGACTCTCCTCATGCTGTATCTAATCATGATAAAGAAAGAAAAGGAGATATGGAGGAAGAAGCAGAGCTGCTTAGAGTCTTGAAATTGTCCGGGGCTGAATTGTGCATTGATGTACAAAATATGTCGTTAATTTCAAATGAAATTGCATATCTGAAGAAGTCTGAACTTGAAGTTCTTGAAGAAACATTAGAAGGGGACAGAAGAGACAATAAAAGTTTGCAGAATTTTTCATCATCCCACGACTGCAGTGCCTTGAGTAATTGCAGTAATGAGGTGATAGCTCATGAAGCAGTTCCAGAGGAAGCTGCTTGTTCGAAAACTCATAACCACACTGATCAATCAACTTCTGAAGAAACTGGAAAGTTTGTGAAATGTAAAGATGTAGTTGATGAATGCAGTTTTGATATATCGGTCCAGAATGAGATTTCGCTGTCTGATTCTTTTGCACGAGATCCTTCGTCGGCATGTGGAAACAAAATGCATGAATCTAGAACTACGGAATATGAAGTTGAGAAGCAGTTGACTTCCTCATCTGATATGCATGAGCCAGAAAATAATAAACATGGTGGTGACATGGCAGAAATTTCTAAACCTGGTGCATATTTAGATTCTTCCAATGGTAGAAGGCAACATATAGATGTACCTGATCCTTTTACCTCGAGTGCTGATGGCAGTGAGCCTATTTATGAAGGAGAGGAATGTATATTGGAATCAGGAACATCACTTATTGAAGACCGAGAGCCTGTGTATGAAGGCGAGGTGGTTCTTGCAGAACAAGTGGACAAAAGTGCTGGAGATGGTGGTGATGCAAGTTGCAAGGATGAAATTTCTCCAAGACAAGGTAAGTAGGTAAATATATGATATATTCTTTAGAACTTCCACGTGTTTGTTGACTTTCCTTTTTATGTAGGGGAACTGATCAGGAACTTTCTGAAAAACAATGCCAGTCAGCTGACCATTTATGGGTATGCCAGTTTTTTGGTTTCACTGTAGAATTTCTGAGATTTATGTTTCAATCTTTATTATGCTTCTTTAAGTGGAAGGAGTTCTTTTTGTTCTATTACGATTCCTTATTTCGTGCAGCCTGTTTTCCTTACAAGATGGTCTGAAAGAGCGTGAACTTTGTGTCTTTTTCCGCAATAATCACTTCAGCACCATGTTTAAGGTCAGTTACTGGCAAGTAGTTCTTTTTTTTTTTTTTTTTGTCCTATATATTTTTCTGTTTCTCCTTTCATGTTTCAGTAACTTGACCATTAATGCTAATCAAACCATCATATTATTGTTTCTCTCAGTGATATTTTCTTGGATATTGCCTTATGTTATCTTTTATGCAGTTTGATGGTGAATTGTATATTTTGGCTACTGACCAAGGTTACTTAAATCAGCCTGATTTGGTATGGGAAAAGTTAAATGAGGTACATTCTTTTGAGTGAACATTTTTATTAGGATGTTAGTGTTGGCATAGTTGCACGATGCACGAAGCAGGGGCAGGGGTGGGGTAGTGGAGGTACCTAGAAGCTCCTAAGGTTGGGAGCGTGTATATATATATACAGTCCGGTTCCTATCCACACCCCTTTCCGTCCGCACCTCCTCTTTTCCGATCGAATTTCGATGATCCGAGCCGCTCAATGTGTTCATAACGTGATTTTAAAGGTACCCGCTAGAAATCGGCAAAAAAAAAACACCGGGAAGTGCTTGATTTGAGCAGTTTTTTTATTGAACTGTTCAATAAAATACAAACAAAAACTGTTTGGATGAAACCCTTTTCGATCATTTTTTTTTTGCCAATTTCTCGCAGGTACCCTTAAAATCACGTTCTGATTACATTGAGCGGCTCGGATCATCGAAATTTGATCGGAAAAGGGGAGGTGTGGACGGGATGGGGTGTGGACTTGATCCGGACTATATATATATATATACACAAAACTTCTTATAAGGGCGCCCTTACCGTATTACGGTAAGGACGTCCCTTTCCCGACCAATTCCCCTTGTACTAAGGGCGTCCTTAACTTATTAAATGTGGACCTCCCAAAAATTGCTCAGATGAAGCACTTCTCAGTCATATTTTTTGCTGATTTCTCGTGGGAACCCTTAAAATCACGTTCTGAACACATTGAACGGTTCGGATTCAAAATTTGATCGGGAAAGGGGAGGTCTACATTTTAGCAAGTTAAGGACACCCTTAGTGGAAGCTTGGTGTGTGTGTGTGTGTGTGTGTATATATATAATTATACAGTCCGGATCAAATGAAGAGGTCCTTATTTTAGTTAAAATAAGGACCTCTCCATTTCTCCCATTGCTCATTCGATGATCCGAGCTGCTCAATGTGTTCAGAACGTGATTTTAAGAGTACTCGCGAGGAATCAGTAAAAAAATTGACCGGGAAGGGCTTCATCGGAGCAGTTTTTATTTGAATCGTTCAATAAAAAGCAAACAAAAACTGCTCGGATGAAGCCTTTCTGGTCATTTTTTTTTTTGCTGATTTTTTGCAGGTACCCTTAAAATCACGTTCTAAACACATTGAGCAGCTTGGATCATTGAAATTCTATCGAAAAAAGGGAGGTCCTTATTCTATTAAGTTAAGGTGGTCCTTAAGAGAAGGAAACTCCCTATAAGGGATCCCTTAATTTAAAAAAATGCTAACCTCCCCTTTTTCGATCAAATTTTGGTCGTTCAATATGATCAGAACGTGATTTTAAAGGTCCTCACGCGAAATCAGCAAAAAAAGACCGGAAAGTGCTTCAATAAAAACTGCTCGGATGAAGCACATCCCAGACTTTTTTTTTGCTGATTTCTCGTGAAGACTCTTAAAATCATAATCTGAACACATTGAGTGGTTCAGATTATCGAAATTTGATCAGGAAAGGGGAGTTCCACATTTTACTGATTTCTCACGAGAACTCTTATAGGATCCCTTTTATAGTCCCCTTCCTAAAAGGGCAACCTTATTAAGCAAAATGTGGACCTCCCATTTTTTGGTCAAATTTCGATGATTCGAGCCGTTCAACGTGATCAGAGCATGATTTTAAGCGTTCTCGTGAGAAATTAGCAAAAAACATGACCGCGAATGAATGGTTCAATAAAAAATTGCTCAAATCAAGCCTTTCCCGGTCATATTTTTTGCCGTTTTCTCGCGGGGACCCTTTAAATGATGTTTTAAACACATTGAATAGCTCGGATCATCAAAATTTGATCGGAAAATTGGAGGTCCGCATTTTAACAAGCTAAGGGCACCCTTATGTGAAGGCTGGTGTGTGTGTGTGTGTGTGTATATATATATATTTACTTATTTCTATATATGTTATGTACTTTTAAAGCATGAAATAAACAAAATTAAAATTGTGGTTAACTTGGAAACATTAATGTGTGGAACCAACATTAAAAATTTTTATTTTGAATTTTTTTCGATCACTAGAGGACAGTAGAATACGTGGATTCAACTTCCCCTTCCATGCGGATAAAAAAAAAAAAAAAAAACTTCCCCTTCCATCTTTTGGTCATTTATAGTTCACTTAAAATATTCAGAGAATTTAAGACTACTAAAACATTGGCAGTTGAAAAGTCAAAGGCTGTCTTTAATGCGTTCAGCTTTCCCTCCCTATTGTTTTTTAACGTCTACTTCTATACTCTCTCTCTCTCAAGTGCATAGGGCATCCCACCTCCCTCCCTCTTCCATCTGTTCGTGTTCCACTTCCTTCCTCCCCCCGCCCCTCTCTGTCTCTCTCTGCGAAATAGAAGAAAACAGGGGAATAAGAAGAAACGATAATGGCAGATCTGAGTTTCACAGTTGATCTTCTCTCTTCATCTTCGACCTGCTCCCATCTCCCTTAGGCTCCTGTCTCAAGAGGAACGCTTTCCTGTTGCGTTTCCGAGTCAGAAGCGAGGAATCGCATTTCTCAAGCAGGAGAGCCTTCAACTTAGGCGTTTCCTGCAACTACTTGGCTTACAGCAACTGTTTGATGTATGACTGAGGTTGAAATGACCTTTTAGTGTCCTAAATTGGGGTGAAACTCTGATAGTTCTTAACTTTCCGGATGAACTTTTCTGACAAACCATTTTTTTGGTACTTTACTCGTTTTTTCCCCGCTAACTTCTGTAACTACAATACGGCAGTTTGAAAACCTTGTGAAGATGATAATTTGGTTCTACACTTTTCATTGTCAGCTTGAAATTAAGTTCTTTTTCCTGGCTTTTTTTACTTATTATTATCAGGTCAACGGGGATACATTGTTTATGACTGGTGATTTTAAAGAATTCAAGGTAGAAAGTCATGCCAACACAACGTGGGATCCGCAAAATGCCATGGCCAGTACTGCTGTGTGTAGACCTCCTTTATTACCTTCTTTTTTCTTTGGAAATTTGTCAGTTGTTTGCTTGGTGGAATCTGGCATAGAACTAATTCCAGTTTATGTGCTTCAGGACTATCTTGCCAGCATTGACATTTCCGCAAATGAGAATTCAAGTTTCAAGTAATTATCCTCTCGACTTCTCTCATATGTAATGTTTCCAAGATTATACAAGAATATAAGGGAAAATTTCAAAAAAGCCCCTGAACTTTCAAGAATATTACAAAAAACATCTGGACTTTAACTAATGACAAAAAGACACCTGAACTTACCATTCCATTAACAAAAAAGCCTCCGCCATCCAATTCTGTCAATTTGTAATGGATGGAGGGAAGTGTTAACCTTCCTTCTTTTTTTACTTTTTACTTTAAAAAATTACTTTTAACTTTTTTAAGTAATAAATAAATATACAATAAAATTCTTTTTTTCCCTACTATTTGTCAAAAATTATTTTAACCCCGTTTTTTTCTATTTACAAAAATAACCCCTTTTTTTTACTTTCAAATTTTACCTTTTCCTCTCTCCCCCTTTTTTTTTTTCTTTTTTCCAGAAATTTGACCCTACACCACCAATCAATCCCACAATTAGCCGCCAAAGTCCTAGCCCCAATTTCAGAATTTTGAAATTACTTTTTTTTGGGGAGATGATTTTCACAACTCCCTTTTTTTTCTTTTAGCAAAAAAAATTCATACACTTTCAATACTAAAAGACAAAAAAAAGAGTTGCTATTAAAAAGGAGAGTGTAAAAATCACTCCCTTTTTTTAACCTTCATTTTATTTTTTTAATTTGAAAAATTACTTTTAACTTTCTTTTTAGTAATGAATAAATATGCAATAAATTTTTTTTTTATTATTTTTTAAAAATTACTTTCACACCATTTTTTTTAACAGCAAATTGGTCTAAAGTCCAAAAGAAGAGGTCCCAAATTAGATTTAGTCCTGCTTAAGTTTCAGTGATATGTAAAGTCCATTAATGAAAATATTTTAGAGTTTAAGGTCCGTGAAAAGACCAAATTGCCTTTAATGAGACAAGGGCCTTGTTTGGCTAACACAAAAAATGTCTTTTTTAATTTAAATGATCTTAAATGAGACAAGGGCCTTGTTTGGCTAACACAAAATATATATTTTTTCGTGTTTTTCGATCTTGTTGCACTTTCATAGGGTACCCTAGGATTTTAGGCACTTTCATAGGGTACCTTAAGGTTTTAGGCACTTTTATAGGGTTTTAGGGTTCATTTTTCTATTATAGGGTTTTAGTGGTTTAGGCACTTTCATAAGGTACCCTAGGGTTTTAGGCACTTTCATATATAGAGTATCCTAAAATTTTAAGCACTTTCATATGATACCCTAGGGTTTTAGGCACTTTTATAGGGTTTTAGGGTTCATTTTCCTATTATAAGGTTTTAGCGGTTTAGGCACTTTTCATAGGGTACCTTAGGGTTTTAGGCACTTTCATATATAAGGTACCCTAAGATTTTAGGCACTTTCATAGGGTACCCTAGAGTTTTAGGCACTTTCAACACCGGTCAACCTTGGTCAACGCCGGTCAACGCCAGTCAATGTCGGTCAACGCCGGTCAACGCCGGTCAACCTTGGTCAACGCCGGTCAACTTTGGAAGGGGTTATTTGTAAATCTTGGACAGAATGTCCTTTAAACTTTAGAGGAAAATATTTATATCCTTATCATGGCAAAAACCCTTATAGTATGTCCTCCTACTCAATTTACCCTTTTTTTAACTATTTACGAAATTGGTTGTGGGGTTGAATTTCTGAAAAAAAAAGAGAAAAAGAAAAAAAAAAGAAGGTGTGTAGGAGAAGGGGTCAAAAAAAAAGGGAGGGTTAAAGTTATTTTAGTAAATTGTAAAAAATGAGGTTAAAGTGAATTTTGATAAATAGTAAGAAAAAAAAGAATTTTATTGCCTATTTATTTACTACTAAAAAAAAAAAGAGCTAAAAGTAATTTTTAAAAGTAAAAAGTTTAAAAAAAGGGGGAGGTTTACGCCTTCCGTTAACTCCATTTGACGGAATTGGATGGCAGGGGCTTTTTTGTTAACTGAATGTTAAGTTCAGGTGTCTTTCTGTCATTAGTTAAAGTCTTGGTTTTTTTTGTAAAGTTTCTGAAAGTTCAGAGGTTTTTTTAAAATTTTCCCAGAATATAATGAAGAGTACATCATAGACATCCTGTGGTAACTAATTTGTATGCATTTTGATATCCTTTAAGTTGGCATGTTGGATAATGTTGTGTTACACCATCGCAGTACACAAGTACATTTTTAGAGTAAACTTTTTTTCCAGCTAATTTATTAAGAATGGTTGAATGGAATGAGTTTGAACTTCTAGTCGTCGAACATATATAATATTCATATCAACTAGAGAACTTCTTGTACAGTCTTGTTATAAGTATCATTTATTAACCCACGGCGATCTTATGTGCTTCTGGTTTATTGTTGTGCTTGCTTGCTTTATCTCAACAGTTCTGACCTGCAATTGGCAATTGCTCTTCAGCAACAAGAGTTTGAACAACAGCCACCACGTAATGTGCAGCAACCAACCGTTACTGGCAGTTCAAGGCTGGTCACGGGACCCGAGGTGAGATTTTAATTTTGTGCTTTAAAACTTTTTTTATATTTTCTTTAATGTAATGACTTGTTTAATGTTGTGACGTTGAAACTATTCAAGAGCTTACCAAAGCTTTTTGTTTTTTCTAGCTTCACGGAGAAACTATTTGTTGGTTTTCTTGCTTCTGATTTGTACTGAGCAAAAAAACAAGGGAAAATATTTTTGCATTGTACGGTCGAATTGCACAAGTTTTTCGTATTTATACCAGTGAAATCAAAACATGCTCTAACAAGACAATCGATTTGGTCAGGTGCCAAGTGGCAGGGGAAGGGGCTCGTCGTTGTCCTCCAGGCAGGAATCAAAGTCATCAAGAGAGAAGTGTATTGTTATGTAAAATTTTGCAAGTAGGTGGCATGTATTGGAAGGTGGTACTGTAAATGTTGTTGATTTGTCGTAATCGCTTTACCTCCTGTGCTGACCCATTCTCCGCACTAAAGGTCAATATGGATACAACTGTTTTCAATCTGTAAATGTAGTGTACGCTACAACATCGTAGGCTCTGCAATGTCATGAATTTACTCAAACATGCTTCTTTTGGAACTCTAATTCTAATACGGGGCATTATTTTCACTCATTAAGTGCATGATAGTCATCAAAACTTCTACTTCAGGTGGAATACAACTTGATTGAGAAACAAAATTCCTACTTAGAGAATTAGTAGCTAGCCAATGAGTAACTTTGTTTTTCTCTCTACCACACCACATAAAGGACCATCTCTTGGACTTAGCCCATTTGGTGCAAATCTCCCATGGGCAAGCAAATTTTGTATCTGTAACTCCTTTAACCAGCTCTAGGCAGTCAAATTCCAAGAATACTTCATCCACTCCCATCTCCAAAGTAGTAGTGCAAGCAATTCGAAGGGCCCATATGTATTTGACTCTTTCCACACTCCTTCTCCTCAGTTGTGTATTCTGGCCCGTAGGGATATTCGCCACAGGGTAACCCTCTTGCACTAGGAGTGAAGCTATAATAGTTCAGGTTTTCTTGAGGGCCTGAGTCGGAGTAGAACTCGAAGTCAAAGTCACAATCATAATAAAGTATGGGTAGTAAATGCTGTGCATGTATATTAAAGTCTATGCACTGTTAACAGGTGATGAATATGGTAGTATGGCATATGTATGTTGTACGTAGTAGTAAAAGTCACGTAAAAGGAAAAACAAATGTCCTTCCTGATTTTCTGTCAAGGCTCAAAAAAGAAATCAACCAATTTTCAAAAACAAAACCACATTCCTTTGTTCCTAGTTGTTTTCCAATGATTTCCTGTTTCCACCCAGTTAATCTTCCTGTCCACCTTCAGTGTCAAATTCTAGAATTAACCCTTCTTTCCAGGTGTGTCCAAATGTGTCAAAACCTTCAACATCTCTGTATTTTCAAGTATGGTCTTGATGAAGGTCCCATAAAAGGTCTACCTTTCCATCCTGTCTATCCCTTCCTCACCCTGTTTGAAGTGTCTTACCACAATGTCTTTTATTTCAAAAAAGAAGTCTCTCTCCTCTTATGGTATTTAGTCGATGTGTATACCATAAGTGTCTGTTTTAATAAATCAGCAGTCTTAGTTTATCTGGCTCATGCGGCGTTCAATCAGGTCCATCCTTCAGAAGATTTCTTTTTGAAATTTCTCTTGCTCTTTGGAAGCATATCCTACTGGCAACAGAAGATCAGACAAATCCCCAACAGTGCACGCGGAGATCTTCAATTTGCTTTTTGGACAAGTCGCAACAACAGGAGTCATCCCAATCCAGATGGTTCTATCACTTGACAGAAGGAGTATCACACTATATTTCTCTCTGCATATCTAGAGTCTCAGAACATCCAGAATGACGATGGAAATTATCTTGTTATGACTCAAACATTGTATTCACTCAATGGATTGACACCTGCAGAAGTTCCCTCATCTCTCATCCATTATGAATTTGCAAATTGGAAATTCAATGATACTTATCCGGAAGAATGGCGCCAAAATATCCACTATCTTTTGGAACAGTATTACTTGACTGATAGAACTGAAGACTATTCTGGAACCAGTGGTTCAGATAATCCGGACTGACAACAATGTGCTCAAGCCAACTGTGTGGTGTATGTGTAGTGCTCATATCATCCTTTTCAGAAGGTGGTGAAATTATTAGTGTTTATTGTTGTGTACTGTGTTTTGAAAAAGTAGTAGCAGGAAAGTCAAGTATGGGTAGTAAATGTTGTGCATGTATATTAAAGTCTATGCACTGTTAATAGGTGATGAATATGGTAGTATGGCAGATGTATGCTGTACATAATAGTAAAAGTCATGTGTAATAAATGTATGTGTAATAAATGTGGCAGGTAAATGTAACGAGTATAATTGGTACATGATAATGTAAGCAGTGTACCAATTATATGTTTAAGTTTGCAGACACGAAGTGGGTACAAACACAAAGTAGGTTCGGATCTAAGAGAGTAAATACAAGACACTAAGAGAGTGAATACAAGATACATGATATATTATTGCAAATACTGGTTTTCATTCACTTGTTCTTTACAATAGGCAGAACCCTCCTTTTATAGGCGTAAGGAGGGGGATACAAACACGAGTGCTTACTTCATTGCTTATGCACTACTACGTATAACACATAATTGAAGTTTACTGTGCACATGTTTACATAAGTACTTTACACTTAGACTTTACTACCTTATGCATTTATGATTCTCCTAATTCACCCCTTCCGAAAAGGAGTGATATGACTAGTCATTTTATTACATCACACACCAATTATCAGTACAAAATAGTACCCACCAATAATTTACATCTTTAAACAGTACACACCAATAATTTCACCACCATCTGGAAATGGGAAGAGAAACAGGTGGCATGAGCATTTGGTTGTCACTCTGGATTATCTGAACCACTGCTTCCAGAATAGTCTTCAGTTCTGTCAGTCAAGTAATACTGTTCCAAAAGATAGCGGATATTTTGGCGCCATTTTTCAGGATAAGTATCATTGAATTTCCAATTTGCAGATTCATAATGGAGGAGAGATGAGGGAACTTCTGCAGGTGTCAATCCATTGAGTGAACACAGTGTTTGAGTCATGACAAGATAATTTCCACTATCGTTCTTGATGTTTTGAGATTCTGGATATGCAGAGAGAAATATAGTGTGATACTCCTTCTGCCAAGTGATAGAACCAGCTGGATTGGGATGACTCCTGTTGTTGCGACTTGTCCAAAAAGCAAATTGAAAATCTCCGCCTGCACTGTTGGGGATTTGTCTAATTTTCTGTAGCCAGAAAGATATGCTTTCGAAGAGCAAGAGAAATTTCAAAAAGAAATCTTCTGGAGGATGGACCTGACTGAACGCCGCATGAGCCAGATAAACCAAGACTGCTGATTTATTAAAACAGACACTTATAGTATACACATCGATTAAATACCATAAGAGGAGATAAGCTTCATTTTTAAAATAAAAGACATTGTGGTAAAACACTTCAAACTGGGTGAGAAAGGGATAGACAGGATGGAAAGGTAAACCTTTTATGGGATCTTCATCAAGACCATACTTGAAAATACAGAGATGTTGAAGGTTTTGACACATTTGGACACACCTGGAAAAAAGGGTTAACTCTAGAATTTGACACTAAAGGTGGACAGGAAGATTAACTGGGTGGAAATAGGAAATCATTGAAAAACAATCAGGAACAAAGGATTGTGGTTTTGTTTTTTAAAATTGGTTGATTTCTTTTTTAAGCCTTGACAGAAAATTAGGAAGGACATTTGTTTTTCCTTTTATGTGAACAGCATCAAAACTCCAATTGGAAAACCAATTTGCCTATTTGAGTAACTGTGCCTTTGGAAGGTGCTTCTGTTTGAACTTGAGCATGCTGGGGAAACTCATCATATCTGTCTCAATTAGAAAATGATGACCGATTAGATGAAATTCAAAATTTTCAATGCTCCTTTTAATTGCCAGAATTTCTTTATAAGTAGAGTGGTAATGAAGTTCTGCTGGAGAGAAAGCACCTGTAATGCCCCCATTTTCTGGGTACGTTAATAAGACTTTTTATTACAAAAACAAGTGAGTTTGGCTCATTATTACATCACAAAGTCTTACAAGAGTACTTTTAGACAAACAAGGAGGGAACTAGGGTTCCTAACTACTGCTCCGCTTCTTCCTTCATCCGGGCTAGCTCTTCGGCTCCAAAGGCTTCCAAGGTGTAGAGTTCACCCTGTTCATCTATGAGGTCTGACATATTATACCGGCGTCGCCACCAATATAATATGTCAGGGTCACCAAAAAGGCAACACCGTGAGCTACAACGCTCAATAGAATAACCCAAACCCTCTAACCCTTAACTTACAAACAATACATTATAAAATCAACAATTTCCACATAGTGCAGGCTTATCTAACCAAATTAACTAACAATGACACATCCGCATTCGAAAATCAATCAACGTTGGTGTCCAAGATTTGTGAGTTTTTCCTACGCGACATCTCGTAAACCGTGTCTCGTTTTCCTCATTTCATAACCCATATTTTAAAAACCCATTTTTAACACACCCAACCTTGGTTCAGCCGTTCCGGTCTCCCGAGTATCCTCACAATGGTTCCACCACGGGTTCCCATTGGCACACTTTGCATTGGCTCCTCTCCGCGGATAATCAAGCCACACACCCAACCTCGGTTCCGCCGTTCCGGGTTCCCGAGTATCCTCACAATGGTTCTGTCGTCCCGGGTTCCCATTGGCACACAAAACACACACCACATAATGGGCTACCACGTCCGGCCACATTGCGGTTTCCAAAACATTTCATTTTTCAAAAACACGCCATTTTCATAAACCACACCCTAGGTGCCATGTTTCTAACTTTCTCGATTTTCGTGTCTCGTTCTCATGCATTGACTCCGCGGTAGGACTTCACATGTAATCATAAATCATTCATTTAAAACTTGGAACTAAACTAACAAAATCATCCAACTCAATATTTTACCACAAGTAATGCAAGCAATTTACGTAAGCATGCTCATAACCCTTTTTAAAGATCAAATTCCGAATACTTCCTTTCAAGCGATTATATTCCAGTCTTTCAAAAACCGTTCTATCCTACTCTATGGAAAATTCTAAACAACATGTTTATTCGAATTTAAAAGTTGATTATTCCAACATGCTCAAACTTCCATTTAGCGAAAATAAGTTTGTTAACTATCATGCATTTCAAACGTCATAACCTTATCTACTTTAACGAAAACGATTAAGAAAATTGTACTTTGAACTTACGGACATTCTACTTTTCAACATATGATTCTATACTATACGTAGAATAAGTGGTCTAGGGATTCTACCTTTCTTCTTGGCGGTTGGTCGGTTTTGACTTTTGAGAATAGGTCGTCGGTTTTGTGAATCGGCGGCGTAACGGCTACGGTTTGCTTCGAAAGGAAGAGAGATGGATTTTCTCTTCGTAGAAACAACTTTGCTAACTAAACTAGGCTACTTTAAAGATCTAGAGGTGGTCTTTGGAGGTGGTTTGGTGGTAGCTCTCAAGAACTTCAAGAAACAAGGAAGAACAATCAAGAACAAAGGAAGAACACAAACTTTTCTAGAGAGCGAAGTTGCTAGGTGAAGGTGTGAGTTGAATGGCATGAGGAGGGTCCTATTTATAGCCAAAATTGGACTCCCTCTCTCTCTCCAAGGCTGGCCCTCTCTCTCTCTCTCTCTCTCTCTCTCTCTCTCTCTCTCTCTATATATATATATATATATATTTGATCTCTTTCACCTTTCAAGCTTAATTGAAAGCTTGATGGGTTAGGTTATGGCTTGCTTGTACAACTCCTACCTAGTTCTAGGCATGCAAGGCTAGATTTTGGTACTTTGAATAGGATTATAGAAAGATTGGTGGAGGGTTGTACAAAGATTTTATGATTAAAGGACATCAAAGGACATTGGAAGATAGATTTTGTTTGGAAGAAGTAAATAACCCTAGATTAAAAGGATATAAGAAGATTATGGAAGATCAAGGCAAAGTACAACCAAATCTCCCTCTCTTCCTCTCTCCTCCTCTCTCTCTCCTTTCTCTCGCTCAGCCTCTCTCTCCGTCTCTCCTCTCGGCTCTCTCTCTCTCTCTCTCGTACAAAGTAATATATATATGAGAAAGACTAAGTATAAAATATAAGTACATTGGTACTATGAGATCTACTAGATTTACAAGTCAAGATTTTCTTTTAAACAATACAAATAAACACATGTGTACTTTGTAATATTATAAGTATACAAATAAATATATATAAATCCAAGTACATATATATATATATATATATATATATATATATATATATATATATATATATATGTATAAATAAGTACCATGCAATCTAGGTAGATTTTCAAATCCCATAAAAAAATTATAAGATCAAAATTCTCTATTAAAATAATCAAATAGGCACATGTTCCATTAAAATATTAGATTTTGTACTTAGGATATCTTAGGAAAATAATTTATAAAGTACACACACACACACACACACACACACACACACACACATATATATATATATATATATATATATATAGAGTAATTTTCAGGTCCACTCACCCTGATTTTCTTACTGTCCAGATTTTCCCTTTCCTGATCGATTTGGAATGATCCGAGCCGCTCAATGTGTTCAGAACGTGATTTTAAGGGTACTCGCGAGAAATCAGCAAAAAAAATGATCGGGAAGGGCTTGATCCGAGCAGTTTTTTACTAAACCGTTCAATAAAAAATTGTTCGGATCAAGCCCTTCCCGATCATTTTTTTTGCTGACTTCTTGCGAGTACCCTTAAAATCTCGTTCTGATCACTTTGAGCGGCTTGGATCATCAAAATTCGATCAAAAAATGGGAGGTCCGGACGGTCCAGACCATAAGAGGTTCGGACCTAAAAAGGACTGTATATATATATATATATATATATATATATATATATATATATATAAGTATATCATCACATGGGAAATCTAGGAAATGATTAATTAAACAACCCTTGTACTTATTGGAAAGATTAACCCTATTATCCAAGAGGTAATAATTTCCCTAACGGTTATTGACCAATGGATAAAAATAATACTTAAATAAGACCTTGAAAGACTACATGTCCTTTTAATCATGAGGATATATATAATTGTATATATGTACCTAACAAATCTAACTTAGATATTTTAATGAAAATCCTATTGTCCAATGGATAAAAGTTTCCTTAACTTTTGTCGTCCAATGGGTAATGGTTAAAAGGTAACTAAATGGTTTGGTAGTTAGGTTTCTCTAACTAATTAGTTAGAAGTTAACTATACTAGCCAAGAGATATAATCTAAGTATGACAGATTAACAGAGTTAACAAGAAAATCAATAAGCCATCCAAGAGAAATTTAAGAATTTGAATAAACAACGAAATTTTTATTTACTAAAAATCGGAGTTGTTACAGCACCACTCTTGTATCCACAAATTCTGCGCTTTTGATCTGGATTTTCTTCCAAAAGAACTGCTCCCCAATATAGATCAGAGGCATCTGTCTGAAGGACTCTTTTCCCATCTGAAGGTATGGTTAATGGAGGAAGAGTTTTGGCTATGACTTTGAGGTCTTTTACATCTTTGGTACAAAGAGCTGACCAAGGAGGAGGGGTTTTCTTTAGTAGAGCTGAGAGAGGAGTTCGGTATTGGGCAAGGTTGGGAATGAAATCAGCCATATAGTTAACAATTCTAAGAAACTGTTGAACTTGTTTGACTGTGAGATTTTCATCTGGAAAATGGTCAAGTTGGGAGGCTATATGAGGTTGGAGGGCATATTGATCTTTAGAGATATGCATCTCTAAAAAATCAATTTCTGGTTGAGCAAGAAACATTTTTTTCTTTGAGAGCATGATGCCATGGGCTTGGACCAGGGAATGGAAGGCTTGTAGTAATACAGCATGAGACTCAATATCTGGGGAAAAGAGTAGGATATCATCAATGTAGACGATGGCTAAGGATAGAATAGGAGCAAATACCCAAATCATGGCCTTTTGAAACAAAGATGGGGCTGTTTTTAATCCAAAAGGTATGACTGACCATTGGAAGTGGTGATCTGGAATGCAAAAACCAGTTTTAGGATGATCATCTGGATGGATGCCAAGCTGCCAAAACTTGCTTTCAAGTTAAACTTTGAGAAAATTTGAGCTTTAGGCAAGTTTGCAAAAAGAACACTTCTCCGAGGAAGAGGGAACTTGTAATCCTGCAGGAAATGATTAAGAGGCTGGTAGTTGATAACCAGGCGAAGCTTTCCTCTTATCTGCTCTGTCCTTTTGTTCACATAAAATACTTCACATGCCCACTAAGAGGTTGTGGGCTTAATCAAACATTCTGATTGGAGTTGCTGGAGCTCTTGGAGAGCAAGCTGGTAATGTTCTGGATTCATTTCATGATGGGTTGCTTTGGTGGGGTTGATGTCTTCATTTTTCTAAAAGGGAAGAGAAATGAAGAAATCTGGATTTTTCCAAAGTGGATTGGAGCATTTGGTGAAGAATTGGGAATGGGATTCAACACAAGAAGTTTGGATTATGGCTTCTTTGATGGAGGAGAAATTTTCTATGGAAAGGAGATTTGGTTGGGTGGTCCAAGGTAACAGGTAGCTTTTGTATTTCAAGCCTTTTTTGAGCCAGGAGACTTTGCTGAGATTTTGGAGGATATCAAAGCCTAACAATAAATCTTTTCCTGGGAGATCAGAACCATAGACTTGGTGTTTTATGGTGTATCCTAGGAAAAGTTGGATGGTAATAGGCTTACTGATCAGAGTGATAACAAAAGTTTCTCCATTGGCTGCTGTAAAAGGTCTAAAACATGATTGCCAGTAGGACCTGGGGAGGATTGCTGGGTTGAGAATGGAGGCTGCTGCACTTGTATCAAAGAAAGCGATGACTGGTATGGGTTTCTCATATTTTCCAAGCAAGATTTTGACCTTGGCTAAGGGTTGAGCTAGCATGATGTTAGAGAACCCAATTTTTTGGATTTCATAAGAGAATGAGTCAGAATCATCTAAATCATCAAAGGTAAATGCGAGGATTGCTTCTGCTGTTGCTTCATCATCAATAGAGAACAGAGATTCGACATCAGCATCCTCTAGATCATCATCAATGAGAGCCAAAGAGCTCACCATTTTGTCCCTTGCTGCTTTATTTGGACACTATTTTGCATAGTGCCCTTTCTTTCTGCATATGTAGCAGCGATCAGACTTTCGCTGCCCTCTGAACTTTTTCTTCTTGAAAAATTTCCATTTTTTCCGGCTTGAGAACCTGCCAGATTTTGAAAACTTTTGAAACTTGCCAGGAGATTGGAACTTCCATTTCTGAAAGTGTTTGGACTTCCGGTATGAAGGACGGCAAGTGCACTTCTTGTCTTTGCACTTTATAGAGAGGTCTGGTCCGTCACATGCTTTGCCAAGAAGTTTTTCCTGTTCTTCAAGAGTTCTGAGGAATTTCTAGTGATTGCACAATTTTTCCAAGGCAATCAAAGAGTGCTTGTAAATACCGCCAAGAGATGTTGCATTCAGCGTCAATCCTTTTGTTTGAAGTAACCTTGTTGTCTCATTTCCCAATGGTTCAGGAAGGGAATTGAAAAAGGCTTGCTTGAGGTTGACATCATCCATGCCGTTGAGAACAAAAATCTCTGAGACATACGGTCATAATGAGTCTCGAGATCTTTCCTTTTGAATGAACAGTACTTCATGCTGAGATATTCTTCTCGAACAAACTCTTTTGTGTTGTTGTGGTCGCCAAGAAACTCAGTATGCAGAACTGAGATGAATTGAGCAAGGGTTGGCAATTGTTTAAGCTGCAACTATTGGTATTCACCAAGAGCCAAGTACCATTGACGAAGACGGCCAAGGAATTTTGTTGTACACATAGTAATAACAATACTCAATGTAGCATTTGGGGAAAGCATAGCAGCAGTGCACCAAGCATGAATCTCATAAAGCTTATCCACCCATTTTGCTGGGGGAATGTTATCAAAGGAGAAACCACTACAAGAAAAATTACATTGGGCGACGAATGAAAATCGTCACAAATTGAATGTTTTTTGTCGCAAATAATATAGGTGACGAAAAAAAATTTATCGACTAAAGGTTGTCGAGGATTCCTACCTGGTGACGAAATCTATTTTTTGTCACCTATAGTGTCTTTTGATGACGAAATATTTCATCACCAAAAAGTGAATAATTGGTGACGAAATTTTTTCCCTCGCTTATTGTGCTGTTTGATGACAAAAAAATTCGTCACCGATGGGTCACATCGGTGACCAATATAAGAAATCAGTGACGAAATTTTTCGTTGCAAAAGACGTTTTCATATGGGAAAATAAATCCTTCTTTCTTGCTCCTACTGGGTTTCGAACCTGAGTCTCTTAAGTTTTTCGCATAAACCCTGACCAACTGCACCACACGCACTTTTCAATAAATATTTGAAATATCTAATATATAACATATATGTTTAACATGAAAATATATTTCGAATATAATTTTGAACCTTTAAACATTAAAATTAGCAATTTTGATAAACATGAAAGTTGTAGGCAATTGAGTTATTGTTCAAACCCAATTTGAATTATTTCAATCGGAGTTTTTAGTAAAGAGTTGTGCCCGAAATATATTTAGTGACAAAGCGTAATTCATAAATTTCGTCACGAAAGGTACCCATTTAACGACGAAATATATTTTTCGTCACTGTAAGCGTTAAAATGGTGACGAAATTATTTTTTGTCACCAAATTTAAGCATTTGGTGACGAAAAAAATATTTCATTACTAAATTGGTCTCATTTGGTGATGAAAAATAATTTCGTCACCTTTTTAAAGCTTTTGGTGACGAAAAATGTATTTTGTCACCAAATAGGTACCCTTTGGTGACGAAAATATTTTTTTCGTCGCTAAACAAGTATAATTGATGACGAAATTATTTTGTCATTGAAGTTGTTAAAACAATGACGAATTTATTTTTTCGTCGCCAAATATACTCATTTAGTGACGAAATTAAATTTCGTCGCCACTTTTTCGTCACCAATTTTCATTTTTCTTGTAGTGAACCTTGGGTATGGATGTTAGAATGTGAGAAGGAATCAAAGGTTGAGATTTCTGGAGGTGGAGGTGTATCAAACTCAAGACCTTCTTCAATAATAGGATCTTCAACATGTTCTTCAGGAATGTTTGGGTTCATCATGAAAACATGAGGAATTGGAGTAGAGTGAGTAGATTCAGAATCCAAATCAAACTCAATGGTTGGTTCAGGTGAGGGGATTTCTGGTATAGTGACTAAGGTATGTAGGAGAGTGGAAATTGGATTTTTGGAAGGGTTAAAAGTTGACTGAACCATTAACTAAGGTGACTTTAAATTTGGATCAGTTGGTTTAGAAGGAGTGGAGGTAGTAGGAATTGAGGTTGAGGTTGAGGTAGTTGGTGGAGACGGAACTGTTCGAGGTTGGATAGGCTTTATCTGGGGCTTTGGGAAAGGAAATTTTGGTGGAGATGGTCTTTTTGGTGGAGGAAGGAAAGTTGATGAGCTTCCAAAGATGGAGCTTGACTCACCAAATTCTGAGGTAGGGTTTATAGGTAAAGGTTGAGACATTTGAGGATACCCAAACAAACTTTGTTGAGAGGAAAATGTAAACATGTCAAATGGGTTTTTTTTTTCTGAGAATACTACTGAGCTTGAAGTGAATGAAACTAATTTTTTAGATGCTTCATTTCAGCATCCTTTTGGTAAAAAGCTGTTGAAAATGCTTGGTTAGCATATGCCATCTAGAGAAATTCCTAATGAACATTTTGAATTTTCTGTTGCAAATCTCTAATAAGAAGTTCTAAAGAGGATAACTTCTTATGAACAACATTCTTCAAATTTTGCTGAGAGTTAGCATATCTCTGAAGAATTTTGTTTTGAGCCAGATAATTTGCGGACAGCCAATTTATTGCTGCTTCTGTTGCTGACGCTACTTTTGTGCTATCATCAGGGAGAATGGTAGTAGGGTCTGGAATTTTATGACGGTGGGTAGTTCTTTCTTGAGAACTATGAAATTCTATAGGAGGGAAATCTACTTCAGTCCAAGAAGGAGATGAGGTGAACATAAAACACCCACTTGGTTGACTCGAAGAGCCATCATCAGATGGAGGTTGAGGAGGAGGTGGAGATTTACAAGGAATGGGAGGTGACGGAGGACATATGGGACATGGTTCTTCAAAGTCTTCTTCATCCTCTAGAAGACTTTCTTCTAGACACTCATCACAGTCACAGGCATCAAAATAATAATGACCTATTTCTGAATTTTTGAAGTAGAAGACTGGAAGGCCACTGGGTTGAAAATATTTAATTGGAGGGCCAGGTCGAGAACCATCTACAAACATGTCAATTCTCGAGGGAAAAATGATAGGATGGGTGGAGGATGAGGCAGAGACTTCTTTTGGGAATGAAATCTCCACCGTACCATCATGTTTTGGGATGAAAGTTGGATTTGAGGATTGAACTGGGATGGGCTTTTGTTGGATTTTCTCATAACCTGTAACCCAAGACTCTGGGAGAAGCTTGAGAAGTTCAGGACGGGAAATCTGTCGTGGAACATAGACACAAGAAGCTTGGTGAGGTGCGTTGACAGTTAGGAAAAGGGCTTCATCTGTGGATGAGGGTAATGACATGTCAAAGGCATGGTTTTGAAGGCGATAGGCCATTTGGTAGTAAAGGGTTGCTGCATATGTGGTGGAAATTTGGAAAGCACCACCAATTTGAACTTGCACTTTCAAGGCTGATAGCAAATCAATATCTGCTATTGGCATGTTGAAATTGGGGTAAAAGGTAAAGATCACAGCTCCAGCATTTAACGTGGTTTGGATAGTAGCAATACATGCGTGCTGGTACTGTAGAAACCTGGTGTCTACTAGAGCAAGTCTGGAAGTAACAGGTAAACCTTTTCTGCCATGGAAAGTGACAGCAAGTTTGATTGCTCCAAAGTGAAGATGGGTAAATCCTTGTTGTTGCCAAAGGCGAGGCAAATCAACCGGGATTTCCAGGGGTAAAAGTTGTTCAGCTTCTGTAGCTGCTATGAAGCATTGATCAAACTTAAAGGCTTGTACATATTCTTTTACAGAAGTTGGACGTTTTGTGGAGAAGAGTTGGGTAACAGTCTTTTTTACAGAGGTTTGTGGTCTGACAAAAGCATTATATGGGTTTAGGAAAGGGAGATCAGTAAGGGGAACCTTACTGTTATCAGGAAGATATTCAAACTCATACAAGTACTCAAGATTAGAACAAGAAGAGGTTGAGGAATGTGGGCATGCGTGCCCTTTTCTTCTTTTTGGGAAAAGGATTCCGTTCCCTTCCCAAGGAGAGAAAAATGCCGGTTCGCGAGAGCGCTTTTTAGCTGGACGTCAAGCGCTCGCGAAAATACAGAGTCACCACTCGGGTTTGAAGGTCCGACACCCAAGGAACCGTATTTCAAAGCACTTGTCGCGCTGTTTTGATTTTGAAAAAGTGAAGGAACCAGTCCGTCATAACCATATCTGGGTTCGGGAGCCAGGTTACGAGAGGGAAAGGGTTTTATGGCACCCCTCTCACCCAATCCGGAGATCGGTCTCTACTTAGGCATTTGCGAAAGATGTTTGTTTGCGATTCTGTTTGATTAATCAATTTTTAGCCAATTAAGGCAGGGGAATAGTTAATCGGAGATTTAAAACTGTAACATGTTTGTAAGATGTGAATGATAGCATGGATGAGCAGTTAGTATAGGATGAGAACAGACTGCTGTGGGAGTTTAAACAAATTGGGAGGCCCCTGTTTTGGAGTGACGTGCGTAGGAAGAAACCAGTATGCACTGAATAAGTCACTGCATGCTGTTTATTCCTGCGCGCACAACTCCAAGACACGCGCGCGCCGGTGAGCTCAAACCCACAGCTCTTATTCTCAAACCATCTGGGCTCTGGAAGGACCAGTGCACACCCAGGACAAATCACGCAGTTTATAGGCAGCATAATATACAGTTTAAAGGTTGTAAAGCCCTACAAATTAATAAAACACCCCATAAACAGTGCGGGGACAAAATAATGGTCTAAAACTAAGCTACCCGTGCAAGGCCACTCACTGGTCAGAGGCATACTATCGCGCGATAGAGCCAGTCCGGCGCGCGAGGATGCGCCCTGGCGCTCTGTCACACGATGGAGGCAGTTTGTCGCGCGATGGTGCGCCCTGGCGCTCTGTCGCGCGATAGAGCTAGTCTGGCGCGCGATGGTGCGCCCTGGCGCAACCAGACCAGTGCTTGGTTTACACATTTTTGGGTTCTGGGACAGGTCCAGAATGATCCCAAGGGTACCCCAAAACAACAGAAATACAAATCAACTACATACTAGCAGTTTCTAACAAAGGAAAGCAGTAAACTGGCTTTTAACATGCTTAACAGTGATCTATAACATAATAAAGCACAAAACAGTAGGAACCAATCCCCACGCGGACCAGCGAGCACAGACTAGGACAGTCGCGCGCGTGAGTGGGTCCGTCGTGCGCTGGTTCATACCACAACGGTTTTGAAACCTTGCCAGCTTTAGGACCAGGACTGGTATTGATTACTAGCCTTGGCCCTGCCAGCCCCCCTTAGGGATCGGAACAGAAAACAGAACAAAGGTAAGCTATACCTTCTGTTTTGGGTTTGAAAGAGTATTTGAGCTTTTGATGTTTGAAGTTGATTGGGGTTTTAGAGGATTGTTGAGTGTGAGAAAATGGGGAAGAACAAGCTATGTTCTTGGATGAGGTGTGAGAATGAAGGATGGTGTGTGTAACCCTTCTTCAAATTTTTTGAACCCTTTAAATGGATGAACAAATGGGGTATTTATAGGGAGGAGTGGTGAATCTGGTTGGTGCCAGGAGAGGAGTTCAGCCACTCCACGAGGCTGGCTGAAGTTGCATTGGTGGCCAACTGTCCTCCTTCAGAAAGGTTGGTGGTAGGTTGGACCGTCGCGCGACGGAGTCAGTCTGTCGCACGATGGTGCGCCTTGGCGCTCTGTCGCACGATGGAGTGAGTCGGGCGCGCGATGGTGCACCCCGGCGCGGGATGGTTGCGCCCTGGCGCGCATCAGTAGAGTTTTTGGTTTTTTTGAAGTGGCTTAGGCTAGGTTAGGTTCAAGGGTTTTGCAAACACTCAAAGCTCAAACACGCTATCATTCCCAGGGTGTTCTTGATCCATTTCATCATCAGGGAATCAAAAACCGTAAGTAAACTAATCTGGAAGCCCAGATTGGGGTGTCTACAAGGAATTTCTACTGGTACATGATCTTGAAGGAACTAAAGAGGAGGTAGTAGAGGAATAGGTGGAAAACAAGTGATTCATTTTTTAAGGATAAAAATCTGGGTTCTTCGTTTCCTAATACAACAAATCTTTTCTTTTTCAATGTAAAATCTTTTAACAAATTTTGATTAGTAAAATTCTGTATACCAGGGTAGATAAATCGAGATACACCGCTCAAAAGCCAAAAGTCTCAAGGTACTTTTAACCCACTGATACAAAAAATTTTTTAATCAAAATAGTTAATGAAGTTTCTGATGTGGAGGATCCTTTAAAGACAATCACAGAGCACACGCTTCAATTTTTCTTTTTAGAAAAGATTTGAAGTAATTTTGGAAAAGAAGTTCCCAAAAGAAGGGTTTACGCTAGAATGAACAACATTGGTTCTGATACCAAATTTGCAGACACGAAGAGGGTACAAACACAAATTAGGTTAGGATCTAAGAGAATGAATACAAGACACTAAGAGAGTGAATACAAGACACAGGATATATTATTGCAAATACTGGTTTTCCTTCACTTGGTATTTACAATAGGCAGAACCCTCCTTTTATAGACGTAATGAGGGGGATACAAACACGAGTGCTTACTTCATTGCTTATGCACTACTATGTACAACACATAATTGAAGTTTACTGTGCACATGTCTACATCAGTACTTTACACCTAGACTTTACTACCTTATGCATTTATGATTCTCCTAATTCACCCCTTCCAGAAAGGAATGATATGACTAGTCATTATATTACATCACACACCAATTATCAGTACAAATAGTACACACCAATAATTTACATCTTTAAACAGTACTGATCTAGACATGCATAAATGCATAAGGTAGTAAAGTCTAAGTGTAAAGTACTGATGTAGACATGTGCACAGTAAACTTCAATTATGTGTTGTACGTAGTAGTGCGTAAGCAATGAAGTAAGCACTTGTGTTTGTATCCCCCTCCTTACGCCTATAAAAGGAGGGTTCTGCCTATTCTAAAGAACAAGTGAATGAAAATCAGTATTGGCAATAATATATCCTGTGTCTTGTATTCACTCTCTTAGATCCTAACCTGCTTTGTGTTTGTACCCACTTCGTGTCTGCAAATTAGGAGAATCATAAATGCATAAGGTAGTAAAGTCTAAGTGTAAAGTACTGATGTAGACATGTGCACAGTAAACTTCAATTATGTGTTGTACGTAGTAGTGCATAAGCAATGAAGTAAGCACTCGTGTTTGTATCCCCCTCCTTACGCCTATAAAAGGAGGGTTCTGCCTATTGTAAAGAACAAGTGAATGAAAACCAGAATTTGCAATAATATATCCTATGTCTTGTATTCACTCTCTTTGTGTCTTGTATTCACTTTCTTAGATCTTAACCTACTTTGTGTTTGTACCCACTTCGTGTCTGCAAACTTGGTATATACTGTTTGTATGAGGTCACTACTCCTTCTTTACGTCTATAAAAGGAAGGCCTTACTTCTGTAATCACCAAGTTAGTTCAAGTCAGTGTTTCCCTAATATATCTTGTGTCTTGTATTCACTCTCTTTGATCCTAACCTACTTTGTGTTTGTACCCACTTCGTGTCTGCAAATTTCACTCTCTTTGATTCTAACCTTCTTTGTGTTTGTACCCACTTCGTGTCTGCAAATTTGGTATCAGAGCCAATGTTGTTCATTCCAGCCTAAACTCCTTCTGGGAACTTCTTTTTCAAAATTACTTCAAATCTTTTCTAAAAAGAAAAATTGAATTGTATCCTCTGTGGTTGCCCTTTAAAAGATCCTCCACATCAGAAACTTCATTAACTATTTTGATTAAAGAATTTTGTATCAGTGGGTTAAAAGTACCTTGAGACTTTTGGCTTTTGAGCGGTGTGTCTCGGTTTATCTACCATAGTATACAGAATTTTATTAATCAAAATTAGTTAAAAGATTTTACATTGAAAAAGAAAAGATTTGTTGTATGAGGAAACGAAGAACCCAGACTTTTATCCATAAAAAATGAATTACTTGTTTTTCACCAATTCCTCTGCTACCTCCTCTTTAATTCCTTCACGATCATCCACCAGCAGAAATTCCTCAACCTCTTCTTCTTCTTCTAATCTTGAGTACTTGTATGAGTTTGAATACCTTCCTGATGATAGTAAGGTTTCCCTTACTGATCTTCCTTTCCTAAACCCATATAATGCTTTTGTCAGACTACAAACCTTTGTAAAAAGATTGTCACCCAACTCTTCTCCATAAAACGTCCAACCTCTGTAAAAGAATATGTATAAGCCTTCAAGTTTGATCAATGTTTCATAGCAGCTACAGAAGCTGAACAACTTTTGCCCCTGGAAATCCCGGTTGATTTGCCTCGCCTTTGCCAACAACAAAGATTTACCCATCTTCACTTTGGAGCAATGAGATTGGTTGTCACTTTCCATGGCAGAAAAGGTTTACCTGTTACTTCCAGACTTGCTCTGGTAGACACCAGGTTTTTACAGTACCAGCACGCATGTATTGCTATTGTCCAAACTACCTTAAATGCTGGAACTGTGATCTTTACCTTTTATCCCAATTTCAACATGCCACTAGCAGATCCTCATCTGCTATCAGCCTTGAAAGTGCAAGTTCAAATTAGTGGTGCCTCCCAAATTTCCACCACATATGCAGCAACGCTTCACTACTAAATGGCATATCGCCTTCAAAACCATGCCTTTGACATGTCATTACCCTCATCCACAGATGAAGCCCTTTTCCTAACTGTCAACGCACCTCACCAAACTTCTTGTGTCCATGTTTCACGTTAGATTTCTCGCCCTAAGCTTCTCAAGCTTCTCCCAGAGTCTTGGGTTACATCTTATGAGAAAAACCAACAAAAGCCCATACCAGTTCCATCCTCAAATCCAACTTTCATTCCAAAACCTGATGGTACAGTGGAGATTTCATTTCCAAAAGAAGTCTCTGCCTCATCCTCCGCCCATCCTGTCATTTTTCCCTCGAGAATTGACATGTTTGTAGATGGTTCTTGACCTAGCCCTCCAATTAAATATTTCCAACCCAGTGGCCTTCCAGTCTTCTATTTCAAAAATCCAGAAACAGGTCATTGTTATTTTGATGCCTGTGACTGTGATGAGTGTCTAGAAGACAGTCTTCTAGAGGATGAAGAAGACTTTGAAGAACCATGTCCCATATGTCCTTCGTCACCTCCCACAACTTGTAAATCTCCACCTCCTCCTCAACCTCCATCTGATGATGGTTCTTCGAGTCAACCAAGTGGATGTTTTATGTTCACCTCATCTCCTTCCTGGACTGAAGCAGATTTCCCTCCTTTGGAATTTCATAGTTCTCAAGCAAGAACGACCCACCGTCATAAAATTCCAGACCCTACTACCATTCTCCCTGATGGTAGCACCAAAGCAGTGTCAGCATCAAAAGCAGCAATAAATTGGCAGTCAGCAAGCTCTTTGGCTCAAAACAAAATTCTTCAGAGAATTGCTAACTCTCAGCAAAATTTGGAGAATGTTGTTCATAAGAAGTTATCCTCTTTAGAACTTCTTATCAGAGATTCTCAACAGAAAATTCAAAATGTTCATCAGGAACTTCTCCAGATGGCATACGCTAACCAAGTATTTTTCAGCAGCTTTTTACCAAAAGGATGCTGAAATGAAGCATCTAAAAAATCAGCTTCATTCACTTCAAGCTCAACAGTATTCTTAGCAAAAAAGCCCATTTGACATGTTTACATCTTCCTCACAACAAAGTTTGTTTGGGTATCCTCAAATGTCTCAACCTTTACCTATAAACCCTACCTCAGAATTTGGTGAGTCAAGCTCCATCTTTGGAAGCTCATCAACTTTCCTTCCTCCACCAAAAAGACCATCTCCTCCAAAACTTCCTTTCCCAAAGCCCCAGATAAAGCCTATCCAACCTCCAATAGTTTCGTCTCCACCAACTACATCTACCTCTACCTCTATTCCTACTACCTCCACTCCTTCTAAACCAGCTGATCCAAATTCAAAGTCACCTCAGTTAATGGTTCAGTCAACTTCTAACTCTTCCAAAAGTCCAATTTCCACTATCCTACATACCTTAGCCACTATACCAGAAACCCCCTCACCTGAACCAACCATTGAGTTTGATTCGGATTCTGAATCTACTCACTCTATTTCAATTCCTCATGTTTTCATGATGAGCCCAGATCTTCCTGAAGAACATGTTGAAGATCCTATTATTGAAGAAGGTCCTGAGTTTGATACACCTCCACCTCCAGAAATCTGAACCTTTGATTCCTTGTCACATTCTAATATCCATACCCAAAGTTTCTCCTTTGATAACATTTCCCCATCAAAATGGCTGGATAAGCTTTATGAGATTCATGCTTGGTGCACTGCTGCTATGCTTTCCCCAAACGCTACACTGAGTATTGTCATTACTAAGTGTACAACAAAATTCCTTGGCCGTCTTCGTCAATGGTACTTGGCTCTTGTTGAGTACCGACAACTACAACTTAAACAATTGTCAACCCTTGATCAGTTCATCTCAGTCCTGCATACTGAGTTTCTTGGCGACCATAACAACACAAAAGAGTTTGTTCGAGAAGAATATCTCAGCATGAAGTGTTGTTCATTCAAAAGAAAAGATCTGGAGATTCATTATGAAGCAACAACTAAAGCAGTCCTAGCATTCACCTTTTCTAATTCAGATGATTCATCAGAATCAGATGACTCTTTTGATGATTCTGACTCATTCTTCTATGAAATCCAAACATTTGAGTTCTCAAATGTCATGATAACTCAATCCTTAGCCAAGGTTAAAATCTTGCTTGGAAAATATGAGAAATCCATACCAGTCATTGCTTTCTTTGATGCTGGTGCAGCAGCCTCCATTCTCAACCAAGCAATCCTCCCTAGGTCCTACTGGCAATCATGTTGTAGACCCTTTATAGTAGCTAATGGAGAAACTTTTGTTATCACTCTGATTAGTAAGCCTATTACCATCCTACTTTTTCCAAGATACACCATAAAACATCAAGTTTATGGTTCTGATCTCCCAGGAAAAGATTTATTATAAGGTTTTGATATTCTCCAAAATCTCAGCAAAGTCTCCTGGCTCAAAAAAGGTTTGAAATACAAAAACTACCTGTTAACCTGGACAACCCAACCAAATCTCCTTTCCATAGAAAATTTCTCCTCCATCAAAGAAGCCATAATCCAAACTTCTTGTGCTGAATCTCATTCCCAATTCCTTACCAAATGCTCCAACCGACTTTGAAAAAATCCAGATTTCTTCATTTCTCTTCTCTTTAAGAAAAATGAAGACATCAACCCCACCACGTCTTCGCTCCGGTGCACACTCCTGGAGTATGCGGCCGATTCATCCCTTCGATGGGATTTACTCCTTCTCATGGATCTTGAAGCCATCTTTCCCTCTCTATTTTTGGAGTTATCGTGGATGGTAAGGGGGTGACCCTTACTCGTGGTCCTCCTGTGTCCACCTTCGGGCTTTCTCGGAGCCCCAGGTGGTGATTTATCCCTTCCTCCATCTAGCACATCCTTTGGGTCGTGTGGTGTTGCTGGATCTACTTCCACCATGGTCGTTTTTCAAAAGGGAACTCTTTCGTTTCCCACAGACGGCGCCAATTGTAGGTGGACAAATTCAAGTAGTGTTTTGA
Organism: Rhododendron vialii; assembly: GCF_030253575.1. Classification (NCBI taxonomy): domain Eukaryota; kingdom Viridiplantae; phylum Streptophyta; class Magnoliopsida; order Ericales; family Ericaceae; genus Rhododendron; species Rhododendron vialii. The sequence goes on from NC_080567.1 coordinate 2,484,167, forward strand.
TCAGCACTAGATTGTAACGGCTTCTCGTGCCTCTTGACCGGAACCCTAGTTCGTCAACGAAACCCTTGACCTGCAAAACAGACAAGGAGTGAATGCACCTTTGCCTCTCGTGGCAAAGGCCCTCCGATGCCTTTGTTAGTATTTCATACTAAAGGAACCCTAATTATCAGTAGGTAAATATCGAATAATGCAATGTATTGCGTACCTTTTTCCTCAAAGTTTACCTCGTATTTATAAATTCATAGATGCTTGCTGCCCAAGCATCCCTGTCGCCCTAGGATTCCTATCTCGTAAAGGAAACCTAGGATATCAAGGATTCTCGTTTCCTTTATCAGTTTGCTACCTTAGTCCTTTTAGGACTCTTTTCCATATCTAGCTGAACATCCCATTCCCGTTGGGTATCTTTCCCAGATCCTACATTCTCGGGATCTCACGTTTTAATGGAAGACCACTGTTTCTGGACTCTTCCAGAGTGTTCCCTCTACTTCAACATCTGATAGGACTTCTCTCCTTGTTCAGCCACCTCATAGCCGAGCAGACAGCCTGGACCAGCCACTTCTCATGTAACTGGTCCTTTATCAATTATTTGGACCATTCCTTTCTTTAGGAGTTCTCCTCCTGTTCGGCTTTCTCGCCGCCGAACAGACTACTTGGACCAATGACTTCTCATGTCACTGCACTGAGAATCGTACAACCTCTCTGGACCATTGACTTCTCATGTCACTGGCCCATAGCGCGTTGACCTTTTCTTCACACTGTGCTCGGGCGTTTCTTGGACCTGTTCGGGTATACCTCCCTACAGAGCTCTTCTACCCCATTTTCTTGATCAGCCATTGGTAAGGGATTTTTAGGCGAGATTTCTGCTAATGGTTATCGTGATGTTTCTGCTGACGGTTGTCCTTCTTGTACTACCTAAACCACAAATAACTGAGTGCCTTCCAGGGTGTCTATGCGAACCAGTCTTTGGCGCAGATGAAACCAATTGGGTACAGTTTCTTCTCACAGGCGACCAATGTTTTAGGGCTGGCAATAAAGCAAAAAGGATCAACTCACAACTAATCTTGGATGCTCATCCTGCCTTCTGCGTGCCTTCTAGAGACTAAACCTAAGACCTATCGTGATCCAGACCTCACTTAAGGTGTTCGTACAGAAGATTTTCGATAATCCGGGTAGGTGCTGTCAGGCAGGTTAAATTTTGAATGCTTCGGAACCACAGCCAATCTCCTTACCTTGACCATCCAAGGCAAAGCAATATGACTACCGGAATCCAGATACGTACACACTTAAGGTTAGCCCTAGATCAAGGGAGCCATTTGGGCACGACAAACACCAAAGGTATCTCAAACTCCATGGATTTAGAGTCTCCTAGACTGATCGGGAGGAGACGAAGAATACTAAGGGAACCCTATGCTCTAGCCTGTAGGATGCAATGATGCATGAATGATATGAATGTACAGAAAAGAGGTGCACATAAACAGGATATATCACATAAGTCCTAAACGCGGGTTCCTGTCTTAATTGGGAAGGTTCTATGGTTATATACGAGTGCAAAGGCCGGTTTTGGTCTCAGTAGGGTTCCCTAGACTAGAGCCAAAATGTACTTCCCATTGTCAAGTGTATTACAAGTCAATGGTCGAGCAGTACGATGGCTCATCACGGTCGAGGGTTGCTAGGTATCCCGGGGAGCTTATCACCGGTGAATGGGCAAGATTGCCAGAACACACTAGCGAGGCTTGTGCGGTGCAGAGTATGCAGGATAAAAGAGTTTCACATTCCAAAAGATATTGAAAATTCCCTTTGAAAATGTCTTTCAAGCTTGCCTCACAAAATTATTCAATTCTTTGAAAAAAAAAAGTAAGTTCCAAAGTTTCGAATAATATATATCCCCAATAGAGTCGCCACTGTGGGCTCCTCGGCCGGCACACTCGAGAGTCGCCACCCGGATTTTTGAGATGGATGATCCGAGAAACCGAGAGTTTGTTTTGAAAAGAAAAGGCTTTTGGTCTAACGAAAACGTTGAGATTTTGGGTTCGGGAGCCACGTTACGAACGGAGAAGGTTTTGTTGAAAAAGCACACCACTCGCCCAGCGAAACTGCTCTCTACTAAACATTTTAAAAAAAGGAGAAAAAAAAATCGTACATCTTTTGGAAAATGGAACTCTTTATTAAACAAGTAAGGGGGGAAGGGGCATGGGAAGATATATCACGTTAATGTGCACCTGGTGTTATCTGTGCAGAAATGATAAGAGTATGATACTATGAAATAAAACAACTAATCAACGAACTGTTCAGATCAGGACCATTACTGTACGGTTTACCATAATGCCGCGCACGGCCTTATGTTATACCGTGCGGTTTATCTGCTCTGCTATCAGACTGTCATCAGTACCCAGAACAACGCCTGGTATATTATACATCTCGTGCGGCGTTCCTTAAAGATATCAAAAGATTCACAACTACTAACCCATCCTGGGAACAACATCATTTCTTCAAGCCATGGAGATAAAACAACTTTCGGTGCATTCAATCACTTGGGGTGATCAAGAAAACCTCGTTTTAGAAACGAAACATGGCTTGTAGATATAGTCCTATTCTGAAAGTACTGGTGACAGTATCTCAGCGACACAAGCAAACTTGATGAGGAACAGCCATGATCCAGACAGCTTAAACAAATAAACAGTAACTAATAAAAGACCGCGCTTCTAAGTATACTACGCCATGCGACATGGTTTGCCTAGTACAATGGCTGTTTTAGTTTTTGAAAACAGTTTTTAAGTCAGTCTTTAACCCAAAGGAGTTAAGCCTGACTATAGAAAAAGTCCCCTCAGGGCCAGGACAGGGCCTAGCCCAAGGAAACTTGGTTTTTACCTTTGATCTTGAGCTTGAATGAGGACGGATGGTAGTGGATGAGTGTGGACAAGATCGGGTGAGGAAGGATGAGTATGGGTGACAGTGGTTGTTGGGTGTTTTGGTAGGTAAGGTCTCAAAGTGAGTAAAGGACTAACTTTGATGGTGAGGAAAAAAATGGCGCATTTTTAGAAGGAAAATGCTTAGAGAATGTCTTTTTAGGACAACATTCACAAGACTTGGAAGTGAGGAATGGGTGTATGGGCAAGATGAGAGAGAGAGAGAGAGAGAGAGAGAGAGAGAGAGAGAGAGAGAGAGAGAGATTGGAAATTCAGCCCCTTTTCTATTGAGTGGAGGAGTGTATTTATAGGCAAGAGCCAAGGATTTTGAATTCAAATGGGGGAGGTGTTTTCTAGGCGAGCTAGAAGTACTTTTTCAGCTAAGTCATTTTGTAGTTGTGGCTCAAATGGGCGTGGCCGACAACTTACTAAGCCAGTCGGAACTTTTCCCTAAAATGTCGTGCGGTTAACCTTATGACCTCGTGCGGCGTAATAAGTTTTATTACGCCACGCGGTGTAGAAGTGTTCCGTGCGGTATTCTAGGTCCAGTCTAGGGCATTTTAGGCTTATCTAGGTTTTTGGTTTTTTTGGGCTTTTGGTTTGTCTGAGCTTTTGAGTTAAGGAAGTCCTTTATTCAAGCTCTCAAAGGTATTGTTTCCTTTATTTCATCATTGGGGCGTTCAAAAAACCTTCGAGGTCCAGATTGGGGTGTCTACAACAATACAAGGGGACATTATTGCCCGCACACACTCACCTCGTGATATGAGTATATGCGCGCAAGGGGACATTAATGAGGGTATACAATACACCTCACATCCGGACGCACATCCTCCATAAGCTCTTCCGGCGACCCATCCTGGGAGGATCAAGGTTCCTTCCATGGTTTGATTATGCCTGCACACACTCGCCTCGTGACATGAGTATATGCATGCAAGGGGACATTAATGTGGGTATACAATATATCCCACAACCGGATGCACCTTCTCCAAGAACCCCGCCGGTGACCACCTCCGGGAGGAGCAAGGCCTCCTCCACAATAGTCACCTCCAGGAGGAGCCAGGCCTCCTCCACAAGATCCACCTCCGGGAGGAGTAGGCCTCCTCCAGAAGACCCACCTCCAGGAGGAGCAGACCTCCTCCATAAGATCCGCCTCCAGGAGGAGCAAGGCCTTCTCCACAATACTAACTCCTAGGAGGAGCAAGCCTTCCTCAACTATCCTCACCTCCGGGAAAAGCAAGGCTTCCTCCATGATACTCATCTCTGGCAGAGCAAGGTTTCCTCCACAAACCTTGCCTCCGCCAAAGTGAAGCTTCCTCCACAAGTTATACGTTCTGCCCAGGAGGAGACTTCCTCCATGAACCTTGCCTCCGCCGAAGCAAGCTTCCTCCGGAGAAGCAAGGCCTCCTCCAGGAACTCTCCACCCATGGAGGAGTGAGGTCACCTCTGAGTACCTCACCTCCTACTTAACACTTTGAAGACTCCGGAATACCTAAAGGCGACTCTATACACCATTCTAGGCCGGGAGCAGGGCCTAGGTACCTCGCTCGGGACCTGAGGAATATGGTTTGGAGGCTAGAGCAAGGGTTTGTCAAGGAGGACGAGCTTGCCTCCGGCGAGCTCTAACTTGACCGGCCCTAGAGAGAGAGGGGGCATTGACCACCATCTGACATCTCGGAAGAAGTATCATAGCTACCGCCTGACTCGGCAGATGATACGGGTCTCCATGTATCACATAAATAAACATCCAGTAAAAATTACAAAAATTTTCAAGATCTCTAAGTACCTTGAATAGTTTCGTGGACAGCAGATCAGTGTTTTTCTCCTCTTCTATCTCTCTCTCTCTCACGACCCACCTTTTATTACAAATAAACTCCAAAATACACTATTTTTTCATACACATCCAAGCCCCGTTCTCTCAATCTACAATTTTACATCCCCAAAATAAATCAAAGTTTACATGCCTCATGCCTCCTTACAAACAAATATGTACAAGTATCTTATTAAGTTCTTAAAAAAAAAGAACTCGAACATATACATGATTCTTAAGCCTTCAGATCCATCTCTAAACCTGAAAAATTTGGGTTGCAACAACATGAGCCACAGCTCGTGCAGGAAATACGCTAAATGAAAAGATATGAACATGCAAAGCTTGATACACAAAATATACTCTTTTATCTATAAGTATCGAAAAGTTTTTCATGCTTTCTTCTCCTTCAATATTTACAATGAAGTTATAAAATCTCAATTCAAAGTCAAGCCAACACAACAAAAATAATCTATGCATTATATTAAGTGTTTCCAATTTTCCCTTCCCTTCAAATGCTCAAAAGAATGCTATTAAACCACGAACTCAAATCAAGTCCCGAATAAAGGAAATTACCCACAAACGTCGATACGGAAAATAACAAAGCTCATGATAGAATAGCCAACCAAATTGAATATCAAATTTACTCAACACCGAGACATAATATTATGAGTTGCTCACCGATGTAATCACCAACCAACCGTGCTAGACGTCTCCAGCACATGCACTTAACGGGCTATTAACTAGAAGGATGAAGCAAACTATCCCACGTGGGTTTACGGACTTTTACCGACGGCGTCATAATTGACCCAAGTAGGTTTACGGACTTTCACCGACAGCATCACAATTGGCCCAAGTAGGTTTACGGACTTTCACCGATAGCATCACAATTGACCCAAGTTCCCCGGTGACCCAACTCAAAATCACTACTATTATATTCCAAAATATCTCAAATACTTGGTCTTAAAGCCCAAATCAACTAAAATCAACCAAATTTCCTTGAATAACTTACCCAAATTCATCAAATGAATGAATGTAGAACAAAAATTCAATGAAGTCTCAACAATAAAAACATTTGTTACGTACATGTATTCAACAAGTATCCCAAGCCATATATCACGAAATTTCTTTCACTAGTTTACTAAATGCAAAGAGACAAGTATACTTAGTATAGACTTATGCCCATATAAGTTACTTCCATTTCCTCGAACACATGGAGTGCATAAACTAGCTCTTGTTCTAGTATCACTTAAAATTTTTTAATTTTGATCACTTAGAAGGTGAACCCATTACTAATGAAGACCAAGTATGCCAAAAGCAGTAAAATATCAACCCTAACAATGAATAACAACAAAATCCCTCACAAAAATCATGTATAGCACACAATTCCAAACATATAAATTAGGGCTTGTCGGATCCACCACTCATGTGAGTGTGGGTGCGTATTTGGGTGTGTAAGTGTATGTGGTACTAGAATTATTGTTAACATAAATCCTACCTCAAAGAGAAATCCCCAAAATGCAAGAATCTCGAATTTTGACCGATTGAGATTTTGTTCGGATAGATGCGTAGCCCTTTGTCTGTAGATCACGTTTCCTTCTTGCCTTTTTGCGAGATTTGCGAGTCTTGGCCTTCAATTTTTGAGTTGAACAATGAGGGCTTGTATGGAGTTAAGAGAATGGAAGAGAGAGAATGGGGAAAGGGGAAAAAAATGGAAAACAAAGAACTCCCGAGAGTTCTCTGCTGACTTCAGCCTTTTAAAGTGCAAAATTGCACTATGGCCCCTTTCAAGAATTAAACTATTGCTCCATCTTCTATAATGTTTTGAGTCATTACACTAATGCCCATACGCTAATATTTAATAATAGTTAACTCTAAAAGCTTATATAAGGAAAAAAAAAAACTCCATCACATATGGGTCCCACGCACTCGGTCCATAGCACACAACTCATACCCGATCAACCAAACACACATACACACGTATATGCATGTCTATATAAAAAAAATCCATGCATTACTTACTAAATATAGTTACACGCAGCCACATTAAATAAAATAAATTGATATTTGGGACGGGTCACTACACTCTCTCTCTCTCTCTCTCTCTCTACACACAAGGGATAAGAATGGGGAGAAATATTTGTAAACCTATAGAAATATTATTGTGTGCAAGCAAGACCAATTGCTAGCTTACGTTCCAATCACAAATCACACAAAGGACCCTCACAAGTTCTATTGTTTACAATTTAAACCCCCAAAACACACAGTTCAATTAAAAGTAATTGAAATATCAAAATATCCGGGGCAGGTATTACAGATCTCATCGATATAAGTAGCTTATGATAAACCCAACATCCTATACTTGTGATCTCATATAAGCTTAATCTCAAGGATGTGATCGGCTTCTCCCAAATCCTTCATATCGAACTGGCTAGATAGTCACACCTTTACCGAAGACAACATTCCCACATCATTTTTGATTAGCAAAATATCATCTACATATAGTACCAGGAACACCACCACTTTTCCGTTGCGCTTCTTGTAAACACATGACTCATTCGAACATTGATCAAAACCAAAAAAAAAACTTAATTGCTTGATCAAAATAGATGTTCCAAGATCTAGATGCTTGCTTGAGTCCATGAATAGACTCCTTAAGCTTGCAAAACATATGCTCTTGACCCTTTGCTATGAATCTATCTGGTTTCATTATGTGGATGCGTTCATCCAGATTTCTATTAAGGAATGCAGATTTCACAGCTTTTTGCCAAAATTTCTCATCTTTATCTTCCAGTTCCTCATTGTAGTTGTAGGGTTCATGTAACACCCTGATTTTTGGTAAATAAAAATTTCGTTAAATATTTGAATTTTTATTTTATTTACTTGGATTTGCCTTTTAAAATTCCTTTTTAATTTCTAATAATCCGTCATAATTATATTTGAGACTTATAAAATTATATCTTTTCGTCCCGGACAATTTAGTCATTTTTCTAAAGACAAGTATGATTGTAGAAGCACTTGTATATTTTCCTAGCAAGTTAAATAATATCTTTAAATTATATTTCTTAGCTAGAAATCTTACTTGGCAAGTACAATTAGTTCCTAACCGATTAGTTAGAGAAACTTAAGTACCCTTTAAACCTAGTTACATTCTCCTAACCCTTGAACCTTGTGAACCTTTCTACACCATAATTGAACTTCTTCAACTCTAGACTAGGAAATCATAGCACTTTCATCACTAGTCATTTCAAGACTTTATTTCCCATCATTACTTCTTCCAAGTATATCTTTTCTCATCATTACCTCTTTACCCATTGAATAATAATTTGTAGGGGAATTTTTATCCTTTGAGTAATAGAAATAAGACTTCCTATTGTCTAGAAATAGTACTACCATAGACTCGTCTAAAACCAAGTTTGTTATTCCAAACAACCATGATTATGTATTGTCACATCAAGTAGCCCATAATCCATCATTACTTCCTTTCTCCTTCCTACAAGTAACCTTGACATACATGTACATATATACATATATGCATGTATATCACCCTAAAAAAAGGCTACTTGGAAGCCTTATTCATTCTTTTGCATTGACAAGTCACTTTCAAAAGCCAACCCTTTAATCATTTCACTTTCCATTGATGTCACACCCCGCCCCGCAAAACGACACCCATAGTGGGCCCGAGTCGGCGCGGCCACGTGACATTCCCAAATCACCAACCAAACAACAACTTAACAATAGTAATTAACTCAGAATAAACTAGCGGAAGACTTAACATTAATATTAACAAAAGAGTCGACATCAAACCCATACCATTACATACTTGGCATACTAAAGTGTAATACATCCTTGCTACAAAACGAGTCGATAATATGTACAAGACGATTCACTACCACTGACACAAACAACAACCTTAAAGCCAACCCCAAAACGCTGATCGGTAGTGGACCATCCTACGAACCCCTGCCATCTGGCAATCTAAAAGAAGACTAGGAGTGTGTGAGATATAGAATATATCCAATAAAACTCAACATAAACAACTAACTAAATATCCACAATTTATATTCACAACACATGCAGTGACACGTCTGCCACATCCCATGTACCCAAGGTATTGTGTCACGCACACCAAGCTCCCATTCACCGTAAATAGAATGGCACAGCCGACGACAAGGTGTGACTCACTCCACAAACCTTATACGGGTACAATCAACATACACCAATCATGCACATCAATAACTAAACCAACCATAGCATGATACACAACCAACATGTTAACATCTTATTGAAGATATAAGATATCAAACACACTCACCTGTGAGTCAACCGAAGTATGCCAAATCACGGTTTTGGCACCTCCCGATTACTCAGCTCGTTACCTAGCTACACGCTTAATCGTATTAGTAATGAGTTCAACGAACGAGCAACACAAAAATATAAAGCTTATAAGGAACTAAACAATGCCCAAAGAATCCAAGTATGTCCATCTCATAGACCTAGAAATAAACCAAAACACACATGAAGTTCAAACACAACAAAACTCCCAAAATGACAAGGCATCCTATAACCAGCTGGTCTTTAAATGATTGTAGCATTTTATAGGATCAGATTTGGGTCATAAAACCATCACCATTAGAAACTAGACTTCCAGTACACCAATATTGATATAAAGTTTGTCCTAAATAGATTTTGAATGACAAAGTTATGACCGTCCGAAGATGCACAATTAGAAACACAAATCTGCAGTTTCTGCAGATCAGCCAACTTCCAACCAAAAGCTGTGTTTACCTACGAAATTTTAAGGTACAAACCCTACATGTTTTGAAAAATTTATGAGTCTAGTTTCCAAATCAAAAACAGGTTCGCAAATCCGATACACGTGCTAGGAGATATGCCTGTTTTTCTCGTGTCAATGCAGCAAATACGAAATTCAGCAGAACACACAAACTTGTAAAATCCGCCAACACTAGACTATACCACCACATGGTCTGAAATTTTGCAGATATCATAGAAACATATCAAAGTTTATCCCTGATTTTTCCAAGATTTTTCACAATAAAGGAACTTAGTCAAAATCACCTCCAAACTCAGAAATTCTGTGCAGCGAAGCACAATTTCCAATTGAATTGGCAAGCCAGGTGGGATATAGCACTTCCCATTTTTCCATCAGAGTCTGTGCAGCACTTTGATACATCAGCCAGGTGGAAAAGTTTGGCTTGTCTGATGTTTTGGCCAATGGCCAATGACCTTAATTTCCCATTTTTCTTCGGGACAACCACTGGATTGGCAAGCCAGGTGGGATATAGCACTTCCCGAATGACGCCAGCTTCCAACAGTTGATTCACTTCGGCTATTACAGCTTTGGTATGAGCGGCTGATGAGCGTCGGACTTTTTGCACCACCGGCCGCCTATTCGGATCGACATTTAATGAATGCATTGCGAACGATGGGTCCACGCCTGGCATGTCTTGTGGAGTCCAAGCAAAAACTTCTATGTTTCGTATCAAAAAGTCATACATCTCCTCACGCTCGGCTACGCTCAATGAACTCCCAATCAAAAAGTATCTTCCTTCGCCCCCAGGAATGGAAAAATGTATTAGCTCCTCAGCTGACCTTTGTTCGGCTGGCACTCCAATATCCTCAATCATTGGAGTGGGAGTGGCGGCCACGCATTGTACTTCCATACAGCTCTGTTTGTTCGTTACAGTGCTGATGTAGCATTTCTTCGATTGGATTTGGTCTCCTCGTAGGCTCTCCTGACGCCCATTCCATCCAATAAATTTAACCACCTGGTGATAGGTAGAAGCGACTGCCTTCATTTCATGCAACCAGGTTCGGCCGAGTATGACGTTGTATGGACTTGGAGAAGCGACCACCACGAATTCAATTTGGAGAACACGTGATCCCGCCCGCACAGGAAGAATGATCAAGCCGAGCGGCCAAACCGGGGCTCCAGTGAAGCTAACAAGGGGAGTTGATGCTGTCCGAAGCTGAGCGGGAGATAATTCGAGGCTCAGGAATGTTGAGCAAAACATCACGTCCGCCGAGCTTCCTTGGTCTATCAATACTCGTTGTACGGTTGATTTTTCAATAGCAATAGTAACGACGAGGGCGTCCATATGAGGGACTTGAACACCTTTCAAGTCGTCGGATGAAAAGGTCATAGCACAGTCGAGGCTCTGATCCTCCCACTTTCGCTTGCCCGAAGCGCCAATGTTGCAAATGGATAAAATGGAGACGGCTCTGTCAATTTCTGAGCGAAGCTCGGCCGCCCTTCCTTCGGAAACCAATCCTTGTATAACGCTTACAAGATTGCCGATAAGAGGGGGAGGTGGTGGAAGTGGATTTCGCCGAACGTCGATCCACTGATTCAGGTGCCCAGCCGCTGTAAGCTCTTCTAGATACCGTTTGAAAGGCGGGCATTGTGTGGTGTAGTGGCCGCGCTCCTTGTGGTACGTGCACATCCCTGGTCCGCTACCGACGGTGCCCAAGAGTACCGTTGGCCAAACAAAGAATGGCAATTTGCCGATGATGTTGAGGAGTTTATAGATAGGTTCGGTGAATACAGTATGCTCGGTAATGTACTTGTCTGGCCGTGGCTCCCTCTTCGTTTGTGGCCATGACTGCGGCTGTGGGTGCTGCGGAGGTCGACCCTTGTTGCTCGGCTTGTTGGTTGCTTGGCCTGAGCCGCCCTGGCCTCCTTGCCCCTGGCGAACGTTTGATACTTGTTTCTTCGCCCCTGTTGTCTTGGTAGGTTCGGGAACCTTTGAAGTATTCCGCTCGGCCATGGCTTCTTCGTGGATGCAATCCTTCTCGATTATGGCCATGAGCTCTCCCATTGTTTTTGGCGGATTACGTGAGAGATCACAGAACATTGCCGAGGTTGGATCCAACCCGTTCATAAAAGATTCAGCCGCGACGCCCTGATCACAGTCGGGGATGAGATTATAGACTTTCCAATAACGCTCGATATATAGCCGTAGAGTCTCTCCTGCCGCTCTCCGCATGTTCACCAGCATCGATAGTGTCTTCGGTTGTATGTTACTGGTGATAAAGCGTTTGCTAAACTCTAATTCTAGCTCGTTGAAGCAAGAAATTGATTTAGGTTTTAATTGATTGTACCACAGCATAATTGGCTCGCTGAGAGTGAGCGGGAAGATCTTGCACATAAGGGTGTCAGAGAAGTTATGGAGGCTCATGGTTTGTCTGAAGCGACAAACGAACACGACTGCGTCCTCCTTCGCCTCGTAGCGTTTCAGCTTCGGCATGACGAACCTGTTTGGTGGCCGCTCCTGTTGAATAGCATCCACGAAGGGGGAAGCCTTTGCCTTCCCGAGCTTTGAATTATCTTCAGCTGGGATCAGCGGGACAATAGGGAGAGGAGTGACAGTATGCGGCTCTGGAGCCTTTCTTCTCTCCCGCCGATGGTGCTGATGATGCTCCTCGTTCTCCTTCGGTTGCCGAATGGCTAAGACCGGAGGTGCACGCGCCTCTCCTTTCGAGCCTGTCAAAGGAGCATGCCGAGGCTGAAGAGCGGGGTCGACGGGTTGATACATGGTCGGCAAGCCTGTGAACTGATCGTACAGGATAATCGTATTATCGTGCTCCGAACGGTTTCCTCGGCTTTCGGATCGGAGGCGACTGCTAGAGTTTGCCGAGTGCCTCCCGTCGTGGCGTTCGGAATCGTGTCTCGATCGAACCGAATATTCCCGGTTGCTGCTGCTGCGTGCGTGCCGAGGTGGATCGTTTAAATCCACGGGCCTCTTCCCACTTCTTGGACTCATTTGTCGTTCGGAATGATATTGCGTTCGGGCGGACGCGCCTCTTCTGTTAGTTCCAGCTGTTGAGCCCGTGGCCGAGGATCGAGTACTCTCAGCACGAATAATGCTCATCAGCCGAGGTCGTGGAGCGCCTTGGTCAAGACGCTCAAAGACAGTCCGTCGCTCGGGAACGACGAGTTCGGCTGTTTGGGCTAGGCGAGACGGTCTGCCCCGTTTGCAGGATTTCTTCGGTCGGCTGGGCTCGGCTGGATGCTCGTGTGCAGGGGTTACAGTCACCCCTCCGTCTCGCTCCTCTAGCCGTTGTTGCAGCATGGTAATAACCGCTGCCTAACGTTTTTGTTCGGCCAAGGCGATATCCAACTCGGTAGGTGGAAAAGAGAGTTGGCGGGCCACGGATGGAATCGTCCTAGCCGCTTGATGGGGTTTGAGGTTGATAGATCCATAACCTTCGAGCCCCAGAGTGAAATTCTCCGGTCCCGGAGGTGAGAGGCGTTGGGCCATTTGTTCAACTCAAACACGAGGAGCAGACTGAATTTGATTTGAAGATCTTGTTTGGACCTTAACTGGTTAAGAACACGAAGAACACAAAGAACACCCCAAGAGATTATTCTGCTCCCCAGCAGAGTCGCCAATTGTGGGGGCGTGATTTCTTCGTGAACCTTCCTGTGTAGCTATCTTCGTGTGTGAAGCGGTGAGAGCTAACGCCGGTCTTGATGTACCTGCAGAACCGGAAGGGGTTGTTCCTTCGGGAAGAAGCTCCGACGAACTAGTCAGTGAGTGGAGAAGAGAAGAAGAAGAAGTTTAGTGAAAAATATGCTGGTGGAAAGAAGAATGCTGTTGTTCCCGAATCCAGAGTCCCCTTCTTAGTGGTGTTGCTCCTCTATTTATAGGCAAAGGGGATGGAGTGCTGAGCAAGTTGGTCATACTTTCCACGTGTTACGTTCTGCTCAGTTGGCGCCTTGTAGCAGGGCCATTTAATGAACACCACTTCCCAAGTCTTTCAGAGCCACATGGGTTGATGTCAGAGAGGTCACATCGTTCAGAGATGTCACTTCGAATATCAGAAAAGACAGCTTACTTATCAGTAGATATTTATGGAAGGTTCCACAATCGTCTGTGCTCGGCGGGACCCACTTCCGCCATACGAAATTATCCGAGCGTTTGGTGTCCTTACCGAAAAAAAACTTATCTGAACAAGTGGATGTTCTTACCCCTGCGTTTGGTGAGACCCCCGAGCAAACTCAAGTGTCGTATGTTCGGATACAGCTTATGACGTTCGGTGAAGTACTCGTGGTTCCGTCTATCCTTCGGATAAATATTGGCTTATTTGGCCGAAGCCCAAACTTATTTACAGGTGAACTGAGATAGCTTAGATGGCGGGTCAAACAGCGTGTGAACCTTCATTCCCCCTTTCTGGACCTTGTGATCCTTCGGATATTTCGGCCCCCTACATTACTAAAATTTAAAATAACATTTCCTACTACAATTGCTGCCGCTCTTGTAGCATTACCCATGTGCAGATAAATCTCTCCATCACTAAGTCTTCTAGTTTCCTAGAACCCATGCAACAAATTGCAAACATAATTAGTGGCTCCCGTATCTACACACCAGGTACTGGTAGATAACACCACTAAACATGATTCAACAACTAGCGAAAAGATCTATATTGATTATTCACTTTATTGAGATAGAATAGACATTCCTTCTTCTAGTGTTCTTGCTGCTTGCAGTGAAAACACTTGTCCTTAGACTTTTTCACTCCACCTTGAAGTGCTCTAACTGGCTCCACAACCTTCTTCTAAGACTTGTTCTGCTTCTTCTTGCATTTCGACTTAGAAGTAGAATCCTTTTCTGCCACTAATACAGATGGTTTTTTCACACCCACAAGACCCTCAACTACATGTAGTTCCTTAAGAAATTTTGCCAAAATTAAATGCATTTTATTCATAGAATAATTCAGGTGAAACTACTTAAAACTCTCAAACTTCAGTGAGTTAAGAACGAAATTGATCTGGGTTTCTCCATTAATTTTAGCTCCAAGGATCTCTAGTTCATTAAGAAGAACTATCATCTTCAGAACATGATCCCTAATCAGGGTCCCTTTAACATGGGTGATACTCACCAATTTTTATAAAATTTTGCTTTCTGTTATGTAGCATTCTCATCAGGTCTATGAGGGCACACCTTAGACAATACAAATTTGTGCCCTTCAGCAGTTAACACAATATCCAAATTCTTTTTTCAGTTAGTATAATCCTTTCCAGTAAATTTATTTGCATTGAGAATAATTGAAAGAATCCATTTTTGAATCTGAGAATCACATAACAATTATGAAGGGCAATAAAACTTGAATTTTATTTTAATATTGGTTCCCTCAACCACATGTTAAAAGAAAAACATTGGCAACCCTACACATAGTGAAGAGCATGCCTCAATGGGAAGGTCGTCTATTCTTCATCATTTGTGTAGATAGATACAACCTTTTAATTTTACTATCTAGACACTATACTATGCCAAACAAAATTAAATAGCCAATATTGTTTCGGTCCTATAAATAATAACAGTGACTTAGATAGAGAGGATATTATTATTTAGCTAAGTGTATACCATTACCTAGCTTTTAGACCTATTGTTCCGTTATGAACCATATCAGATGGAGAAGTGACCCACACAACAATTATCTTAGAGCTATCCCTTTAGAAAGTTTGTACCGATGATGCCACAATTAATTTTGTCCAATAGGGAGGAAGGTTTTGAAACCAGCACACAAAATTAATTATATCATCTACAAACTAGGAATGGAGACCATGGGATTTATCCAAAATAAATTCCCTCTCCCACTTAGTTATTTAAAAATTTGTGAGGGTTATCAAATTTTCGAGTTTGCAAAAAATGTGATCTAGGTCAAAGGCCAAATATTACCATGTTGTCCTAATATGATAAACCATCACATATGCAAACAATATGGAAATACAATTAATAAGAAAACACAGGATAAAAGAATCCAGCTATTATGGTCAAAGATGCAATCCTTGAAGAACAAGGAAATCTTCCATAACTTGAAATCCTTAAATGAGAAGCAATCTTTCCATAGCTTGAAAATCCTTAAGCAATAAGGAATCCTTTCATAACTTAAACTCCTTCAGCCATACTTGTGTGGAAGGCTTAGATACTTTTAATCAATCAAGGAAACCAAAATCCAACTGTGCTTCAGCAAGAAAATTCGGATTTGATATATTCCCGCGTAAACTGCACAACCTTCAGTATTTTGGCCATATCTTCCTCATCTAACCTCCGATTACAGTGATTCAAATTGGTTTGGATTCGAAATTCAATTATCTACAACTTTCATGAAGAACAGATTTACTAATTCCATTGTTTACTGGGTCGAAATAGCCCTGCAATCAGACTCTACGAATCTGAAAAAAATCTGTTGCGAGCCAAACAACTTGTATCTTCTGTATCTATCATTTTCGATCTCCGAATAACTGTCAAATGCTATTACAATCGAAGAACCATACATATATTGATCTTATACCTCCATTGGAATTCACATACTACGTTATTATTACAACCACAAAAAATAATTATGGCACCCAATAAATAACACATGCTACGTTAATTATTACAATAACGAAAAATAATTGTGGTACCC
This sequence comes from Rhododendron vialii, assembly GCF_030253575.1. NCBI lineage: Eukaryota > Viridiplantae > Streptophyta > Magnoliopsida > Ericales > Ericaceae > Rhododendron > Rhododendron vialii. Next base: position 2,500,313 of record NC_080567.1, read on the forward strand.
AACAAATAACAATAACCACGAAAAAATTATCGTGGAATCCAATCATACAAAATGAACAAAAAATCATGTGACCATAATAGCTGGGTAAGAACGCTATAAAATAATGGTTAGCACAGTTCTATGTTCTACCTTCTATAACCTACGGACAACATGGCTTATTTAATCCATACGTGTGATTACAGCCTGCATACCACTATTGGGAAACGATTCCCAGGACCCATTAATAAAGCGTACATATTAGATAACAAAAATTGCAAAAAATCCTACAAGGCGGAATTAGGGTTTTACCACAACTCTCGCGTCACGAACGCTGACTGAACTTGTTACAGGACATCTTGCTGTATGCCACGATTACTGCTCGACCGTACCTTACGATCTTCTGTCATATTCCCTTATACCTCGAATCACGTACCTGTTTGTGAAAACCCTACGTGATTGTTGTTCTCTCTCACAGCACACTTTTTTGATCTCTCAAAAATATGTCATCGACCTAGAGAATGAAGCGGTATATTTATAGGGTTAGGGCAGGGACCTAAGAAGAAATAAATTTGGGCTCCTTGTGTAAATAAGAAATCTTAATTCCACTAGGATTCTATTTCTTATCACACAAATTACAATTCAACTCACTACAGAATTGTAATTGACTCCCGTCCTTATCTCAATTATATTTCGAGCTCCATGTTATTAATTACTTATTAATCTTCCCACGTTAAGATTACAAATATCCATTGATTTAAATAAATTACTAACACTTTTCACATTTGTTAAAAAAGAAAAGTTCTTTATTTGCTGAAACTGTAATCTCTTATGCTTGCACTTATGTTGCGCAAACTCGTTTCTGTTTAGTTTTTATAATATTCCAAAGCATAAAATAAAAATAAAAAAAATGTACGTAACATCTGGCTACACAGAAAATAGCCATTAACAAATCCCAGTTGTTTTCTGTTTGACCTTCTTTTAGACCATCAATGAAACATGTTATCACCAATGTCGCTCTCCAAATGCACTTTCAGGTTATGGGTTGAACACTATCTGCCCCCTCGGTTGTGGCGTCCGTTGGTTCACCTGGACGCTAAAATTGTTGTACTCGGTTGGGCTGTCTGGCATTCCTAGCCCATCCCCGATCGGCCCCATCCCAACATATTGTTGCACCACCAAAACCGACACGGTGGCCGCAAAATCTGCCGATGCCAGCAAATCCCCAATTGCCCCCAATTCGGGGCACTCACTCCAGTCTGTCAACCCTGCCGTGAGCGGAGATATCATCCCTTGACCTCTCCCGACTATGAATAAATCGTGTCCGGTGCCAATAGACCGTATGGCCGCCACCGTGTCCTCTCCGTTATTCACTACCTTCTGTGTGTACATAACTGAATCATCGTTCACTGTTCTTACCCTAAATTCGTTAACGTAATCTTCATCTAATTGTTTCTCTCTATCACTGTCTGTCACCACTGTTAGTATCCTTGGGTCATTGGGTTCACTGTTGGGCTCCACAATTGCGTCATCGCCGGGAACAAACCTCATTACGGTGAGATTAATGCCGGGATGCTGGGACATCCGCCACGCATACGATAATGCCTCCCTGTCGTCAGGGCCCCCAAAGAATAAAACTCCAACGTGGTGCGACACCTGATTTGCAATGGGCAAATAAGAAGGAGCTCATTGAGAAAACAAAAGTCATAAATTTAAGAGAGAGAGAGAGAGAGTTGTTAGCCTCTGCATCATGCCTAAAAGATCTTGCCTTAAACCTTGTCTAAGAAGAAGATGATGTGTTTTCTTCTCCTCTTCAGTTTGCATTGAGTGGTGTGTTTGTCTCTAGCCTCTTTGGGTTGTTAGTGTAGTGGGCCGAATATGCTAGTGCGGCCAACGATCACTACATTTAGCTCAAGGCTGGGTTAAACCCCTCGATTTTGTCTGATCTGATCGAGGCATTGACTGGGTTGGTAGGTTTGGTCGGGCTCCGTTCGGCACAAATGGAGTTCAAACATGCAGATTCGAATGGCCAACTCATTCTAAGGATTGACACTCTCTTTGGTTCGGACATTATGGTTCGACTAATTCATACTAAGGTCGACGCTCCTCTGTATGGTTCGGATATTATGGTTCGGCCAACTCATATTGAGGTTGATGTCTCTCTATGGTTTGAACATTATGGTTCGGCCAACTCATACTAAGATTGACCTCCTTTTTGTGGTTTGACCATGTTGTTCGGACACGATGGCTCGGCCATCCTCTCCATTCCTGCTAACCCATGTGCTCGTTATTGCCTAATCTAGAGTGACGGATATCACGTCACCTAAAGTGGATGTGGAGCAGGATAATTAAGGACTCATATGGGTGTCAACTGGTGCTCATAATAGATAACTATCTTATCTATGACGTTAGGTGTGACGTGGGCTGAGGCAGTTACCGAAGCGTGCTAGGCACATGAGTAAACTTGGGGAGGAGCGCAAGTTGCTCTATATAAAGGAAAGGATGGAACCCTAACGTGGGACACACTCTTCTCCACCCAAAACTCTAGTACTTTCCTTCTCTTTCTACATATTCTGACTTGCTCGTTGGAGGGTCATTTTGGTGGTTGATCGGCGAGATTGACCTGTAGTAATGTGTTCCCTGTGTAGGTCAGGTGAACCTAGTAGCCAAACCAGAGGCTTAGGAGAGGTGAGATAATCTTGATTGACAACCCCATAGTTAGAGTTTTCTTTTAGGCTGACATGTCTTTGTCATGAATAGCTTGTTCAATACATTTTTTTTACTTTTCAGTTACTATGTGCTCAATTACCAAAGAGAAAGAATGAAAGAAAACCTGATTGGTAGCCAACCGAGTTGACCCGTTTAGTCCTCTATCGACCAAAATCCCTACAGAGCAAGGAGCATTAGCCAATGCATTCTGGTTTATGGTTCGAAATGCTGGGTTTGTTGCTTCCATTCCTCCATCAACCGTTTGTTGTTTGTGAAAAGGTATGATAATGAATGCCACTCGTTTGTCCTCGGCCACACTGCAAATATCTTCGTGCATGGTGGAGTAAGGAGAGATGGCAGTGAGGGGTTGAACAGATACACAAGCCACATGCTGCTCGAAATTCTCAAAAGCGTTGATTATATGGTCGGACTGGGCTTGGGTCCGGTTCAGGGCAGGACGGCCAGACTTTCTTGTGCTGTGGACAATAAGCATGGCGGAGGCCCGGCCCGTGAGCTCGACGAGGTGGAGGATGTATATACAAATAGGGGATTTCTTGGTGGGGTGGGAGGCTTCAAGGAGGTTAATAATTGTGGGGACGTTTCGAGGGGTGTGGATGCAGACCAGAACTCGAAGTTCTGCATCGGGTTTGGATCGCTGGATTGAGCGGCGGTTGTAGGGAACAAATCTGCGAGCTGGTTTGTAAATTGTAGTCACGATTGGGGTGATGATTGCAGTCATGACCACAGCGACAATTACCATTATTGCGAATGACTTGTCATCTAGCACCTGTACAGTGTTATACACAAGAGGGAAGAAATGTCACTCACAAACAAGTTTAGATTGAGCTTCTCTCCACTAGATGATTGAACAACCCACTATGTGAAGTATATTGTCAACCCCACCAGTAGTTTCATAATGCAGTGTGAGAGCAATGCATTTACCTTTGAGTGTGATCGCGTGAATTGAGTACTAACTAGCACTGCATTCTGAGCGTTAATTTTGAAAACTTAATATCTATTGTTTCCCTTTTGGAGAGGATAAGAAGAAAGAGCATACCTTTTGGTCTTTACCGACGTTAAGCACAATCATCTCAACAAGTCCTTTGGTATTCATTAATAAACCTAGTGTAACTCCTTCATAAAACGGCATCTGATAATATAAAGCCACGAGGAGAGTCCCAGCAACTTTGCCAGCACAGGCAAGGACAATGACAATTATTAAGGATATCCATGTCATAGCACCTGTGATTGCCAATATATTGGTCTTTAGCCCACTCATGGCAAAAAACAGAGGCAGCAAAAGCCCGGACACAAAGTCCTCAAGCTTCTCAATGAGAGTGACACCAAGCGGCCCATTAGGGATAACTAGACCGAACACAAAAGCCCCAAAAACAGAATGTGTCCCTATTGCATCCGTAACAAACCCAGCAATCATTACCCCAGTAAGAATCAGACAAATATAGAATTCACTGATCGCTTCCCCTTCTGGGGTCCGTTTTATCATCCAGGAGACAAGTGGGCGGATGATGAAAATGCAGAAAACGACGAAAGCGATACTAGAGAGGATGACCCAGAGGGAAGCAAGGGTAGTGGTGTCATTTTCTGCTAAGGCAATGGCGAAGGCCAAGAGAATCCAAGCGCACACATCATTTATTAGGGCTGATGACATGGCAATCCGGCCTAGTTCGGAGCTGAGGAGCTTGAGCTCGGCTAAGATGCGGGCAAGCACCGGGAATGCAGTGACGGATAGGGCAACGCCGAGGAAGAGGATGAAAGTGCCTTGGCTTCCACCTTGGTGTTTTGGATGCAAGATGAAGGAGAAGGAGACTCCAATGATGAAAGGAAGGATCATGCCAGCAACAGCCATGGCCAGGGCTTTTTTGCCAATTCGGCGGATTACGGCAAGGTCCATTTCTACTCCGACCAGGAAAAGGAAATATAGGAGGCCAACGTTTGCCATTGTTTCTAGGACCATGACACTTCTTAGAGGGAAAATGGTGTTTGCAAAAGCTTTGCTTTGGCCCAGTACAGAGGGGCCTAAAATCACACCACCCTGTGAGAAAACCACAATGAGTTTTTAGTTGAATGATTATTTGCAAAAAAAACACATATTATTATTTGCATGGACACTCCATTTGATCATGGGGATTCATCAAAGAATATCGTTTAGTGAATCAAAAACTAAAATTTTCTATTCTTAGCTCTTGCCTGTTTATGAAACGACATCGAACCATATTGGGTCTAGTAATGAAGAAATAAAAATGAGGTGAGAAAAAGCACCAGGTGGCATTACGCCTATCATATCGTTGAGAAAAACCTATTTAATTATCCCTAGTTTGGGACTAGGAATTCGTAATTCAACCTAGATCAGCTTGTGTCCCGGTACAATTTATCATTCTTATTTTTTCTCACTTCAAAACCTCTACATAAATTAGTATCTAGGTTCCCAAAAGTTTGTGATATTGGCACCATATGTGGTACGTACTTCGAAAATATAATTATCAGAAGAGGGCTACCAATTTTACGAGGCTCTGGTTAATGCAGGGTCTGGGGAAGGGTATTATATATGTAGCCTTAACCCCAGTTGGAGAGGCTAGCTTTTTCGTGGCTGAAGCCCATGACTACCAACTACCAAGTCACACCAAGGGAACCTTATCGTTGCACTCGGGCTAGCCTTCAAATGTCAAAAGTTTTGATTGTTTGCCTTTCTATAGTCATTACCTTCCTAAATTTTCCACAATTTCTTTTGGCCAAATTTTGTAATCAGGTTTTATATTCTAACTACGTACGACTAGTTAATGATAGACTGATCTTATGATGGATGCTTCATACTGGCTTCTTTCTACGAGAAAATTTCATTTCATTTTTTCTTGATCTGTAGGTTTTCTCATCTGACATGATCCGTCATTTCATACTCACAGTTTTAAGGGCATTGGAATGGCCATTTGGCATTGTCAATTGCACGAGGAGAAAGGGGGAAAAAACGAAACGGGAAAAACTTACTAGGATTTCAGCGATAACACGAGGCTGGCGGAGGGGTTTCAAAATAAAAACGAGCATACGAGTGGTGACGACCACCAATGTCAATTGCAAGATGAACAAAGGTAGGGAATAGTTGAGAGGATTGTCACCCTGCCATATCCCATTTGTTGTTATCATCGTCGGTGCATAACACACTACTGAACTATCTGATTTGTTCGCCACCGTAACCTGATCCATTTTTCCACCACTGCGACTCAACTACAACCCCACCAACGGAACCACCTCTTGTTATATAACTAGACTTCGTTGGCCACCTCCACAACCATCACCAATGATACCATCACTAGAGGGGGATTGAGAAGAAGCAAACTGTTGCTTTACTTGCCAGCAAAATTGCAGAAGCGAAAGGGGAGAAATGTTGATTAGCAGGATAATGATTTTTGCGGGTCATCTTTTTAGTTTATTTTCAGTTAGTGTAATTGTATTATTTTTCTTGGTTAATCTGGAATGGAGGAGGGGGAAGAGGGAGTTTGGTTAGTTTAGTTTAGTTTAGGTGGTTCTCCGACCCATCTGGGTGCGTTCTTTCTTCTGTGGTCTATGCATAACCAAAGAATGATTTCTATTTTTGGTAACAAGTAGTTAAGCACCACATAAAAGCTGGTACTAGTTTCTCTGATTACGAAAAAAACCCTGCTAGTTAACATGATCTAAAATAGGAGCTAAATTCGTACGGCTGGGTCATAATTAAGACGAGTTGCATTGCCATTCTTTGATAATTTACGCACACAAACCACAAGGGGTTGGTCAAGTGGTTTTGCCCTGGGACTTAGGTGTTGTCTATCCCAAGGTCTCAGGTTTTAAGCGTGTGAAATAGCTTTGGGAGGAGCTATAGGGATTAGTCTGAGGTGTACATAAGCTGGGCCTGGGACACCCTGCACTATCAAAAATAAATATATAAATTCACACAGATAAGTGATGTTGATTAGGAATATATAATCGAATCTTTCTCATCATATATTGGACATGTGGTGTTAATTAGGGCTGCCCAGTGCCAAGTGGATCAACCGAACTGCCGAAACCGACCAATCCGCCCAAATCGATCCGTCCACGAACAAATCGAGGTATGTGACGCACTACAAGAAAAATGAAAATTGGTGACGAAAAAGTGGCGACGAAATTTAATTTTGTTACTAAATGAGTATATTTGGCGACGAAAAAATAAATTCGTCATCGTTTTGACAACTTCCGTTACGAAATAATTTTGTCACCAATTATACCTGTTTAGCGACGAAAAAAATATTTTCGTCACCAAAAGTACCCATTTGGAGACGAAATACATTTTTCGTCACCAAAAGCTTAAAAAAAGGTGACGAAATTATTTTTTGTCGCCAAAGATAATCATTTGGTGACAAAAAAAAATATTTCGTCGCTAAATGAGACCAATTTAGTAACGAAATATTTTTTTTGTCACCAAATGCTTAACTTTGGTGACAAAAAATAATTTCGTCACCATTTTAACGCTTTCAGCGACGAAAAATATATTTCGTCATCAAATGGGTACCTTTCGTGACGAAATTTATGTATTGCGCTTTGTCACTAAATGTATTTCGAACATAACTCTTTACTAAAAACTCCGATTGAGATAATTCAAATTGGGTTTGAACAATAACTCAATTGCCTACAACTTTCATGTTTATCAAAATTACTAATTTTAATGTTTAAAGGTTCAAAATTACATTTGAAATATATTTTTATGTTAAACATATATGTTATATATTAGATATTTCAAATATTTATTGAAAAGTGTGTGTGGTGCAGTTGGTTAGAACTTGTGCAAAAAACTCAAGAGACTCGGGTTCGAAACCCAGCAAGAGTAAGAAAGAAGGATTTTTTTCCCATATGAAAATGTCTTTTGCAACGAAAATTTTCGTCACCGATGAGACTCATCAGTGACGAATTTTTTCGTTGCCAAAAGGAATAAATTATGACAAAAAATTTCGTCGTCAAAAAACACAATAAGTGAGGAAAAAACTTTCGTCACAAATTATTCACTTTTTGATGACGAAATATTTTGTCATCAAAAGACACTATAGGTGACGAAAAATAGATTTCGTCACCAGATAGGAATCCTCGACAACCTTTAGTCGACAAATTTTTTTTCGTCACCTATATTATTTGTGACAAAAAACAAGCAATTTGTGACGATATTCATTCGTCACCCAATGCAATTTTTCTTGTAGTGACGGATGGATGCGGATGGAAAAAACAACAATCTGCCGCGAGCGGATCGGATGCGGATTGAATCCGCCCAATCAGCTCAAAACGCCCAATCCGCCCAAAGTAAAAAATAAAAAAATGTGAGAAAGAGTTAAGCCCTTCACAATAAACTATTAACCCCACCAAAATAGTACTGGTTAATTCGACAGTACTCCATATACCATTCTGTTTGTTATTGACATAGAAATTTCAATTTTATGTCAATATGAAAAATTATTGGCTAGTCTTGGGGCAATACGGAGTGGTATGATGTTTTAATGTACAACTATACTTTTTAAATTTTTGATATTTATAAAAAATAAATTACAGGCTTAAATCCGCCCAAACCACATCCAAACCGATCCGATCAAACAATGCTTACGGACGGGTGATGGATGAGGTAAGTATGAATGTGTGTGTTTTGCTCTCTGATTTTTGAGTTTCAAAGAGCTTTTTAGAGCAGATATGAACGTTGCTTTATTTAAAAAAAAAGTTACTTGACTAATGTAACATTTTTACAGATACAAAGTTTTGGAAGCTTTTAGGCTATTTCAAATCTGCCCAAACCGACCAAGCCGAACCACCTAAACCGCAAACCAAACCGACCGAACCATGAAACACTCACGGACGGTTGCGGATGGAGATTACAACAATTTGGCGGATGCAAATCCGCCTAGGAACCGAACCAATCCGTCCAAAACCGAACCGCAAACAGCCATAGTTAGTTGTTATATTCGAACACATGTTCTATTATCTTCATTAATATCTTACGTATATGTAATGTATATGATGCTAAACTGTATAATTTAAACAGTACGTACATATTGTTTCTCCATTGGAAGTGGGGTGGTGGATATTCTTCAATTTTGTCTCATTCTTCTGTCTCGTGTCAAATTAAAAGTAATTAGGGCGTGCTAAATTAATGGATAGGCAGAAAAAAATATAGGTTTTGAAACATTTCTTGGAGGAGTCTTAATCAAGAAACAATCTATCGATACTTTTTTTTTTTTGAACGGAGAAACAAACTTGTATTAAAATTCGACAAGGATACATTGAGGGGAGGCAGAAAGCACAAAGATGGTTAGCTGCCAAAAGAAAGAAAAATACAACAAAAATCATCCAACCGAGAGTTGGAGGAAAAAATACATAGACTCATTGATAAGTATAAAATCAACCACTGACCAGACCTGCTCAGCTCGGTCAATAACCAACTCGAATAACTGGTCTACTCAGACTAAAAGCACTCAGCTACACCCAATTACTATGTATCGCAGGATATACATTCCAATTAGGATTCCTAGGCGTGTCAAGACTCTCCTACACCGCCCCAATCTCCAATGGGATAACTCCAAACACTCCAAATGCCATGGGATGGGAATCCAAATTCCTAAGGAAACCAGGAGAGGTACAACTATTGGACTCCATAGGTTCCAAACTAATCCACACCTCTAAGTCCAAGCGACCTAATCCTAATAGGATTCTACCTATTGAGGTAGGAGACTCTCTCTACGGAGAAACCCTCTAAGCTCCTTTAATTTTTATATCTGCCTTTGTACAATCTAGACTGACTTAGGTGGAGGGTATAGACACCCCAATTTGGCCTAACAATTATTTCAAGTCCCACATTGGGGACCATCCTGATGATGAATGGATAGAGTGATTGCTGATTGACTTCTCATAAACCCATAGACTTTTGGTGAATACTTTTAGCCACTTAGAGGACCCGATTCAAAACCAAACAACCTTTCAGACAGAAATACAGCATCCTAGGAAAATACATCTATCAGCCGTAAGATCCATTCTTCGGCCACCAGATCCATTCCTCGGCCGCCAGATCTATTCCTCGGCCGCCAAATCCATTCCTCAGCCGCTAGATCCATTCCTCGACTGCCAGATCGTCTTTTTCCAGAACTCTGGAGTGTTCTGTCAGTCGTTTGATCAACGCACCAAAACCCTAGTAGCCTTTTTTCGATTCTTCAGGGTTACGAAAAGAGATTCGAGTAGAGATCTTCTAACCCTATACTACCTTATTGATTTACGCCATTTGATTGGCCGGAGTGAGTCATCCCATGCCAATATAAAGAGGCTTTAGGGTTCCAAAATTAACATTCAATTCCTCCATCTCATAGCTCCAAGCTCTGTAGAAATTATCTCTCATATCCTCACTACAAAAGCCCTAAACCTTTGTGAGCAGCTGCATCCCAAGCAATCAAACCCTGAAGTACAAACCCTAATCCTAGGGTTTCGAGAAGAAGATCAGTCAATCACCCTCAATCCTAAGCAATCAAGCACTGAGGGATCAAGGTGGTGAGGCCCAGGGGCCTATGGTTTGATTCATCTTCTGTTTTTATACTTTAATCGTATTATTTTAATTCCTGATTAACTCTTTGTTCTGGTGTGAGGAAGAACATCGGCTGTGGAATCAATCCTTCGGCCGATACATTGATCCAGTGGGATTCCTCGGCCGTGACATCAATTCACCGGCCGAGGGATCTATTTGCTGGGACATATTTGTTTTCTGCTTATTCTGATGCATGCTTTCAATTATCATACTGGCTCACCTTATCAACTGTTAAAGGCTAAAAACCAGATTATGTGTTAGAATTAAATAAAGCAAATATACATTGTATGTCGAACGATTATGGGTCAGTCTCACGACTGGGCAAAGATGGGTACCTAACACCTTCCCCTTATTGTACTCTTGGCTCTCGTACCCGGAATCTCTATCTATTTTTCCTAGTTTTAATAAACTAGGAGGCGACTCTATTTTGATGATAACCGTTATCGTGTGGCGATGTTCCTAGCCATGGGAATATCCACGATCTTAGTTTATGAAGTGGAACCAAACAAGCGTGATCAATCTGTATGGCGATACCCCATTTGGGAGGTGTCTATAGTTTTTGGCGACTCCGCTGGGGATTTAAGAACCCTAACCAGAAAGTTCAACATGGAATTAATCTTTGCTTTATTTAATTCTTTTTCATATGCATCAAGTGGGCAACCCACGTTGAGTTCACCTAATATCCTGGGCATGTCACGGGCTATGTTAGGGGTTCCAGCAAACTCCTAACGGAGCACCCTTTGAGACTACCCGAAACCTTATTGTAGAAAGCCATAGAACTCTTTCCAAACTAGGATAGGAAATCCCAAGCAGGTTAGGACTATGTGTTGCATTATATCTCAAACTCTTGTTTGATTCAATGATTATCACTCCATAGATTTTTAATTGCTGTAGAAGATGAATTCATGCCCATTTTATTAAGAGTTTGTGATGAAGTCTATCTCTCTTGAGATAAAGAATAGTCCATGCATAACTCTGTCTCTCTTTGAGATAAGTTTTGACTTGTGAAAGGTTGCCACAGTCCTATACTATTAGGAGTTCTGAAAAAACAAAAAAACAAAAGTCTTCTTTTTTCTCTAGGTTTTATTTCTTTCTTTCTTGCTAGGATCCTTTCAAAAAAAAAAAAAGAAGAAGAAGAAGAATCTTTCTTTTTATTTCTTTCTCTTTTAATCTTTGCTAGGATCTTTTCAAAAGAAAAAAATCTTTCCTTATTCTTTAGGTTTTCATAAATTTCTGTCTTTCTTTGTTCTTATAAAGAAAAAAGAAAAAGTGGGGGTTTCATCAATCTTTTATCTTGCATGGTACATTGTATATATGATCACTTGATTGCATAATTATCGCATGATTGTTTGCTGTATCGCATTACAACCGGATCACATCACTTCATAGTACTAGTACTTTGATCAATCACTTGGTTGCATACATGGTACATGGGTCATCATATTAGGGGGCAATAGGCGTTGGTACACACTGCACAATCACTTGATTTGGGATGTCTCAACATGAATGTAATTAGGCTTTTGCTTCTCTCAGATTTACGTTTGGACTTAGCTATGACAGTTGTGGCCGCCGATATCTCAGAAGCCCTTTCCCTCAGAAGTTGATAGCGCCATGATCATAATGGAAAATCATGAGCTTGCTCAACAAGTCAAGGACATCAAAGCTGCCTTGGCGCTCACGAGGAGATCAAATCCTTGATTTTGATGGACTCTGCCTTTTCCCAAATGCAAATTGCCAGATAAGTTCAAGATGCCTGATATTGAGAAGTTCAATGGCACCGGCAATCCAACCAGCCATGTCCACCATATCATCAACACCTTGAAACCTATGGGCCTGAATGATGAACTCATTGCCCAACTTTTTCAAAGGACTCTCACAGGCAGTGCTCTCGACTAGTTTCTCACTTTGGACTTCACCAAGCACAAGGGGTGGTAAGAAATTGCCAATGCTTTCATCAATCAATATGCCTATAATGTCCAAATTGAGGTAACCACTCGAGATTTGGAGATGCTCAAACAAAAGCCAAATGAGAGCTTTGCCAATTTTCTTACTAGGTGGAGAAAGAAAGCCGCACAGATAAAAACTCTTCCCTCAAAAGAAGACCAAGTCAGAATGGTAGTAAAAAATTTACAGCCACAGTTCCTGAGGCACATGTATTCTCAAGCAATTTCTACTTTTAAGTGCCTCTATGCTACTAGCTTGCAAGTTGAAGACGGCCTTTATCAATGATTACTCGACAATGGAGAAGTCAACCACAAGGTAGAAACAAGCACAAATACCAACAATGATATTGGTATTAATATGGTGAGATCTCATCACAAGCGTAAGAGGGAATTTGTTCCTCTTGGAATGAAGTTAGAAGATGTGTTCCACATCTTAGAAGCAGCAGGCGATCTGAAACCATTGCAACCAAAATTTTCTAGTAATCTTGCACAGAAGGGTGAGGAGTATTGCAAGTATCACCAAGTGATTGGTCATTCCATTGAACAATGTGAGGCTCTCAAGAATGCAGTCCAGGATCTCATCGATCAAGGGATAGTTGATCCAACCAAGCTAGATGATCGAGAAGCGGCAGCCAACTTCTGTCATGTGTTTTGAGTCAGTTTTTTTTATGAGTTTCAATTAGCTAATCTTTGGGCCTTTCTTTTGGCCCTTATTTGCTTCTTTCTAGGGTAGTCTCGAGTTTGTTCTCATTTTAGGAATTTAAGTCTTGAGTTTATTTTCTCTTGAAATTAAAGTCATTTTATTCATCATGGTTTTGAACCAACTCTTTGCACTCAACATGAAATGGGAATCTCTCCCGGAATATGAATCTCCTTAGACATGAACTACGAATGACCTGATTCTCTTTAGAGATACGTAGGCACCTTAGTGTCGGCCACATTTTTGAAAATGTTTTCTCTTGTGCTAATTTGCTGCCATAGAATACTCATGATAACATTAAGTGTTGAAAACAATCCTCAAGGGTTTCAAAGTGATCTCATGATATTGCTTGAAACACATCATAAATCACTCAAGTTGTCAAATGCAAAGAATGAGTTATGACCCATGTCATTCATGTTGAGTTGAGGGGGAGTTGAAAACATTTGTGTGCTCTCATGGAGCCACTCATAGGTGAAACATGTTGTTGAAGATAGAAAGGAAAAAAAATGAGCTCGCTAGATTGAAATCCCTCAAAGGCGGTCTAGGCAAAAGTTAGAGCATAAAAAAAATGATGAAATTTAGCCATGCTTCCATGCACCCACTTTGAGTCTCAAGACTTGTCCTCAATTTTGAAGAACCACTTGGTAAAACATCAAAGCCTCTTAATCTCTTGGTTAGGATTCTAGTTGCTCTGTTACGTGATTCAAAATGAAGAAAGGCCATCATTTCTCTATGTAAACACTTATCCCTTGCTAGCCACATTGAGCCTCTGAATAGTTTCTTTCAAATAAAGCCTACTAGACAGCCATCCCCCCACTGGGGTAGATAAAAATGCTATGAGAGATGACTACAAAATGGAAAGTAAGCATCCCGTCACACAAGGGGGTTTTGAAAGAAGAAAAGAAAAACATCATCGCTTCCAATCAAAAAACAGGGGGCATTTTGAAGAAACATCTCCCTCTCATACAAAATAGAGCGATTAGATGGATGCTTGCTTTTGGAACGCAAGCATGAGTAGAAAGTAGGTTTGAGCTATTATATCCCTTTATTTCTTAAGCCAACACCCTAACCTACAATATGGTCCATAATAAAGTCCTCTCGGATTGAAGAACGCAAATTAGCAACAAGGTCCTAGATACTAGGGGCATAACCAATTGGAAGGTATGGACAAGGAAAGGTGGTATGAAGCAAAGGGGCACAACTGCATTCCCCTTTTTAGAAGCACATAATCTCCTATGAGGCGCGTAGTGCTCATTTATCAATCCAACTCAAAGTTGTCAATTCACCTTAAAGCAGTAAACTCGCTAGGGCCATAAGTTCGTGGAACAGTTTTGCGTCTCTTGACAACTGAGTGGTTTGAATGTGAATCATGTAGGTAAAATGATGTGGTTTTGAAATCCTCAAGGAGAAATTTTCAAAATTGATTTTATCCTAAGCATTTTTGACACAACAATATAAGCACAATTACTTATTTTTCAAATTTTCACGAAGATAACATGGGTTTCCCATTTTATGAGGAGTGTAGCTAGAAGGTCCCTTGGCCATATAGTGTGTTAGCAGCATTGCTAGAGTGTTGCAAATTTTCAAATCTCTTGGATCTCATCATCTTCTTTGTCATAGCCATTTGGCTAGTATAGAGTTTGTTGCCATCTTATGGTGTAGGAGAAGCAATAGCTTGAGTACGCGAAAGTTAAGATGTCTCAAAACACTTGTTTGCATGTCACCACAATCACATGGTTGCTTGATGTGTAGTTTAGGCAGTTGCATTGGCATCTTGGCACGCACAGTTGAATTGTATACTTGAGCACCCCACTGTTTAGTCTTATCTAGACATTTCCCTGGGCCTCTTTGGCCCGCACATTTGATTCGCTTTCATGTCTTTATGGTTGTTGTGGTTATTTGGTTTTGCATTGGTCTATTGATCTAATACTTGATTTTTGTCTTCACTACTACATGTTGCTTGCATTATGAATGTGTTTGATTATCTGTTGGTGTGACGCCTTTTGGCTCTGAAGAGAAAAAAATAGGCGCTATCTCTTGATACATTAGGTCTCTCAACCACTATGCCTCTTGGCATTTGCATCTCTCGATGTATTGGGTCTCTTGACCACTATGCCTCTTGGCATTGCATCTCTCGATGTATTGGATCTCTCGACCACTATGCCTCTAGGCAATGCATCTCTTGATGTATTAGGTCTCTTGACCTATACACCTCTTGGTGTTGTGTCCCTTGACGCCTGAGTCTCTTGACCTACATGCCTCATGGCCTTACAACTCTTGATATGTTGTGTCTCTAGACATGTTGCGCCTCTTGGCCCCTAAATGATTTTGTGGTGTACTGTGTCTCTTGATGTATTTTGCCCCTTGGCATCCTTTAATGTGGTATGACCTATTTTACTCTAAGCATTCTATTAACAAAATAATGTGCACATACCTCTTACACCATTGTGTCTTGAATAATATAGCTTACAGTGGTTGATGTGTTTGTTGCATGTCACTTGACATAAGCTAATCACATGTCCAACGATTTGAAGCATGTAATAGAATAAGTGTTACATTCTAAATTCCAAATAGAGTGCACGGAAGTCAAAATTACGTCTCTCGTCTTGTACACCTCATGGCGTTGTATCTCTTGATGATTTATGTTTTTGAGTCACTATACTTATTTGGCCTGAGCATTCCCTTGAATGAAACCTAGTGCTACACTTATAGGATTCACTAGTTGAATGCATTTTGCTTTCAAATATACCCTGTGTTTGCATTTGAAATAGGTTACAACCGACTCCTCAGGCTCTTGCCTTATGATTGACTCCGGCTCTACGCCTTGGTTCCATCATGTCAAGCTCCAAGCTCCAACTCCTCAAACTCTTGCCTCATGACTATAACCAGGTCTGCACCTCAGTTCTCTCACCTCCAGCTACTGGCCTTGTGCCCCCCATATCTCAAAACCGGCGTCCAATTGTCTTTAGCATATGGTTAGGATTCCACCCAATTACATCAATTCCTTCCAGCTCATTCGCAAAGATAGGCTATTCTACCGAGCTCCACTCAGTCAAAGTAATGATGATCAAGAAAAGCAAACAACTCACCCACTGTGTATTGATCTACCCTAAAATTCTGAAGATGCTCTCCGCAAAATTTCTCCGGCAGCCCCGCGCTCCTTCAACTACTCTCCCCCAAAATCCTGGCCTAGCCTAGGTACGTCGCACTACGGCTCTTTAAGCCTGAACGTACGTCTTCTTTCTCTAATCCACTAAACTTTTTCTTTTTATTACCCTCCGAACTACGATTGGTCTGAATTTCCCTCGTGGAATACGTAGGCAGCCTCCCGGCCCGACCAAAACAAAAACCTTCTTCAAAAAAAAAACCCTTGGAATAGTGGTTGGACAAAATTGAGTTGTTTTTACAGCTTTGACTCTTACTTAAACATGTCTCGCAATCCATCTAAGTTTAGTCAAAGAGGGGCACCTGTAGACACCCCAATTTGGCCTAACAATTATTTCAAGTCCCAACTTGGGGACCATCCCGATGATGAATGGATACAGTGATTGCTGATTGACTTCTTGTAAACGCATAGACTTTTGGTGAGTACTTTTAGCCACTTAGAGGACCCAATTCAGAGCCAAATAGCCTTTTAGACAGAAATACAGCATCCTAGGAAAATACATCTATCAACCGTAAGATCCATTCTTCAGCCACCAGATCTATTCTTCGGCCACCAGATCCATTTCTTGGCCGCCAGATCCATTCTTCGGCCACCAGATCTATTCCTCGGCCACCAAATCCATTCCTTGACCGCTAGATCCATTCCACAGCCACCAGATCGTCTTTTTCCAGAACTTTGGAATGTTCTGTCAATCGTTTGATCAACGCACCAAAACCCTAGCAGCCTTTTTCCGATTCTTCAGGGTTACGAAAAGAGATTCGAGCAAAGATCTTCTAACCCTATACTACCTTATTGATTCACGCCATTTGATTGGCCGGAGTGTGTCATCCCATGCCTATATAAAGAGGCCTTAGGGTTCCGAAATTAACATTCAATTCTGCCATCTCATAGCTCCAAGCTTTGTAGAAATTATCTCTCATATCCTCTCTACAAAAGCCCTAAACCTTTGTGAGCAGCTGCATCCCAAGCGATTAAATCCCGAAGTACAAACCCTAATACTAGGGTTTCGAGAAGAAGATCAGTCAATCACCATCAATCCTAAGCAATCAAGCACTGAGGGATCAAGAAGGTGAGGCCCAAGGGCCTATGGTTTGATTCATCTTCTGTTTTTATACTTTAATCGTATTATTTTAATTCCTGATTAACTCTTTGTTCTGGTGTGAGGAAGAACATCGGCTGGGGATTCAATCCTTCGGCCGATACATTTATCCAGTGGGATTCCTCGACCGTGACATCAATTCACCAGTCAGTCTCACGATTGGGCAAAGAGGGGTGCCTAATATCTTCTCCTTATTGTACTCTTGGCTCCCGTACCTGGAATCTCTCTCTATTTTTCCTAGTTTTAATAAACTAGGTAGAGACTCTATTTTGATGATAACCGTTATCATATGGCGATGTTCCTAGCCATGGGAATATCCACGATCTTTGTTTATGAAGTGGAACCGAACAAGCGTGATCAATCTGTATGGCGATACCCTGTTTGGGAGGTGTCTACAAAGGGTGTTGGGAAATGATTCCCAGAACCCAGTAATGACGCGTACAGATTAGATAACAATCATTGCAAAAAACCCTACAAGGCGGAATTAAGATTTTACCACAACTCCCGCGTCACGAACGTTGGTTGAACTTGTTACAGAACATCTTGCTGTATGCCACGAATACTGCTCGACCGTATCTTACTATCTTCTGCCATATTCCCTTAAATCTCAAATCACGTATCCGTTTGTGGAAACCCTACATGATTGTTTGTTCTCTCTCACAGCCCACTTTCCTGATCTCTAAAAAACATGTCGTCGACCTAGAGAACGAAGCGGTATATTTGTATATTTATAGAGCTAGGGCAGGGACCTAAGGAGAAATAAATCTGGGCTCCTTGTGTAAATAAGAAATTTTAATCCCACCAGAATTCTATTTCTTATCACACAAATTACAATTCACCCCACTACAGAATTGTAATTGCACTCCCGTCCTTATCTCAATTATATTTCGAGCTCCATTTTATTAAATACTTATTAACCTCCTCATGTTAAGATCACAGATACCCGTTGATTAAAATAAATTACTAACAATCTCCCACTTAATCAACATCTTATATCTTGAGACTATTTGTTTAACTTATTCGATATGTCGGATACAAATATCCACCTGCAGGGTTTGACATAATCGAAACTTATAAGCTTACTCAAGGGGTATCATCAATCCCTACTGGGATGTGGATTCCATCAATAATTATTAGTTGTCATATACATAATGTTGCTACCCAACTCATCGAGACTATTGACCGTATAAAGATCTCACTCTTTAATGAATCAAAGTCAACAACATTAAATATATACCTCTAATAATTATCTTTAGATTAGGAGCATAAGTATTCATAATAACCATGAGATTCCAATTGTCTTATAAAGTTAGTACAAAGACATTTATCTCAATGCGGTCCTGTTCAATATACACAAAGTGTACTAGCACAATGAGTTGGAACTAGACTGTTCCCTGTAGTCAAGACAGAGCTACTAAACATTGTACAACAGTTCTATCGATAGTGTGTCCAGTTCCATCTAAGACTGTAAACCATATCTTATATTTCACAAGAACTGATGATTCGATCTTCTGTGTGTAAGCCAAACTCTACACACCAAATTATCTACTTTGTAAAATGAAAGATACACATGCACAACATACAATAATATTATGCAAACATCGCCCATAAAAGATTCGCATAAGAAATGGATAAAACTAATTAATAAATAGCAGTCAAATATTAATCCATTACACTAAAGCGAGACTTTTAGTATAATTTTCTAACAAACTCCCACAAAGACTCAAAGTCATGCTGCCACACATCTCACTCCCATTCCCTTTACAAGACTATCAAAGGTCTTATAATGTAAGCTGTTCGCAAAAAAATCTGCTAGGTTGTTTACCGATGCGGTCTTGGACACAACTACATCACCTCGTTGAACGATCTCTCGAAATAGGTGATACTTATGCTCGAGGTGTTTTCCTTCTGATGAGTCAATGGCTCCTTAGAGTTAGCAATTCCACCACTATTGTCACAATATATGTAATAGCTAATTGCACTAAACGAATCACTTCTAGAGACATCAAGAAGTTTCTAAGCCAAACAGTTTCTTTGACTGCTTAAGAAGCTACCACATACTCGGCCTCCATGGTGGAATCAATCAATGCACGATTGCTTGATACTCCTCCAACTTATGGCTCTACCTCCTAGGTAAACACATATCTTGTGGTATACTTTTGGAATCCTTATCTGACACAAAGTCTTAGTCTGTGTACCCTAAGGTATCAGACTGGTAAACCAACATATAATTTTTAGTTCTTTTCAGATACTTGAAAATATGTTTCACTACAGTCCAACGCTCTTGCCCTGATTAGACTGTAATCTACTAACCATGCCAACGACAAAAAAAATATCAGGTCTATGACACAGCATGGCATACATGAGGCTTCCTACTACCAAGGCATATGGAACTGCCTTCATTTTCTACATCTCCTCAGGTGTCTTACGACACTAATCCTTGGATAGGTTGATTCCATGTCTAAAAAGGGAGGAACCCTTTCTTGGAATCCTGCATGCTAAAACGAGCAAGGATCTCATCGATATAAGCAACTTATGATAAGCCCAACTTCCTATACTTGCGATCTCACATAAGCTAAATCCCAAGGATGTGACCGACTTCTCTTAAATCCTTCATATCGAACTGGCTAGATAGTCACACCTTTACCGAAGACAACATTCCCACATTGTTTCCGATTAGTAGAATATCATCTACATATAGTACCAGGAACATCACCACTTTTTCGTTGCGCTTCTTGTACACACATGACTCATCCGGACATTAATCAGAACCAAAAAAACCTAATTGCTTGATCAAAACGGATGTTCCAAGATCTAGATGCTTGTTTGAGTCCATGAATAGACTTCTTAAGCTTGCACAACATGTGCTCTTGACCCTTTGCTATGAATCCATCTGGTTCCATTATATGGATGCGTTCATCCAGATTTCCATTAAGGAATGCAGATTTCACAGCCTTTTGCTAAAATTCTGCATCTTTATCTTCTAGTTCTTCATTGTAGTTGCAGGGTTCAGCATGTTGTTCTTTAGAGATCATATCATAAGATTCTCCCAAGAACATATACCGATTGTGTGGGACAACAACCGTCCTACTACGATGAGGTACCTGTGTGTCAACAACTCTTTCTTGCATTGTAACCTCCTATTCTATTGGTGTTGAAGAAGTCTTTGTCAGTCCCTCTCTTCTCAATTTCTCTAGAACGATCTTGCTTCCGGGCTTGTGGTCTATTACATAGTCCTTCACTAAGTATTGGGCATTGGTTAACAATGACCTTCTGATTCTTAGGACTATAAAATAATCCACATTTCATTCCTCTAAGGTACCCCACAAACAGACAAATTTATGTCCTTGATTCCAATTTATCTGTGTTCCCATTCAGCACATGTGCTGGACTACCCCAAACCCTAATATGCTGCAGACTAGGTTTGCGCCCAGTCCACAGTTCTGTGGATGTAGATGGTACTGACTTAGATGGTACCAAGTTAAGAATGTACGCTGCTGTTTCTAGTGCATGTCCCCAAAACAAAATTGGTAAATTTGAATAACTCATCATTGATCTAACCATATCTATAAGAGTCATATTCCTTCTTTCTGCTAAACCATTTTGACACGGATACCTGGTGCTGATAATTGGGATGTAATCCCTTCAGCTAACAAGTACTCCCTAAAATCTCCCAAGAGGTATTCGCCACCATGATTAGATCGCAGTGTTTTAAGACATTTACCAGATGCTTCTCCGTTTCCGCCCTATACTCCCTGAATTTCTCAAAGCATTTGGACTTATGGTGCATCAAATAATTGTATCGAAACATTGAGTAATTATCAATCAAAATGATGAAATACTCAAAACTACTTCTTGCTTGGACATTCATGGGTCCACACAAATCAGAATGAACCAATTTTAATGGCTCTTTGGCTCTATAACCTTTTGTTGATAAAAAAGACTCATGGTCATCTTACATTCTAAACAGGATTCACAGACTAGAAGTTCCTAAACTTCCAATGAACCTAAAGGTCCATCCCTGACCAGTCTAGAAATCTTATTCAAATTAATATGACCAAGGCATAAGTGTCAAAAGATACGTTTGGTTCAATTTAGAAGATTCATTTCTCTTACATGACATATTATTAGTGTTATTCAATTCATGCAGTTAAACTGTAGGAAATATAGGATTAATAAAGTAGAGATTATCTACCAATGAATCAAAATAGATAAAACGTTTATTTAACTTAATAACCACAAAGTTACTAAAATAAACCAAATATCCATCTTTAATCAACTTAGAAACTGAAAGCAAGTTTCTTCTAAGTGTGAGAACATAAAGACAATCTCTTCAAATTAAACTCCTATTGTTACTAAAATTTAAAATAACGTTTCCTACTACAACTGCTGTCACTCTTGTAGCATTACCCATGTGCAGATAAATCTCTCCATCACTGAGTCTTCTAGCTTCCTAGAACCCATGCAACAAATTGCAAACATGATTAGTGGCTCCCATATCTACACACAAGGTACTGGTAGATAACATGCACAACTAAACATGATTCAACGACTAGCGAAAAGATCTATCTTGATTATGCACTTTATTGAGATAGAATAGACATTCCTTCTTCCAATGTTCTTACTGCTTGCAGTGAAAACACTTGCCCTTAGACTTTTTCACTCCACCTTGAGGCGCTCTAATTGGCTCCACAACCTTCTTCTAAGACTTGTTCTGCTTCTTCTTGCCTTTCGACTTAGAAGTAGAATCCTTTTCCGCCACTAATACAAATAGTTTCTTCGCACCCACAAAACCCTCAACTGCATGGAGTTCCTTAAGAAGTTTTGCCAAAATTAAATGCATTTTGTTCATAGAATAATTCAGGTGAAACTACTTAAAACTCTCAAACTGCAGTGAGTTAAGAACGAAATCGATCTGGGTTTCTCCATCAATTTCAGCTCCAAGGATCTCTAGTTCATGAAGAAGAGCTATCATCCAAGGATCTCTAGTTCATGAAGAAGAGCTATCATCTTCAGAACATGATCTATAATCGGGGTCCCTTCAACATGGGTGATACTCACCAAATTTTATAAAATTTTGCTTCCTATTCTGTGGCATTCTCATAAGGTCTAGGAGGGCACACCTTAGACAACACAAATTTATGCCATTCAGCAGTTAACACAATATCTAAATTCCTTTTCCAGTCAATATAATTCGATCCAGTAAGTTTATTTGCTTTGAGAATAATTGCAAGTGGATTGAAAAAACCTATTTTTGAATCTAAGAATCACATAACAACAATTATGAATGGCAATAAAAACTTGAATTTTATTTTAATATTGGTTCCCTCAACCACATGTTAAAAGAAAACCATTGGCAACCCTACACACCGTGAAGAGCATGCCTCGATGGAAAGGTCGTCTACTCTTCATCATTCGTGTAGGTAGGCACAACCTTTTAATTTTACTATCTAGACACTATACTATGCCAAGCAAAATTAAATAGCCAATATTGCTTCGATTCTATAAATAATAACAGTGACTCAGATAGAGAGGATATTATTATTTATAACTAAGTGTATACCATTACCTAGCTTTTAGACTTATTGTTCCATTATGAACCACCTCAAATGGAGAAGTGACCCACATAACAATTATCTTAGAGCTTTCCCTTTAAGAAGTTTGTACCGATAATGCCACAATTAATTTTGTCCGATAGGGAGGAAGGTTCTGAAACCAACACACAAATTTAATTATATTATCTACAGACTAGGAATGGAGACCATGAGATTTATTCAAAATAAATTCCCTCTCCCACTTAGTTATTTAAAAAATTTGTGAGGGTTATCAAAATTTTCAGTTTGCAAACAAATTGTGATCTAGGTCGAAGGCCAAATATTAGCACGTTGTCCCAATATGGTAAACTATCGCACATGCAAAAAATATGGAAACACAAGTAATAAAGAAATACAAGGTACAAGAATCCAGCTATTATGATCAAGGATGCAATCCCTGAACGACAAGGAATTCTTCCATAACTTGAAATCCTTAAATGAGAAGGAATCTTTCCATAGCTTGAAATCCTTAAGTAATAAGGAATCCTTCCATAACTTGAACTCCTTCAGCCATACTAGTGTGGAAGGCTTAGATAATTTGAATCAATCAAGGAAACCAAAATCCAACTGTGCTTAGGCAAGAAAATTTGGATTAGATATATTCCCGCGTAAACTGCACAGCCTTCAGTATTTTGGCCATATTTTCCTCATCCGACTTCCAATTGAAGTGATTTAAATTGGGTTGAATTCAAAATTCAATTATCTATAACTTTCGTGAGGAACAGATTTTCTAATTCCAATGTTTACTGGGTCAAAATAGCCCTGCAATTAGACCTTACGAATCTGAAAAAAATCTATTGCAAGCCAAACAACTTGTATCTTCTGTATCTACCATCTTCGATCTCCGAATACCCATCGAATGCTATTACAATTGAAGAAACATACATACATCGATCTTATGTCTCCATTGGAGTTCACATGCTATGTTAATTATTACAACCATGAAAAATAATCATGGCACCCAATAAATAACACATGCTACGTTAATTATTACAACCACGAAAAATAATCGTGGTACCCAATAAATAACAATAACCACGAAAAAATTATCATGGGATCCAATTGCACAAAATCAACAAAAAATGATGTGACCATAATAGCTGGATAAGAACGCTGCAAAACAATGGTTAGCACAGTTCTATATTCTACCTTCTATAACCTATGAACAACATGGCCTGTTTAATTCATACGCGTGATTACAGTCTGCTCTGATACCACTGTTGAAAAATAATTTCCAGAACCCAATAATGACGCGTACAGATTAGACAACAATCATTGCAAAAAACCGTACAAGGCAGAATTAGGGTTTTACCATAACTCCCACGTCACGAACGCTGGTTGAACTTGTTACAGCACAATCTTGATGTATGCCATGAATACTTCTCGACCGTACCTTACGATCTTCTGCCATATTCCTTTATACCTCGAATCATGTACGCGTTTGTGGAAACCCTACGTGATTGTTTGTTCTCTCTCACAGCCCACTTTTCTGATCTCTGAAAAATATGTCGTCAACCTAGAGAACGAAGCTGTATATTTATAGGGCTAGGGCAGGGACCTAAGGAGAAATAAATCTGGGTTCCTTGTGTAAATAAGAAATCTTAATCCCACAAGAATTCTATTTCTTATCACACAAATGACAATTTACCCCACTACAGAATTGTAATTGCACTCCCGTCTTATCTCAATTATATTTCGAGCTCCATGTTATTAAATACTTATTAATCTCCACACGTTAAGATCACAGATACTCGTTGATTAAAATAAATTACTAACAGAGGGGTGTTGGTCGGCACCACACCGATGTCTTTAATTCTTTTTGCAAGTGGTCAATCTCACTTGTGATCATCAAGAAGATCAGATGGACAATTGAGGAATCCCAACTTCGGAGGGGCTAAAAATAGATTTATCAGTTGGCGCCATCTGTGGGAAAACAATATGTTTCCTAACATTAACTTTTCTCCAAATCGGATGGTTTTCAGCAAGATTCGAGAGTGCTTAAATGATCGAAGAAATTGAAGCTGATCAATCTCAATCCGGGTTTATTGACAGTTTTGGTCCCCAAAGTATTACTCACATTTCGTTTTAGTCCCCAACCTACCATTACGTGAAATTGGTCCCCAATGTTTCAATTTTGTGTTTAAAAGGTCCCCACCATTAAATGTTAGCCTCTTCCCGTCAAAATGATTGAAAAAAATTACAAATATCACCCTTAAAATTTATAACTGCATATTAGTTAGCCCCTAACTTATTTCTATAAAGTTTATTCAAAATTTTTTCCTTCCTATTTGTTTGTTTTCAGTCATTTTTTTGTATTATTAATTCGTCTCGACCAGAGAAACCCAAAAACTAAAAGTTGTTATGGAAAGTAATTTTTTGAATAAATGATGACAATAATCTAAAAAAATTTGTGTGTTCCGGCCACCACTTACCTCCACCGCTCATAAGTCACTTATCGTCACAAATCACCCACCGCCTTTGCCACTTCAACCCGTACGATAGCCACCCATTCAAGTCACCACCTCATAGAATCCATAACCGTTGAAATTTGACTCCCCCATTATCGCTTACGTTCCGGCCCCCTCTCCTTCATTCATTGCTCTATCTTTATGCATATATGGGTCATTTACCTTAATTTTCCGGTGGTATATGTAACGACTCGAAACTTTAATGAATTAAAATTTTGTTTTATATTGGAATTTCTTTTTAATTAATTAGTATTGCTTTTAAAATTCCTTTTAAATTTCTATAATCCGTCTTAATTAAATTTTAGTCCTTAAAAATTATATTTCTTGGCTAGAAGTCCTACAAGGCAAGTAGCGTTAGTTTTTAACCGATTAGTTGGAGGAACCGAACTACCAATTCACCTAGTTACAATTCCCTAACCCTAGATGGACCTTTTTGACCATCTTTGAGCCTTACAAACCCCTCCAACCATATTGAACCTTTTGGACCTAGGAAGGTAATCATTTTACCCATTGGTTAATAATTACTAGGAAAATTTTATCCCTTGAGTAATAAAAAGATAGTCTTGCCAATAAATATTTAGATTTATAAGGCAAGTCACTTTCTTAGGATTTCTATGTACTTATATGCTTAAAATATAGAGATATGTAGTCTATTATAAACATGACTAAAGGACATATAGGCTTTCTAGGCAAATCTTGACCATATTTTTTTAATTGACACTTGCAAGCCTATCACCCATTTTTTTTTTCTAGACTAGACCACATAGTACTTAAATATACTTATATATGCATAGTTATATATATATATATATATATATATATATATATATATAGGTACCTTGTACTAGTGAGAGTTGGAGAGATTTGGAGAGTACATTGACATGATTTTCTTACATCCTTACAACCCAATCTTTGAACCATCCCTTCCTTCCTCCATCAAATCTTCCTAAAATCTACTCAAAGTACAAAATCTAGTCTTTCATTGATGATTACTTGTACACTACTCTTCAACCTACCCACCAAGCCATGCTTTGACATGACAAAGGAAGAAAAAAATCAAAGATAGGAGAAAGAGAGAGAATTCGGGTGAGGGAGAGGAGAGAGGGAGCTTTGGCCTATAAATAGAAAGCTCATTACAAGTCATTCTCACACCTTCACACCATGCTCTCACTTCTCTCTAGAATTTCTAAGCCTTCTAGTTCCAAAGTTCAAGTTTCTTTAAGTTCTTGAGAGCTACCACCAAACCACGTCCAAAAACCACCACTAGATCTTTAAAGTAGCCTAGTTTAGTTAGAAAAATTATTTCTAGGAAGAGAAAATCCATTTCTCTTACTTTTGAAGCATTTCGGAGCCATTACGCCGCCGATTCGCAAAGCCGACGACTAATTCTCAAAACCGACCAACCGCCAAGAAGAACGGTAGAATCTTCTTATCCCCTATCTCTAGGAATGAGTAGAATGTCCTTACTCTCTAGTTCTAAGTATAATGTAGAATATCCATAACCACTTTCTCTAAGTATATAAGGTTATCTATCACTTATAATGTTTACAATGCATGATGGTTAACAAACTTATATTCGCTAATGGAAGTATGAGCATGTCGGAATAATTGACTTATACTCTAATAAACATATGTTGTTTTGAACTTCCCACAAAAGAAGAAAGAACGATTTTCGAAAGATAAGACTTTACCATTTGATAGAAGTATTCGTATTTTGATCTTTAGGATGGTTATGAGCATGTATACCTGAATTGCTTGCATTACTTGTCTTGTTGTAAAGCATAAGTGAGTTTCACTCCAAAGGCATCCGTACATGTGGCGTTATGCTTTAAGTGGTGATTTAAGCATGATTAGTACTATAGAGTTAGATGATCTTGCTAGTTTAGTTTCAAGATTACAATGAATGAATTATGATTACGTATGTGAAAAGTCCTACCGCGGAGTCGTTGCATGAAAATGAGACACGGAAATCGAGAAAGTAGAAACATGGCACCTAGCGTGTGGTTAATGAAAAGGCATGTTTTGAAAAGGTGAAATGTTTTGGAAACCGCAATGTGGCCAGACGTGGTAACCCATTGTGGGGTGTGTGTTTTGTGTGCCAATGGGAACCCAGTGCGGCGGAACCATTGTGAGGATACTCAGGAGACCGGAACGGTGGAACCGAGGTTGGGTGTGTGGCTTGGTTATCCACGGAGAGGAGCCAATACAAAGTGTGCCAATGGGAACCCGGAGCGATGGAACCATTGTGAGGATACTCGAGAGACCGGAATGGCGGTTCGAGGTTGGGTGTGTAAAATGACGATTTTGAAAATATTGATTAGTTAATGAAAGGTGAAACCAGTGACACGGTCTACAAAATGACGCGTAGGAGAAACTCAGAAATTATGGACACCAACGATAGTGAATAGTGAATGCGGATGTGTCATTGTTATCTATGTATGTACTAAGTAGAATTTGTTAATAATATGTCCTAATGTTTGTAAGATAAGGGTTAGTGGGTATGGGTTATTCTTTTGAGATTTTGTAGGTCATGGTGTTACCTTTGGTGACCCTGACATATTATATTGGCGGCGATGCTGGAATAATGTGTCAGATCTCATAAATGAACAGGGTGAACTTTACACCTTGGAAGCATTCGGAGCCGAGGAGCTAGCCAGAATGGAGGAACAAGCGGAGCAGTAGATAGGAACCTAGTTTCCCCCTCCTTTTGTTGAATAAAAGTACTTATGTTAAGATTATGATGTAATATTGAGCCATACTCTATTTAGATTTTGTAACGCCCCTGAATTTTGGTCAATAAAAATTTCGTTAAATATTTGAATTACTTATTTTCTCTTGAGTGGCTATATGATTTCTTGTTAGTTTTCATCGTAGTTAGATTTTGGTCTCGACTAGAAACCCTACTTGACCCATATAGTTAGTTTCTAACCAACTACTTGGAGGAACCGAGCAACAAACTCACCTAGTTACTAGATAAACCTTTTGGACCTTTTGCCTTTACCCATTGGTCCATATTGTTAGGGTAATTTTTATCCATTGGACAATAAGCTTTTCATTATAATATTTGACTAAAAGTACATGTAGTCTTTTAAAATCTTATTTTAAGTATAAAAGTACTTGTACTTCTTTTATCCATTGGTCTTTACATGCTAGGGAAATTATTATCCATTGGGTAATAGCCCAAATCTTCCAACAAAGTACAAAGTTTGTTTAAAATAATCAAGTATGGATTTCCCATGTGATTTTATGCATTAAAATATTGGGGTATATCTAAACCCTAGATTTCTAAAGTACTTTATTGATTAAACTAGTACTTGTACTCTATTATAAACTAATGGGGAGAATCCTAGCCTTTTTATTTAATTGGAGTACTTGGTACCATACCTATATTTAAATATAGGGCTTTTGTCACATGCTTTAAAGGACAACTTTAATTATTTTAAATAAAGTTTCCTAGTAGCTATTGTCCATTGGACAATAAATGTTAGGAAATTTATTATCCATTAGGTAAAAGAGTTATTCTTTCAACAAGTACATGGGTATATTAAACTAGTCTTTTTCTTAAACCCCATGTGATAAAATACATAATATTTTATTATTAAAGTACTTATTAGCCTTGGTAGCCTTTAAGGCCTAAGATTCTCCTTAGTACTATTTTATTATTTTATATTGGGATTTTTTACCCAATTGGATTAATTTATTGGGGAGTTGATCTTCCTAGAATACATTTGTACATGTGTATCAATACCCTAGATTTGCTAGAGTACAATATCCATTAGTTTATTGGAGACATGTGACTAATTAGGATTGTTTATGGGTATTTAATTTTGGAAATCTTGTACTTTTGTACCTTTATTATTATATGTGTATATATATATATATATATATATAATGTACTTGGGAGAGAGAGAGAGAGAGAGGGTGAGCCGAGAGAGAGAGGGGGAGAGAGAGAGAGAGAGAGAGGAAGAAGAAAAGAGAGAGATTTTGTGGTACCTTCCATGATCTTTCTTCATCTTTCAAATCCATGGGTGAATCTTTCTCCTAGCCAAACTTAACTCTCCTTTGTACTTCCATGATTTGTTTAAAGATCAAATCTTGTACCATTGTCTCCTTTCTTTCCAACAAATCTTCCATAATCCATCCAAGGTACACCATTTAGCCATGCAAGCCTAGGGTTAGACTTTGACCTTCCATGAGTGCTTGACAAGTGTCAAAACTTGAAGCATGGAGAGAGAGGGGGGGGGGCGGCCATGAGAGGGGAGGAGAGCCCATGATTTTTCCTATAAATAGGACCCCATTCCAAGCATTTCAACTCACACCTTCACCTAGCAACTTCTCTCTCTAGAAAAATCTTGTTCTTTCTTTTGTTCTTCTTGTTCTTGAGTTCTTCTTGAGTTCTTCAAGAAACTCAACCTAAGCCGCCACTAAACCGCCACCCGACCACCATTCGATCCATAAAGTAGAGTAGTGTTAGTCAAAAAGAAGTTTCGAGAGAAACTATTCTCTTTCGAAGCCCCCGAAGGCATACCGTAGGAAGTTACTCCGTCCGACCGCCGATTACCGTTCGCAAGCCGTTACTACCGCCTAGAAGAACGGTAAGGAAATCCTTACTTACTTCCTACTTACTTACTTACTCAAGTATAACGTTGTAGTTTTGAATTTCTAAGAAAGAACGGTAGATTCTCCCTACCTACTACTTCTAAGTATATGTAGGAATTCCTTATCCCTATTCCTAAGTATAATGTAGGTACCATATTTACTCGATGAATACGTAGGTTATTTACCATGTGAATCCAAGTATTCGTATTTTGATCTTTAAAATGATTATGAGTATGCATATATGAATTGCTTGTATTACTTGTGGTGTGATAAAGCATAAGTGATTTCACTCCAAGGACGTCCGTACATGTGGCGTTGTGCTTTGAATAAAGCATAAGTGATACACACCAAAGGCGTCCGTACATGTGGGGTTATGCTATAAGTGGTGATTGAGCATGATAAGTATTATAGAATTGGATGATCTTGTTAGAATGTTTCATGCTTACTTTGTCCTACCGCGGAGTCTTTGCATGTAAATGAGACACGACAACCGAGGAAGTAGAAACATGACACCTAGGGTGTGGATAATGATGAGATGTGTTTTGAAATCGCAATGTGGTCGGACTTGGTAGCCCATTGTGTATATGGAAACCCGTGATGTGGCCGGACGTGGTAGCCCATCGTGTGGATTGTGAAAACCGCAACGTGGCCGGACTTGGTAGCCCGTTGTGTGTATGAAAACTCATAATGTGGCCGGACTTGGTAGCCCATTGCGTGGATTATGAAAACCACAATGTGGCCGGACTTGGTAGCCCATTGTGAAGATTGCCAATGCGGCCGGACATGGTAGCCTCATTGGTAATATGGCTTGGTTATCCGCAGAGAGGAGCCAATGCAAGTTTTGTGTGCCAATGGGAACCCGGGACGGCGGAACCATTGTGAGGATACTCGGGAACCCGGAACGGCGGAACCGAGGTTGGGTGTGTTAAACAAATGATTTTGAAAGATGGATTGGTATGTGAAAATGTTGACACGGTCGAGGATGAGTCGCGTAGGAGAAACTCTGAAATCTTGGACACCAACGATAGTTGATTAACGAATGTGGATGTGTTATTGATATTGTCTTTTGTAGCTGTGTATATGCGTATCATGTGGAAATAGATGTTTTATGATATCCTGTTGTTTGTAAGCTATGGGTTAGCGGGTATGGGATTTTTCTGCTGAGCTTTTGTAGCTCACGGTGTTGCCTTTTTGGTGACCCTGACATATTATATCGGTGGCGACGCTGGTATAATGTGTCAGACTTTGTAGATGATCAAGGTGAGCAGTACACCTTGGAGGCCTTTGGAGCTGAAGAGCTGGCTCAGATGGAGGAGCAGGCGGAGCTGTAGTTAGGAACCTTAGTTCCCGTCCCTTGTGTAATAAAAGTACTCTCATGAGAGTTTTATTGTAATAACGAGCCAGACTCCACTTTGATTTTATCAATAAAATGTCTTTTTAACGTACCCAAAATTCGGGGCGTTACAACTTGGTATCAGAGCTTTTGGTTCAAAACCTCGGCCATGGGTAGAATGGGTAGAACCATGAGATAAGTTTAACCGCTGCACAAACATGAATTGAGTTTAAGTTTACTGTCCCAAATTGGGTGGAATTATGTCAAAACAATCTTCGGATTGAAGCAAGGCACGGAAATTGGCAGTACGGCCGAGCTGGGAATTCCCGAACAATTGGATGATGACTTAAATCAAGAATCGAAAGTGGAGCATAGAATCAAATCTTCTTAAGTGATTACCCTGTCGTAGGATATTCCTAATTGAGGTTGTAACTTTTTCTTGTAGATGAAACATCTAGTCGATTTAGCCGAAGCCTATCAACCTAGAAATACCATAGAAACCCTGACAGCCTAGAAACTGGAAGATCCCGACTTTGTGGCCGCTGTACTTGCAGAAAAGAGAGATTTCCAAAGAGTGCAGCAGAATACCCCTATTCCCGTGGAGGAGGACCCCTGGTTTTCGGGAATGTTTCCGATCCTGTCTGCTTTCCATGAGTATTTCGGTGTTTTACCCCCAATGGAGAACTTTGAGGTTGGAGTCAAGGAGGAAGAAGTCAATGGTGATATGGACGCCAATGAGGTGACCGAGGAGGAAAATCTGTTAGGTGAAGAGAATCTCAAGGAGGACGAGGCCCTAGAAGATCCGTGAAAGCCAAGGAAATTGCTTAGGCGTGCATAGAATAAATCTAGTAACCCTTGTAATCCTTCGGGATGTAGGATGTTAAGGATTAGGATCGTGTTCAACTTGTATTAGGAATCTTGTTTTAAGTCTACTTGTTTTATAGTAGAATTCTATGCTTATGATTGTAAATTCTTGCTTATCTATGAAAAACCTGCTTTATTTTTAAAAGAGTACCGTTGCATACTATTTGTTAAATTACTTTTGACCTTTAGTAGGAAGCGCCTTTTACTAAAGGGAAATCGATTCGGTAGACTAAACCTTCCCCTTCCGATTATTTCTTGTAGATGGTGAGCCGACGCGGTGGACTAGGACACGATAACGGAGAACCCTCTAACACGAACCTCGACCTAGCCCAGATCGTGCAAGCGTTTGTGACTGCCTTAAACGCTAACCGCCAAAACCAGAACCATGACAACGAGCCTATGACCCGGACCCGAACCCGAGCAATGAACGAATTCTGCAAACGTCGACCCCCGACCTTCAACGGAGATCCTAACCTTACCATGGCTAAAGCCTGGCTGAAAGAAACCAAGGTGATCCTAGACACCTTGGAGATCACCCGTAACGGAGACCGTGTGGCCTTAGCCACTTACCAGCTGAAGGGAGAAGCCCGCTACTGGTGGGAGTTAATGGAGGCCACCCATGCCACCATGACATTTGCCGAGTTTGAAACCCTATTCCTCGACAAATACTTCCCTACACCCTTTCGCCTAACCAAGGAGCAGGAATTTATGAACTTGAAACAAGGGACGATGACCGTGACCCAGTACGCGGCCAAATTTGAAGTGCTATCCCGTTACGCCCCAACCGCTGTAGCAACCGAAGACAGGAAGGCAAGAAGATTCGAGTGGGGGCTGACTATCGCTCGAAGGGCCATAGTGGCACAAGCCTTTACCACCTATAATGGTGTGGTCCAGTGTGCTCTCTGCCTGGAAAGCGAGGAGGCTGACTTCAAAACTCGATGGAGGAAGGCAACGGGCAACGCCGGTGGACCAATCCGAACCCAAACCCTCAGCGATAACCGTGGACCCTACTCCACCAAACCCTTTACCCCGTCTCAAGGCAACCAACCCTGGAAGACTGCAAACTCCGGAAGTGGCGAGCAGAAGAGAGGTGGTTGAGACTTAACGACAGTTCGGTGCTACAACTGTCAGGCTATGGGCCACTACAGTCGCCAATGCCCGCAACCTCAGAAGGAGGGTAATGGGAGCTTTGGACAGACAGGTTTTGTGAAGCAAAACCCTGGAGGCTCATCACAGCAGCAGAATGGGCAAAACAAGGGAAAGCAACCCATGGGATACCAGCAAAGCACTGGAGGGCGTATCTTTGCGCTACAAACTGAGGCACAGGAGCAGGATCCCTCTGTGATCCAAGGTACGCTACTATTGTATAGTATCTGCGTACAAGCTTTAGCATCGCATTCCGTTGAATTTACTGCCTGCGTGACTGCATCAACCCCTAGGAGCGAGTATGGAAATCATATTACCGTTTAGGGGGAGTATAGTTGTTAGTCTAGTGTGTTGAGAGTGCGAATTAGGAGTAGCCGACCTGCACCTAACTTGCGACCTTTGAGTGATCAACATGGCGGATATCAACGTAATTCTAGGATTGGATTGGCGATCAGCGCATCGAGCAGTCATAGACTGCCATCAAAGGGTGGTGACAGCTTATGCCCTAGAAGGTACTCAATTCCTTTTAAGGGGGATAGACAGACGGCGAGTTCGGCGACGAGGAGATCAAGATGGAAGAACCAACTACTTGGATGGCCGCTAGTTTCCAGTAAGGAGAAGCCGATAGAATGGAAGTGGGATTACCACACGTCGTGTGCAAGTACGCCAATGTTTTCCCTGAAGAGCTTCCTGGCTTACCACCCCTTGGAGAGATAGACTTCTCCATAGAATCCAACCGGGAATGGCACCAATCTCTATGGCGCCATACCAAATGACCTTGCAAGCTAAAGGAGCTCAAGACCCAATTGAAGGAACTCTTAAAAACGGGTTTAATATCGTTAGGTGAGGAAGCAAGCTGATTCGACAAGGACGTGCTAAGGAAAACTTCTGTAAGATATGAGTCCGCATGATGATTTGGTAGAAGTTTTGCATTTGGGCGTTAGTATTTACGGTGGAGACCTTATCAAAGGCGTATGACAAGACAAGCTGTTCGACGACAAAAGCAACTTCAACCCCATCTCATTAAGCAAGTGATGAGGCTTAATTCGATTGATGGTGACCTACCCCAATTTTTAAGGGGGGATAGACGATGATTCCAAGATCGGTCTAGCGACCTAGTCTAATCTGTAGTCGCGTGCCAATTTCGGGGACGAAATTGTTTTAAGGGGGATAGATTGTAACACCCCTGAATTTTGGTCAATAAAAATTTCGTTAAATATTTGAATTACTTATTTTCTCTTGAGTGACTATATGATTTCTTGTTAGTTTTCGTCGTAGTTAGATTTTGGTCTCGACTAGAAACCCTACTTGACCCATATAGTTAGTTTCTAACCAACTACTTGGAGGAACCGAGCAACCAACTCACCTAGTTACTAGATAAACCTTTTGGACCTTTTGAACCTTTTGCCTTTACCCATTGGTCCATATTGTTAGGGTAATTTTTATCCATTGGACAATAAGCTTTTCATTATAATATTTGACTAAAAGTACATGTAGTCTTTCAAAATCTTATTTTAAGTATAAAAGTACTTGTACTTCTTTTATCCATTGGTCTTTACATGCTAGGGAAATTATTATCCATTGGGTAATAGCCCAAATCTTCCAACAAAGTACAAAGTTTGTTTAAAATAATCAAGTATGGATTTACCATGTGATTTTATGCATTAAAATATTGGAAAATATCTAAACCTTAGATTTCTAAAGTACTTTATTGATTAAACTAGTACTTGTACTCTATTATAAACTAATGGGGAGAATCCTAGCCTTTTTATTTAATTGGGGTACTTGGTACCACACCTATATTTAAATATAGGGCTTTTGTCACATGCTTTAAAGGACAACTTTAATTATTTTAAATAAAGTTTCCTAGTAGCTATTGTCCATTGGACAATAAATGTTAGGGAATTTATTATCCATTAGGTAAAAGAGTTATTCTTTCAACAAGTACATGGGTGTATTAAACTAGTCTTTTTCTTAAACCCCATGTGATAAAGTACATAATATTTTATTATTAAAGTACTTATTAGCCTTGGTAGCCTTTAAGGCCTAAGATTCTCCTCAGTACTATTTTATTATTTTATATTGGGATTTTGTCCCCAATTGGATTAATTTATTGGGGAGTTGATCTTCCTAGAATACATTTGTACATGTGTATCAATACCCTAGATTTGCTAGAGTACAATATCCATTAGTTTATTGGAGACATGTGACTAATTAGGATTGTTTATGGGTATTTAATTTTGGAAATCTTGTACTTTTGTACCTTTATTATTATATGTGTATATATATATATATATAATGTACTTGGGAGAGAGAGAGAGAGAGAGGAAGAAGAAAAGAGAGAGATTTTGTGGTACCTTCCATGATCTTTCTTCATCTTTCAAATCCATGGGTGAATCTTTCTCCTAGCCAAACTTAACTCTCCTTTGTACTTCCATGATTTGTTTAAAGATCAAATCTTGTACCATTGTCTCCTTTCTTTCCAACAAATCTTCCATAATCCATCCAAGGTACACCATTTAGCCATGCAAGCCTAGGGTTAGACTTTGACCTTCCATGAGTGCTTGACAAGTGTCAAAACTTGAAGCATGGAGAGAGAGGGGGGGGGGGGGGGGGGGGGGGGGGCGGCCCTGAGAGGGGAGGAGAGCCCATGATTTTTCCTATAAATAGGACCCCATTCCAAGCATTTCAACTCACACCTTCACCTAGCAACTTCTCTCTCGAAAAAAATCTTGTTCTTTCTTTTGTTCTTCTTGTTCTTGAGTTCTTCTTGAGTTCTTCAAGAAACTCAACCTAAGCCGCCACTAAACCGCCACCCGACCACCATTCGATCCATAAAGTAGAGTAATGTTAGTCAAAAAGA
Organism: Rhododendron vialii; assembly: GCF_030253575.1. Classification (NCBI taxonomy): domain Eukaryota; kingdom Viridiplantae; phylum Streptophyta; class Magnoliopsida; order Ericales; family Ericaceae; genus Rhododendron; species Rhododendron vialii. The sequence goes on from NC_080567.1 coordinate 2,536,352, forward strand.
AGTTTCGAGAGAAACTATTCTCTTTCGAAGCCTCCGAAGGCATACTGTAGGAAGTTACTCCGTCCGACCGCCGATTACCGTTCGTAAGCCGTTACTACCGCCTAGAAGAACGGTAAGGAAATCCTTACTTACTTCCTACTTACTTACTTACTCAAGTATAACGTTGTAGTTTTGAATTTCTAAGAAAGAACGGTAGATTCTCCCTACCTACTACTTCTAAGTATATGTAGGAATTCCTTATCCCTATTCCTAAGTATAATGTAGGTACCATATTTACTCGATGACTACGTAGGTTATTTACCATGTGAATCCAAGTATTCGTATTTTGATCTTTAAGATGATTATGAGTATGCATATATGAATTGCTTGTATTACTTGTGGTGTGATAAAGCATAAGTGATTTCACTCCAAGGACGTCCGTACATGTGGCGTTGTGCTTTGAATAAAGCATAAGTGATACACACCGAAGGCGTCCGTACATGTGGCGTTATGCTATAAGTGGTGATTGAGCATGATAAGTATTATAGAATTGGATGATCTTGTTAGAATGTTTCATGCTTACTTTTGTCCTACCGCGGAGTCTTTGCATGTAAACGAGACACGACAACCGAGAAAGTAGAAACATGACACCTAGGGTGTGGATAATGATGAGATGTGTTTTGAAACCGCAATGTGGCCGGACTTGGTAGCCCATTGTGTATATGGAAACCCGTGATGTGGCCGGACGTGGTAGCCCATCGTGTGGATTGTGAAAACCGCAACGTGGCCGGACTTGGTAGCCCGTTGTGTGTATGAAAACTCGTAATGTGGCCGGACTTGGTAGCCCATTGCGTGGATTATGAAAACCACAATGTGGCCGGACTTGGTAGCCCATTGTGAAGATTGCCAATGCGGCCGGACATGGTAGCCTCATTGGTAATATGGCTTGGTTATCCGCAGAGAGGAGCCAATGCAAGTTTTGTGTGCCAATGGGAACCCGGGACGGCGGAACCATTGTGAGGATACTCGGGAACCCGGAACGGCGGAACCGAGGTTGGGTGTGTTAAACAAATGATTTTGAAAGATGGATTGGTATGTGAAAATGTTGACACGGTCGACGATGAGTCGCGTAGGAGAAACTCTGAAATCTTGGACACCAACGATAGTTGATTAACGAATGTGGATGTGTTATTGATATTGTCTTTTGTAGCTGTGTATGTACGTATCATGTGGAAATAGATGTTTTATGATATCCTGTTGTTTGTAAGCTTTGGGTTAGCGGGTATGGGATTTTTCTGCTGAGCTTTTGTAGCTCACGGTGTTGCCATTTTGGTGACCCTGACATATTATATCGGTGGCGACGCTGGTATAATGTGTCAGACTTTGTAGATGATCAAGGTGAGCAGTACACCTTGGAGGCCTTTGGAGCTGAAGAGCTGGCTCAGATGGAGGAGCAGGCGGAGCTGTAGTTAGGAACCTTAGTTCCCGTCTCTTGTGTAATAAAAGTACTCTCATGAGAGTTTTATTGTAATAACGAGCCAGACTCGACTTTGATTTTATCAATAAAATGTTTTTTTAACGTACCCAAAATTCGGGGCGTTACAGATTTTCAATGAAAATGTTTATTTAACGTTCCCAAAATTAGGGGCGTTACAGTATAGACGTAGATATATAAAAGGAGTTAGAAAGTAAATAAACATTCATACGAGGATAAAAAAAGAACGTACATATAATAAGGCATGTTTTTGAGAAATCGAAAAGCTGGATTACTTTGTTTTTTAGTCAATTTTTTTTTTCATTTTTTGTTTTGCATCGATTTTTCGTGGATTATTGACTTATATCGACAAGAGGAATCTAAAAAGTAAAAAATTAAGATAATTTTCTTTAAAAAGTTCATAAAAAACAACCAATAATCCAAAAAAAAAATTATGATATTTTTTTTCTTTATTTCAAAAAAATTAGTTTGGTTAATAACCCTAACCCCTAGACCCAAACCCCAAATCCTAAACCCTAGGGTAGTGTTTAAGGGTTTTGGGTTTAAAAACTTATTATTGGTTGATTTTTAATGAACTTTTAAAAGAAAATTATCTTAATTTTTTACATTTTAGATTCCTCTTGTCGAAACAAACCAATAATTCATGAAAAATGGATGCAAAACTTAAACTAATTTTTTTTGAATAAAGACGAAAAAGTAATCTAGCTTTTTGATTTCTCAAAAACAAACCTTAATCTATGTGGGTTCTATGAGGTGGTGACTTGAATGGGTGGCTATGGTGGGTTGAAGAGGCAAAGGCAGTGGGTGATTGCGATGGTAAGTGACTTACGAGCGGCGGTGGCCGAAACAAATATTTTTTGAATTATTGTCGTAATTTATTCAAAAAAATTTACTTTCGATAATAATTTTTTATTTTTGGATTCCTCTCGTAGAGATGAATTAATAATTCAAAAAAAAATTGATGCAAAATAAACAAATGTGAAAAAGATTTGAATAAACTTTATAGAAATAGGGTAGAGGATTAACTGATATGCAATTATAAATCTTAAGGGTGATATTTGTAATTTTTCCGATCATTTTGACGGAAATAATAGGCTAAGGAGTTAATGGTGGGGACCTTTTAAACACAAAATTGAAATATTGGAGACCAATTTTGCACAATTGGCAGGTTGGGGACTAAAACGGAATGTGGAAAATATTTTGGGGACCAAAAATGTCAATAATCCTCTCAATCCACATTGATCCGATGACGAGGCTTCCAAACCACGCAGCACAAGCCGTGAAAAAGGTAAGATACAACTCCCATATTTTATGACAACGTTTCTGGTATTCACCGCTTCTTTTTAATGAAATGATTTTGTGTTGGGCAAGCCCAACTCACTCTCCTAATCTCATGGGAGCACATGATCCCACAGGAGTTTTAGTAAAACAAAAAACCGTCGTTTTCTATACAGTAATTGGAGTCACTGATAACTGATTGGAACTAATAATCAATATGAAATCTAGTAGCCAATGGCCTTTAAGACAATGTCTCATACTTGTCGTCGAACTCCTCTTGGGATTTGACCGCTTTCGGTTTTCTCTTCAACACTCACAATAGATTTATCTCCCTGGATAAATAAATTTATTGTTGTGATATAATGTGTTATCATGTCCTGATATGATATTATATGATGTGATTTCCTTGATCCCCTTGATTTCAGTTTGATTGTAATTGATTCCGATTGTATTATAATTAGGATTTTTTTTTTCATTGTTACGCACTCTCCCCTGTATAAATAGAGGTCTCATTGTATACTTTCATTATCGAATTCAATACAATATCTCTCCTTTTCTCAATACTTTCTCATAGTATCAGAACTAAGGCTTAATATTTAGTTTTTCCATCACCATCTTCCGCCTTGCACTTACCGTCTCACCAGTTTGCAGCCACCGATTTTTTTTTGGTCTCCTCGATTTTGGAGACCACGGTAGTTTCCAATCATCACAGCCAACTCCACAAATTACCATCAGTTTCTAATTTTCCCATCTACTGCCTAAACCCATCTCAGTTCCACTAAAATCAAAACCATCTCCAATTTCCAACAGCCATGTTGGGTTCATCTCAATCTATTCCAACTAATTGAACCCATTTCAAGTCCAAACCCACCAATTCCAAATTCAAGTCAACCCCATCTGATCATTTTCATTCCACCCAACCCACCCAGATTAAAACCCAGCTAGCTTCAATATTATCGGTCGGCAACAAAACCATACACATGCGACCCACCCACATAAGGACATCACGACTCCAGTTTCGTTTTTTTTTTCCGTTTCAATTTCAAATCGACCCTGCACCATATATTTTTTAACCGGTTCATGCCGCCTCCTTTTTCCCGCTATTCTCCGGTATTTTGCATCTGATCTCTGGTGTGTTGATTCACTCTGTGCTCTCTGATTATGGAGCAATCTGTCATGGCGTCATACTTTCGGGTCATCTTGGAAGGTCTCAAACAATACCCTCCGTCAACTTGGTTTACCAAAAGTGAATTGCAATATGTTTTTGCGGACATTCTCTCAAAATGTGGTATTTTATCCGAGTCTGGTAAGAATTCTACTGCCTTGTCTGCTGCCATAGGTACATCCTCATGATTCTTTGATTCAGCTTGTTGTAACCATACGACATCTGATTCTACCATTTTTTCCTCCAAGTCACATGCCGCTCACACTCCAGCCATCCAAATAGCTGATGGTTCTCACATGCATGCCAGTCATGTCGGTCATATCTTTATCTAATACATATTTGATCCCTAAACTTACATTGAATTTACTCTCTGTTGGTCAATTGTGTGAACTTGGGCTTAACGTTATCTTTTCTGCTACTGACTGTCATGTGCAGGATCCTCGGACCGGTAAAACTCTTGGGATAGGCCGTAAAGTTGGATGCCTGTATCAGCTCATCAATCTTCATATTCCATCTCAGTTCTCATCTCTCAATTCTGCACCTCCAGTGAGTCAATCACAATGTTCGTTTACGTCTAATTCTTCTAATTCTCTTGGTATGTGGCATTCTAGATTGGGTCATGCGTCTTTTGGTCGAATATGTACCCTAGTTTCAAGTGGACACTTAGGATCTGTTAAAGATGAACATGTAGATTGTCTTTGTTTTCAACTTGCTAAACAACCAGCATTGTCGTTTCCTTGGAGTGATTCTTTCTCCTTTACTCCTTTTGATTTGGTGAATCTGATATCTGGGGACCTTAACCGTGTTGGGAAACTGAATCCCCAAGACCCAGTAATGACGCGTACAGATTAGACAACAAAAATTGTAAAACCCTACAAAGTGGAATTAGGGTTCTACCTCAACTCCCTGCGACATGAACGCTAGTTGAACTTGTTATAGCACGTCTTGCTATAAACCACAAATACTGCTCGACCGTACCTTACGATCTTCTATCGTATTCCCTGCACGTTTAGAACATGAACCAAGTGTGGACTCTTTCGTGATCTATTTGCTCTCTTTAAGCCTGCCTCTATTTCGTGAATAATAGAAAAACATCAATCTGACCTAGAGAACATAACATGTATATATAGGGCTACGATAGGGACCTAAGGAGTAGTAAGTCTGGGCTCCCAGTGTAAATAAGAAAACCTAATCCACCAGGATTCTATTTCTTATTTCATTAATTATAATTCACCCCACTATAGAATTATAATTGCACTCCCGTCCTTATCTCAATTATATTATGAGCTCCATGATATTAAATACTTATTAATCTCCCCACGTTAAGATTACAGATACCCGTTGATTAAAATAAATTACTAACAATCTCCCATTTAATCAACATCTTAACTTGAGACTATCCGCTTAACTTATTCGATATGTCGGATACAAATATCCACCTGCAGGGTTTGACATAATCGAAACTTATAAGCTTACTCAAGGGGTATCATCAATCCCTATTGGGACATGGATTCCATCAATAATTAATAGTTGTCATATATACATAATATTGCTACCCAATTCACCGAGACTATTGACCGTATAAAGATCTCACTCTTTAATGAATCAAAGTCAACAACATTAAATATACACCTCTAATAATTATTTTTGGATTAAGAGCATAAGCATTCATAATAACCATGAGGTTTCAATTGTCTTATAAAGTTAGTATAAAGACAATTACCTCAATGCGGTCCCGTTCAATACACACAAAGTGTACTAGCACAATGAGTTAGAACTAGACCGGTCCCTGTAGTCAAGACAGACCTACTAAACATTGTACTACAGTCCCACCGATGGTGTGTCCAGTTCCATCTAAGACTGTGAACCATATCTTATATTTCACAAGAACTAATGATCTGATCTTCTGTATGTAAATTGAACCCTACACACCAGATTATCTACTTTATAAAATAAAAGACACACATGCACAACATACAATAATATTATGCAAACATTGCCCATAAAAGATTCTCATCAAAAAGGGATAAAATTAATTAATACATAACAGTATTAATTCATCATATAAAATCACAACTGTTACATAACCTCCTAACAAACTCCCACTCAAACTCAAAGTCATGCTGCCACGCATCTCACTCACATTTCCTCTACGTGACTATTAAAAGTCTTAGCTTGTAAGCTGTACGTAAAAGGATCTGCTAGGTTGTTTACTGATGCGATCTTGGACACAGCTACATCACCTCAGTGAACGATCTATCGAATCAAGTGATACTTATGCTCGACGTGTTTTCCTTCTTATGAGTCAATGGCTCTTTAGAGTTAGCAATTCCACCACTATTGTCACAATTGATGTAATAGCTAATTGCACTAAAGGAATCACTTCTAGATCCATCAAGAAGTTTCTAAGCCAAACGACCTCTTTGGTTGCTTAAAAAGCTACCACATACTCAGCCTCCATGGTGGAATCAATCAATGCACGATTGCTTGATACTCCTCCAACTTATGGCTCCACCTTATAAGGTAAACACATATCCCGAGGTAGACTTTCTGGAATCCCTATCTAACATAAAGTCTGAGTCTGTGTATCCATAAGGTACTAGACCATCTGACTAGAACACCAACATATGATCTCTAGTTTTTTCAAATACTTGAGTATATGTTTCATTGCAGTCCAATGCTCTTGCCCTGGATTATATTGAAATCTACTAACCATGCTAATAGCAAAGCAAATATCAGGTCTAGTACATAGCATAGCATACATGATGCTTCTTACTGCCAAGGCATAAGGAACTGCCTTCATCTTCTCCATCTCTTCAGGTGTCTTACAACACTGATCCTTTGATAGGTTGATTCCATGTCTAAAAAGGGAGGAACCTTTCTTGGAATCCTGCATGCTAAAATGAGGAAGGATCTCATCGATATAAGTAGCTTATGATAAGCCCAACATCCTATACTTGCGATCTCACATAAGCTTAATCTCAAGGATGTGACCGGCTTCTCCTAAGTCCTTCATATCGAACTGGCTAGATAGTCACACCTTTACCGAAAACAACATTCCCATATCGTTTTCGATTAGCAGAATATCATCTACATATAGTACCAGGAACACCACCACTTTTCCATTGCTCTTCTTGTACACACATGACTCATCCGGACATTGATCAAAACCAAAAAAACTTGATTACTTGATCAAAACGGATGTTCCAAGATCTAGATGCTTGCTTGAGTCCATGAATAAACTCCTTAAGCTTGCACAACATGTGCTCTTGACCCTTTTCTATGAATCCATCCGGTTCCACTATGTGGATGCAGATTTCATAGCCTTTTGCCAAAGTTCCGCATTTTTACCTTCTAGTTTCTCATTGTAGTTGCAGGGTTCAGCATGTTGTTCTTCAAGGATCATATCATAAGATTCTCCCAAAAATGTATACCGATTGGCACTACAACACAAAAGGGCTATAGCGAGGATTTAGTTTTCTCGCAAAAGCACTTGATTTCCTCGCAAAATGTATTAGCGAGGAAAATTTTCATCGCCAGCTTTCCTCGCTAAAACCTTGTCGCAAAACGTATTAGCAAGGAAAAAAAAATTCCTCGCCTATTTTGACGTGTTGATTCCTCGCTAATTGTTTTCCTCGCAAATACCATTTGTCGTCAAATAGGCTACAAATTTATTACTACAAACAATAGGCGAGGAAATTTTTTCCTCGCTAAACAAAAAGAATCCCAAAACAGAAGTTATCTGTCCGCGTTTTTTGCATCTCCTGGTAATCGAACCTTGGTCCTCTCCCAAAAGACGCGAAGCAACTACCAATCACACTACATTGTACTTTCTGTGAAATTGGTGAAACTTTATTTATATATTATCTCTTTCACCACTCCAAATTAATTTTTTCGACATTAATTTTGGCCTTTCTACTTTTTGTAGTCTTATAGTGTCTGAACTTTATTTGAACAAGTTAATTTTTTGCTAGCACAACAATTTTATCTAACTAACAACTTTTGAAGGACTAATAATGTGTTATTATTCTCATTTTTTGATGGGATAGTCCTAGCTTTTATGGAATGAGATTTTTGTCATCATAAACTTGAGATATATTTCAACGAAAAAGTTAGGGACAAAGAAAATTTACCCTCGGAGCGCCCCGAAAAGAGCAACTAGTGGTTGAGATTCAATTTGATGTGTGGGACCCTATATATCAAAGTGAATCTCAATCATTAATTACTTTTTTCGGGATAAGTTTTCTTTGTACCTAGTACTAATATTTTAATATCAGATTATGAATAACAAGAGGCATCACCCTCATTTTCTAATTTTAAAAGTGAGTTTGACCTTCTTTTTTGCCAAATACAAAGGGTATTATAGACTAGTAGTTTTTTTCATCATTGCTATAATAATATGAACAAAATTTATAAATATTCATATAAGATCATCCTAAAAGCACTAAAGACAATACTTTTTAAAAATTTTAATCTTTAACAAATTTATTAAAATTTTAAATTTCCCTCTCTCTCTCTCTCTCTCTCTCTCTCTCTCTCTCTCTCTCTCTCTCACACACACACACACACACACACAATATGTATATGTATAAATAAAAGTATCCATGATACTTACAAAATTGCATTTGAAATTAATACTTAACATATTTATTTGGTTATAAAGGAATGCCATTAGAATCACCTAAGTTGGTTTAAATAAAAATCTACAAACTGTTTACGGGAAAAACAAATTACAGCACGAATGCACAATACATATGAATTAGTGTATTTTTTGTGAAATAGTGCATTTTTATGTAGATGTTCTGAAAATAGAATTGTGATGATCCAACTTCGAGATATTTTAAATACGACATCAATACTTTAAGATGTTTTTAACTTTATCTTCTGTTGAGTTTTTTACTATTATGGAAAAAATCATCGATACCTACACTTCAAGATATCTTTCATTGCTAATTAGAATAAGAAAAGTGACAAATATATAAAGTTTTTTCACCAATTCAATGCGATTGGTGATGAAAACTATTTGTTCCCTTTTAACACTTTTTTATTTTAATATTCATAATGGTATGGCTTATTATGTCATACCGTCGTGATATTACAAAATACATAGGAATATAATTAATAATAACTTATATATATATATATATATATATATATATATATATATATATATATAAAGACTGAATCCTAAAAAAGGTAACAAAATATTTTCTCATAAAAAAGTTACATTTGGCGAGGAAAAAGATTTCCTCGCAAAAAGGTTACATTTGGCGAGGAAATTTGTTTCCTTGCTAGAAAAGGCGATGAAATTGAATTTCCTCGCAAATAATATACTTTTAGCAAGGAAATTCATTTTCCTCACCATATTTCCTCGCTATAGCCCTTTCGTGTTGTAGTGTGGGTAGGACAACAACCCTCCCACTACGATGATGTACCGGTGTGTCAACAACTCTTTCTTGTAGTGTAACGTCCTCTACCATTAGTGTTGAAGAAGTCTTTATCGGTCCCTCTCCTCTCAATTTCCAATCTTGCTTCTGGGCTTGTGTTCTATTACATAGTCCTCTTCTAAGAACCGGGCATTAGGGCTAACAATGACCTTCTTATCCGTAGGACTATAAAACAGTCCACCTTTCATTCCTCTAGGGTACCCCACAAACAAGCAAACTTCTGCCCTTAATTCCAATTTATCTGCGTTCCCATTCAGCACATGTGCTGGACTACCCCAAACTCGAACATGCTGCAGACTAGGTTTGCACTAAGTCCACAGTTCTGTGGGTGTAGATGGTACTGACTTAGATGGTACCAAGTTAATAATGTACACTGCTGTTTCTAGTGCATGTTCCCAAAACAAAATTGCTAAATTTGAATAACTCATCAATAATCTGACCATATCCATAAGAGTCCTATTCCTTCTCTTTGCTACACCATTTTATTGTGGCATACCTGTAGCTTACAACTGGGATGTAATCCCTTCAGCTAACAAGTAGTCCCTAAACTCTCTCAAGAGGTATTCGCCACCATGATCAGATCGCAGTGTCTTGAGACATTTACCCAGACGCTTCTCCGTTTCCGCCCTATACCCCCTGAATTTCTCAAAGCATTCGGACTTACGGTGCATCAAATAAACGTATCCAAACATTGAGTAATTATCAATCAAAATGATGAAATACTCAAACCCACCTCTTGCTTGGACATTCATGGGTCCACATAAATCAGAATGAACCAATTTCAACGGCTTTTTGGATCTTTAACCTTTTGTTAATAAAAAAGCCTTTTGGTCATCTTACCTTCTAAACAGGATTCACAGACTGGAAGTTTTTTTAACTTCTAATGAACCTAAAGGTCCATCTCTAACCAGTCTAGAAATCCTATTCTGATTAATATGACCAAGACGTAAGTGCCAAACATACGTTTGGTTCAATTTAGAAGGCTCATTTCTCTTACATGACATATTATTAGTGTTATTCATTAATTCATCAGTTGCACTGTAGGAAATATAGGATTAATAAAGTAGAGATTATCCACCAATGAACCAGAATAGATAAAATGTTTATTTAACTTAATAACCTGGCGAGGAAATTTTCTCCTAGAAAAGGCGACGAAATTGAACTTCCTTGCAAATAATATACTTTTAGCAAGGAAATTCATTTTCCTCACCATATTTCCTCGTTATAGCCCTTTCATGTTGTGGTGTGGGCAGGACAACAACCCTCCCACTACGATGATGTACCGGTGTGTCAACAACTCTTTCTTGTAGTGTAACGTCCTCTACGATTAGTGTTTAAGAAGTCTTTCTCAGTCCCTCTCCTCTCAATTTCCAATCTTGCTTCTGGGCTTGTTTTCTATTACATAGTCCTCTTCTAAGAACCGGGCAATAGGGCTAACAATGACCTTCTTATCCGTAGGACTATAAAACAGTCCACCTTTCGTTCCTCTAGGGTACCCCACAAACAAGCAAACTTCTGCCCTCAATTCCAATTTATCTGCGTTCCCATTCAGCACATGTGCTGGACTACCCCAAACCCGAACATTCTGCAGACTAGGTTTGCACCCAGTCCACAGTTCTGTGGGTGTAGATGGTACTGACTTAGATGGTACCAAGTTAATAATGTACGCTGCTGTTTCTAGTGCATGTTCCCAAAACGAAATTGCTAAATCTGAATAACTCATCAATAATCTGACCATATCCATAAGAGTCCTATTCCTTCTCTCTACTACACCATTTTATTGTGGCATATCTGTAGCTTACAACTGGGATGTAGTCCCTTCAGCTGACAAGTAGTCCCTAAACTCTCCCAAGAGGTATTCGCCACCACGATCAGATTGCAGTGTCTTGAGACATTTACCCAGACGCTTCTCCGTTTCCGCCCTATACCCCCAGAATTTCTCAAAGCATTCAGACTTACGGTGCATCAAATAAATGTATCCAAACAATGAGTAATTATCAATCAAAATGATGAAATACTCAAACCCACCTCTTGCTTGGACATTCATGGGTCCACATAAACCAGACTGAACCAATTTCAATGGCTTTTTGGCTCTTTAACCTTTGTTAATAAAAAAGCCTTTTGGTCATCTTACCTTCTAAACAGGATTCACAGACTGGAAGTTTCTTAATTTCTAATGAACCTAAAGGTCCATCTCTAACCAGTCTAGAAATCCTATTCAAATTAATATGACCAAGACGTAAGTGCCAAAGACACGTTTGGTTCAATTTAGAAGGCTCATTTCTCTTACATGCAGATTACATACGTTTGGTTCAATTTAGAAGCCTTCATGCAGTTGCACTATAGGAAATATAGGATTAATAAAGTAGAGATTATCCTCCAATGAACCAGAATAGATAAAATGTTTATTTAACTTAATAACCACAAAGTTACTAAAATAAACCAAATATCCATCTTTAATCAACTTAGAAACTGAAAACAAGTTTGTTCTAAGTGTGAAAACATAAAGACAATCTCTCAAAATTAAACTCTTATTGTTACTAAAATTTAAAATAACATTTCCTACTACAACTGCTGCCACTCTCGTAGCATTACCCATGTGCAGATAAATCTGTCCATCATTGAGTCTTCTGATTTCCTGGAACCTATGCAACAAATTGCAAACATGATTAGTGGTTCCCATATCTACACGCCAGGTACTGGTAGATAACACCACTAAACATGATTCAACGGCTAGCGAAAAGATCTATCTTGATTATTCATTTTATTGAGATAGAATAGATATTCCTTCTTCCAGTGTTCTGGCTGCTTGCAATGAAAACACTTGCCCTTAGGCTTTTTCACTCCATCATGAGGGGCTCTAACTAGCTCCACAACCTTCTTCCAAGACTTGTTCTGCTTCTTCTTGTCTTTTGACATAAAAGTAGAATCCTTTTCCGCCACTAATACAGATGGTTTTTTCACACCCACAAGACCCTCAACTGCATGGAGTTTCTTAAGAAGTTTCACCAAAATTAAATGCATTTTGTTCATAGAATAAGTCAGGCGAAACTGCTTAAAACTCTCAGACTGCAGTGAGTTAAGAACGAAATTAATTTTGGTTTCCCCATCAATTTCAGCTCCAAGGATCTCTAGTTCATTAAGAAGAGCTATCATCTTTAGAACATGATCCCTAATCCGGATCCCTTCAACATGGGTGATACTCATCAATTTTTATAAAATTTTGCTTCATGTTCTGTGGCATTCTCATCAGGTCTAGGAGGGCACTCCTTAGACAACACAAATTTGTGCCTCTCAGCAGTTAATTCAATATCCAAGTTCCTTTTTCAGTCAATATAATTTGATCCAGTAAGTTTATTTTCTTTGAGAATAATGACAAATGAATTGAAGGAGCCCATTTTTGAATCTGAGAATCACATAACAAAAATTATGAAGGGCAATAAAACTTGAATTTCATTTTAATATTGGTTCCCTCAACCACATGTTAAAAGAAAAACATTGGCAATCCGACACATCATGAAGAGCATGCCTCGATGGGAAGGTCGTCTACTCTTCATCATTCATGTAGATAGGCACTACCTTTTAATTTTATTATCTAAACACTAGACCATGCTAAGCAAAATTAAATAGCCAATATAGCTCTGGTCCTATAAATAATAATAGTGACTCAGATGGTGAGGATACTATTATTTATAGCTAAGTGTATACCATTACCTAGCCTCATGACCCATTGTTCCGTTATGAATTACCTCCGATGGAGAAGTAATTCACACAACAATTATCATAGACCTATCCTTTAAGGAAATTCGTACCGATGAGGCCATAATTAATTTTGCCTGATGGGGGGGAAGGTTCTAAAACCATCGCACAAAATTAATTACATCATCTACATACTAGTAATGGAGACCATGGGATTTATAAAAATAAACTCCCTCTCCCACTTAGTTATTTAAAAAAAAAATTTGTGAGGATTATCAAAATTTTCGAGTTTGCAAAAAACGTGATCTAGGTCAAAGGCCATATATTACCATGTTGTCCCAATATGGTAAACTATCACATCTGCAAACAATATGGAAACACAAATAATAAAGAAACACAAGATAAAGAATCCAACTATTATGGTCAAAGATGCAATCTTTGAGCAACAAGAAATCCTTCCAAACTTCAAATCTTTAAGCAATCCTTTCAAACTTCAAATCCTTCAGCTATACTTCTGTGGAAGACTGAGATAATTTGAATCAATCAAGGAAACCAAAATTCAATAGTGCTTAGGCAAGAAAATTCGGATTTGACATATTCCCGTGTAAACTGCACAGCCTTCAGTATTTTAGCCATATCTTCCTCATCCGACCTCCAATTTAAGTGATTCAAATTGGGTTGGATTTGAAATTCAATTATCTACAACTTTTGTGAAGAACAGATTTTCTAGTTCGAATGTTTACTGGGTCGAAATAGCCCTGCAATCAGACCCTACGAATATGGAAAAAACTGTTGCTAGCCAAACAACTTGTATCTTTTGTATCTACCATCTTCGATCTCCGAATAACTGTCGAATGCTATTACAATCGAAGAAACATACGAACATCGATCTTATTCCTCCATTGGAGTTCACATGTTACATTAATTATTACAACACGAAAAATAATCGTGGCACCCAATAAATAACACATGGTACGTTCTTTATTACAACCATGAAAAATAATCGTGGTACCCAATAAATAACAATAACCACGAAAAATTTATCGTGGGATCCAATCACACAAAATCAATAAAAAAAGATGTGACCATAATAGCTGGGTAAGAACGCTGCAAAACAAGGGTTAGCACAGTTATACGTTCTACCCTCTATAATCTACGGACAACATGGCTTGTTTAATCCATACGCGTGATTACAGCCCGCTCTGATACCACTGTTAGGAAACTGAATCCCCAAGACCCAGTAATGACGCGTACGGATTAGACAATAAAAATTGTAAAACCCTACAAAGCGGAATTAGGGTTCTACCTCAACTCCCTGCGACACGAATGCTGGTTGAACTTGTTATAGCACGTTTTGCTATAAACCACAAATACTGCTCAACCGTACCTTACGATCTTCTATCATATTCCCTGCACATTTAGAACACGAACCAAGTGTGGACTCTTTCGTGATCTATTTGCTCTCTCTAAGCCTGCCTCTATTTTGTGAATAATAGAAAAACGTCAATCTGACCTAGAGAGCATAACATGTATATATAGGACTACGATAGGGACCTAAGGAGTAATAAGTCTAGGCTCCCAGTGTAAATAAGAAAACCTAATCCACCAGGATTCTATTTCTTATTTCACTAATTATAATTCACCCCACTACAGAATTATAATTGCACTCTTGTCCTTATCTCAATTATATTACGAGCTCCATGATATTAAATACTTATTAATCTCCCCATGTTAAGATTAAAGATACCCCGTTGATTAAAATAAATTACTAAAACACCGAACACCACAATGGGCAGATCTAAATATTTTGTTATTTTCGTAGATAATTATTCTCGTTTTACATGGTTATATCTCATGAAAAATAGATCTATATTACAACAAATTTATTATGATTTTTCTAAAATGGTCCAAACTCAATTTTCTCGCCCAATCAAAGTTTTTCGTGCTGATAATGCCATGGAATATAAAGAAACAGAGTTTTTAAAATTTCTTCGTCAAAATGGAACCTTGACACATAGGTCTTGTCCTAGCACTTCTCAACAAAATGGTCGCTGCGCGTAAGCATAGACACATTCTAGATACTATTCGTGCACTCTTTATAGATGCCTCTTATCCTGAGCGACCTTGGGGGGAAGCTGCTCTCACCGCTATCTATACCATTAATCGTGTCCCATCCCCTACCATTGGGTATCAGTCTCCTTATGAACGATTATATGGTATATTGCCAAACTATAGTCTTCTCAAAGTTTTTGGATGTGCTTGTTTTGTTCTCTTACAACCTCATGAGCGTACAAAGTTGGAACCACGCGCCCGTCTCTATTGCTTCTTAGGATATTTGATTGAGCATAAAGGATATAAATGTTGGGATCCCCTCTTCCCAACGTCTTCGCATTTCTCGGCATGTCATATTTTGGGAACACAAAATGTTTCCTTCTATGTCCAAGTTTCACTTACTAGTTGTGTCTGCTTCTCCTTTCTTCACTGACCCTTCTGCAAATATATTCCTTGATGACATTGATACAGGTTCTTCTGAGCTTTCTTATACGACCTATCCCGAGGCGCCGCTTCTGTCCGATGATCCTACTCCTTCTGACTCCTCTATTCCTGAGCTTGAGCCCTTTACATCACCCAACTCTCCTCCTATTGAGCTTCCTACACCACTTCTATCTGATGATCCTCCTATTGAGCTTTCTGCACCACCTCTATCTGATGCTTCACCATTTCATCATTCTACTCAGGTAAGGGAAGTACCTGTTCATCTTCATGATTATCATTATTTTTCTACTATCCTTTCTCAGCATGAACCTCACTCCTATCGTGAGGCAAGTTCTAACCCTCTATGGCAGCAAGCAATGGCAGAAGAATTACAGTCTTTGAATAAAACACACACTTGGGACATCATTGACGTTCCTCCTAGCAAGACTCCTATTGGTTCTAAGTGGGTTTTCAAGATAAAAACTCGATCTAATGGCTTTATAGAGCATTACAAAGCTTGTGTGGTAGCAAAGGGTTTTGCTTAAGAGTATGGTATTGACTATGAGAAAACTTTTGTGCTAGTTGCTCGTCTCACTTCTGTTCGGAGTTTACTTGCGGTTGCTGCAGTGCGCAAGTGGAGTCTAAATCAAATGGACGTCAAGAATGCCTTTCTCAATGGTGATCTTACCAAAGAAGTTTATATGTAGCCTCCATCTGGGTATAATCATCCTCCAAGCAAAGTGTGTAAAGTTAATCGCGCTTTTTATGGTCTCAATCAAGCTCCACATGCCTGGTTCGCCAAATTTAGCACCACTATTCAGAATTTTGGATTCTCTTCTAGCTAGTATGATTCGGCACTTTTTATCCGGAAGTCTGCACATGGTATCATTTTTCTTCTTCTCTATGTTGATGACATGATTATTACTGGCGATGTTGATGTTGGAATTTCTGATCTTAAAGCCTTTCTCAACAAGCAATTTCAAATGAATTATCTTGGTACTGTGAGCTACTTCTTAGATCTTGAGATCTCATCTACATTCGATGGCTACTATCTCACTCAGGCTAAGTATGCTTCTATTCTTCTAAGTCGTGCTGGTATCACTAACAACAAGACTACATCCACCCCACTTGAGCCGACCACTCGACTCACTACTTTGGATGGTTCGCCACTTCCTGATGCCACTCATTATCGCCAATTGGTTTGCAATCTGGTTTATCTTATTGTCACCCGACCTGACATTGCCTATGCTGTCCAGTTCATGTGTGCTCCTCGATCGACTCATTTTGATGTCGTCCTTCGGATTCTTCGCTATGTCAAAGGCAACCTATTCCATGGCCTCTACTATTCAACACATTCTTCTCTTGAGTTATGTGCATATTCTGATGCTGATTGGGCTGGTGATCCCATTGATTGTCGATCTACCACAGGCACTACTTCTTTCTTGGTGACTTTCTCATCTCTTGGCAAAGTAAGAAACAATCTCTTGTTTCTCGCTCAAGTACTGAGGTAGAGTATCGTGCTATTGCTGACACTACTCAGGAGTTGATATGGCTTCGATGGCTCCTCACTGATATGAGTGTTATTCATTCCACTGCCACTACACTTTGTTGTGATAATTAGAGTGTTGTTCAAATTGTTCTCAATGATGTGTTTCATGATCGCACCAAACATATTGAGATTGATTGTCACTTCATCCGACAACATGTTGTTCGAGGTAGCGTTCGCCTTCTCTCAATTTCCTCAACTGACCGGACCGCAGACATCTTCAAGAAGGCTCATCCTCCTGGACATTTTCTTGATTTAGTGTCCAAACTCAAGCTGGCATTTGCACTACCACCTTGAGTTTGAGGGGGATGTTATATCCTAATCATATAAAATCGTAATTTACGGTTATCTTTTCCTAAGGAAACAAATTGCAGGATTCTCAATGCAAAATTGCACTCCGCGTGATCGACAAAATAAAAATGAGCCATGGCTCTTGACAATTTTGTTCCATCACCATGACTCCCGAATATGAGTTTGGAGTAGATTAAATTTCAACCACACATGTTGCCATGGCATTTTCAAGCCCGTGCATCATCTTTTCTTCACGGACAACGGTGGAGTTGGTAACGAAAACTATCCTACTACAAGATAAGTCTTGTTCCTCTTTTATCTCTTTATTTTGATTAATTACCGCTTGTTGCAAGCATGTCCCGTGTTGGAATTAGTCGCAAAATCTTGTGGATTATGGTAAAAAGAATTCAAGTTTAAATCTACTAAAGGAGAGAACTCTAGAGATCCAGGTCTCTACATTTAATTTTTGCCCCACGTCTCATGGGTTGGCTCATGCCCAAACTACATGTGCCGATATGGCCTAATGAAATTTATATGTGAAAAAAAATGCCGAAAGAGACTTGCATGGGTGGGCCCAAATTCAATTATTTTTGTAAGGTCAAGTTTTTATTTGGCAAATCCCATGACAAAAATACATTGATTTGTATCTCTTATTATTGAGTTGAAATTTATTATTTATTTATTTCTAGAGTGTCTATTTAGGAAGTGGAAGGAAATCAAATCATTTGTAATTGAGAGATAGAGAAGCAAAATGATGGAAGGAATCAAGGGAATTCGTGATCATGGCAGATGAATAAGGAAAAAGGATCTCAAAATCCGTGGGTTGAAAATAAGGCAACGTGCATCAGTTGTGATTGCTCGAGCAACTTCGAACAAGCCTATACAGGTGCTTGAGCAACTTGAAAGATTTCATCCATCTATATATATGTGGCTCGCTTGGGATTTCGAGGTTACCGAATATATGAGTGCAGCCCCTCTCTTGCTCCAAAACTGAGAAATGTCTAAGGTAGATTTTTAGTTTGTCTCTTGGAAAAAGATATGATCGTTTGATCATCAAACTTCCAAATTAATTCCAAGAGCCTTCTCCATAATTTGTAACTGCTAATCAAAATGTTCTTCCGGTGGATTTCCGGCGGGTACCAACGGTGGATTCCGTAAGTTGTTAGAAGGCTTGAGCGATTCAAGGCAGCGACGGTCAAGCACTGGGTGCAGTGAACGAGTGATTCGGCAATCAACCTTGGTCAACCGAGAGTGATTCTAGGTTGTAAGTATAGGTTTGTTTGTAACCGTACAATGAGTTATAGTGCATGATTTCCTTCCCGTGGTTTTTACGCTTTTAAGGGGTTTTCCACGTATATCCTTGTGTTCATCGTTTTTTATTTTTTGATTCCTGTTATTTTGCTTGATTGAGTATTTAGATAGCAAAAAAGGAATTTTCAATTTTTTGCATTCGCGACTGTAAATGTACTTTCTACTTATCCAAATTTAGTGTGCCCTACGGGGCCACACCTTATGGACCTCAATCTCATCCATAATACTATATTGAAAGATAGCAGCAACTCTAAAAATTTTGGTTGCAAGAGCCAATTTTGTTCAGCAACTCTGAACGAGATTACAGCCAAAGCTTACGAGCTTTGACAACTCACATGAAAACTCCAATTATGAGTTTCGCCGAAAGTTAAGACCACGACGTGGCAGAGAAGTTTCCTTTTCATACTTTTGAATACTATTTCAATTGTTGAGTTTCATGCCAATGGCTATACTAGAAATTGTAAGCTTCACAGGATGAAGCACAAAGTGAGCGGCTAATCAGTCCTTCTACAGCGCTTTCCAATCCAATAAAGTGCGACGCCAAGTCTCACACATACTCAGTATTGGCCTTCTGAGGCAAAAATGCCCCATCAACATCAGTCCGACTACGGATCAAATCGCAACTTGCCAAAAAGTTCCAGGGGAGTCTCTTTCACACCTTTCAATTATTTAAGATATTAAAATACTGCATCGCCATAATCCATGCCATATGACACATGCATGCTACGATCCCACATTGGGAGACCACATATTTTTATACTTGGTAAATCACGTTTAACCCAACTAAATTGAAATTAAAGGAGATGATAAGCTCCCCCTTCCTTCATATTTTTGGTAGTCTCCTACGGGAGCAAGCCCAATGGTCTTATTTAAACGAAAAAAACGAGGAAAAGCAGAGATTGCATCCTACACTACCTCCACGGTTCAAAGCATCTACACATGCCAACAAGATTGGCCAACTCCTATAACAACAATGAAATCCAATTATCAAGACTGCTCGGTAAATTGCCGCACAAACCTTATTCCTAACTACTTCAACGATGAAGCACAACATACTTCAAGAGACTCACACTAACAATCGGCAAAGGAAGGAAGCAAGCTATCGCTATGAAAAATCCAAGGACAAAGGTCATGCCGAGTGTCAGGCAAAAGCTCCTAGCAAGGCCCACTAGAGCATCCAACGGAGCTACCCCTCTTTGGCGATACAGTTGGAGAGCATTCGGCGCTTGCGCCATCAAGACTTTCATATTTGCAGTTAGCCAGACTCCCTCTTCGGCAATATGGTCAGAGAGCATTCGACGCTTGTGCTGTAACGCCCCGAATTTTGGGTACGTTAATGAGGCATTTATTACATAATAAAGAGAGTCTGGCTCATTATTACATCATAAATGCATCATAAGTAAAGGGTACATTTACTCAACAAGGGAGGAACTAGGGCTCCTAACTACTGCTCCGCTTGCTCCTCCATTCTGGCAAGCTCTTCGGCTCCAAAGGCCTCCAATGTGTACATCTTACCCTGTTCATCTATGAGGTCTGACACATTATACCGGCATCGCCACCCATATAATATGTCAGGGTCATCAAAAGGTAACACCGTGAGCTACAATGCTCAATAGGATAAATCTTACCCACCAACCTTAAACTTACAGACGATTCAACATAATACATAAGATGAACGTCTACAAATAACAATAACACATCCACATTCATTGATTAGCGTTGGTGTCCATGTCTTTACGTGTTTCTCCTACGCGACTCGTCGTAGACCGTGTCATCCTTTTCATATACCGTTCAACCTTTCAAAAATCTTTTGTTCAACACACCAAACCTCGGTTCCGCCGCGCCGGGTTCCCGAGTATCCTCACTATGGTTCCGCCACGCCAGGTTCCCATTGGCACACAATTGCATTGGCTCCGTACCGCGGATAACCAAGCCACACACCCAACCTCGGTTCCGCCGCGCCGGTCTCCCGAGTATCCTCACAATGGTTCCGCCGCGCCGGTCTCCCGAGTATCCTCACAATGGTTCCGCCGCGCCGGTCTCCCATTGGCGTACACACACCCAACTCACATAATGCCACCCAAAACCGGTCATTATGTAGTTTCCAAAATATTTCCTCCCTTGGATAAACACATTTTCATCTTCGTTAACACACCCTAGGTGCCATGTCTCTACTTTCTTGGTTCTCATGTCACGTTATCATGCATAGACTCCGTGGTGTAGGACTTTCCACATAAACAAGCATTTATGAAAACTCAAAATGAATCCAACAAGATCATCCAACTCTAGACTACTTAACATGCTTGAATCACCAATAACGAACATAATGCATTTCATACGTTCCCAACAAAATATAACCTTATCTACTTTAAATAAAATGATCAAAGTTACTTCCTAATGAACTTATATTTAGAGTTAGGGTACAAAACTACTTTATACTTGGGATAGTGGATAAGGATAACTACCGTTCTTCTTAGCGGTGGTCGGCTACGAAGATTTGGTCGTCGATTTTGAAATTCGGCGGCGTAACGGCGTCGGTTTGCTTCGAAAGGAAAAGAGATGTACTTTCTTTTCCTAGAAACAACTTACTAACTTTAACTAAGCTACTTTAAAGATCCAGAAGTGGTTTTGAAAGTGGTTTGGTGGTTTCTCTCAAGAACTCTCAAGAAACTCAAGAAAACAAGAACTTTAGAAGCAAGAATACTTAGAATTTCTAGAGAGAAGTTGGAGCAATGGTTGAAGGTGTGAGTTCAAAGCTTGGAGTGAGCTTCTATTTATAGGCAAGCTCTCCCTCCCTCTCTCTCTTGGCCGGCCCTCTCTCTCTCTCTCTAAGTCTCATTTTTTTATTCCAAAATCCAAGCTTTCATGGAAGATCAATGGCTAGTTGCTAGGCTTGCATGGCTAGGTTAGTCTTTGAATTTGATCTTTGGAAGATTTTGTGGTAGAAAGGAGGTTTGGTACAAGATTCTTGTGTTAAACAATTGAAAGATGTACAAAGGAGGACAATGGGGGTTAAGATTTGGCTAGGAAGAGTAACCACCAAAGATTTGAAGTACAAGAAAGATCAATGGCAAGGTACACATCAATCCCTCTTCTTTCTCCTCCTCTCTCTCTCCCTCTCTCTCCCTCTCGGCTTCTCTCTCCCCTCTCTCTCTCTCACGGCCTCTCTCCCTCTCTCTCCCCTCTCTCTCTTTCTCATGTACTAGCACATATATATATATATACATGTATATATATTACAATGTGCAAAAATACAAATAAAATAATAAGTACTTTTGTACAAAAGATCAAAGTAGTCTTTAAAGGTCAAGATTTTCTCAATAAACTAATAAATGGGCACATGTGTACTAAGGCAATATTTAAATCATCCAAGTACTTATATAATACATACATATGTACTAATGTACTCTAGGTAGTTCAACTCCTCATTAAACTAATCCAATTGGGTACAAAACCCCAATATAAAATAATAAAAGAGTATTTAGGAGAATCTTAGGCCTTAAAGACTACTAAGTACTTGCATAATAAAATAATATGTACTTCATCACATGGGGTTTAAGAAAAAGACTAGTTTAATAAACCCATGTACTTAGTTGACAGAACAACCTATTACCCAATGGATAATAAATCCCCTAACTTTTATTATCCAATGGACAATAGTAACTAGGGAACTTTTATAGTAAAATAATCAAAAAGTACTTTAAAGCAATTATAAAAGTCTATTTTTTAAGTACTTTGCTCAAATCTTTCATTGAATCCTTTTAATATAAAGAATTGGGTTTCTATTATCCAATGGATAATAGTTTCCCTAACTTTTATCGTCCAAAGTACAAAAAACAAAACCAAAACAATAAAAGAAAATAATTAAACAATTTCTAGTCTAGGGTTTGAAAAGGTTCAAAAGGTTCAAGATGGGCAAAATGGTCCATCTATGGTTAGGGAAAAGTAACTAGGTGACTTCCTAGTTTGGTTTCTCCAACAAGCCGGTTAGAAGCTAACTAGACTTGCTAAGTAGGGCTTAAAGTCAAGAAACGATCCTTGAGGGGCTAAAGTGTAATTATGACTAACTACAGGAAAATAAAAGAAAATCAAAGCAATCCAAATAATAACTTGAATAATAAATAACTTTTTATTTATTAAAATTCAGAGTTATTACATGTGCCATCAAGGCCTTCGTATCGGTTAGCCACACTCCCTCTTGGCGATACGGTCGGAGAGCGTTCAGCGCTTGCACCACCAAGGCTTTCGTATTTCACACTCCCTCTTCCACGATACAGTCAAAGAGCGTGCAACACTTGCGCCATAAAGGCTTTCGCTTCGGTAAACTGTACTCGTTCACGTCAAGGCTTTTTAGAGTTCACATGGCGTTCGCTCGGACAAAGATGGTCTAGGGCTCCTATGCTTCGACGATATGGTCGGATAGCATTCGGCTCTTGCACCATCAAGGCTTTCGCTTCAGTTAGTCACGTTGCGCTTCGACGATACGATCGAATGGCGTTCAATCCGGTGCTTACGGCATCAAACATTTCGCTTCTGTTATCCACACTCTCTAACGCCAAGGCTTTTTAGAGTCCACATGGCATTCTCTCGGATAAAGATGGTCTCGAGCTACCACGCTTCAGCCATACAGTCGGATGGCATTCAACGCTTAAGCCACCAAGGCTTTTTTATCGGTTAGCCACACTATCTTTCTTCGGCGATGTGGTCGGATAGCGTTCGGCAATTCCGCCGTCAAAGCATTTGTGCCAGTTAGCCACTCTCACACGACAAGGCTTTCTAGAACCGACAAGGTGTTCACCCAAACAAAAATGGTTCGGGACTACTGCGCATCCATGGTTAATACGTTTGGCGAAAGACTGGGTTAAACCCCTCAATTCTGTCTGATCCAATCAAAGCATTGACCGGGCTGCTAGGCTCAGTCCAAATCCGGTTGGCATCATTAACGTTTGGACAAGAAAGCTCAGATGGTCAACGCATGCCAAGGATTGACAAATCTTCCATGGTTCAGACATGTTGGTTAGGACACTAATATTTGGCAAGGCTTGTATTCAACTCCTCATGTACCCTAGTGTACCAAAAGAAGTTGAAGGGCTATTGTAGTGGGTTGAATATGCTGGTTCGACCATAGTCACTACATATGGTGGAAGGCTCTTCAATTCTGTTTGATCTGATCAGGCATTGACCAGGTTGCTAGGTACGGTCGGGCTCAGTTTGGCACAAACGACGTTCGGACAAGAAGGTATGAACGATCGACCTATGTTGAGGTTGACGCTCAAGCTCTCTTTAGGGTCGGACACGGTGGTTCGGCCAGGTCGTACTAGGGTCTAGTCAAGCATGTAACTCTTAGGTTCGGCCAGGTCGTACTAGGGTCTAGTCAAGCATGTAACTCTTAGGTTCGGATAAATAGGCTCAGCAGCTGCAACGTTCGAATATAGAGTATCCAACCGCCAACTCATACCGCAGTTGATGCTCCTCTCTATGGTTCAGACATTATGGTTCGGCAATGATGATGCTCGGGCAGGCAACTGAGGATTGCTAGTCCTTCAGCAATAAACATAGAGTCACTATGATCGGTCTAGTGCTCGGACACTAGGCATGACAGTCAACATTACTATGATCAGTCTAGTGCTCGGACACTAGGTACGACGGTGAACTTTATGCTAGCTCATTCATGTGCATATGACCATCTTATCTGGTATGACGAATGTGATGTCATTCGAGCGATTGTCAACTCATGCGTTAGGTTGTTGCCAATTTTATCTATTACATCAGGCTACGTCAGCCAAAGCGTGCCTGGCACATGCTAGTACTCGGGGGCAAGTAAGGATGCTCCATATAAAGGAAGCTAACAACCCTAAAGAGGTACATGGTCTCCTACCCTCAAAACCCTAGTGCTTTTCCTACCTGCTCTGCACATTCTCACTCTCATGCCAGAGGACCATTCTGGAGTCCCTCCAGTGTGGTTTATTAGTCGTGCTTCGCTGTGCAGGTTAGGCAAGCCCAATCGCTGAACTAGGAGTGTAACGCCCCGAATTTTGGGAACGTTAAATAGACAATTTTTATTGAAAATCTAAATAGAGTCTGACTCATTATTACATCATAACTCCCATAAGAGTACTTTCATTACATAAAGGGAGGCGAAACTAAGGTTCCTAACTATAGCTTTGCCTACTCCTCCATCCTAGCCAGCTCTTCGGCTCCGAAAGCCTCCAAGGTGTACAGCTCACCCTGATCATCTACAAAGTCTGACACATTACACCAGCGTCGCCACCAGTATAATATGTCAGGGTCACCAAAGGTAACACCATGACCTACGAGAGCTCAGCAGAATAATCCTATACCCACTAACCCATAACTTACAAACAACGAGTCATACAAATAATATACAAACTCATGATTTTCAAATAGTACATGCATATTCAATAAGCAATTTACAATGACACATCCACGTTCAGATATCTGTGTTTCTCCTACGCGACTCATCGTAGACCGTGTCTCGTTTTCATTTACAAAATCAACATTTCAAAAAGCACTTTTTAAACGCGTTGCCAATGAAGCTACCACGTCCGGCTCCATTGACAACACACATAATGGGCTACCAAGTCTGGCCACATTGCGATTTTCAAATCTATACACACAATGGGCTACCACGTCTGGCCACATTGCTGTTTTCATAATTCACACAATGGGCTATCAAGTCCGGCCACATTGCGGTTTTCTTGGCTCCTCTCCGCGGATAACCAAGTCACACCTCCAATGAGACTACCAAGTCCGATCCCATTGGCAACACACACCACACAATGGGCTACCACATCCGGCTACATTGTGGTTTCAAAACACATCTTTTCATTAACCACATCTTAGGTGTCATATTTCTAACTTTCTCAATTTTTGTGTCTCGTTTCATGCAGGACTTTTCACGTAAGTAATCATAAATCATTCATTGTAATCTTGAAACTAAACTAGCAAGATCATCCAACTCTATATTACTTTATCATGCTCATATTCACGAAATCACATTCAAACAATTAGCACATACTTAAAGCATAGTGTCACATGGACGGACACCTTTGGAGTGGAAACCACTTATGCTTTATCACACATCAAAACAAGAAATCCTAGTAAACATGTATACATGCTCATAACCATCCAAAGATCAAAACACGAATACTTTCAATCAAACCGTTATTTCTTACGTTTCAAAGTTCGTTCTTTCTTTCTTTTTGGGAAGTTCAAAACAACATATGTTTTTCCGGTAATTCAATTCGAGATATTTGACATGGTCATATTTCCTTTTGAGATTTTCGTAAAGTAAGTTACTAGCTTTTACTTTCTTTCATGCATTTCAAACATACAAATAATATACACATTTCTACTTATACTTAGAGATAGTGAGTAAGGATAATCTACATGATCATACTTCATTTCAAAATTTTAGTAAAATAGGTTTGCTAGAAATTTTTAGTACTTTAACTTAACATGCATTTTCAAACACACAAAAATATAACTATAATTTTTACTAGAGAAAGTGAGTAGAAATATTCTACCATTCTTCTTGGCGGTAGGGACGGCTACGGAAAAGTAAGTCAGCTATCGAATGGGCGGCCTCCTACGGTAAGCTTACGGTAGTTACGAAAGAGAAAGGATGGAACTTTCTTTTTTTTCTCTTGAAACTAAATCTTGACCTAACTACTAAACTTTTGGATCGAGGGGGTGGTCGAGTGGTGATTTAGTGGCGGCCTTGGATGAGTTTCTTGAAGAACTCAAGAAGAAACTCAAGTACAGTAAGAACAAAGGAAGAACAAAGTACAAATACAAGAATTCTAGAGAGAGAAGTTGAAAGGGTTGAAGGTGTGAGTTGAATGGCAAGAATGGGGTGCTATTTATAGCAAAATGTTGAGCTCTCCCTCTCCCTCTCATGGTCGGCCACCCCCCTCTCTCTCTCTCTCTTCCTCTCACTGTTTTGTCCAATCACACTTTTAAGCATGCCAAATCTTTTCCTCACTTGTCAATCCATTGGTAGGTGCAAGGCAAGGTGATCATGGGGATTTTCTAAGGCTTGTAAGTAAATCCTAGGTGATTATAACCTAGGTTGCAAGTCTTACAAGTCTAATGATGCTAAAAGAAGTAGCCTTCCATGTTTAGTCAATCCTAGGTCTAGGTTGTAAGTCAATTTCTAGGATGATTAAGGCTAGATTTTCATGTTTAAAGTAGTCTAAAATGGGTTGTAAAGTAGTAATTAGTCTTGAGGCTAAAGAGGTAGCTTGTGGGAGTGTACAAACACATGCACATGCACACACCTCACTCTCTCTCTCACTCTCGGCCTCTCTCTCTCTCTGTCAATGCTACGGATTCTTGGTGGCGAAGAAGAACGATGAAGCCGATTGGAAATTGGGATTCGATAAACAGGCATAAACAAAGACAAATACTAACTAACTACCAACAAATTACTAGATTGGAGGGGCTATGCCGCCACCTCATCTCAACAAACAGAATATGCGAGGGGTTAAGCCACCACCTCGGCTAAGCAATGCAATCAAATTTAAACTAACTAACTAAAGTAACTACACTAACTAAGAACAATCTCGATATTTAGCCTGGCTTCGTTACACCTCAGGTTTGGTATGAAACCAGGTTAGAGGTATCCACCAAACTAAATACGAACTACTAAGACATAAACTACTAAACTATTACTACTACTACTAGACGAAAGCGGGATACTTACAGCGGTTTGTCGAACCTCCAAGAAAGCCATAATAAGAAATCCCCAGCAACGGCACCAAAAATGCTTCGTCCGTCAATATATCAAATAAGATCACCCCAAGCATAGGGTATAAGCATCCAATTGAAGCATAATAATCTGGAAGACCGGGATCGTACCCACGGGAATAATTAATATGGCTTGGTTGGATTTGTAGAAGTAAGCAAGGTTTTCGACTTTTAGGCAGCCAACTTTGTTTTACGTTTGCGGTGGAAAGTAAAAAGGCTAAATTAAAAGCGAATAAGCTAGGATAAAAAGCAGGTTAGGTCTCGGAATAACTAACACCCATGACTCGAGTTAAATTACATTTTCACCCAATTGCACGGTTTAAGATATTCAATTAAGGTTCCTAAACCGGAAGATAAGATGGTTCGATTACCAAGCTAGCTCTAGAATTTATTTAGCAAACACCTTGAGTGACAGAGCTTCAAGCATCATGTGTGGTAAATAGGCAATGCTCTTACCTACACATGATTGAGGAGGTTAACACCTTAGCAATTTGAGAAATAAACCCGAACCCCACATCAATTTTTGAACCAAAGGTTTAAACTTTATTGGTGAAAAATGCAATTTTTACGCAAGCCATGAGGTGCTAATCGCCCTGCGACCTAACCTTGGAAAACTACTCACACATATCTATGAAGATAAGAGCAAGCAAAAATCTACTAAGCATAGTGAAATAACAACACTTGAAGAAAATTAGATTAAACGATAGATCGGAGTAGCGGCTACAACTTTAATGAAGAGAACAATAGCAAAAACTAATTAACTAAAGCAGGAAATTGAAATGAAAGTGCGGGAAAATGAAGAACAATTCAAAAAGTAAGTAAATCTGGGTTAGATCTAAATTATGCAATACAAATGTTGTGTTGTACAATGTGACATCATTCCTATTTATATCTCCAAGATACGCGCATGGAATATTCTCAAAGATGCTTCAAAAATCCCCTTCGAAGTCCTCGGTACCGATAGAGAAAGGCTTAAGCTGCTGATGAAAGAGCCTCGGTATCGATTGATACCAAACTTCCCATCGATGCCGAGCTAGGTAATGAGCTGGTGAAGGAGCTCGCTACCGATGCAACATTTCTTCTCCCATCGATGTCGATGCTGTTAGGAGCTGGCGCGGATAAAGGCTCGGTACCGATTGAGCATGTCACTTCCCATCGATGCCGAGCTCCTATCTCCAGCACTTGGTCATTTGCTTGCTGCCTAGGTCATTCTTGAGCCGACAGGTCACTTAGCCTTAGCCATCGGGTCTTAAAATTCTGTTATTAGGTGATTTCCTACAAAACAAAACCAATATACCTTGCGAGCAGAAAACAATCAAAACAACTAAGTTAAGCAATAAAATAGACTAAGACTAAATAACTAGCGCACCCTCCATTGCATTATCGGGTGCTTATCTGCCAACGGGTGAACTAGGTTCCCCATGTGATTTACTATGCTAGCAAGACACTATTAGATGTACAAATAAACTATACCAGCACAAAAAAAGAATTATTAGCAGTAGTATTTTCCTTGGATAAGTTCCGATCTTACCTCCTAAGCTCAAAGGTCTTAGTGGGATCATGCCACCTTGCAGTACTTACTCTCGAAGAAAGACGCTAAGCCTAGATTGATTAGATGGATTCTTCTACTCCAAGAATTTGATTATGTGGGCAACGTGCCCTTAAGAACAAAGGTGGATCGAGGAGTGATGGCAGACGAGCGCTCAATTCAGAGTCGCCACTTGGATTTGAAGGTCAGACATCCAAGGAACCGAACTTGAAATGCTTTCTTCTATTTAATTTGAAAAGGTGAAGGCACCAGTCCGTCATAACCATATCTGGGTTTGAAAGCCAGGTTACGAGAGGGGAAGGGTTTTAAGGCATCTGGAGATCGGTCTTTACTTAGACATTTGTGAAAACATTTGTGATTCTATTTGATTAATCAATTCTTTTAGCCATTTAGGGGCGGGGAACAGTTTAATGGGGATTAAAGCTGTAACACGTTTGCAGGATGTGATTGATAGCATGCTCGAACAGTTAGTAGAAGATGAAAATAGACTCCTGCGAGAGTTTTAAACAGACTGGAAGGCAATTGTTTTGGAGTGTCGTGCACAGGAAGAAACCAGCATGCACTGATTAAGTCAATGCATGCTGACCAAACCTGCGTGCGTCACTCCAAGACCTGCGCGCGCCAGTAGGTTTACAACCACAGCTCTTTTTTTCAACCCTTTGGGCTCTGGAAGGACCAGTGTACACCCAGAACAAACCAAGTAGTTTATAGTATTTGCACTACAAAGTTTAAAGGCAGAAAAGCCTAACAAATGAGCTGTGACACCCCACTTTTCGATGGCCGGCGGTACAAGGCCTTTTAAAGCCGCGAGGGCGGGCCAAAGCGCATAGAAACTTCACAGTTAAGCGTGCTCATCCTGGGGTAGTCCAGGGATGGGTGACCTACTGGGAAGTCTATGGGCTTTGGGCGTCCAAAGCGGACAATATTGTACAAAGATGGAGCGAGTCGTTACAAATTTGTAACGACTTTGATTTTTAGTAAATAAAATCTTGTTTAATATTTGAATTATATTTTTACTTTTTTACTTTTTCTGATATTCGTTATAATTAGATTTTAGCCCTTTGAAATTTCATTTCTTGATTCAAAACCCTACATGGCTAGTATAATTAGTTTCTAACCGGTTAGTTGGAGAAACCAACTTACCTAGTTCCTTTCTCTTTCATCCTTTGGTTAAGAACCGCCAGGGAAACTTGTAACCGTTGGGTAATAGAATTTTAATGGCCAATAAAGCTTTGATGTGACAAGGCAAGAAAAGAATCTTGGGTCATGTCATGTCAACCTTACTTTTTCTTTACCCTTTGGTCCATAATTGTTAGGGGAGATATTATCCATGGATAATAACAACTAGTCTATTATATATATATATATATATATATATATATGTGTGTGTGTGTGTGTGTGTGTGTGTGTGTGTGTGTGTGACAAGACTAGTCACATGGGAATCTTGTACCTTGCTTCCAAGAAGTCAACCTTGTCATTTCAACCTTTCAAGTCAATCTTACTTTTTCTTTACCCATTAGGTAACAAATGTTAGGGGAATTACTATCTTTTGGTTAATAGAGACTAGACTTGCGAAGTGTATATACATATATATACAACTTGATAAGACAAGACATGCCTAGGGTTATAGCCTTAAGCCTATTTATACTAGAGTTACTTTCCTAGATATATATATATATATATATATATGTATATGTACTTATATATATATGCAAGAGAGAGAGAGAGAGGGAGAGAGAGAGGCCGAATGGGAGAGAGAGAGGTGGAGTGTGTGCTTGTGTTTTGTTCTCTTTCACAAGCTACTTAATAGCCCTAAGCCTATTTACTACATGCCAACCCATTAGTAGCCTTCCTAAGTACATCCTAGCCTTTGATTTTGTTCTTTCTTGCAAGCAACCTCTTTTTAGGACAAGACTAGTCAAAAACCCTTCATAATGACCTAAGATTTGGCCTATAAATGGAAGTGGCAAGTGAGGGAAGGCTATGGATTGATTGAAGGACTTAAAATGACAAGTCCATGGAGCAAATCCATGGGAGGAGTGGAGAGAGAGAGGGCCGGCCATGAGAGGAGGAGAGAGAGCCAAAATTTTGGCTATAAATAGGACCATCCTCATGCCATTCAACTCACACCTTCACCTAGCAACTTCTCTCTCTAAGAAAGCTTGTATTCTTACTTGTTCTTGCTTAGCTTTCCTTGTTCTTGAAGCTCTTCTTGTGTTCTTCAAGAAACTCATCCCCAAACCACCTTTTCAATCCATAAAGTAGAGTAGTTTTAGTCACAAACTAGTTTCGAGAGAAACCCTTCTCTTTCGAAGCTCCCGGAAGCTCAGCATAAGAAGTTACTCCGCCCAAACACCAACTTACTTTCCATAGTTGTCAATAACCGCCAAGAAGAAAGGTAGAACCCCTTGTCCCCTAACTCAACGTATAGCATAGAACCATATGTTGAAAAATAGGATGTTTTTACTCTTTAGCTCAAAGTATAACATGAGATATATTTAAGTAGATAAGGTTATATATCACTTATAATGTTTGAAATGCATGATGGTCAACAAATTTATTTTTGCTAATGGAAGTATGAGCATGTTGGAATAATTGATTTTTACTCTAATAAATATGTGTTGTTTTGAATTTCCCACAAATGTAGAAAGAACGGGTTTTTTCAAAAGATAAGACGTTATCGTTGATAGAAGTATTCGTATTTTGATCTTTAGATGGTTATGAGCATGTATTATGAATTGTTTGTATTACTTGTCTTGTTGTAAAGCATAAGTGACTTTAACTCCAAAGGCGTCCGTACATGTGGCATTATGCTTTAAGTGGTGGTCATGAGCATGCTTAGTAATATAGAGTTGGATGATCTTGCTAGTTTAGTTTCAAGATTTCAATGAATGGTTACATATGTGAAACATCCTACCACGGAGTCTATGCATGAAAACGTGACATGAAATCAAGAAAGTTAGAAACATGACACCTTGGGTGTGGTTAATGAAAAGGCGTGTTTTGGAAGGGTGAAATGTTTTGGAAACCGCAATGTGGCCGGATGTGGTAGCCCATTGTGTGGTGTGTGTTTTGTGTGCCAATGGGAACCCGGGACGGCAGAACCATTGTGAGAATACTCGGGAGACCGGAACGGCAGAACCGAGGTTGGGTGTATGGCTTGGTTATCCGCGGAGAGGAACGAATGCAAAGTGTGCCAATGGAAACCCGATGCGGTGGAACCATTGTGAGGATACTCGGGAGACCGAAATGGCGGAACCAAGGTTGGGTGTGTTAAAACGATTTTGGAAATGTTGATATGGTTATGAAATATGGAAAATGGTGACACGGTCTACGAGGAGTCGCGTAGGAGAAACTCGGAAAATAATAGACACCAACATTAGTTTGGATAATGAATGTGGATGTGTCATTGTTAACCATTTTGTCAAATATGTATGAACTATGTGGAAATCATTAAATTTATGATTGTTTGTTCGTAAGTGTAAGGGTTAGAGGGTATGGGTTACTCTATTAAGCATTTGTAGCTCACGGTGTTACCTTTGGTGACCCTGACATATTATATTGGTGGCGACGCCAGTATAATGTGTCAGATCTTATAGATGAACAGGGTGAACTCTACACCTTAGAAGCCTTTGGAACCGAAGAGCTAGCTAGGATGGAGGAAGAAGCAAAGCAGTAGATAGGAACTTTAGTTCCCTCCCTTATTGGAATAAGAGTACCTTTGTAAGGTTTATGATGTAATATTGAGCCAGACTCCATTAATTTTTCAATGAAATTTCCTATTTAACATTCCCAAAATCCGGGGCGTTACATGAGCAAAATACCCCGTAAACAGTGTGGGGATAAAACAATGGCTAGAGCCACGTTACCCAGTATGTATGTATGTATTAAAGTGTCATAGTCAATAATTGGTGTAATAAGTGTAATCGTCCTTGTAGTCAAGATATGTTTGTTTGTAGTCAATAAATGTTGTCAGTAGAAGACTAAGAACAGTAATGTTCAATTATATGTGTATTGTTCATATTCTCCTCGTTCATATTCTCCTCCTTACTCCTATAAAAGGCCACCGATGTAAAGGCAGACCTGAGCAATATATCTATTGTGTTTATATCTCTTGTGTTTGTACTCTCTTGATCCTAACCTACTTTGTGTTTGTACCCACTTCGTGTCTGCAAACTTGGTATCAGAGCCAATGTTGTTCATTTTAGCATAAACCCTTCTTTTGGGAACTTCTTTTCCAAAACTACTTCTAATCTTTTCTAGAAGAAAAATTGAAGCATATGCTCTGTGGCTGCCTTTAAAGGATCCTCCACATCAAAAACTTCATTAACTATTTTGATTAAAGAATTTTGTATCAGTGAGTTAAAAGTACCTTGAGACTTTTGGCTTTTGAGCGGTGTGTCTCGGTTTATCTACCTGGTATACAGAATTTCATTAATGAAAATTAGTTAAAAGATTTTACATTGAAAAAGAAAAGATTTGTTGTATGAGGAAACGAAGAACCCAGATTTTTATCCATAAAAAATGAATCACTTGTTTTCCACCTATTCCTCTGCTACCTCCTCTTTAGTCCCTTCAAGATCATCCACCAGTAGAAATTCCTCCACTTCTTCTTCTAATATTGAGTACTTGTTTGAGTTTGAATACCTTCCTGATGATAGTAAGGTTCCTCTTACTGATCTTCCTTTCCTAAACCCGTATAATGCTTTTGTCAGATCACAAACCTCTGTAAAAAAAGAATGTCACCCAACTCTTCTCCACAAAATGTCCAACTTCCATAAAAGAGTATGTCCAGGCCTCTAAGTTTGATCAATGCTTCATAGCAGCTACAGAAGCTGAACAACTTTTACCCCTGAAAATCCCGATTGATTTGCCTCTCCTTTAGCAACAACAAGGATTTACCCATCTTCACTTTGGAGCAATCAGATTGGCTGTTATTTTCCATGGCAGAAAAGGTTTACCTGCTCCTTCCAGACTTGCTCTGGTAGATAACAGGTTCATACAGTATCAGCACGCATGCATTGCTACTATCCAAACCACGTTAAATGCTGGAACTGTGATCTTTACCTTTTACCCCAATTTCAACATGCCACTAGCAGATCCTCATTTGCTATCAGCCTTGAAAGTGCAGGTTCAAATTGGTGGTGCCTCCCAAATTTCCACCACGTATGTAGCAACCCTTCACTACCAAATGGTCTATCGCCTTCAAAAACCATGCCTTTGACATGTCATTACCCTCCTCCACGGATGAATCCCTTTTCCTAACTGTCAACGCACCTCATCAAGCTTCCTGTGTCCATGTTCCACGACAGATTTCCTGTCCTGAGCTTCTCAAGCTTCTCCCAAAGTCTTGGGTTACAGCTTATGAGAAAAACCAACAAAAGCCCATCCCAGTTCAATCCTCAAATCCAACTTTCATCCTAAAACCTGATGGTATAGTAGAGATTTCATTCCCAAAAGAAGTCTCTACCTCATCCACCACCCATCCTATCATTTTTTCCTCGAGAATTGACATGTTTGTAGATGGTTCTAGACCTGGCCCTCCAATAAAATATTTCCAACCGAGTGGCCTTCTAGTCTTCTATTTCAAAAATCCAGAAACAGGTCATTGTTATTTTGATGCCTGTGACTATGATGACTGTCTAGAAGACAGTCTTCTAGAGGATGAACAAGACTTTGAAGAACCATGTCCCATATGTCCACCGTCACTTCCCACTCCTTGTAAATCTCCACCTACTCCTCAACCTCCATCTGATGATGGCTCTTCGAGCAACCAAGTGGGTGTTTTATGTTCACCTCATCTCCTTCTTGGACTGAAGCAGATTTCCCTCCTTTGGAATTTCATAGTTCTCAAGAAAGAATGACCCACCGTCATAAAATTCTAGACCCTACTACCATTCTCCCTAATGGTAGCACCAAAGCAGTGTCAGTAGCAGAAGCAGCAATAAATTGGCAGTCAGCAAATTCTGTAGCTCAAAACAAAATTCGTCAGAGAATTGCTAACTCTCAGCAAAATTTGGAGAATGTTGTCCATAAGAAGTTATCATCTTTAGAACTTCTTATCAGAGATTTGCCGCAGAAAATTTAAAATGTTCACCAGGAACTTCTCCAGATGGCATATGCTAGCCAAGCATTTTCAGTAGCTTTTTACCAAAAGGATGCTGAAATGAAGCATCTAAAAAATCAGCTTCATTCACTTCAAGCTCAGTAGTACCATCTCCCCCAAAACTTCCTTTCCCAAAGCCCCAGATAAAGCCTGTCCAACCTCCAACAGTTCCGTCTCCACCAACTACCTCTACCTCTACCTCTACCTCTACCTTAATTCCTACTACCTCCACTCTTGCTAAACCGGCTGATCCAAATTCAAAGTCACCTTAGTTAATGGTTCAGTCAACTTCTAACCCTTCCAAAAATCCAATTTCCACTCTCCTACATACCTTAGCCACTATACCAGAAATCCCCTCACCTGAACCAACCATTGAGTTTGATTCGGATTATGAATCTACTTACTCTATTCCAATTCCTCATGTTTTCATGATGAACCCAGATCTTCCTGAAGAACATGTTGAAGATCCTATTATTGAAGAAGGTCTTGAGTTTGATACACCTCCACCTCCAGAAATCCCAACCTTTGATTCCTTCTCACACTCCAACATC
This sequence comes from Rhododendron vialii, assembly GCF_030253575.1. Classification (NCBI taxonomy): domain Eukaryota; kingdom Viridiplantae; phylum Streptophyta; class Magnoliopsida; order Ericales; family Ericaceae; genus Rhododendron; species Rhododendron vialii. The sequence goes on from NC_080567.1 coordinate 2,572,013, forward strand.
CATACCTAAGGTTTCTCATTTGATAACATTCCCCCATCAAAATGACTAGATAAGCTTTATGAGATTCATGCTTGGTGCACTGCTGCTATGCTTTCCCCAAATGCTACACTGAGTATTGTTATTACTTAGTGTACAGCAAAATTCCTTGGCCATCTTTGTCAATGGTACTTGGCTCTTGGCGACAGTTGCAGCTTAAACAATTGCCAACCCTTGATCAATTCATCTCAGTCCTGCATACTGAATTTTTGGGTGACCACAATAACACAAAAGAGTTTGTTCGAGAAGAATATCTCGGCATGAAGTGTTGTTCATTCAAAAGAAAATATCTGGAAACTCATTATGACCATATGTCTCAGAGATTTTATCTTCTCAATGGCATGGATGATGTCAATCTCAAGCAAGCCTTATTCAATTCCCTTCTAGAACCATTGGGAAATGAGACAACAAGATTACTTCAAACAAAAGGATTGACGTTGAATGCAACATCTATTGGCGGTATTTACCAGCACTCTTTGATTGCCTTGGAAAAATTGTGCAATCACCAGAAATTCCTGAGAACTCTTGAAGAACAGGGAAAACTTCTTGGTAAAGCATGTGACCGTCCTAACCTATCTATAAAGTGCAAAGACAATAAGTGCACTTGCCGTCCTTCCTATCGAAAGTCCAAACACTTTCAGAAATGGAAGTTCCAATCTCTTGGCAAGTTTCAAAGTTTTCAAAATTTGGCAGGTTCTCATGTCGGAAAAAATGAAAATTTTTTAAGAAGAAAAAGTTCAAAGGGCAGCGAAAGTCTGATCACTGTTACATATGTAGAAAGAAAGGGCACTATGCAAAATAGTGTCCAAATAAAGCAGCAAGAGACAAAATGGTGAATTCTTTGGCTCTCATTGATGATAATTTTGAAGATGCCGATGTTGAATCATTATTTTCTATTGATGATGAAGCAACGGATGAAGCAGTCCTAGTATTCACCTTTTCTGATTCAGATGATTCTGACTCATTCTCTTATGAAATCCAAACAATTGGGTTCTCCAACATCATGCTGGCTCAACCTTTAGCCAAGGTCAAAATTTTGCTTGAAAAATATGAGAAACCCATACCAGTTATCGCTTTCTTTGATATTGGTGCAGTAGCCTCCATTCTCAACCCAACAATCCTCCCCAGGTCCTATTGGCAATTGTGTTTTAGACCCTTTACAGCAGTTAATGGAGAAACTTTTGTTAACACTCTGATCAGTAAGCCTATTACCATCCAACTTTTCCCAAGATACACTGTAAAACACCAAGTCTATGGTTCTGATCTCCCAGGAAAAGATTTATTGTTTGGCTTTGATATTCTCCAAAATCTCTGCAAAGTCTCCTGGCTCAAAAAAGGCTTGAAATACAAAAACTACCTGTTACCCTGGACCACCCAACCAAATCTCTTTTCCATCGAAAACTTCTCCTCCATCAAAGAAGCCATAATCCAAACTTCCTGTGCTGAATCTCATTCCCAATTCCTCACCAAATGTTCCAACCCACTTTGGAAAGATCCAGATTTCTTCATTTATCTTCCCTTTAAGAAAAATGAAGACATCAACCCCACTAAAGCTACCCATCATGGAATGAACCCAGAACATTACCAGCTTGCTCTCCAAGAGCTCCAGCAACTCCAGTCAGAAGGTTTGATTGAGCCCACAACCTCTCAGTGGGCATGTGAAGCATTTTATGTGAACAAAAGGACAGAGCAGATAAGAGAAAAACTTCGTCTGGTTATCAATTACCAGCCTCTTAATCATTTTCTGCAGGATAATAAATTCCCTCTTCCTCGGAGAAGTGTTCTTTTTGCAAACTTGCCTAAAGCTCAAATTTTCTCAAAGTTTGACCTAAAAGCAGGTCTCTAGTAGCTGGGCATCCATTCAGATGATCGTCCCAAAATTGGTTTTTGCATTCCAGATCACCACTTCCAGTGGTCAGTCATGCCTTTTGGATTGAAAACAGCTCCATCTTTATTTCAAAAGGCCATGATTTGGGTATTTGCTCCCATCTTATCCTCAGCACTTGTCTATATTGATGATATTCTACTCTTTTCCTAAGATATTGAGTCTCATGTTGTCTTACTACAAATTTTCCATTCCCTAGTCCAAACCCATGGTATCATGCTCTCAGAGAAAAAAATGTGTCTTGCTCAACCAGAAATTGATTTTTAGGGATGCATATATCTAAAGGTCAATATGCCCTCCAACCTCATATAGCCTCCCAACTTGACCATTTTCCAGATGAAAATCTCACAGTCAAACAAGTTCAACAATTCCTTGGAATTGTTAACAATATGGCTGATTTCATTCCCAACCTTGCCCAATACCGAACTCCTCTCTCAGCTCTAGTAAAGAAAACCCCTCCTCATTGGTCTGCTCTTTGTACCAAAGCTGTAAAAGACCTCAAAGCCATAGCCAAAACTCTTCCTCCATTAACCATACCTTTAGATGGGAAGAGAGTTCTTCAGACAGATGCCTCTGATCTATATTGGGGAGCAGTTCTTTTGGAAGAAAATTCTGAACAAAAGCGCAAAATTTGTGGATACAAGAGTGGTGCATTCTCTCCAGCAGAACTTCATTACCACTCTACTAACAAAGAAATTCTGGCAATTAAAAGGAGCATTGAAAAGTTTGGATTTCATCTAATCGGTCATCATTTTCTAATTGAGACTGATATGATGAGTTTCCCCAGCATGCTCAAGTTCAAACAGAAGCACCTTCCAAAGGCACAGTTACTCAGATGGGCAAATTGGTTTTCCAATTGGAGTTTTGATGCTGTTCACATAAAAGGAAAAACAAATGTCCTTCCTGATTTTCTGTCAAGGCTCAAAAAAGAAATCAACCAATTTTCAAAAACAAAATCACATTCCTCTGTCCCTGGTTGTTTTCCAATGATTTCTTGTTTCCACCCAGTTAATCTTCCTGTGCACCTTCAGTGTCAAATTTTGGAGTTAACCCTTCTTTCCAGGTGTGTCTAAATGTGTCAAAACCTTCAACATCTCTGTATTTTCAAATATGCTCTTGATGAAGGTCCCATAAAAGGTTTACCTTTCCATCCTATCTATCCCTTTCTCACCCAGTTTGAAGTGTCTTACCACAATGTCTTTTATTTTAAAAAAGAAGCCTATCTCCTCTTATGGTATTTAGTCGATGTGTATACTATAAGTGTCTGTTTTAATAAATCTGCAATATTGGTGTATCTGGCACATGTGGCGTTCAATCAGGTCCATCCTCCAAAGGATTTCTTTTTGAAATTTCTCTTGCTCTTCGGAAGCATATCTTTCTGGCAACAGAAGATCAGACAAATCCCCAACAGCGTAGGCAGAGATCTTTAATTTGCTTTTTGGACAAGTCGTAACAACAGAAGTCATCCCAATCCAGATAGTTCTATTACATAGAGAAAGGAGTATCACACTATATTTCTCTCTGCATATCAAGAGTCTCAGAGCAACCAGAGCGACAGTGGAAATTATCATGTCATGACTCAAACACTGTGTTCACTCAATGGATTGACACCTGCAGAAGTTCCCTTATCTCTCCTCTATTATGAATCTGCAAATTGGAAATTCAATGATACTTATCCAGAAGAATGGCGCCAAAATATCCGCTATCTTTTGGAACAGTATTACTTGACTGACAGAACTGAAGACTATTCTGGAAGCAGTAGTTCAGATAATCCAGAGTGACAATCATGTGCTCATGCCACCTGTTTCTCTTTCCATTTCCAAATGGTGGTGAAAACATAATTGGTGTTTACTGTTATGTACTAATGGTATTATTGGTCTGTAATAGGAGTAATGTAATATATAGTAATAAAGTACATGTCCTTCCTTTCAAGCAGGGGTGAGTTGTATGTACGTATGTATTAAAGTGTCATAGTCAATAATTGGTGTAATAAGTGTAATCGTCCTTGTAGTCAAGATATGTTTGTTTGTAGTCAAGAAATGTTGTCAGTAGAAGACTAAGAACAGTAATGTTCAATTATATGTGTATTGTTTGTATTCTCCTCCTTACTCCTATAAAAGGAGGAGGCCGCCACCGATGTAAAGGCTGACCTGAGCAATATATCTGTTGTGTTTATATCTCTTGTGTTTGTACTCTCTTGATCCTAACCTACTTTGTGTTTGTACCCACTTCGTGTCTGCAAACTATGCAAAAGCCACTCACTAGTCAGAGGTGAACCTGTGCACGCGGGTAGTCCACAATTGCGCGCGGGTTTGAGCCTGCAAACCAGTGCTTGGTTCTACATGTTTCTAGGTTCTGGGACATGTCCAAAAAGACCCCAGGGGTATTCCATAGCAGCAAGTATGCATATTGAAATAAAACTAGCAATTTTAACAAAGGAAAGCAGTAAACTGGTTGTTAGCATGCTTGAAGTGGCCTACATACAAAAGAGAGCATAAAACAACAAGACCCTAAGCCCAACGCAAGATTTGCACGTGCAGCCACAAAATGGCACGCGTGTGCTATGGACCGGCACACACTGGTCCTTGCCACAACAATTTTTGAAACCTTGCTAGCTTTAGGGCCAGGGTTTGGTATTGGTTACCAGCCTTGACTCTGCTAGCCCCCCTCAGGGATCGGAACAGAAAGCAGTACAAAGGTGTTATACCTTTGGTTTTTGGGTTTGAAAGGTGTTTGAGCTTTGAGTTGAGGTTGGATGGTGGTGTTTGATTATGATGCTGTGGCTATATGGAGAATTGGAGCGGTGTATTGCTTCTTAAACCTAAAAGATTGTTTTTGTGTGTTCTTGGGTTTGTATCAAGGATGACAAAGTGTGAAATCTTGTAACCCATTGCTAGGGTGTGAGAGAGGGGTATATATAGAGGATGGGAGAGAAATGCCAGCCAAAGGAAGGCTGGTATATATCTTAGCCCTTAAGCCTTCCCTCTCAATGGATGAGAAGGGAAAAGGTGTTTATGAGGTGTAAGGACTGTCCCCAGGCAAAGATTGCAATTTGGGCCAAACAGAGCCTTTCTTTGGCCCCAAAAGTCCTCTTGATCATGGCTGAATAAAAGTGATGGGACAAACTTTGACCGGTGCGTGCGGGTCTCAAACTAGTGTGTGCAAGTCAAACCAACATGCGCATTTGTCAATAGTCAAAGTTTGACTATTGACCAACACTTGTCCATTGGACCCGCGCGCACGGGTTACAAACCAATGCATGCAGATGGGTTTTCTGGCTTTTGAATTGGCTTAGGCTAGGTTAGGTTCAAAAGGGTGTCAAACACTCAAAGCTCAAACATGCTATCATTCTCGAGGTGTTCTTGATCCATTTCGTCATCGGGGAATCAAAAACCGAGAGTAAACTAATTTGGAAAGTCCAGATTGGGGTGTCTACAGTAGCCCCTCTTTGACGGGACTTGGAGCGCCATTGACTTGGTACAAGTAAAGTTAAAGCAGATTTCTAGACACCCCTCAAGGCTATCCAGAACAGAGAATGCTAGCAAAGTAGACTTGTAAACTTAAGGAACCTGATTGGAGAAATGGACGGGCGGTCCATTACTAGGGATGAAAGTAGAATTGGATGAGTGAATCGTCGCTTGTTGGTTGAATTTTGACAGAACAAGCTGTCGTTGCAGGTTTTGGACGAGGCAGGCCGTCGTTGCTGGGGATCAAACTATCCTCGGCATAAACAATTCCAACAAACATGGGTAGGTCGCGTCAAGTAGGTTAAATTCCATTTGTTCTGAATCAGAGCCAATCTCCTTATCAAAGACCATTCGAGACAGAGAATAAGACTGCTGGAAGATGCGCTTGAGGCTAGATTGAAGTAAAGGTAGCCATTGGGGATGGGCAGATCATCGTTGTGGATTGAATAGAACAGGACGGGTGGACCATTATTGCATCAATTCCACAGGAGATTTCTTCGCATCCGATTGGAGGAAAGATAACAATACCATAGGAGATTGCATCGCATCCTTTGGGAAACAAAACAAGAGGTAAGGAGATTTCATCGCATCCACTAACAAATGAGAACAACACCGCAGGAGATTGCATCGTATCCGTTGGCAAACCAATCAAGGATTAGGGAGATTTCATCACATCTGCTGACCAACGATAACAATAGACCGCAGGAAATTGCATTGCATCCTCCGGCAGACAAATCGAGGATTATGGAGATTTCATTGCATCCGCTGACCAATGAGAACAAAACCGCAGGAGATTGCATCGCATCCTTCGGCAAACAAAGGCATGACGACAACCATTCGGGCATAACTCCCACAAACTAGCCACCTTCCTGCTTTCAACATTTGATATACACAATATGCAACGATGTATACTATATGAATGCACAAAATGAAAATGCAGACTCTAGCTAAGGGCGACTCCTAAGAGGACAACGACACCTAAGGATGACCAACGAGCCCCATTAGCCCCATTACTTTACTGTCTTTTGCTTCTGAGATGCACACCCAGATAGACAGATGTTTGAGCAGGCCAGCATGCCCTAGTTGACATTTAGTAGTGGCATTGGGCCGGCATGCCCTTTCTTTGATGCTTGGGTGGATGTGCCCCATAGATATGCTTTGCTTGGCCTTGGGCCAACGTGCCCTTGCCGTTCATGAGATTCCACTGATTGTGGATTACAATTGTTAGGGTAGCAATATAAAAAGTGCATTTTCCAGTTTATCGATTCCCTTTGCAAGCGTCTAAGAGAATGCAAAAAGTAACCATTAATATCCGATTTGCATTGATGAGTGAATTGAGGCAACACGCGGGCACACATACATGTACAGACTCGCCTTGCTTGAATGAGAAAGAAAGAAAAGCCCCTGGATGCGACACAGGCTCTTAGACACATGGAAAATAATAAAATTTTGAGCATTAACGAGCCAAAACTCAAATATCCCCTTGACAAGTGAAACTGACGTGTAACATCAAACAGATGTTCAATGACCTATACGAAAAAACAAAACCGAGAAAAATATCTTGACATGACAAAAGATTGAAAAACTTGAAAAATGCCGAAAAAACGGACATAAAACACAAAACGGACACCCTTGCATAGTCACATTAGACCCACATGACCTGCATGGCATGACAAATCTTGGCAAAAGCCCCTTGAGCGAGCTTTGAACTTGAAATGTGCCCCCGAGGGTCAAAAATTGAGTAGACTTCGCTGTGCTTAAAATAAGATATGAGCCACTATGCCTCGCAAGCATTTGTTCTGTTTTTCATGCTTCAAATGTTTTAAGGTTGTTATGCTCAGCTTGTGTAATAGAAATAGAAGTTTGCATTAAACTTGAAAGACGAAAAGTTTCCCCCTTCGGATTCTCCAACGAAGCTTGTCTTGTTCTCAACCCTTCTCGACCTTGGTGTGTACCCAAAACGTCAACCATGAATCCAATTGATAGATTATGACCGAATCTCAAAGAGAGATTGCCTACATATCCCTTTTCAAGGAATCAGGTCAAAATGTAGTTCAGGCGTAGGTGCACTAGTGTGTTTTACCTCACCTTTTACGCTCCAACTTTTGCCTAGAGTCGCCTTTGCAAGTTTTTGGTCTACTGAGCTTTCGATTGTCGCCTATTTACTTTTGCCTAGACCTCCTTCATAGGTTTCTGGCGTAGCAGGCTGTTCTAACTTTTGCTTGGAACTGCCCACCCTTGGGGTTTTCAGCCCAACGAGATTCTCTCAGGGAAAAGCAACACTTGCGTTAATCCAGGTTGACCAAGGTATTGAATTCGTTGCCGTTGAGGTCAATGATCTTTGGTCGTAGCCCCAGATAAAATGGCTGTGATGATGAAGGATCTAAAGCACTTCGGCTGAAACTCCTTGCTCCGGGCCATTTTTAAACTTTCTAATTTGTGATTTGATGGAACACTGCTGCTATCGCCTTGAACATGGCACGAAGCCCAGACCCTTCTGAGCTTTTGCTTTACATGGCTTGTCATCCGATAGCAAGGGGATTCAATGCTTCTTTATAGTAGAATCAACACCAGGCGTGTCTTTGTGAGACCATACCAAGTCATCGATGAACTCGTCGAGCTTGTCTGACCAAGCGCAATACTCCTCTGGGGATAGCGTTGAACCAATTTTGAACCATTCGGGGGTCTACTTCATCTTTCAAGTTTATTGAAACTACTTCTTCCTTTAATAGGCTGAGCATGCCTTTTGTATTCCCTTTCAGTGAGGGAACACATTTCCTTGGGGATATTCCCATCGAAATCTATCCTTTCATTGTCAGGGTCAACACAGTTTATATAAAAGCCAGCGAAGTACTTAGAAGCAGGATAATGCATATTATAAAAATCCTCGGGGTTGCCAAGTACAGCAGACTCAAACTTGAAACAAAAGCTATAACATGGAGGGCCAAGAGCCACAAACTCCGACTCACAGCTAAACTTAGACAAACTCAAAAGACTCAGTGCCAGACTCAATCAAAACGCCAATGCAAACTAGACGTGATTTTGAAAATGCAATTTTTAAAAGCTACCCTTAACTTCCACAATGAGAGGGGTAAGGTCCTCGAGGGTGTTAGGCCCAAGCATCAGCACTTCAGCCTCCTCAACATCTTCGACCAAACCCACTTGAGAGAACTCCTTAAACAGCAGCCCTAAGCTCTCATGATTGAAGGAGCTCAACTAGTCAGCCTTTTCCTTTGTAAGCTCCTCATTACTATCAATCCAGGTGTCGGCAGTGAAGACCTCAATTGCCCAACCTACAACCATCAAGTTAACCTCGAGTTCAGAAGGGATAGATATGATTGGTTTGGGTTGATTTTTTGGGATGATATAGTGGCTAGGGTTGAGTATGGTGGAGCTAGGGTTGATTTGAGCGGAGGTAAGAGATATTTGGCTAATGTGAGGGTTGGAATCATGTTGAGGCATGGAGTTGGAGATGACATTGGGCTTTGATGGGGGTGGAGTTTGAAGAGTGCCATTATCAATAAATCTTGAATCTCATGTCGGAGACGATAGCACGAGTCAGTGTGATGGCCAAGCATTTGATGGAAGGCACAAAAGAGGTTAGGATTATAACCTACAAGTAGGACCTTGGGTGGGGAAGTTGGGGTCAAAGGTTCGAGATGCCCAGATTTGACGAGTTTTTCCATCACTGAGGGCATAGGTGCCTCGAAGACAGAGAAACTCCGAGGTTGGGTTCGGGCTTGAAAGCTTTGAGTGTTTTGAACCTGATTGATGTCGGTGGCACAGTTGGGGGAAGCAGCAGTGTTGTCCCCACTTGAAGTCGCGTTGGCATAATTGCTACCACCAAACAACGCGTTACTATTTCCAGAATAGGGCCGCAACTTCGCTTTCAGTGAGGAGGACACCCCTTTGGGCAGAATTCCACTCTGCAATGCATCATCAATGGCCAAACCAGACTCAATGAAAGTCTCAAAGTTTGCAGATGCTTGAACCAGCACGAGATGCTTGGCATTGTCGAGTTGCAGGTTTCGGAAAATGATGCGAATCTAATCCCTCTCGCTCGGGCGATCAGTCATTCCATCTTTGTAGACTCCAACTCTCAAGTAGTCATCTTGAGTTGAGAGTTGTAAATGTACTGCAAGACAAAGGCTACCCCAATATCCTCCCAAGTTCTTGTAGACACTGTCACAACCCTAGCCCGCCCCTAAAGGTTCTAGTCACAACAAAGCGAAGGTGATCCAATCACTAAGGCCATATCAAAGTTAAACACCTCATTAGCAAATGACTAAAGTGACTCAATTAACGACAAGCGGAAGCAAATTCCATTTTATTACATATGCCAAAACCAGAAGACTTTACAAGGATCTCTACTTTGCGAACCACCCAGAGCTGCGCATATTTACATGTCAAAAGTGTTCACCAAGAGCAACTTCCTATCTACAAGTCCATATCTACATAGCACGTCCAAAAGAAGGGCTGCACGCCACCACTCTACGTCCCATTGCCTGAAAGGTGGGAAAATTCATAAGCCAAAGCTCGTATGAATGATAATAAAGAATTCACATGCTTTCCATGGACAATGATAAAACCATTTAAAAACAAATCACATCTCATAGCAACATAGCATAGTAATGCACATCCTCTATTCATTTAATGTCAACTAGGCGTCCCTGGTAGTGGATAAGTTAAGATGTCTTTCGTTCTCCGATATAATAGCCATGTCTTGCTAGCCTTTTAGAACATGTCCCTTAGCAAGCTGGGACGTGGGAGGATGCTGTTAATAGATATAAAACATGTCCACCTTTCATTGATATTACATGGAGTTCATATCAAAGTAAAAAACATCATTGAAGCGTAAAGCTTATAACAAACCATGTATTTTGGGTATTAATCACTCACCTCGTATCCACGTGTCACCCGAACCTCCTAAGACAATTTGGCAATGTAACGCCCCTGAATTTTGGTCAATAAAAATTTCGTTAAAAATTTGAATTACTTATTTTCTCTTGAGTGGCTATATGATTTCTTGTTAATTTCCGTCGTAATTAGATTCTAGTCCTTCGGGGTCAATCGAATTAGTTTCTAACCGACTACTTGGAGGAACCGAGCAACCAAACTCACCTAGTTACTAGATGAACTTTTTGGACCTTTTTGAACCTTTTGCCTTTACCCATTGGTCCATATTGTTAGGATAATTTTTGTCCATTGGACAATAAGCTTTTTATTATAATATTTGACTAAAAGTACATGTAGTCTTTTTAAAATCTTATTTTAAAAGATAAAAGTACTTGTACTCTTTTGTCCATTGGTCATTAACCGGGGAATTATTATCCATTGGGTAATAACCGTTAGGGAAGTTAGTGACCCTTGGGTAATAGAGTCTTTGGACCAAAAAAAGTACCGATGTGACTAGGGAACCTTCCAATAAAGTTGTTTTGACTAGTCATAATAAAGGAATCTTGAACCTTGTGAACCTTTTCAACCCTAGACTAAGAAATTACTTATTTATATCTTTTTATTATTTTGGTCCATTGGACAATAAAAGTTAGGGGATTTATTATCCATTGGGTAATAAAGTTATTCTTTCAACTAGTACATGGGTCTATTAAACTAGTCTTTTTCTTAAAACCCATGTGATGAAGTACAGATATTTTATTATGTAAGTACTTAGTAGTCTTAAAAGCCTAAGATTTCCTAGGTACCTTATTATTATTTTATATTGGGGATTTGTACCCAATTGGATTAATTTATTGGGGAGTTGATCTTCCTAGAGTACATTAGTACACTAGTTTATTTATTTAAATGGGACATGTGCCTAATTATAATTCTTTATTGGGTATTTGATTTGGTGAATCTTGTACTTTGTACCTTTATATTATATATGTATATATATATATATGTAGTGTACTTGGGAGAGAGAGAGAGAGAGAGAGAGAGAGAGAGAGAGAGAAGAAAAAGAGAGATTTTGTTGTACCATCCTTGATCTTTCTTCATCTTTTCAAATCCTTGGGTGAATCCTTTTCCTAGCCAAACTTAACTCCCCATTGTACTTCTAGGATTGTTTAATACCCAAATCTTGTACCATTGTCTCCTTCTTTCCAAACAAATCTTCCTTAATCATCCTTAGTACAAGTCTTAGCCATGCAAGCCTAGGGTTAGACTTTGACCTTCCATGAGTGCTTGACAAGTGTCAAAATTTGAGATATGGTGAGAGAGGGGGGGGCCGGCCTTAGAGAGAGAGAGGGAGCTCAAGTTTTGGCTATAAATAGAGCCATTCCCATGCCATTCAACTCACACCTTCACCTAGCAACTTCTCTCTCTAGAAAAATCTTGTTCTTTCTTTGTTCTAGTTTGTTCTTACTTTGTTCTTGAGTATTCTTGAGTTCTTCAAGAAACTCATCCTAGACCGCCACTAAACCGCCACTCGACCACCCTCTCGATCCAAAAGTAGTAGTAGTAATAGTCAAGATCAAGTTTCGAGAGAAACCTTTCTCTTTCGAAGCTACCATAAGCATTCCGTAGGAAGTTACTCCGCTCGATCACCGACGTACTTTCCGTAGCCGCCCTACCGCCAAGAAGTAAGGTAGAACCCCTTGTCCCCTAACTCTACGTATAGAACCGTATGTTAGAAAGTAGATTATCCTTAACAGATTTCGAAAGATAGAACTTATCGTTTGTTTAGAAGTATTTGTATTTTGATCTTTAAGATGATTATGAGTATGCATATATGAATTGCTTGTATTACTTGTGGTGTGATAAAGCATAAGCGATTTCACTCCAAGGGCGTCCGTACATGTGGCGTTGTGCTTTGAATAAGCATAAGTGATACACTCCAAGGGCGTCCGTACATGTGGCGTTATGCTATAAGTGGTGATTGAGTGTGATAAGTAATATAGAATTGGATGATCATCTTAGAATGATTCCTGCTTACTTTTGTCCTATCGCGGAGTCTTTGCATGTAACGAGACACGAGAATCAAGAAAGTAGAAACATGGCACCTAGGGTGTGATTAATGAAAGGAAATGTTTTCCGAGGAAGGAAATATTTTGAAACTACATAATGACCGGTTTTGGGTGGCATTATGTGAGTTGTGTGTGTGTGTAAAAGTAAGATTTATGAAAAACCCAATGAGAACCCGGAGCGGCGGAATCATTGTGGGTATACTCGGGAACCCGGAGCTGTGGAACTGAGGGTTTAGTTTTTCGAAAACCCCAAATGGGAACCCGGAGCAGCGGAACCGAGGGTTTTGAATTTTCAAAAACACTCGTAATGTGGCCGGACTTGGTAGCCCATTGCGTGGATTGTGAAAACCACAATGTGGCCGGACTTGGTAGCCCATTGTGAAGATTGCCAATGCGGCTGGACGTGGTAGCCTCATTGGTAATGTGGCTTGGTTATCCGCGGAGAGAAGCCAATGCAAGTTTTGTGTGCCAATGGGAACCCGGGACGGCGGAACCATTGTGAGGATACTCGGGAACCCGGAACGGCGGAACCGAGGTTGGGTGTGTTAAACAAATGATTTTGGGAAATGTTGATTGGTATGTGAAAATGGAGGCACGGTCTACGATGAGTTGCGTAGGAGAAACTCGGAGAATCTTGGACACCAACGATAGTTATATAGCGATTGCGGATGTGTTATTGATATTGTCTTTTGTAGCTGTGTATACACGTATCATGTGGAAATCGATGTTTATTTATAACCTGTTGTTTGTAAGTTATGGGTTAGCGGGTATGGGATTGTTCTGCTGAGCTTTTGTAGCTCACGGTGTTACCTTTGGTGACCCTGATATATTATATCGGTGGCGACGCTGGTATGATGTGTCAGACCTTGTAGATGATCAAGATGAACAGTTCAACTTGGAGGCTTTTGGAGCTGAGGAGCTGGCTAGGATGGAGGAGCAAGTGGAGCTGTAGTTAGGAACCCTAGAACCCCTTCATTGTATAAATATTGAACTCTTGTGGGAGTTTTTGTAATGCCCCGAAATTTGGGTACGTTAAATAAAACATTTTATTGAAATAAAAGCTGAGTCTGGCTCTTTTATTACATCAAAAACATAAAAGGAGTACTTTTATTACAAACGGAAGGAAACTAAGGCTCCTAACTACAGCTCCGCTTGTTCTTCCATCACAGCTAGCTCCTCGGCTCCAAAGGCTTCCAAGGTGTAAAGCTCGCCCTGCTCATCTATGAGATCTGACATATTATACCCGCGTCGCCACCGGTATAATATGCCAAGGTCACCAAAAAGGCAACACCGTGAGCCAAAAAGCTCAATAGAACTATCCAAACCCTCTAACCCTTAACTTATGAACGAAGAACATAATAACAACAATTCCACTTAGATCATGCATATAGTCCATACAAATATTCGAATCTACAAACTTTACTTGACTAACGTTGTGTTCATTACTTGGACTCATCGTAGACCATGTTTTTACTTCACTTTCCTTTTTACCCAAAAACTCCTTTTTAACTCACCCAACCTCGGTTCCGCCGCGCCGGTTTCCCGAGTATCCTCACAATGGTTCCGCCGCGCCGGGTTCCCATTGGCACACAACCGCATTGGCTCCGTACCGCGGATAACCAAGCACACACCCAACCTCGGTTCCGCCGCGCCGGTTTCCCGAGTATCCTCACAATGGTTCCGCCGCGCCGGGTTCCCATTGGCATACACACACACAACTCACATAATGCACCCAAAACCGGTCATTATGTAGTTTCAAAATATTTCCTCCCTCGGATACACATTTTTATCTTTGTTAACACACCCTAGGTGCCATGTCTCTATTCTCTTGGTTTTCGTGTCACGTTACATACATAGACTCCGTGGTGTAGGACTTTCCACATAAACGAGCATTTATAAATTTCAAAATGAATACAACAATATTATCCAACTCTTGACCACATAACATGCTTGAATCACAATAACAACATCATGCATCTCATACACTCTTAAATAAAGATAACCTTATCTACATAAGCTTTAATGAGCAAAGTTACTTTCAAATGAACTTATTTTTGAGTTATGATACAAAACTACTTATACTTAGGAATAGAGATAAGAAGTTCCTTCACTATATTTGGGGTGGACGATAAGAATATTCTACCTTGCTTCTTGGCGGTAGTAGTCGGCTAAGAAGATTCGGTCGTCGGTTTTGGATTTCGGCGGCGTAACGGCGTCGGTTTGCTTCGAAAGGAAGAAAGTTGATCTTTTCTCTTCCTAGAAACAACTTTCTAACTAACTAAGTTACTTTTAAAGATCTAACGGTGGTTTTGGGAGGTGGTTTGGTGGTTTCTCTCAAGAACACTCAAGAACACTAGAAAACTAGAATTTTGAAAGCAAGAACTCTTGAAATTTCTAGAGAGAAGTGAGAGCAATGGTTTGAGGTGTGAGTTTAAGCTTGGAATGAGCTTCTATTTATAGGCCAAGGCTTCTCCTCTCCCTCTCTCAACCGAATCTCTCTCTCTCTCTCTACAAATTTGATTTCTTTCACTTGTCAAGCTTGATTGAAAGCCTGATGGGTGAAGTTAAGGCTTGGTTGGAAGATCAATGGCTAAATGGTAGGCTTGCATGGCTACTTTGGTCCTTGGATGGGATTCTTGAAAGATTTGTTGCAATGGAGGAGACATGGGTACAAGATTCTTGGTTTAAACAAATGAAATTGGTACAAAGGAGGTTAATGGTGGTAGATATGGAAGATATACATCTTCCAAGTTTGAAAAGATGAAGAATCACCAAGTACAAGTCACATCTTTCTTCTTCTTCCTTCTCTCTCTCTCCCTCTCCCTCTTCTCTCTCTCGGCCTCTCTCCTCTCTCTCCCTCACGGCTCTCTCTCTCCTCTCTCCTCTCTCCTCTCTCCCTCTCTTCCATGTCCTAGCTATATACATATGTATAAGCATGTACAAACATGTAAGAATATACATAAACAATAGGTACTTTTGGTACTAAGGGCAATTTAGTCTTTAAGGGTCAAGATTCACTCTTTAAACCAATACAAAAAAGTACCGTACTTTAATTAATATAATAATGTACTTTTGTACTCCCGAAAATCTTAACAAAATATTAGTTTAATGGGTTAAGTACTTTGGTTGAAAGATGAGCCTATTACCCAATGGTTAATAGAATCCCTAATGGTTATTATCCAAGGGATAATAAGGTACGGGTACTTTAAATATTAAACTATGTTTTGGAAATGACTACATGTCCTTTTGTAAAATACACATGTGATATATATATATATATATATATATATATATATATGTACTTACCAAATAAAATAAAGAAAAGGCTTTTGTCCAATGGGTAAAGATTACCCTAACGGTTATTATCCAATGGTCCAAAGCTACTTGGGTACTTTTATTAGAAAAAATAATCAAAAGTACTTTTCAAATGTCATTTCTTTAAAAGATCAAAGTACTTGTTTAAATCTTTCAAAATCCTTTTAATATAAAGAAATGGGTTTCTTTTATCCAATGGGTAATAATTCCCCTAACATTTATCGTCCAATAGATAAAGAATAAAACCAAAATAATAAAATAAAATAATTAAATAATTACTAGTCTAAGGTTCAAACGGTTCAAAAGGTTCAAGATGGGCAAAATGGTCCATCTTCGGTTAGGGAAACGTAACTAGGTGACTTCCTAGTTTGGTCACTCCATCAAGCCGGTTAGAAGCTAACTAGGCTTGCTAGGTAGGGCATATAAGTCAAGAAGCGATCCTTGAGGGTCCAAAGTGCGATTAGGGTTTCTAGTCGGGAAATACGATGATAAGGCGATCGATTGCTTAAATACAAACAACAAGGAATGAAATCAACGAGCAATTAAGAGAAATTAAGAAATTTCAAATAACAACGAGATTTTTATTGAACGAAAAATCGGAGTTGTTACAGTTTTGTTGTAATAACGAGCCAGACTCCATTTGGTTTTATCAATGAAATTGTCTTTTTAACGTACCCAAAATTCGGGGTGTTACAGAAATTGTCTTTTTAACGTACCCAAAATTGGGGGCGTTACAGGCAACAAAACATGATTAGAGGATGTCAAACAAGTCTATTTTTAATGAACAAAAGATCCTAGGGTGAAATTATGAAGTTGCATAACTAGCTTTAAACGAACATAATCTGCAGCTCTAACTACAACTTAAAATCTGACTTTGCACAGGAATAACTAAGACACAATCTTCATGAATTTTTTTTAGGTCTATGAGTCTAGTTTCAAAATCATAAAACGGTTTGCTATTTGGTCATTCGAGCTCAAAATTATAGCCGTTTCCCCAACACATGTCAGTGCAGTCAGCACAGTCCGAAACTGTGCGCTGCAAGGTTACGGATTTCTACAGAATTTAATACTTCGAATCTGATCCCGAAATTTTTACCACAGACAAAGGACTCATAGTGGAACTCTCAATAAAAATCTCATAATTTTTGGAGTTTAGAAACTGCCTCAACAAAAATTCCCAAAATCAGGATAGATACAAGGTTTTCAATTCTGCAGATTTCTAAACCAAGAAATTCATGTTCTAAGCAACTTAAACTACACAAATTCAAGAAATTCAAGAGAGAATTCATTCAACTCCACTTCAAAACCCAACTTCTAATCCAATTAAACTTAAAATCAATAAAATAGGGTATGGAATTTAGCATACAAACATATAATCAAGTAGGAGATGCAAGAATTACCAAGTTAAAAACTTCATTCCAAGGCAAATAAGGTTTCCCCTAATTTTTCCTTCATCTCCTTCTTCTCTCTCTCTCTCTCTCTCTCTCTCTCTCTATGTTTTGTGATAGGAACCAGAGAAGGGAAGAACATAGAAACCCCCTGTTTTGTTTTGCTAGGCTTAGGAAAAATTATTGAGTGTGTGTGTGCCATATGCTTTCCAATTTCATTTAGCTAGCAAATTAATCCCAACAACTCACATAATAAGCCCAAAACACAACACATAATTAACTTAAAACATAATTAAAGACTAGCGGTACTACACCCTCCCCCACTTATAGAAGTTTGTCCTCAAACTTGACTTACCTTGTATTGGGAAGAGATACGGATACTTCTTTCACATGTCATCCTCTGTTTCCCATGTCGCTTTTCCCCCACGTTGATTAGTCCACCACACTTTAACTAACAGTATCACTTTGTTCTTAAGAACCTTGTCCATCCGGTCAATGATTTTCTCCAGTTTTACCACATAGCTTAAATTTTCCCGAAGTTCGATAGGAGTCATTACAAGTAATTCCTCATTGGAATTAGGCAAATACCATCACAACATAGATACATGGAAGATGTCGTGAACATAGGATATGGTGGTTCATTGCGATATCGTCCTCCTCTTAGCGATGTCGCGCTTGAGGTTTTGCATAGAGAGTTGGAGCAACACTTCGGTTCCACCAATGTGAAGTTAACCTCTTTCCTGCCAATGATATTGTTTGTATAAGAATTTATGAAGCAATGATTGATTTTTTTTTTGAAAATGAAATTGGGTTTCTAGAAATTGCCCCCTGTGTAAGCGTTTTCCATATGCTTTTGTATTGATCCCTTCTTTGCATTTTGCTAGGCAAATGAGAAGCTACACGTGTAGGGGAGCTGTCCTCAGGTTTTTGAATTGTACGAGAGGCTCCCCTTGGATGCAAAAGACGTAGTTGCATTGGCTGGCTTCGAGCAACTGATACTAGGCTTTCATCTTCCGAAAGCGGAGTTGGGATTGACCACAGCACAAGTGGAGCGGTGGTGGGATACCACCAATACCTTCCATTTTCCTGCGGCTAGAGAGATGACAATTACGCCAGGCTACTTTGCTCTGCTTATAGGTTTGAGAGTTGGTGGTGATCCTCTTCCGCTCGACCCACGGATTCATGAGCGTGAGGGTGCCTTTGACTATCTTTTGGGGAAGACCCCTGATGTATCAAAGAGCGATCATGTCACCTATTCGTGGCACCAGGTGCAATACGACAGGGCAGGTATTTTGGCAGAGGTGTCGGTATCTCAGCTGGTGCGAGCCTTCCTATTTTACCTCCTTGGACAGGCCTTGTTTTGCAACAAAGAGAACTCACTACATGTTCAATTTTTGGCTGCTTTGGCAAATTTGGAGACTATAGCAGAGTTTGAGTGGGGGACTCCTGCTTTGGCTACGTTGTATGGGCACTTGAGTGCTTGCTCTCGAGGCGTTAGCCTTTCACTGGGTGGGCATCACCGTGTTCTTGAGGTATGCATTTTAGTTTCTTCGTCATTCTTCTACTGCTTTAATCTCTATGATCCATATCTGTCTTCATCTTTGCTTGTAGCTCTGGGCCTATGAGCACCTGTTATAGTTTCCTTCTCCGACTAAGCATGGGGAGCCAAGGTTTGTCCCCCGGGCAGCTCACTGGTTGAAACAAATCTGGCGGATACAGTCGCCTGCTATGGACTTGTTGTCTTGGAGATGGGAGCTAGACCGTTTGATGTTTGATCAGATATAACATATTTTGCCCTTTTATCTTCATGCCATCTTTCCACTTTGTTATGTTGACGTTATTTTCCTTGTTGCAGGTATGGTCTGATCCATGGGATACCTTGCTTGATGATGCCCCTTTGGAGTTGACCTCAACTCGGGCTTTAGACAGTCAGCACTTCCAACGATATCATCTTACCCCTCAGCAGTTGATCACGCGAATCTAGGACACGTATCGATTGTTCCCCATAAGACGCATCGGCCTTTAGCTCAAGTTCGGACCAATCTAACACATGCGATGGATCTGGTTTGTATTTCCTCAACATTGACATGTGGAACATGTCATGTACACCCGATAGCCTCGGTGGCAAAGCCAAACGATACAAAACCTCCCCAATTTTCTCAATAATGTCAAACGACCCGATATAACGCGGCGATAGCTTTCCCTTTTTCCCAAAACGAGACAAATCTCTACATGGCGATACTTGAAGGAATACGTGATCCCCTTCTTCAAACGACAACAGGCGAGGACGACAATCAATGTAGTTCTTTTGCCTAGTTTGATCGGTCAACAATCTTTGGCAAATCACCTTAACTTGTTCGATCGTTGTCTCTTGAGCTTCCTTAAGGCGTTGACGAATCGCTTTCATGCTCTCGGAGGTTTCCTTGATCATATCCGATCCTACAAGCGTAGCCTCTCTCAGTTCAATCCAACACACAGGCGACCGACACAGTCTTCCATACAAGCCTCATATGGTGCCATCTCGATGCTAGACTGATAACTATTGTTGTTCGCAAACTTGACTAAAGGCATGTGATCCTCCCAACTACCCCGAAAGTCCATAACGCATGCCCGAAGCATATCTTCAAAAATCTGAATCGTTCTCTCAAATTGCCCATAGGTTAGAGGATGGTACGTGGTACTAAACAAAAGATTCGTACCCAAAGCAGCTTGCAAACTCTGCTAAAAATGCGCGGTAAACCACAGATCTCGATCGGACAAGATAGATACAGGAATCCCATGAAGTCAAATAATCTCCCAGAAATACAAATTCTAAGCATATCCACGGAATCAGTAACCTGAATAGGTAAGAAATGAGCAGTTTTGGACAAACAATCCATGATCACCCAAATAATGTCATGCCCCCTCGGCGATCTCAAAAAACCCGTAACAAAATCCATGGTCACGTTCTTGCACTTCCATTCAGGTACTGGCAACGGTTGTAACTTCCTTGCGGGTCATTGATGTTCGGCTTTCACTTGTTGGCACGTAAGACACTTGGACACGAAAATCACAATGTCCCTCTTCATTTCGGACCACCAAAATTGCCAACGCAAGTCATGATACATTTTCGTCCCTCCCGGATGAACGGCTAACGGCGAATGGTGAAACTCCCGCAAGATTTCTTCCCGACATGAAACGGGTACAAACAACTTCCCTTGATAGCGCAAACTTTATTCGGCGTGGATCATCCACCCTTCTTGAGCGTTTCCACTAAGGAATCTAGTACAGAGTTCCTCCGCTTCTTCATCATGTCGTTGAGCCTCAATTACTCAAGTCGATAGAGTCGATTGCACGGTCAAGTTGCATAATGTGACCCCTTCCTGAACCTCCTAAAAGTGCATGGCATAGAAGCTCAAATTGTTCATTGCTTTCCACTCGTGAATCTCTAAGCTCACAAAGTGCGTCGGTTTTCGACTCAAAGCATCTGCCACAACGTTTGCTTTTCCCGGGTGATATTGCAATTCAAAATCGTAATCCTCCAAGTGCTCCATCCAATGACCTTGACGCAAGTTAAGTTCTTTTTATGAGAATAAGTATTTCAAAATTTTATAGTCAGAAAAAACTTCAAAATTTTCACCATATAAATAATGACGCCAACTTTTCAAAGCAAAAATGACGGCCGTAAGTTCTAAATCATGCATAGGATAGTTCTGCTCGTGAGTCTTCAACTGTCGCTGTAACAACTTCGATTTTTAATAAATAAAATCTCGTTGTTTATTCAAAATTCTTTAATTTCTCTTGGATGGCTTTATAATTTTCTCATTAATTTCTAATAATCCGTCATGATTATATTTGAAACTCCTACATTATATTTCTTGGCTAGAGATTCTACTTGGCAAGTATAGTTAGCTTCTAACCAACTAGTTGGAGGAACCGAACTACCCATCCATTTAGTTACCTTTTAACCATTACCCATTGGACGACAAATTTTAGGGAAAACTTTATCTATTGGACAATAGAAAACCTAGATTTTCTACCAAAAGTGCTTACTAGATTTTGTTAAAGTACCCATATATAGTTATATATAGTTATATTTACACATGCCTAATGGTCATATGGTATTATTCTAGTATATATAGTGCCTCACCCTTTTATCCATTGGTCAATAACTACTAGGGAAATTATTACCCATTGGATAATAGAGTTAGTCTTACCAACAAGTACTAGGGTTTATTAAATAAATCATTTCCTAGATTTCCCATGTGATGATATACTTATATATATATATATATATATATATATATATATATGTGTGTGTGTGTGTGTGTGTGTATGTGTGTGTGTGTGTGTGTACCTTATGGATTTAATACCCTAGATTTCCTAGGTACACTAGTACAATATTATAATAAGAACATGTGCCAATTTGGACTATTTTAATAAGGAATTTTGATTTGGAAATCTATCTAGATTGCATGATACACACTTATGCGTACTTGGACATATATATATATATATATACTTATATTATTACAAAAGTACACATGTGTTTATTAGAATAGTTTAATAGAAAAATCTTAGCTTTGAAATCCCATTAGATCACATAGTACCTTAAGTACATTTCTACATATATGTTTATACATATAAGTATATATTTATATGTACTAGTGCTAGAAAAGAGAGAGAGAGAGAGAGATGTAGGGAGGTACTCCCGAACAGGTCCAAGAAGGGCCCGAACACGCTGTGAAGGAAAAGTCATCGCGCTCTGGACTAGTGACAAGAGAAGTCATTGGTCCAGAGAAGTTGTACGAGTCTTGGTTCAGTAAAACATGAGAAGTTATTGGACCAAATAAAAGGAAAGTGACATGTGAAGCCACTATTCAAGTAAATTGTTCGGCAATGAGAAAGCCGAACAGGAGGAGAGCTCCTAAGAAGGAAATGGTCCAAATAATTGATAAAGGACCAGTTACATGTGAAGTGACTGGTCTAGGCCGTCTGTTCGGCCATGAGATGGCCGAACAAGGAAAGAAGTCCTATCAGATGTTGAAGTAGAGGGAACACTGTGGAAGAGTCCAAAAACAGTGGTATTCCATTAAAGAATGAGATCCTGAGAATGTAGGATCTGTAAAAGATACCCAACGGGAATGGGATGTTTGGCTCATTATGGAAAAGAGTCCTACAAGGATTAAGGTAATGAACTGATTAGGGAGCGAGAATCCAAGATACCCTGGTTTCCTATACGAGGTAGGAAACCTAGGGCAATATGGATTCTTGGGCAATAAGCATCCATGAATCTATAAATATAAGGTAAACCTAGAGGTAAAAGGTACGCAATACATTGCATTCATACATAACTTCCTATTGATATTTAGGGTTTACAATCAGTACGAGATACTAACAAAGGCATCGGAGGGCCTTTGCCACGAGAGGCAAAGGTGCGCTCACTCCTTGTCTGTTTTGCAGGTCAAGGGTTCCGACGATGAATTAGGGTTCCGGTCAAAAGGCACGAGAAGCCGTTACAATCTAGTGCTGATCAAAGCACTACTTGAATTTGTCCACCTACAATTGGCGCCGTCTGTGGGAAACGAAAGAGTTCCCTTTAAAAATACGACCATGGTGGAAGTAGATCCAGCAACACCACACGACCCAAAGAATGTGTTAGATGGAGGGAGGGATAAATCTCCACCTGGGGCTCCGAGAAAGCCCGAGGGTGGACACAGGAGGACCACGAGTAAGGGCCGCCCCCTTACCGTCCACGATAACTCCAAAAATAGAGAGGGAGAGACGGCTTCGAGATCCACGAGACGGAGTAAATCCCATCGAAGGGATGAATCAGTCGCACACTCTAGGAGTGTGCACCGTAGCGAAGACGTTCTTGATAAAAAGTGGCAAGAAATTGAGGAGTATGCTCGTCTAATTAAAAAACGAGAACATGAGATCAGAGAACTAGAGAGAATCAGGGAACATCGGGAGGATTTCGGACTGTCTCGAAGAAATTCTAGAGGTAGTGGGTATGCTATGATACAATACAGAAAAGCTCCTTCACGAGGAAGAAGGAGTAGAAGCAGAAGTCCAAACCCAAGGCGACATAAAGCTTCCCCACGAAAAGAGAGGAGCAAGACCCGAACACCAGAACGAAGGAGGGTTTCTCCAAGAAAGAGGAGAAGCAGAGGTTGAAGTTGTACCCCTGAGGAGGAGGGGAGTAGGAAACATCATAGGGACAGGTGTAGGGAGGTATTCCCGAGCAGATACATTTAGTTACCAAACACGTGATGTTTGGGAACACGTGGTAAATACGACTGGACTTATCGCCGAGCAGTTCGATGAACAGCGATATGGACCAGTGATATGAGAAGTCATGGCTATAAATAGACTGTTCGGTTATGATACAGCCGAACAGATGATGTAAAGAACCTAGCACGTGATACGAGTGATCACGGGTTGAAAGCAATGCAATCGATATCCGAATAAATGGTACGTGGGACCATAGTTTGAATATAGACAGGACAGTCATCATGCTAAACAAGTGTTCGGCAATATGGACCAGTGACATGAGAAGTCAATGGTCCAGGAAGGTTGTACGGGCTCAAGGACCAGTTACATGTGAGGTAACTGGTCCAAGCCGTCTGTTCGGCTATGAGACGGCCGAACAAAGATGGAACTCCAATCGAGAGTAGGAGCAGAGAGAATACTCTGGAAGATTCCAGAATAGTCATGTCTCATATAGGGATAAAGATCCCAAGAATATAGGATCTGAGAAAGATACCCAACGAGTATGGGATGTTCGGCTCTTAAAGGAAAAGAATCCTAAAAGGACTCTTTTCCATAAACTGATAAAGGAAACGAGACACCTTGATATCCTGGGTTTCCTATACGAGTTAGGAATCCTATGGCAATAAGGATGCTTGGACAGCAAGCATCCATAAATCTATAAATATGAGGAAAACCTAGAGGTGAGAGGTACGCAATACGTTGCATTATTATTGCTTTCCTACTGATAATTAGGGCTGAGTTTTCTAGTACGTGATACTAACAAAGGCATCGGAGGGCCTTTGCCACGAGAGGCAAAGGTGCACTCACCCCCTGTCTATTTTGCAGATTAGGGTTCAGACGTCGAGCTAGGGTTCCGGTGAAGAGGCACGAATAAGCCGTTGCAATCCAGTTGATCCGAAGCGTCAATTGTTTTCATCCCCCTACAATTGGCGCCGTCTGTGGGAAACGAAAGAATTCCCTTTTGAAATACGACCATGGTGGAATTAACTCCAGCAACGCCGCATGAACCAAAAGATGTGTTAGATGAGGGAAGGGACAAATCACCACCTGGGGCTCCGAGAAAGCCCCAGGGTGGGCACAGAAGGAACACGAGTAAGGACCGCCCCCTTACCGTGCATCATAACTCCAAAAATAGAAGAGATGGAGAGACGGCTTCGAGATCCACGAGAAGGAGTAAATCCCATCAAAGGGATGAATCGATCGCGCACTCCAGGAGTGTGCACCATAGTGACGACGTTCTTGATAGGAAGAGGCAAGAAGTCGAGGAGTATGCTCGTCTGATTAAAAAACGAGAGCATGAGATCAGAGAATTGGAAAGAATTAGGGAGCATCCGGAGGATTCTGGCCTGTCTCGAGGAAATTCTAGTGGCAGTAGGTATGCTATGGTACAATACAGAAAAGATCCTTTACGAGGAAGAAGGAGCAGAAGTCCTGTCATAGGGCATCATGAAGCTTCTCCACGAAAAAGGGGAAGAAAAAGTAGAAGCCGAACACCAGAGAGAAGGACTTCTTCACGAAAAAGGAGGAGCAGAGACCGGAGTTCTACCCCCGAGGAAGAGGACACGAGAAAGCATCATCGAGACAGGTACGAGAGACCTGATGCTGATTGGGTCAAGACTTCGGCCCACAAGTCAAAGGAGCAAGAGGATGGGACAGCGACTGCACGAGAAGCAGCACGCAAGGCCCTAAGTAATATTGCAGCCTCTCCCTTTACGAAGAGGCTACAAGAAGCAAGGTTGCCGAGCAGAGTGAAGCACGGTGCATTCGTACTTTACGAGACAAATACGGATCCCGTAGCTCACATACAGCATTACCAACAGGCCATGTTTATGCATGAGGGGGATGATTCCATCTTGTGCAAGATGTTTCCCTCCAGTCTTGGCAAGGTGGCTTTATCCTGGTTTCATAAGTTGGCCCCACGATCCATACGAGGATGGAGGCAGTTGGCAGAGGAATTCACTGCTCGGTTCTTAACGAGCAGAAAGGCCCCAAAGACTTTTGAGAGTCTTTCCACCATGAAGCAGGAGGAGAACGAGCAGATCAGGGATTATGCAAAGAAGTACTGGGAAACTTTCAACGAGATTGAAAGTTGCAGTGAAGAGTATGCAATTGCTACGTTCAAAACTGGTTTGCCTGTTCGGGGGGAGCTGCGCCGTTCATTGAATAAACATCCAGTAGCCACCTTGGCTAAATTGATGGAACGGATAGAGCAACACGCCAGAATGGAGGATGACATACTCCGTGAGGATGGCAGGACGGTTGCCGAACAGCAGAAGGCACCTGCCAAAAAGGTGGATAAGCCAGAACCCAAGTCTTACAAAGACAGAAGGGAGTACGGGCAGGCTAAGAAGGAGGCATACAAGGACAAGCAAGCTCCTGACCCTAAGTCCTTCTTTTCTATCACTACGGTTTGGAAAGAGCCAATATACAGGATTCTTTATCGAATAAAGAATCAGCCATATTTTAAATGGCCCCCAAGTCTAGGTGGAGACAAAGATGCAAAACGTGCTACGAATCAGCACTGCAGTTATCACAAAGATTGGGGCCATATGACCGAGGATTGTGAGGTATACAAGCGGCACCTTGATGATTTGGTCTCTCGGGGCTATCTCAAAGAGTTTATCCAGGAAGACCCTAAAGAGAAAAGGAAGGCCATGGAACTGGGTTACGAGCAACACCCTAAAGGCGTGATCCATATGATACATGGGTTGGCTGCACCTTATACAAGGAGTGAGGTGAGGCTGTTGCAAAGACAGGTCAAGCATGATCAGCACGTGATGCGGTTGGGAAACAAGAGAAGGCAAGAGACTAATGCATGCAACGAGAGCATGGCATTCAGTGATGATGATTTGGCGGAGGTCCAAATACCCCACAATGATGCATTGGTCGTAACCCTACGAGTTGGGGAATACGACATCGAAAGAATTCTAGTGGACTCGGGGAGCTGTACAGAGGTGTTGTACTATGATGCATTCAAGAAGCTGGGCCTGGCCCAATCAGACTTAGAACAATCAACAACACCTCTAATTGGGTTCGATGCAGGAGCAGTCTGGCCCCTAGGAAAGGTAACTTTACCTGTTCGGGCTGGATCTGTGGTGTTAAGAACAGACTTTTTGGTAGTCGATGTCCCATCTTCCTATAACGCGATTATAGGGAGGACATGGTTGCACAAAATGAGGGCAGTCTCCTCGACATATCACCAGATGGTGAAATTTCCAGGATCAAATGGGATTGAAGTCCTTAAAGGAAACCAGAAGGTGGCACAGCAATGCTTGATTTCCATCATCAAAACAGCCCCGAAGGTCCACCATGTTCACACATTAGAAGTACCAGACCAACCAACCATCGAGGATGTTGGAAGAAGCCCGGCTGAAAAAGTTGTTGAGGGCCTGGAGAAGATTCAGATCAACGAGATTGATCCTGAAAGATATTTTTTGATTGGGGAATCATTACCAGCAAACGAAAAGGCTGAGTCGATAAGATTTCTGAAAGAATATATTGATGTTTTTGCATGGGTACCTGAGGAAATGCCTGGGGTGGATGCAGATGTGATCTGTCACCATTTAAACATTGATCCTCTGCATAAGCCGATCATTCAGAAGAAAAGAAGGGCAGCCGTACAGCATGTAGATGCTGTGATCGAAGAGGTCGATCGTTTATTGGAGGCCAAGGCAATACATGAAGTCTATTACCCAGAGTGGTTATCCAACACTGTTGTGGTAAAGAAGAAGAATGGGAAGTGGCGTGTCTGTGTGGACTTCACAGACCTGAACAAAGCATGTCCTAAGGACAGTTTTCCTTTGCCTAGGATCGACCAATTGGTTGATGCAACCTCTGGTTACGAGCGAATGAGTTTTCTTGATGCATATCGAGGATATCATCAGATTGCTATGTTTGAACCTGATCAAGAGAAGACTTCATTCATCACACCACGAGGGTTATACTGTTACAGTGTCATGCCATTTGGGCTGAGGAATGCTGGGGCTACATACCAAAGACTTGCAACCATTATGTTCAAGAAGCTCATCGGGAAGACATTGGAAGTTTACATAGATGATATGGTGGTAAAGAGTCGAGAAAAGGGAGGGCATATTTCTGATCTAAAGGAAGTATTCGAAATCTTGAGGAAGTATAAACTAAAACTCAACGCCTCGAAGTGTGCGTTTGGAGTTGGTTCAGGAAAATTCCTGGGCCATTTGGTAACTTTGAGAGGGATAGAGGCAAATCCCGATCAGATTGATGCCTTACAGAGACTACAGAGTCCCAAAACCACCAAGGAAGTCCAGAGGCTGACTGGAATGGCAGCAGCACTTAACAGATTCATCAGCAGGTCAAGCGACAAATGCAGACCCTTTTTTCAGCTATTGAAAAAGAGGGAGGGATTTGAATGGGGAGCAGAATGTGAGCAAGCTTTCCAGGACCTGAAGAAATACCTGGCCGAGCCCCCACTGTTGTCAACTCCACAGCCTGGTGAGTCTTTAATCCTGTACTTAGCTGTTTCCGAGCATGCAGTAAGTGCAGTCTTGTTGAGGGATTTGAGGATCGAGCAAATCCCCATTTATTATGTTAGTAAGACATTATTGGATGCAGAAACGAGATATCTGCCTTTAGAAAAACTTGTCCTGGCACTTAGGATAGCAACCAGGAAATTGCCACACTACTTCCAAAGCCATAAGGTTGTGGTTTATACTGAGTATCCATTAAAATCACTGCTTCGAAAGGCAGATTTCTCGGGACGGATCTCGACATGGTCCGTAGAGTTAAGTCAGTATGATCTCGAGTATCAGCCACGTATAGCAATTAAAGGCCAGGTATTGGCTGATTTTGTGGCAGAGTTTTCCCCCACTGTTGCTCCCTTGCCTCCTACGAGAAAGGAACAGGCAGCTAAGACATCATCCTTGAAGGATCAACCCGTAGCCGAACAGGATCCCAAAGAATGGAAGTTATTCGTTGATGGATCAGCGTGCAATACTGGTTCTGGAATTGGAGTTGTCCTCTTTCCTCCTCAAGGAGTTCTCATTGAACTCTCTGTTCGGCTTGGATTCAGTGCATCGAATAATGTGGCTGAATATGAAGCACTCTTGGCTGGGTTAAGAAGTGCAAAGACCCTTAAAGCAGAAAGGGTCAGGGTGTATTGTGATTCCCAGCTTGTTGTGAATCAACTGTCCGGCGAGTACGAGACTCGGAATGAAAAGATGGTAGCCTACGTGCAGGAAGCAAAAGACTTGCTTGATACCTTCGAGAGGGTATATATTGAGCAAATAAGTTCTGGACAGAATGCTCATGCAGATTCTTTAGCTTGGTTGGCTGCAGCAGTACCAACAGAGTTCAAAAGAAGGGTGGCAGTAGAATACCTAAATGAGCCTAGCATTGGGAAGAGTGTAGATTTGGTCTTGGACGTGAACCAAGGACCAAGTTGGATGGACCCAATCATGGAGTTCTTACGAGACGAGATACTCCCTTCTGATAAAAAGGAGGCCCACAAGATAAGTGTAACGTCCTTTTTAATTGAGGTGCTTAAATGTTATATTTAATAACCTAAAGGACTAAAGTGCGATTTTTTTTTATTAGAGTGGTGCATGTGTGCCGTGTGTTTGTGTGAGGTGGTGTGTGTGTGTTTCTTTTTAAAACAAAAGAAAAGAAAGAAAACCCATCAGGAGAGGTTCCAAAGAGAGAGAGAGAGAGAGAGAGAGAGAGAGATCAGCCGGTGGAAGAAGGAGAAGAGAAAGGGGAAGTGAGAGCTAGGTTGAATTGGAAACTTTGTAAGGTAATTCATGATCTTCTTTACTTGAATTTATGATTTTGTTGTTCAATTCCCTACCTGGCATCTAGTTAGAGGTGAATTGAATTCATGGGAGAAGGGTTTTTGAGGTTGGAATTGGGTTTAATTTCAGAAAATTCGGGGTATGATATGAATATGCATAACTGTGTTGAACCAAATTGAAATTGTTCTGTTTTTGACGAATTTATTCAAGGTACCTAGAAATCTTCTAAATTCTTGAAAAAAATCCTGAAGGTTCATCTGTGAGTCTATTGCATCGTGTTAAATTTTCAGAAAATAACTCGAAGTGGTTTGGCCTACAAAATTCGTGGACTGAACTGGTGTCTGATTCGCGTCTGTGCAGACAGCACAGACACGTGTTGGAAAAACGGGCATAACTTCTTGCTCGGGTATCGGTTTTACGCACCGTTTCTTGATTCCGAAACTAGACTCGTATATCTTTCTGAATATGCATGGGTTGTGTCGTGTTTCTTTCTAGATTATAGCAGTTTTTGAATTAAAGTTCAGGTTTTGGTACTTCTGAAATTCTTGACAGCTTTTGGCTTGTGTTCGTCATGAAATTCCTCAAGTTTAAGCATGCTGGGTGGACATGGGTTCTCATGAGTCTTAAACATGGATCAATTGGTGATGTTTTGGTGTTGGAATTATTGGAAAATATTGAGTATGTGATTTTTAATGAGCTTTCGATCGCAGACTGTTCTGCTGAAAACTGTGAATTCTGCTTTAGATATGTAACTTCATTTGAGCGTATCTTGGTCATTCAGACTCTGTTTAGGACAAATTTTATATCAAAATTCATGTACCGGAGGTGTACTTTCTAATGGTGGTGGTTTCATAATCTGGTTTTAACCCTATAAGAAGTTATGGTCGAAATACAACAGGATGGTCATGGTTTCAAATCGATTTTAAGAGTTATATCATATTTATACTCTTACGTTTGATTGGGGGCACTTCTAAGCCTTAAGATGGACATATTTGTATTTGTTGGGTATTGTCTAATACCTTATTAGTTTTATAATTTGGTATCAAATGATTGTTAAATGGTTTAGGGGTGTTGGTGGCATTGTTAACCTCATTTGACACTTGTTAGCATGGTGAATGTATTATGGGGTGTATCATATATTTACTTAAACATTCCAAGGGATTCATATGCTGATATGGTAGCTTGTGGCTAGGTAACAAGCCGGTCAAATAGGAGGTGCCGAAATCGTAAGTTTGGTGTATATCTCGGTCGATGCAAAGGTGAGTGTGTCTGATATGGTTATCTTTAATGAGATATTGCTGTAATGGTGAATGTATATCATACTATTGTTGTTTAGCTTATGATATGTGAGAGTTTGATTCATAGATGTTGTTCTATATTGAATTGAACTTGAATGTTGGCTTAGTGCCCGGTGATTGGCTTTATGCCAAAAGGCTTTATGCCTTAAACTATTGGCTGTGTGCCCGGTGATTGGCTTTATGCCATATGGCTTTATGCCTTAAACTATTGGCTGTGTGCCCGGTGATTGGCTTAATGCCAAAAGGCTTTATGCCTTAGATTATTGGCTATGTGCCCGGTGTTGCTCTTAGTTTCTCGATAAACTGTTGACAAGTTGAGATTATCTTTTTAGCTGCTGGATATTACTGTTATGTTGTAATTGGAGGATGTGGTGATTATATCTGTTACGTACATTTAAGTATCCCAGATATGTTGAGAATTTATATTTTGGTTGTTATTTATTCGGTTGTTGCTATATTTTGTTGAGCATTTCTATATCTCACACACTCTGGCTTTCCTTTTTGGTCTGCCAGGTAGCAGGTTGCGTAGAGTGGGTCCACTACCGGTCAACGTGTTGACAAGTGTTTGGGCTAGCGTCAGATGATGTGGATAAGCGAGTTGGTTGTAGGTAGTGAACCAAAAAGTTGATTTATGTAAGTTATAAATAAGTCGTTGGTGGATGTATTAAAGTGTAAAATTTTTAAAGTATTGTAAAACTATATTGTTGTTTAGTTGTGCGAGATCGTGGTTGGTTGGTCGATACGTCGACTCATTTTTATGTTAAGGTGATAAGTCTTCCGCTGGGTGTTATTCTGACAGGTTGTGAGGTGTGGTTCGGTTTTGGTGTGGAATGTCACGTGGTCGCGTCGACTCGGGCCCACATTGGGTGCCGTTTGCGGGGCGGGGCGTGACAGCTTGGTATCAGAGCTAGTACGATCTAGTCTCTGTGTTGAGAGTCGATTGGGGGTTTGGTAGTGGACCATATGGTGTTGTGTCTGTCGAGTACGTGTCCGTATTTAATACTTAGCACTATGTTGTTGGTGGTGGTTTGAATTGTTGAAACAGGTTATTGATATGGCTCAGTTCATGGAGCAGCAAATGGTAATTATTCCATGGCAGATTGTGCTGGCACTGGCAGTGTCTTATATGGGCTGTGTTCTGTGTGTTAGAAGTAAATGGACTGAATGGTTCATGGCATTATGGAGAGTATGTGCTAATGCGTGTCAAGGAGCCAAGGCTTTGCTGGATATGGTGATAGGTATTTTCAATATTGAATGACGTCGGGTGTAGGTAACAGTAGATGTGTGGTTAAACTTAATCACTTATTATTAATGCTTAAGGTGTAGTTAGAGTAATTATATGTTTTGTAAAATGCGATTTATGTTGTAGTGAGAAGGTTGTATTGTTATGTGGTGTGTCAACCTTGCTATAGTGTAGGTTACTGGTGAGGAGACTCTTGAAAGTTGGGTTTACAGACTAGTGAGGGCTAATTTGAATTTGAACTATTAGCATTAAAGTTGTAGGTTTTTTTGGTGAATTTGAGGAGATCTTAAAAAAAAAGGGGGTGTGAATCTTTGGAAGCTATATTGCTTCATTGATGTGTGGTTGGGTACGTGTCTAGTATGTGCACACGAAGGAGGTGACACACATATAGAGATATATGTAGTACTAGATACAAGGTTTGAGATGGTGGTTATCTACCCGTTGTGTGTGAAGTATTAACTGTTATGAAAGTTTAAAACTTTTGAAATGAGTTGAGCGAGTGTGGAGAACGTTAAACTTTCTAAAAAAAAAGAAGGAATTGTGGGTATGTACACATCTAATGTAGTAATGTTTTTGGGCGTAGTGCCTAAGGAAATGATGTGGGGTTGTATATACTTTCATTTAGTTAAAAGGATCAAATAAGGTGGAAGTTGAGAATCTTACAGATGGCGATTTTGTGTTGCCTTGATTTGGGTGTATTTGATAACGTTATAATCTTATTTATGGGAATTTGAATAAATAGTGATGTGTATCGATGTACTATTGCATTTGGTTATGTGTTCTTAAGTGACATGTCAAGTATTGAGTATGTGGATACATGTGATGTGAGTACGTGGGTATATGTGTTATAAGTTGATAAATGTAGATAGAAAACATAATGGTTTATTGTTACGTGAAGATGGTTATATTGGTTCTATGTGAACTAGTATATGGTTTTGGTTGTCTATCAGGTGATAGGTGTAAGTGAGTATTATTCGATATCTTATTACCTATACGAATGAGTGTTAAAAGGGTTGGTGAGATAGTCGTCGGATGTAGTGTTAATGGGTGAAACGGTTGCCTAATGGTCAGAGTAGTGAGTTTGGAAGGAATAGAGAGTCATGTTCTGGGCGATGGGAATTAGTTGGAAAATAGGAGCAGATACAAATGGTAATTGTGAATGGTTGGTATTACAAAGAGGGAGCTGTTTTTAGGCTGTAATTTGTTTAGTGGGGTTTGAATGGTGCAAGTTAGAGAGATACAAGTTTGACTGTGATTGAATAGTGTTGAGAAAGTGGGCAATGTCTATAAACCATTGCAAGGATCAGATGAGAAATGGGTTAACTTTGCGGAAGTGAAATTGAAACAGATTGCAGGTGATCTTGAAAACCATTCTAAGAGAATGGGACAGGTATAAGTTTTATTTATTGTTTGATTTGATAACATGATCATGCATTGTGGCTTCGTGTCAGAGTCAGTCCAGTCGACTGGAGTGTCAGTGGTGTTGTGATGAAATAGGCAACGTGCCTATCAAATCATGCTACATCTTATATATTGTCATATTCGCATGCCATCAATGATATATATGTTGTGGACTAACCTTGTTTTGAAGGGACACGTTACAACAAAACTGAGTTCGGGTTTCTGAAACAGAATTCGGAGATGGTATAGAGTTGACGGTGGGATATGGAATAGTGTTGGGATTTTTGATTCTGATGGAGTAATGGATTCATCTACGTCCATCTAGAGGATGGTAAGACAAGTGATATGGTACAATTAGGCGTTTGAAATGTTAGGGTGGATGATGTTGAGGTCTATGAGGGAGTGCATGGAGAAAGTGGGTTAAATGAAGCACAAATGGTTGCTGAGATTAGAGGAGAAATCTTAAGTGATAATTAAGCTACTGTGGCAATAGGTTTTGTGATGGGTTGATGGTTAGTAAGTTAAGTGAGTTGTCGATTCGTATTAATATGTGTTGGGTTAGATTGTATACCAGTAGTATATACAAATTTTTTTGAGGTTTTGTTTGTGTGGAATAGATGTGATTGTTTTGGTGTACCTAAGTGATAAAATGGTTAGTGGAGTATGATTATATAATACACATATAATGTTGTTTTGAGATTGATGTTTGTTGGTAAATCAAGCAGCGATAATGTGCTGGTTGATAATACGAGGTTAAAATTACTTTTCTAAAAGGTAATACTCATGTATTGAGAATGTGTGTTGATGTGGTGGTCATGGTGGTTTAGAAATTTAGTACCGTGATGAGAGTTGAGGGCCACAGGTTCTTTTTTAGAGGACGAATTGGTATTATGTTAGTACCTGCGAGACTCATATAATTATTTTTGTTGAAAGTCGATGTGAAACAAGGAAGTTTTGAAAATATGAATCATAAGGGTGTTATTTTTCTATATGTTTTGTGTGATAAAGACATGGTTAACAAATGAGAGATTTGGTTGGAGATGAAGGTGAATGAGAGTGGATTATAACAGTGTATTTGAAAAAGTGGCTGGTTTGAGGTTTTGTCCGTATGCATTATCTTTTGAAAGGTGCTGCACATATCAAGGTGTTATGAAGTTGTGTAGTTAGCGATTTATGATGATTGTGTTGCTAGAATTGGTCATGGGACAAGACTGTTTGGGTAACCTTATAGTTTGGTTGTCACTAGTGTGAGGTTGGTGGTTCTAATTTCGGGGACGAAATTTCCTAAGAGGGGGAGGGTGTAACGTCCTTTTTAATTGAGGTGCTTAAATGTTATATTTAATAACCTAAAGGACTAAAGTGCGATTTTTTTTTATTAGAGTGGTGCATGTGTGCCGTGTGTTTGTGTGAGGTGGTGTGTGTGTGTTTCTTTTTAAAACAAAAGAAAAGAAAGAAAACCCATCAGGAGAGGTTCCAAAGAGAGAGAGAGAGAGAGAGAGAGAGAGAGATCAGCCGGTGGAAGAAGGAGAAGAGAAAGGGGAAGTGAGAGCTAGGTTGAATTGGAAACTTTGTAAGGTAATTCATGATCTTCTTTACTTGAATTTATGATTTTGTTGTTCAATTCCCTACCTGGCATCTAGTTAGAGGTGAATTGAATTCATGGGAGAAGGGTTTTTGAGGTTGGAATTGGGTTTAATTTCAGAAAATTCGGGGTATGATATGAATATGCATAACTGTGTTGAACCAAATTGAAATTGTTCTGTTTTTGACGAATTTATTCAAGGTACCTAGAAATCTTCTAAATTCTTGAAAAAAATCCTGAAGGTTCATCTGTGAGTCTATTGCATCGTGTTAAATTTTCAGAAAATAACTCGAAGTGGTTTGGCCTACAAAATTCGTGGACTGAACTGGTGTCTGATTCGCGTCTGTGCAGACAGCACAGACACGTGTTGGAAAAACGGGCATAACTTCTTGCTCGGGTATCGGTTTTACGCACCGTTTCTTGATTCCGAAACTAGACTCGTATATCTTTCTGAATATGCATGGGTTGTGTCGTGTTTCTTTCTAGATTATAGCAGTTTTTGAATTAAAGTTCAGGTTTTGGTACTTCTGAAATTCTTGACAGCTTTTGGCTTGTGTTCGTCATGAAATTCCTCAAGTTTAAGCATGCTGGGTGGACATGGGTTCTCATGAGTCTTAAACATGGATCAATTGGTGATGTTTTGGTGTTGGAATTATTGGAAAATATTGAGTATGTGATTTTTAATGAGCTTTCGATCGCAGACTGTTCTGCTGAAAACTGTGAATTCTGCTTTAGATATGTAACTTCATTTGAGCGTATCTTGGTCATTCAGACTCTGTTTAGGACAAATTTTATATCAAAATTCATGTACCGGAGGTGTACTTTCTAATGGTGGTGGTTTCATAATCTGGTTTTAACCCTATAAGAAGTTATGGTCGAAATACAACAGGATGGTCATGGTTTCAAATCGATTTTAAGAGTTATATCATATTTATACTCTTACGTTTGATTGGGGGCACTTCTAAGCCTTAAGATGGACATATTTGTATTTGTTGGGTATTGTCTAATACCTTATTAGTTTTATAATTTGGTATCAAATGATTGTTAAATGGTTTAGGGGTGTTGGTGGCATTGTTAACCTCATTTGACACTTGTTAGCATGGTGAATGTATTATGGGGTGTATCATATATTTACTTAAACATTCCAAGGGATTCATATGCTGATATGGTAGCTTGTGGCTAGGTAACAAGCCGGTCAAATAGGAGGTGCCGAAATCGTAAGTTTGGTGTATATCTCGGTCGATGCAAAGGTGAGTGTGTCTGATATGGTTATCTTTAATGAGATATTGCTGTAATGGTGAATGTATATCATACTATTGTTGTTTAGCTTATGATATGTGAGAGTTTGATTCATAGATGTTGTTCTATATTGAATTGAACTTGAATGTTGGCTTAGTGCCCGGTGATTGGCTTTATGCCAAAAGGCTTTATGCCTTAAACTATTGGCTGTGTGCCCGGTGATTGGCTTTATGCCATATGGCTTTATGCCTTAAACTATTGGCTGTGTGCCCGGTGATTGGCTTAATGCCAAAAGGCTTTATGCCTTAGATTATTGGCTATGTGCCCGGTGTTGCTCTTAGTTTCTCGATAAACTGTTGACAAGTTGAGATTATCTTTTTAGCTGCTGGATATTACTGTTATGTTGTAATTGGAGGATGTGGTGATTATATCTGTTACGTACATTTAAGTATCCCAGATATGTTGAGAATTTATATTTTGGTTGTTATTTATTCGGTTGTTGCTATATTTTGTTGAGCATTTCTATATCTCACACACTCTGGCTTTCCTTTTTGGTCTGCCAGGTAGCAGGTTGCGTAGAGTGGGTCCACTACCGGTCAACGTGTTGACAAGTGTTTGGGCTAGCGTCAGATGATGTGGATAAGCGAGTTGGTTGTAGGTAGTGAACCAAAAAGTTGATTTATGTAAGTTATAAATAAGTCGTTGGTGGATGTATTAAAGTGTAAAATTTTTAAAGTATTGTAAAACTATATTGTTGTTTAGTTGTGCGAGATCGTGGTTGGTTGGTCGATACGTCGACTCATTTTTATGTTAAGGTGATAAGTCTTCCGCTGGGTGTTATTCTGACAGGTTGTGAGGTGTGGTTCGGTTTTGGTGTGGAATGTCACGTGGTCGCGTCGACTCGGGCCCACATTGGGTGCCGTTTGCGGGGCGGGGCGTGACAATAAGGGTCAAATCTGCTAGGTTTTGGCTGTCCCCAGAGGGTAAGTTGTATAGGAAATCCTTTACGGGTCCCTATTTGCTATGCGTACATCCTGAGATGGTACAGAAGTTCCTTCATGAAATCCACGAGGGAACGTGTGGGAGCCATGCTGGAGGCAGATCTATTGCCCACCGAGCAATTAC
Source organism: Rhododendron vialii (assembly GCF_030253575.1). Lineage (NCBI taxonomy): Eukaryota > Viridiplantae > Streptophyta > Magnoliopsida > Ericales > Ericaceae > Rhododendron > Rhododendron vialii. The sequence continues at coordinate 2,608,971 of NC_080567.1, forward strand.
GCAAGGCTATTGGTGGCCACACATGCAAGAAGATGCAAAGGTGTATGTAAAGATTTGTGAGAAGTGTCAAAAGTTCTCACCAATGATTCGAACGCCCGCCGAAGATCTGGTGCCATTGACAAGTCCCTGGCCTTTTGCTCAATGGGGGATGGATATCGTGGGTCCATTGCACAAAGCAACTGGGAATCGAAAGTTCCTGCTTGTTGCAACTGACTATTTTACAAAGTGGATTGAGGCAGAACCACTGGCCAAAATCACCGAGCCTATGATAGAAAGGTTCGTGTGGAAAAACATCATCACCCGCTTTGGGGTCCCTTATTCATTGATTACAGACAATGGATCCCAATTTCAGAAGAAATTCAAGGCTTTTTGTGCCCAGTATGGATTACGAAATTATTACTCCACTCCGGCCTACCCTCAGAGTAATGGGCAAGCAGAGGCATCCAATAAAACTATCCTAGATGGGATAAAGAAGAGGCTGGACAGAGCAAAGGGAAAATGGCCTGATGAGTTACCATTAGTTTTGTGGGCTCACCGAACAACGCCTAGGAGGTCTACGGGAGAGACCCCCTATTCGTTGGCATTTGGAACAAAGGCTGTCATACCTCTGGAAGTGGGTCTGCCGACCAACAGGACAGCTTTGGTTGAGAGTGGAGGCAATGACAGGGCCCTTGAAATCGAGCTTGATCTTGCCGAGGAGAAGAGAGAAAAGGCCTTGGTACATCTTGCTTCTTACCAAGAGCAGCTGATGAAAAGCTACAACAAACATGTTCATCCTAGAGAATTTGGTGTTGGGGACCTTGTGCTACGGAAAGTGCTCGGCAACACCAAGGTGGCAAACGAAGGCAAGCTGGGGGCCAACTGGGAGGGCCCATATAGAGTAACTGAGATTATAGGCATAGGAGCCTATCGATTGGCAGATTTGGATGGTGATCCAATTCCAAGGCCTTGGAATGTTCATAATTTACGAAAGTTCTTTGTTTAGAAGTATTAAATCCTGTTTTGGATTTACACTACGTGATTGTGTGGGAATTACGAATATAATTCCTTTGTTCTAGTTTTGATTATTTTCTAAAGGGTACGAGTAACGCCCTCTTGCGTTTTACAGATTATGAACAAAATCACTTCTTTCAACTAACTGTTGTGGTATTTAAATACGAACTACGAGTTTGGTTCTCCTCATTCGTATTGGGGAGCAGGGTATACCTTTTGAGTATGTGAAACTTAAAAGTTTTTATACATTTTTAAGTACGTGGCACTTAACGAATACAAGTACGAGACACTTGTATAGAATCCCAAGTATGTGAAACCTGGGTATACATTTGAATGCAAGTATGAACACACTTGTATGTATTTTCTTAAAATACGTGATACTTAGCAAGTATGAAAATACTTGTGTGTTTTTAACAAATACAAGTACGAAATACTTGTGTGGACGTTCAAAGTACGAGATACTTATATGGTGTTATACGTACGTGATACTTAGGAATCCAATACACTAGTAGTTCTAAGTACGTGATACTTAGAAGTTGTGGTGTGAGTACGTGAAACTCAATGAATGCAAGTACATGACTCTTGTAAACGTTTATTGGTAAGTACGAGAAACTTAAACAAACATTAAGTACGTGAAACTTAAAATTCAGAACAGGCGTGAAAGATTTGCTAAAAGTACGGAATACTTATGCAAACAAATGATACATAAACGGTACGAAATACTTAGATTGAAAATTGCATACGAACAGCTGCATCAAACATGGAAGCCGAGCAAAATATAAAAGTAGTGCCACGAAGGGCCGAATACCTGTATTATCCAGAGCATTACCAAACGAAAGTACTGGTACCACGCAGGGTTTAAAAACTACGGTCACGCAGGACCAGCTCAAACTGTTTTAAAAACAAAAAAGTCTTTTTTCAAAAACTTACCAAAGGTTTAGTCCAGGTTTTGGACATCTGAGTTTGCCCTGACAGGTTCTTCAGTCGTGACATCTCCTACAGTCACATTCTCCTCCAAGTTGATAGGTTCAGGATTTGAATCTCGAACAGGAGACTGGACAGTCTGAGATCCAGAGGGAATATCTTCTTCTATTCCAGTAAAATCTTCAATTTGTTGTTCAACATCATCTTCCAGAGGAACTTCTTGCTCTTGGGAAGCTGCAGCACGGCTGCTCGGTAGTTCATTGTCAATCCAGAGAGGAGAGTCCTCAGCAACGCCAACTTTCGTTAAACACGTTTCCCAGCAAGCAATCCAAATCTGATCTTGGATAGAGGGAATCTGTTCAACATAGTTAGCAGTTGTGGTGTCGAAACCCTTCTGGTACCCTTCTTCATATGCAGCTTTCTTGGCATTGTCGATCTCTGATAGAGCCTGGTTGAGACTCTCTTCGGCAACTTCAGGTTTTTCTTTGGTTTGGTTGAAATCCGCCTTGGATTTGTCTCTTTCTCTTTCAAGACGAGCAACTGTCCGAAGGAGTCGAGTGTTGTCATTCAGCAATCTAATTTGTTCGGCCTCAGCTTCTTGGTACTTTTGCCCTATGGTTACCATTTTTTGAATGAACTGGCAAAAACAGCGAGTGGTAAGTGACAAGTGTAGCAATATATGATATGTGGTATACGAAATATACATAAAGACTTATATGAAAAGGTTGAGTCACATTACCTTAATTCCATTAACGAGCCCAGTAGACACCAGCCGATCAGGTGACGACAGGGACTCCTTTTGCAAATCAACAGGGAGCATTAACCCTTGAGCCAAGGCTAGAGCAGTCTCAGATGAACTAGCACTATCCCCAACATGAACAAGACGGTCTCCTCTAGTAAAAAGAGGAGTCCATGTCTGGGGGAGTACTTGAGCAGTTGGTGACACGGGGAGATGGGTTTCTGTATCAGCCTGTGGAACAGAACCAGCTGGGTCATCAGACCTAGGCCGTTTGTCCCGATGTGCGTTAGCAGCATCAATGGAACCCTCCTCTCCCCGAGGAGAAGATGACGATCTTGCTGATCCCCCCCTGTTGCGACGTGATTGTGGGGGCGGGGCGCCAGTTGATGCTACCCTGTTGGTAGCACCACGTCCTCGTGCGGACACAGTAAGTAAAGAGCTCAGATTAAGAGGTTGACGGGTCATTGTACCTGGGTTACAAGGGGATCGAGAATAACCAGAAGAAGAAGACTGGCTGGTATCACGATTTGCAATTAACTGCTCGGGTTGTTGTTGATTAGAGACTGATCCACGAGTAGATCTTCTGAGTCTCAAACGAGGAAGTGGCACGCCTTCTGAAATGGGAACTTCACCAGGTTGGCCAGCAACAGTAACCCCAGTTTGAAGTCTTGAAATACGTTCTTGAGGAGCAGTTGAGGTGGATGCAGCACTGGTACTGGGATGGGCGAGTCTTCTATCAATGACCCCTCTATACGAAGGCTCGTATCCCAGCAGTATATCAGCGTCTCGACCCCGACCAGCTGTTCGGGTACCTGGTTCTCCTGTATATTTTAGTATCCTGTTAATGTCCCCTGCTCGGACGTAGCTCGGCTCACGTCTAGGACGTTTGTTAACGTTTTCAGCTGCAAGTTTCAAATTGAAAAACCAAATTTAGTTCATAAGAAAGCTACGAGAAAGCAGTAAATGAAGAAATTGCAAAAGATAAAAAGCAAGAGCATACGTGGATAACCCCATATGTGGGGGCAATGGAGCCCTATCACTTGGCCATCTTCCCCTAAGGGCTCGAATGCTCCAGTCACATAGAGGAAGTCGATCTCGTGGTCACGAGCAGAATCTGGCAGATTGAGCACGAAGCGCTTTTCTGCCCTTCTAACTTTGAAATAGTAGGTATTATAGTCAGGGTTTAGTACAATACTGTACCACCACTGAATATCCCAAATTCCTAACTGGGTCCCTAGAATCCTATTCAAAGCTATTACACCCATTATCAGCCTAAAGACATTTGTTGATACTTGCATGGGGGTGAGTCGATACCAGTTTAGGATCTGACGGAGTAGTGGGTGAAGAGGAAATCGGACCCCACCTTCGACGATGGCCACGATAGGGATGCACATTCTATCCCAGGAGCCACCATCCCTATCTGCTCCTAAAGGGGCGAGTTCGAGCCCCACATTATCAGGGATATTATACTCAGACCTAAATGCCGCCATGGCAGTTGGGGTTTCACAGAGTTTCCTAAACTTACTGGGTCTAGGAGGGGTATCACGTTCGTCCGCCATGGATATACTCGAAGAAAACGTAAATGAAAGAATGGGCGTGATTGAAACCCTAGAAGTGACCACAATCTGAGAATGAAATCTCAGATGAAAACCTAAGCAGAAGAAATGGAGTTGGAACGAGAGTCTTACAAACGATACCGTGATGAATTCTTGGAGTGCAATCGAATTTGCAGATGGCGGCAATGGCAGATAGCGGGATGCTTTCGCCTGGTTTTTAGAGAGACTGAAAGTTCGAGTTCTGGGTAAAAGACCAGACGGAGCCCTTTCAGGGGTTTAAGGGTGAGAGACGGAGACGAAACGTCTCCTCTCACACCGTTACAGGAAAAAGTAACGGAAAGCCGAAACCGTTCTGACGCCGTTTCATAGAACGTCAGTTCGAAGTTAATGCTAGGCATACGAAAACGTGCCACGTGGAGTCGTTTACCCCGAAATGGTATAATGACATAGGCGCCAAAAGGCATCAATGAAGTATTGAAATTATGACTGCACGGGATCAAAAGAGTTTGGTCTAGATAGAATTCTGTTTCTAAGCGTCATATATTACACCCGAACAGTGGTAAATACATGAAGCTGGGGAGCAATTGTAGGGAGGTATTCCCGAGCAGATACATTTAGTTACCAAACACGTGATGTTTGGGAACACGTGGTAAATACGACTGGACTTATCGCCGAGCAGTTCGGTGAACAGCGATATGGACCAGTGATATGAGAAGTCATGGCTATAAATAGACTGTTCGGTTATGATACAGCCGAACAGATGATGTAAAGAACCTAGCACGTGATACGAGTGATCACGGGTTGAAAGCAATGCAATCGATATCTGAATAAATGGTACGTGGGACCATAGTTTGAATATAGACAGGACAGTCATCATGCTAAACAAGTGTTCGGCAATATGGACCAGTGACATGAGAAGTCAATGGTCCAGGAAGGTTGTACGGGCTCAAGGACCAGTTACATGTGAGGTAACTGGTCCAAGCCGTCTGTTCGGCTATGAGACGACCGAACAAAGATGGAACTCCAATCGAGAGTAGGAGCAGAGAGAATACTCTGGAAGATTCCAGAATAGTCATGTCTCATATAGGGATAAAGATCCCAAGAATATAGGATCTGAGAAAGATACCCAACGAGTATGGGATGTTCGGCTCTTAAAGGAAAAGAATCCTAAAAGGACTCTTTTCCATAAACTGATAAAGGAAACGAGACACCTTGATATCCTGGGTTTCCTATACGAGTTAGAAATCCTATGGCAATAAGGATGCTTGGACAGCAAGCATCCATAAATCTATAAATATGAGGAAAACCTAGAGGTGAGAGGTACGCAATACGTTGCATTATTATTGCTTTCCTACTGATAATTAGGGCTGAGTTTTCTAGTACGTGATACTAACAAAGGCATCAGAGGGCCTTTGCCACGAGAGGCAAAGGTGCACTCACCCCCTGTCTATTTTGCAGATTAGGGTTCAGACGTCGAGCTAGGGTTCCGGTGAAGAGGCACGAATAAGCCGTTGCAATCCAGTTGATCCGAAGCGTCAATTGTTTTCATCCCCCTACAACAGGTACGAAAGACCTGATTCCGATTGGGAAAGAACTAGACCCAACAAAAAGAAAGGACTAAAGGATGAAACCATGACTGCACGAGAGGCAGCACGGAAAGCACTTAAGAATATAGCATCCTCCCCTTTTGCAAGAAAGTTATAGGAGGCTAAGTTGCCGACCAGAGTGAAACACGGAACATTCATCCTCTATGAGACAGATGCTGATCCCGTGGCACATATACATCATTACCAGCAGGCAATGTTTATGCATGAAGGGGATGATGCAATTATGTGCAAGATGTTCCCGTCAAGTTTAGGGAAGGTAGCTTTGTCTTGGTTTCATAGGTTGGGTTCACGTTCCATCCGAACATTGGTGCAGTTGGCCGAAGAATTCACTGCACGGTTTTTGATGAGCAGGAAAGCTCCAAAAACTTTTGAGAGCCCAAGGCGAGGACGAGCCGATCAGGACATATGCAAAAAAGTACTGGGAAACCTTCAACGAGATTGAAGGTTGCAGCGAGGAATACGCGATAGCCACGTTCAAGACAGGTTTGCCTGTTCGGGGGGAATTACGTAAGTCCCTAAACATGAGTCCAATGCAGACACTAGCAAAACTGATGGAGCGAATTGAGCAGCACGCCAGAAACAAGGATGACATTCTTCGGGAGGATGGTAAGCTGGCCGCTGAGCAAGTAAAGGGGCCTATAAAGAAAGCAGACAAGCCAGAGCCCAAAACTTATCGTGAAAGGAAAGATTATGGGCAGGCAAAGAAAAGTCGTACAAAGACAAACAAGCTCCGGATCCCAAGTCATTCTTCTCAATAAACACGGTCTGGAAAGAGCCCATCTACAGGATTCTTTATCGAATAAAGAATCAACCTTATTTCAAATGGCCTCCAACTCTAGGTGGGAATAAAGATGCAAAACGTGCTACGAATCAGCACTGCAGCTACCATAAGGATTGGGGCCATATGACTGAGGATTGTGAGATGTTTAAACGGCACCTTGATGATTTGGTCTCACGAGGTTATCTCAAAGAATTTATCCAAGAAGATCCCAAGGATAAAGAAAAAGCATGGAATTGGATTACGAACAGAATCCAAAGGGAGTAATCCATATGATACATGGATTAGCTGAACCTTATACGAGAAATGAGGTGAGATTGCTTCAGAGACAAATAAAACATGACCAACATGTAATGCAGTTGGGAAAGAAAAGAGGGCGTAGCGAAGAAGCATGCAACGAGGGCATAGTTTTTACAGATGAAGATCTGGGAGGAGTCCAGGTACCTCGCAACGATGCTTTAGTCATAACCCTACGAGTTGGGGAATATGACATGGAAAGAATCCTGGTGGACTCAGGGAGTTGCACCGAAGTGCTATATTACGATGCATTCAAGAAATTGGGACTAACTCAAGAAGACTTGGTACAGTCAGTAACCCCTTTGGTTGGATTTGGAGCAGGAGCAGTTTGGCCGTTAGGAAAGGTAACTTTGCCTGTTCGGGCTGGGACAGTGGTGTTACGAATCGACTTCCTCGTGGTGGATGTACCGTCCTCCTATAACGTGATTATAGGGAGAACATGGTTACACAAGATGAGGGCAGTCTCTTCTACTTTTCATCAAATGGTAAAGTTCCCAGGATCCAATGGGATTGAACAAATCAAGGGTAACCAAAAGGTAGCTCAACAATGTTTGGTATCTATCATAAAAAGAATCCATAACGCCCACCATGTCAATTCAGTAGAAATTCCAGATCAGCCGACCATTGAGGATATCGGTAAGGACCCAACCGAGAGGGTAGTTGAGGGTTTGAAGAAAACACAGATCAACGAGATTGATCCAGATAGGCATTTTTTAATTGGGGAATCACTGCCAGCAGGGGAAGAGACTGAATTGATAAGTTTCTTGAAAACTTACGTCGACGTATTTGCATGGACACCAGAGGAAATGCCTGGAGTGAGTGCAGACGTTATTTGCCATCATTTAAATGTAGATCCACAGCATAAGCCGACCATTCAAAAGAAAAGAAGGGCAGCCATACAGCACGTTGACGCTGTAATTGAAGAAGTGGACCGTTTGTTGGAAGCCAAGGCGATAAGGGAAGTTTACTATCCAGAATGGCTATCAAATACTGTTGTTGTCAAGAAAAAGAATGGAAAATGGCGTGTTTGTGTAGACTTCACAGATTTAAACAAATCATGCCCAAAGGACAGTTTCCCTCTTCCAAGGATAGACCAACTAGTTGATGCAACTGCAGGATACGAACGAATGAGTTTTCTCGATGCATATCGAGGATATCATCAAATTGCCATGTTCGGCCCAGATCAAGAAAAGACTTCTTTTATTACACCACGAGGGTTGTACTGTTACAATGTCATGCCCTTTGGATTGAAGAATGCAGGGGCAACATATCAGAGATTGGCAACTATCATGTTCAGAAAATTGCTCGGCAAAACTATGGAGGTTTACATAGACGACATGGTGGTAAAAAGTAAAACTGGGCAAGGCCATATAGCAGATTTGAAAGAAGCTTTTGAAATCTTGAGGAAATACAAACTGAAACTCAACGCCTCGAAGTGTGCATTTGGAGTCGGTTCTGGAAAGTTTTTGGGCCACCTTGTAACCTTAAGGGGAATTGAGGCGAACCCCGACCAGATAAAGGCCTTACAGAATCTACAGAGTCCTCGGACAACGAAGGACGTCCAATGGTTGACTGGGATGGCAGCGGCCCTTAATCGATTTATTAGCCGATCAAGTGATAAGTGCAGACTCTTCTTTCAGTTGTTAAAGCAAAGGGAAGAATTCAAATGGGGAGCAGAGTGCGAACAAGCCTTCCAGGATCTGAAGGGATATTTGGCTTCTCCTCCCCTTCTTTCGACTCCGCAGCCAGGTGAGTCCCTAGTTTTGTACTTAGCCGTTTCAGAGCATGCTGTGAGTGCAGTTCTCTTGAGAAATAAGGGATCCGAGCAAATCCCAGTCTATTATGTGAGCAAAACGTTGTTAGATGCAAAAACAAGATATTTGCCCCTCGAGAAGTTAGTCCTGGCATTAAGGACAGCAACCAAAAAATTGCCACATTATTTCCAGAGCCATAAAGTTATGGTTTACACAGAGTTCCCATTAAAATCACTGCTACGAAAAGCAGACTTCTCAGGAAAGATCTCAACTTGGTCTGTTGAGTTGAGCCAATATGACATCGATTATCAGCCGCGCACAGCAATCAAAGGCCAAGTGTTGGCTGATTTTGTGGCTGAATTCTCACCTACAGTAGCACCTATGCCTCCTACGAGAAAGGAGCAGGAAGCACAAACACCTGTAATGAAGAAACAGGCATCAGCCGAACAAGATCCCCTGGAATGGAAGCTGTTCGTTGATGGGTCAGCGTGCAACACTGGATCAGGAATCGGGGTTGTGCTTTTACCCCATGAAGGGTCAATGTTGGAATTATCTGTTCGGCTAGGGTTCAACGCGTCAAATAACGTGGCAGAGTACGAGTCACTCTTAGCTGGCTTGAGAAGTGCAAAAACCCTAAAAGCAGAACGTGTTAGGGTATATTGTGATTCACAACTTGTAGTCCATCAACTATCCGGGCAATATGAAACCCGGAGCGAGAAGACGGTGGCCTATGTACAGGCAACCAGAGATCTGCTTGATACTTTCAAAAGGGTGTATATTGAGCAGATAAGTTCTGGAAAGAATGCTCATGCAGATTCATTAGCATGGTTAGCCGCAGCTGTACCAACTGAGTTTAAAAGAAAGATAGCCGTAGAGTATCTGTCTGAGCCGAGCATTGGGAGAAGCATGGAGATGGTCTTGGATGTGAACCAGGGACCAAGTTGGATGGACCCAATTGTGGAGTTTTTGCGAGATGAAACACTCCCTTCAGACAAAAAGGAGGCTCATAAAATAAGGACCAAATCTGCTCGGTTCTAGTTATCCCCAGAGGGAAAATTGTATAGGAAGTCTTTTACAGGACCCTATTTGCTTTGCGTACATTCTGAATTGGTGCAGAAGTTCCTCCATGAAATTCATGAAGGAACATGTGGAAGCCATGCTGGGGGCAAGTCCATAGCCCATCGAGCAATCACCCAAGGTTATTGGTGGCCATACATGCAAGAAGATGCTGAGGTCTACGTAAAAATTTGTGAAAAGTGTCAGAAGTTTTCACCAATGATTCGAACACCAGCCAAGGATCTGGTGCCTTTGACAAGTCCCTGGCCTTTTGCTCAATGGGGAATGGACATCGTGGGTCCACTACACAAAGCAACTGGGAATCAAAAATTCCTGCTAGTTGCAACAGACTATTTCACTAAGTGGATTGAAGCAGAACCATTGACCAAGATCACTGAACCTATGATAGAAAGGTTCATGTGGAAGAGCATCATTACTCGTTTTGGGGTCCCATACTCATTGATTACAGATAATGGATCACAATTTCAGAAGAAATTCAAAGCATTCTGTGCTCAGTATGGAATAAGGAATTATTACTCGACTCCAGCCTACCCCCAAAGTAATGGACAGGTAGAGGCTTCCAACAAAACAATTCTTGATGGAATCAAGAAAAGGTTGGATAAAGCAAAGGGGAAGTGGCCTGATGAATTACCATTGGTTCTATGGGCATACCAAACAACGCCTAGGAGGTCTACGGGAGAGACCCCCTACTCATTAGCATATGAAACAGAGGCCGTTATTCCATTGGAAATAGGTCTGCCGGCCAACAGGACCACTTTGATTGAAAGTGGAGGAAATAATAGAGCCTTGGAGATTGAATTAGACCTTGCCGAGGAACGACGAGAGCGGGCCCTGGTGCACTTGGCCTCATACCAAGAGCAGCTAATCAAAAGCTACAACAAACATGTACATCCACGAGAGTTTGGTGTTGGAGACCTTGTGCTACGAAAGGTGCTCGGCAACACTAAAGTGGCCAATGAGGGAAAGTTAGGAGCCAATTGGGAAGGCCCGTATCGAGTTACTGAGATCCTGGGCATTGGGGCTTATCGATTGGCAGACCTGGACGGGAACCCAGTGCCAAGGCCTTGGAATGTCCACAATTTGAGAAAGTTCTTTATTTGATTATGTTTAAATACATTTTTATTCACATCGTGATTGTGTGAGAGTTAAGAATAAAACTCTCTTGTGTTTTATTAGTTGCAAGGGGTACGAGTAACGCCCCCTTGAGTTTTGAATTTTTCAAACTCCACTTCTGAATAAAGGCATATTCTTTAAAGTTTTTATTTTAAGGGTTACGTGAATATGAAGCCTGCCATTTCTTTTTCAAACATCCTTCATATTGGGGAGCAGAGAATGGTCCCATACGATTCTACGTTTTCTTTGCTTTCTTTACATACGAGAAATGTAGCTTGCTTAAAGTACGAATAAACTTAAGCATATATCCAAAACATACGAGATATGCAAACACTGATTGCTTCAAGTACGAATAAACTTAGGCATGCAACCAAGCATGAATTACATGTTGAAACGCATACGAGAATATGCACAACAACAATTGTTCAAGTACGAAAACACTTGGAAGCACACGAATACATGCATAAGTACGAGAAACTTAAACACTTGGAAGCATACGAATACATGCATAAGTACGAGAAACTTAAACAAGTACGAAATACTTAAAGTATCAAAACAGTATTCAAAGGCCACATATGGCCAAAAACACCTATGAAGGGAACAAACAGGTTGACTGACAAACAAAAGGAGATTGAATTCATTCGTCTTCAGTGAGATCTTGAACAGCTGCAGGAGCTGCTGGTACAGTCGAGTCTTCCGTGGCATTTTCACCTCTAGGTTGACCACCATTGACTTCCTTTTGGCCAGGGTTGGTCATATCATTACCTGGTTCAACATCAGTAACAGGTTGCTCAGACGTGTGCACATCTTGCTCTTCATCTCCCTCCTCAGTAATGTCTTCCTCACGACCAGCAACTGAGCTTGGTAGTTCAATGTTGGTCCAGAGGGGAGACGACTCAGATATCTCAGCTTTTGCAAGGCAAGCTGTCCAGGAGGCCACCCAAATTTGATCTTGTATCCCAGGCATCTGGTTCATATAGCTTTTCGTAGCTACTTTAATTCCATCATTATATCCTCGCTCAAATGCAGCTTTGGCTTCATTTTGACTCGCCTCAAGCTCTTTCAAAGATTGGTTCAAACTGTCTTCAGCCCCCTTCAGCTGTCCCTTTAGCCCATCGGCTACCCCCAGGGCTTGGTTCCTCTCCCTCTCAAGCCTAATAATAGTATGTTGCAGTTTGGTGTTCTCACTGACAAGCTTGGCACGTTGGGGCTCGGACTGGCTGAGCTTCTGAGCCATAGCCACCATCTTTTGCATCACCTGAAACATTCAAACAGATAAACACAGATACCAAAAGATATGGTTTACAAAGGGAAATTTTACCTTGGCGTTATGGGACATGAATGAGCTTAGAAGATTGTCAGGAGAGCTTGCCACTTCTTTCTGCATGTCTCCAGGCAGCAGAAAAGCTTGGGACAGAGCAAGAGCAGTGCCTTCAGACTCAACACTGTCCCGAGCAGTAATAGCTCGGTTCCCATGAGTGAAAGAAGGGGCCCATGTAGGAGCTGGAGATGAAGAGACTTGTGGGGGTCTTTCCTGAGATTCCTCCACTCGTTGACGTTCTCTCGGTGGAGGGCCTCCATTTCTTCTGGGGAAAATCCTGGGGGAGCATCAGTTTGAATCTGGGCACGGCGCCCATGACCTTGAGGACCACCCTGGCCCCGAGCAACGTTACGACCTCGACCAAGAATGGTAAGAAGGCTCCCTAGGTCAATTGGTCGGTTCATCTCTGGAAATTCTGGAGGTGAAGAAGTGTAACCACTAGATGAGGAGTTGGATGTAGAACTGGAAGCCTTTTCAGCGAGAGGAATTGGCTCGTCAGGAACTGGAGGTGTTTGAGAGCATCTCTCTCTTTGCTCAGGGAACGGTCTTGAAGGACCAGCTATAACAGGGTTGTCGGCTGCACGGGTACGCCAATCAATGAAACCACCGTATGAAGCTTTGTAACTAAGCAGTACCTGAGCTGCCCTTGCTTGGCTTGAAAGGTATGTCCCTTCACCATTGAAAGCAAGTGCACGTCTGATATCTGCTACGTGAACTTGAGGGGTTATGATATTATGGCCTCGATTGATGTTTGAAGCTGAAACATAACACAAAGCACAAATAATTAGAAGCATGAGAAAGCTTTTCTTTTGAAAAGGAAGAACATATGAATTAGGAGGAGAGCACTAACGTGGGCTCCCGAATACGTGAGGAGCATGAAAACCAATCACTTGGCCGTCCTCATCTCTGGGTTCGAAGTTGCCCGTAACAATCAGAAAGTCATCGTCATCCCCTCGAGCAGAGTCAGGGAGTTCAAGGACAAGTTTCTTTCTAGAATCCCTACTTTTTAAATAATATGTGAGGGCATCCCCGGTTCTGGAGATACTGTATAAATGGTGAATGTCGTACAAACCTAAAGAGGTCCCTAACATCTGATTTAGAGCATTTATACCCATAACCACTCGAAAGAAATTGGCTGAAACCTGCATTGGGGAAAGCCTATAGTATGCTAGGACCTGATGAAGCAAGGGAGCTAAGGGAAACCTAACCCCGCCCTCAACGACGGCTACTACTGGAATGTGAAGGGTGTCAAAATCAAAACTTTCACGAATGGCATCCTCAGGAGCCAAAACAGTAGGTACATTGTCAGGAATCTCATAACGAGATCTGAAACTTGACATGGTCTGAGGAGTATTACAATGCCTCCGAAATCTCCCCATAACAAGAAAAGTTTTTCTTTGGTTCTTTGAAATATAGAGAAAGGGGGACGGTGAAACCCTAAAATGATTGTAAGCAATCCACGAGAGAAATGGAGCAAAAGAAGAATGGTGACTTACGAATTGGTAGATGGAATCCCTAAAGCAGAAAGGAGGAGGCCTTGAGATGGTGAACAGAGCTTTAATGGCGGGTAAAAGCTTGAACCTTCTTTTCTGTAGAGGGAGTCTAAGAGAGAGAATGGGGTTTTGAAAATGGGATGAAAACCCAAAAATACCCTAAAAAGTGGGGTGGCGTATGTGAAACGTCACCCCAGACGCCGTTTGAGTGTTCTGTTCTTCAAAACACGTCTGTCTGCATTTAATGAAAGCAACACAATGATCGACATGTGTAAAGATTAGGACTAAAAGCCTGTCCCGGCCAAATGAAGAGATATTTTCGCCTTGGCAAAATAATGAAAATTGCACCAAAATATGAAATAAGGTGCAGGAACAGAATAAATTTGCTCGGTAAAAGAGCTTTACTCGTCATCTAAGTAAAACATAACGAGTAAAGCTGGGGAGAAATTGTAGGGAGGTACTCCCGAACAGGTCCAAGAAGGGCCCGAACACGCTGAGAAGGAAAAGTCATCGCGCTCTGGACTAGTGACAAGAGAAGTCATTGGTCCAGAGAAGTTGTACGAGTCTTGGTTCAGTAAAACATGAGAAGTTATTGGACCAAATAAAAGGAAAGTGACATGTGAAGCCACTGTTCAAGTAAATTGTTCGGCAATGAGAAAGCCGAACAGGAGGAGAGCTCCTAAGAAGGAAATGGTCCAAATAATTGATAAAGGACCAGTTACATGTGAAGTGACTGGTCCAGGCCGTCTGTTCGGCCATGAGATGGCCAAACAAGGAGAGAAGTCCTATCAGTTGTTGAAGTAGAGGGAACACTCTGGAAGAGTCCAGAAACAGTGGTATTCCATTAAAGAATGAGATCCCGAGAATGTAGGATCTGTAAAAGATACCCAACGGGAATGGGATGTTCGGCTCATTATGGAAAAGAGTCCTACAAGGATGAAGGTAATGAACTGATTAGGGAACGAGAATCCAAGATACCCTGGTTTCCTATACGAGGTAGGAAACCTAGGGCAATATGGATTCTTGGGCAATAAGCATCCATGAATCTATAAATATAAGGTAAACCTAGAGGTAAAAGGTACGCAATACATTGCATTCATACGTAACTTCCTATTAATATTTAGGGTTTACAATCAGTACGAGATACTAACAAAGGCATCGGAGGGCCTTTGCCACGAGAGGCAAAGGTGCGCTCACTCCTTGTCTGTTTTGCAGGTCAAGGGTTCCGACGACGAATTAGGGTTCCGGTCAAGAGGCACGAGAAGCCGTTACAATCTAGTGCTAATCAAAGCACTACTTGAATTTGTCCACCTACAAGAGAGAGAGAGAGAGAGAGAGAGAGAGAGAGAGAGAGAGAGAGAGAGAGAGAAAGAGAGAAGAAGAGAGGGAGATTTGATTGTACCTTGACTTGATCTTCCATGATCTTTTCCATATATGGTTGTATACTTTCCAAGCAAATCTATCTTCCATTGTCCTTATTTGTACATTTACCAATTTTAAACTTTGTACAACCTCTCCTTTCCTCCACCAATCTTTCCATAATCCATCCAAAGTACCAAATCTAACCTTGCATGCCTAAGAACTAGGTAGGAGTTGTACAAGCAAACCATGACCTAACCTATCAAGCTTTCAATCAAGCTTGACAAAAGAAAAAAAAGTGAGATATAGAGAGAGAGAGAATTCGGATGAGAGAGAGGGAGGGAGGAGCCTTGGCCTTTAAATAGCAAGCTTATTCAAAGCTTAAACTCACACCTTCACTCATTGCTCTAACTTCTCTCTAGAATTTCTAAGCTTTTCCAAGTTCCAAAGTTCAAGTTTCTTAAGTTTCCTTGAAGTTCTTGAGAGCTACCACCAAACCACTCCAAAAACCATCCCTAGATCTTTAAAGTAGCCTAGTTTAGTTAGCAAAGTTGTTTCTAGGAAGAGAAAATCCATTTCTCTTCCTTTCGAAGCAAACCGGAGTCGTTACGCCGCCGATTCGCAAAACCGACAACCGACTCTCAAAAATCGACCAACCGCCAAGAAGAAAGGTAGAGTCCCATATACGCTATCTCTAAGTATACGTAGAGTCCTTAGTCCTTTAAACCTACGTATAGCATAGAGCCATATGTTGGAAAGTAGAACATCCTTAGTTTGAAGTATAAATATCCTTTACCATTTTTCCTTAAGTAGATATAAGGTTATCTATCGTCTAAAATGTTGGAATGCATGATAGTCAACAAACTTGTTTTGGTGGTATGAACATGTTGAATAAACGTTTTTATTACCTTAGTAAACATATGTTTACTTGAACTTTTCACAAAAGAAGAAAGAACGGATTTTGAAGGATATGTATTTACCGTTTGATTAGAAGCATTTGTAATTTGATCTTTAGAATGGTTTTGAGCATGATTTGTAATATAGAGCCGAATGATCTAGCTAGTTTAGTTTCAAGATTTCAAATGAATTCATTATGAGTACGTATGTGAAATGTCCTACCACGGAGTCGTTGCATGAAAACGAGACACGGAAATCGAGAAAGTAGAAACATGACACCTAGGGTGTGGTTAAAGAAAAGGCATGTTTTGAAAAGGTGAAATGTTTTGGAAACCGCAATGTGGCCAGACATGGTAGCCCATTGTGTGGTGTGTGTTTTGTGTGCCAATGGGAACCCGGGACAGCGGAACCATTGTGAGGATACTCGGGAGATCGGAACGGCGGAACCGAGGTTGGGTGTGTGGCTTGGTTATCCGCGGAGAAGAGCCAATGAAAAGTGTGCCAATGGGAACCCGGTGCGGCAGAACCACTGTGAGGATACTCGGGAGACCGGAACGGCAGAACCGAGGTTGGGTGTGTTAAAAATGATTTTGAAAATGTTGATATGGTTATGAAATGGAGACACGGTCTACGAGAAGTCGCGTATGAGAAACTCAGAAAATCATGGACACCAATGTTAGTTTGGATAATGAATGTGGATGTGTCATTATTTGTCAAATATGTTTGAACTATGTGGAAATCGTTGATTTTATGGTTTAATGTTTATAAGTTAAGGGTTATAGGGTATGGGTTATTCTATTGAGCCTTAGTAGTTCACGGTGTTACCTTTTGGTGACCTTGACATATTATATTGGCGGCGACGCTGGTATAATGTGCCAGATCTTATAGATGAACAGGGTGAACTGTACACCTTGGAAGCCTTTGGAGCCGAAGAGCTAGCCAGAATGGAGGAAGAAGCGGAGCAGTAGTTAGGAACCCTAGTTCCCTCCCTTATTTGAATAAAAGCACTTTTGTAAGGTTTATGATGTAATATTGAGCCAAACTCTATTTATTTTTCAATGAAATTTCCTATTTAATGTTTCCAAAATTCGGGGCATTACAGTCGCGACCCATATGCTACCACTCGCCCCGGTTGCATCAATACACACCCCAACCCTTCTTTAGATGCATCACAATACATGGGGTAGCCAACTCCACGTTCGAGTACAATCAGAATCGATGCGTTGGTCAATCGCCTCTTTAACTCTTCAAAAGCTGCCTCACACGAGTCACTCCAAGCAAATCAGGTCCCCTTACTTGTCAATCTAGTCATCGATGCCGCTAAACGAGAGAAGTCAAGAACGAAACGACGATAATACCCGGCCAAACCCAAGAAACTACGAATTTTAAATATGTTCTTCGGTCGCTGGCAATTCATAACATACTCTATCATTCCTAGATCAACAGACACCCCACCTTTCGAAACCACGTGGCCCAAAATTTTGACTTCGGATAACCAAAACTCACACTTACTAAGTTTAGTGTATAGTTGGTGCTCTCGCATGAGTTCAAGAACAATGGTGAGATGGGATTGCTGTTCCTCCTCGGTAGGCGAATAAATCAAGATGTCATCCACAAAGACAACGACGAAACGATCGAGATAAGCACGGAAAATACGATTCATCAAATCCATGAATGTAGCCAGAGCGTTAGTCAATCCAAAAGGCATAACAACGAATTTGTAATGACCATAACATGTACGGAAAGCGGTTTTTGGGATGTCTTCCCTCCAAACCCTCAATTGATGATAACCGAAGCTCAAATCGATTTTAGAAAGCAAGTCGCAACCCGAAGTTGGTCAAACAAATCATCAATTCTAGGCATAGGAGACTTATTCTTAATGGTGACTTGGTTTAGCTTACAATAGTTGATACACAAACGGAGTGAGCCATCCTTCTTTTGCGCGAAAAGAGCCGGTGCTCCCCACGGAGACATGCTCGGACGAATGAATCCTAAGTTCTCCAATTCCTACAACTGAGTCTTTAAATCCCTCAATTCAATGGGTGCAAAATGATAAGGAGGGACGAAGATAGGAGCGGTACCAAGAAATAAATCGATAGAGAATTCGATCTCTCGCTCAAGAGGTGTCACGCCCTCGATTTCCAACATAAATAAATATTCCATTTCAATAAAAGATCCTAGCATATCATAGATAATACCCAAAAGAGTTCCCACCTATTTATCTTTACAAAAGAGTTCCCAAGTTTAAGGAATTTACAACGTTGGCACTCCAGCCCAAATTAAGCTCAAACATAGGTATAAACAAGTTATATGGTTACAAACTGATTGGTTAAAAGAAATTCCTGAATGACTAGTTACAATCTCATCTTTACCAAAAGTAAATCAATTACAAAAGATGATTAAGTAACTAAAACAAGGTTAGCTTCCAAAAAGTCTTCATATCCAAGCACACGAATGCATGCAATCTATTGTCCGGCATTTTGTCCTGAAAAGAAAGATTAGGTTGAGCTACACTAGCCCAGTAGGAAAATCTTTACCAATTCTATGTGCAAATACGATGACAAGTGCAAATGAGGAAGATATGTGGATATAGTTCAACTTGTAGATATGCTAACGTCGTTACGATTTTTCCAAGGCATGCCATCACTACAATATGCCCTATAGATCACAAAACATTAACGACTCTAACAAACTTGACACGACTTACTTTCACCAATCTCCACCGCCTGTATTTCCACCCCTTGCGTTATAGAGAACCCTATCAACTTGGATCACCGTATTACCACCCCTTGCGTTACAAGATCCACTCGAGTCTCCGTATTACCACCCCTTGCGTTACGAGACTCCCTATCCCAACTTCCAACCCAAACGACTACTTTCTTACTCAATATGCAAACTAGGACTTTTTCATGATCACATGCATACATGATGCCAACAATGTCACCATTATGCCACAAATACTCTCAAGTAATCAATCAATCAACATGTTACATTTTAACGCGGTTTAAATCAAGTAAAAATCCTATTTGTTCCTTACTAACGGAAGGCCAATGGATCAAGGATAACATCGATCAATCAAGAGAAGTCAATTGAACAAGCTTGAGAAAGGTTAGGAGGTGTCAAAAAGGTACTAGAAGTGTCCAGGGTTCAAAACAGTTGAATCGAAGCAACATGGGCAAAACTGCCCAGAAAGCCAAGGAGTATTGATACAAAAATAATCGTATCGATACGACAGAGTTTGGAGTATCGATACAAAAATTATTGTATCAATACGGGAACGTTATGGCAGATTCTGAAGCTACTGAATGCAGATTTCTTTAGCGTATCGATACACAAGTACTTGTATCGATACGGGGATATTACGAGCAGCGATTTTGTGCAGAAAACTCAAAGGCCAACACAACGAAACAACCAACGATTCAAGGCACGATTTCTACACTTAATCAACGTATAAACACATAAAAATGGCAAAGAAATCCCTACCTCGAGTCAAGGAGCGTAACTCAAGAGATTTGAACGAGCCCTAGCTCCAAACTCCTTGAAATCAACCAAAATCCTCTCCTCCGAGCTTAACCCACGAAATTTTGAGCTCAAAGACATGATTGGAGGACGTGAATGAGGTTGATTCTTGAAGTTTTGGAGGAGTTTTTGAGAGAAGGCAAGAGAGAGAGATATCGGTGGAGGGGAGGAGACCAGATGAGAGAGAGAGAAAAGGGGAGATGAAATTATTTCCTACAACACATATTCCCCTATATATACTCACACACAAGTAAATCACACTCTCACCCCCTCTAATCTCTATCATTTCATTTATATCCCCAATCCAATTAACCACAAATAAATCATACTTTCTTAATTAAGCATTTAATAAACATTTCAATAATTAAAAAAAATATCTGGGTCTCTACAGTCTATCCTCCTTAAAGAAATTTCTTCCCGAAATTTATAACTCAAGCCAATCAAGATCATGCATCAAGTAAAGATGCTCACATCATAACACATACTACCAAACAACAAGTTAACATTCATAAGATTGAAATTTCGAGACTTACGTGTTTAGTTCAGAAATAAATGCGGGTACTTCTCTCTTACTTCGTCTTCCCTTTCCCATGTTGACTCCTCTTTTCCTAGCATACTCTAAAGAACTCGCACTAATTGTATGGTCTTACCCCTCAAAACTTGCTCTCGCGAATCTAGGATACGTATCGGCTCTTCCCCGTAAGATGCATTGGCTTCCAACTCTAGTTCGGACCACTCTAGAACATGTGACGGATCCGGCTCATACTTCCGCAACATCGACACATGGAACACATTATGAACGCCCGATAACTTCGGTGGTAAGGCCAATCGATATGCGACTTCCCCAATCTTTTCGATAATGTCAAACGGTCTGATAAAATGCAGTGAAAGCTTCCCCTTTTGCCCAAAATGAGATAATCCCCGACGCGGCGACACCTTAAGGAATACATGATCCCCCACTTCAAACGATAGAGGTCGGCGACGACGATCGGTATAACTCTTTTGTCTACTTTGCGCGGTTAACAATCATTGACGAATCACTTTAACTTGCTCGGTGGTTCTCCTTTGTGCTTCAAGAAGACGTTGACAAATCGCCCTCATACTCTTGGAGGTTTCTTTGATCAAATCCGGCCCAACCAACGTAGCCTCGCCCAATTCAGTTCGACAAATGGGTGATTGACACAGTCTCCCATACAAAGCTTCATACGGTGCCATCTCAATACTGGATTGGTAACTATTGTTGTACGTGAATTCGACTAACAATAGGTGATCCTCCCAATTACCTCAAAAATCCATAACGCAAGCCCGAAGCATATCTTCTAAAATTTGGATCGTTCTCTCGGATTGCCCATCCATTTGAGGATGATGTGCCGGTGCTAAATAAAAGATTGGTGCCAAGAGCGGCTAGCAGACTTTGCCAGAAGCGCGCGGTAAACCTTGGATCTCGATCCGACACAATAGAAACAAGAATCCCATGCAGACGGATAATCTCGCAGATATACAAACGACTAAGCATATCAATCGAATCTGTAACCTGAATAGGTAAGAAACGCGCTGACTTGGTCAATCGATCAACTATCACCCAAATGGCATCATGCCCCCTTGGCAATCTTGGCAAACCGGTAACGAAATCCATTGTCGCGTTCTCCCGCTTCCATTCAGCCACTGGTAACGGCTGTAACTCCCATGCGGGTCATTGATGTTCGGCTTTCACTTGTTGGCACGTAAAACACTTGGACACAAAAGTGACGACGTCTCTTTTCATTCTGGGCCACCAAAATTGTCTACGCAAATCATGACACATTTTTGTTCCCCCCGAATCCACGGCTAACGATGAATGGTGAAATTCTCTCAAAATTTCCTCCCGACACGAAATGGGTGCAAACAATTTTCCTTGGTATCGCAAACTTTGATCGGCATAAATCACCCACCCTTCTCGAGCATTTCCACTAAGGAACTTGGTGTGAAATTCCCCCGCTTCTTCATCTTGTTATTGAGCTTCAATTACTCGAGTTGATAAAGTTGATTGAATGGTCAAGTTACATAAAGTGACTCCATCACGAACCTCTTCAAAATGTAACGCATACGAGCCTAAGTCTTTCATCGTTTTCCACTCATGGATAGCTAAACTCGCAAGGTGTGTCAATTTTCTACTTAACACGTCTGCTACCACGTTCGCCTTACCCGGATGATATTGCAAATCAAAATCGTAGTCTTCTAAGTGTTCCTTCCAACGGCGTTGTCACAAATTAAGCTCCTTTTGAGAAAACAAGTATTTTAGACTCTTGTGATCGGAAAAGACTTCGAACCTCACACCGTAAAGATAATCATGCCAACTCTTCAAAGCAAAAACAACGGCCACTAGTTCTAAGTCATGGGTAGGGTAGTTCCGCTCGTGAGTTTCAATTGCCGCGATCCATATGCCACCACTCGTCCCAAATGCATCAAAACACACCCTAACCCCTCTTTCGAAGCATCACAGTACACGGAGTAACTGACTCCCCGTTCGGGCACGATCAAAACCGGTGCGGTAGTTAACATTTTCTTTAATACCTCAAAGGCCATCTCACACACGTCACTCCAAACAAAACCAGTCCCCTTACGAGTCAACCTAGTCATCAAAGCTGCTAGTCGAGAAAAATCAAGTACGAAACGACGATAGTACCCGGCCAAGCCCAAGAAACTACGGATCTCGAATACACTCTTTGGTCGTTGCCAATTCATTACAGACTCTATCTTCCCTGGATCAACGGACACCCCATCCTTCAACACAACGTGACCCAAAAACTTGACTTCGGACAACCAAAATTCACACTTACTAAGTTTGGCAAACAAGCGATGCTCTCTCAAGAGTTCAAGAACAATAGAAAGGTGAATTCAGTGCTCCTCCTCCGAAGGCGAGTAGATAAGAATATTGTCAACAAAAATGACCACAAAATGATCGAGATAGGCACGGAAGACACGGTTCATTAGATCCATGAAAGTTGCCGGTGCATTCGTCAATCCAAAGGGCATAACAACAAACTCGTAGTGGCCATAGCGAGTACGAAAAGCAGTTTTAGGAATGTTTTCCCTTTGAACTCTCAACTGGTGGTAATCGAACCTCAAGTCAATCTTAGAAAAACAAGTTGCGCCTCGAAGTTGATCAAATAAGTTGTCGATTCTAGGCATAGGGTACTTATTCTTAATGGTGACGCGGTTCAACTTACGATAATCGATACATAGACGAAGCGACGTCCTTCTTTTGAGTAAACAAAGCCGGTGCTCCCCATGGTGACGTACTCGGACGGATAAACCCCAAATCCTCCAATTCTTGCAACTAAGTCTTCAATTCTCTCAATTCGGCAGGTGCGAAACGATAAGGAGGTACGAAAATAGGAGCGGTACCAGGAAGTAAGTCAATAGTAAATTTAATTTCTCTCTTGGGTGGTAAACCGGGTAACTCCTTCGGAAACACATCCGAAAAATCGGAAACACATCCGAAATATCGCAAACAACATGAGGCAACTCCCCGCGCGTGGATATATCCTCATCTAAGGCCAAACTCGCTAATAAAGCATACACCGACTCTTGCTCCCGAGACCCACACAAGTACGGTTCTAACGGTTCCCAACGCTCCCCAAAGAACTCAAAACAAGCACCCTGAGGTAGACAAATACGAACACGCTTGAAGCAATCTATGGTAGCATGGAACGTCGACAGCCAATCCATTCCCAAAATAAGGCCGAACCCCGACATATTCAACACAATGAAGTCAAAGGTAAAACAATGATCTCGAATGATAAGCTCACAATCTCGCCAAATACGATCTAGTGGCGATCTACCCCCTATGGTTGTGTCAACAAACAACGGGGATTGATACTCTCGATTTCCTATTCCAAGGCACAAGCAAAAGATGCAGCAATGAAAGAATGCGATGCTCCAGAATCAAATAGTACTCTAGCAATGGAGTTAAACAATAGAAATGTAACCCTCACAACCGAAGTCTCTGGGGTCTGAGAAGTAACAGGAGGTGATGGAGGCGGAATAGTAGAAGTGATAGCAAAAGCCCTACCCTGAGTCATCTGACTCTGAACATGTCCACCCCGCTGACCGGAACCCTGAATAGGTGCAGATGAACTCACTCCTCTCTCAGCCTGAGATCCCTGAGTTGATGTGGTTTGACGAAAGTGAGACTGCTGCTGCCTTTGATTACCCCAAAAAGATTGGTGACTAAAGCTCTATCCACCCCTCGACTGTTGTACTGAACCAGACTCACTACGAGCCCCATCCCCACGTGGACAATTTCTAGCAAAGTGACCAGCCTTCCCACAAGTAAAGCACGTCCCCAAAAGCCGTAGACACTGGGCGCAAATGTGCCCAGCCTGACCACACTCATGGCATACGATCGAAGGTCTATTAGACACTCCTTGAGTCCCAAATGAAGAAGAAGGTGGAGGCCTAAAATTTGACGGACCCTGCGAAGTCGACATTTGATCTCGTTGTCTCTTTCTCTCTTGACTACCGAAACTCCCCGACGAAGAACTCATACCCCCGCTGGTTGCCTCGGTTCCCAAACCATAGGATTTTTGGGTGCCTCATTTGGTGTCTCAATGCTCCTCGCGCAGTCAACAACTTCGGAAAACTTCCCTTTGCATTGTGCCATAATGATTTTCTTCATGGTGTTGTGTAAACCCCTTTCGAACTGCCTACATTTCCTTTCTTCATTAGCCACTAGCTCCGGTGCGAAACGGGACAAGGATTGAAACTTTAAGGCATACTCCGATACGGTCATACTCCCTTGCTCTAGCTTCTCAAACTCGTTTCTCAATTGGTCACGGCTTGTCTCCGAAAAATATTGCTCCTTGAAGAGCACCTCAAATTCGGCCCAAGTTATGTACTCAACATCTGTCTCATTTACTTGAGCCGCGGTCCTCACTGCTCGCCTCGCATCCTTTCTTGATTCCAACATCGACTCCCACCATTCGTTCACTTCCCCAGTGAGCTGAACGGCCACTGTTGACCCGTAAGTCATCCTTCGTAATCTGAAGAGCCTTGAAGAGTTTTCAGATTTGGGCAAGCCAATGATCGGCCACAAAAGGGTCACTGCTCGACCCATCGAATGTAGGCGGATTTCTACGGCTAAACTCATTCATTGCTATCATAGCACGACTATCTGTGCTTTCCCTAGGAGCAGGATTTAAAAGGTTCGCAGCCGCAAGAGCCGCGACAAAATCCCTATCAAAAGGATTTTGAACGATCGGTACTTCCTCTCCTTGACCGTGTCCGGCCCCTTCCCCCAGATTCCCACTCGGATTTTCCCCATTGTAGCTAACCTCATCCTCAACCGGCGCTTCTCAGCCATGACCACGACCACCCTTACTTTTGACCTCACTTGCCCTAGCACTCATTCTCGGAGGCATCAAGCTACAAGTTATAAGAAAGATAAGGTTCATCAATGACAGCATCATTTCATGAGGTCAAAGCCCCAAACTATCCCAACACGGGTTAAAGCAACTCCATGCCACTCTACTATATTGAAACGTAAAGCCACATAAGTCATGTCATATCAATGCACACAAGCACACATATGTTATGAAAAGGTGTGACATTTTGAACCCATGAGACTGGAAGTCTCCCCACGGTCTCAAAGTATTCAAACGTAGACGCTCTGATACCAATTTGTCACGCCCTAGATTTCCAACATAAATAAATATTCCATTTCAATAGAAGATCCTCGCATATCGTAGATAATACCCAAAAGAGTTCCCACTTGTTTATCTTTACAAACAAGTTTAAGGAATTTACAACGTTGGCACTCTGGCCCAAATTAAGCTCAAACACAGGTATAAACAAGTTATATGGTTACAAACTGATTGGTCAAAAGAAATTCCTGAATGACTAGTTACAATCTCATCTTTACCGAAAGTAAATCAATTACAAAAGATGATTAAGTAACTAAAACAAGGTTAGCTTCCAAAAAGTCTTCACGTCCAAGCACACGAATGCATGCAATCTATTGTCCAACATTTTGTCCTGAGAAGAAAGATTAGGTTTAGCTACACTAACCCAGTAGGAAAATCTTTACCAATTCTATGTGCAAATACGATGACAAGTGCAAATGAGGAAGATATGTGGATATAGTTCAACTCGTAGATATGCTAACGTCATTACGATCTTTCCAAGGCATGCCATCACTACAATATGCCCTATAGATCACAAAACATTAACGACTCTAACAAACTTGACACGACTTACTTTCATCAATCTCCACCCCCCGTATTTCCACCCCTTGCGTTACAGGATAACACCGTGAGGGTCACCGTATTACCACCCCTTGTGTTATAGAGAACTCTATCAACTTGGATCACCGTATTACCACCCCTTGCGTTACGAGATCCACTCGAGTCTCCATATTACCACCCCTTGCGTTACGAGACTCCCTATCCCAACTTCCAACCCAAACGACTACTTTCTTACTCAATATACAAACTAGGACTTTTTCATGATCACATTCATACATGATGCCAACAATGTCACCATTATGCCACAAATACTCTAAAGTAATCAATCAATCAACATGTTACATTTTAACGCGGTTTTAATCAAGTAAAAATCCTATTTGTTCCTTACTAACGGAAGGCCAACGGATCAAGGATAACATCGATCAATTAAGAGAAGTCAATTGAACAAGCTTGAGAAAGGTTAGGAGGTGTCAAAAAGGTACTAGAAGTGTCCGAGGTTCAAAATAGTTGAATCGGAGCAACATGGACAAAACTGCCCAGAAAGCTAGGGAGTATCAATACAAAAATAATTGTATCGATACGGCAGAGTTTGGAGTATCAATACAATAATTGTATCGATACGGGAACGTTATGGCAGATTCTGAAGCTACTGGAATGCAGATTTCTTCAGCGTATCGATACGCAAGTACTTGTATCGATACAGGGACATTACGAGTAGCGATTTTCTGCAGAAAATTCGAAGGCCAACACAACGAAACAACCAACGATTCAAGGCACGATTTCTACACTTAATCAACATATAAACACATAAAAATGGAAAAGAAATCCCTCCCTCGAGTCAAGGAGCATAACTCAAGAGATTTGAACGAGCCCTAAATCTAAACTCCTTGAAATCAACCGAAATCCTCTCCTCTAAGCTTAACCAACGAAATTTTGAGCTCACAGTCGCGATTGGAAGACTTGAATGAGGTTGAGTCTTGAAGTTTTGGAGGAGTTTTTTGAGAGAAGGCAAGAGAGAGAGAGAGAGATATCGGTGGAAAGAGGGGGGGAGACCGGATGAGAGAGAAAGAGAAAAGGGGAGATGAAATTATCTCCTACAACACATATTCCCCTATATATACTCACACACAAGTAAATCACACTCTCGCCCCCACTAATCTCTATCATTTCACTTCTATCCCCAATCCAATTAACCACAAATAAACCATTCTTTCTTAATTAAGCATTTAATAAACATTTCAATAATTAAAAAAATATCTGGGTCTCTACAAGTGGTAAACCAGGTAACTCTTCTGAAAACACATCTAGGAAGTCGCAAACCACTAACGGTAACTCTCCATGAACGGAGGCATCCTCATCTAACGTCAAACTCGCCAATAAGGACTAAATTGACTCGCGCTCTCAAGACCCACATAAATACAGTTCCAACGGTTCCTGACCATCCCCAAAGAATTCGAAACAAGGACCCTCTGGAGGACAAACACAAACTCAACACTTGAAGCAATCGATGGTAGCATGAAACATAAATAGCCAATCCATTCCCAAGATAAGGTCAAACCCCGACATTCCCAAAACAATGAACTCAAATACAAAACGGCGGTCACAAATAACCCACTCACAACCTCGATAAATATGATCAAGAGGCACTCTACCCCTTAAGGGTGTCTCAACATACAAAGGAGGACTAATATTTTCCATTTCTAGTTCCAAGGCACACATAAATGATGCAACAATGAATGAATGCAATACTCCAGAATCAAAGAGTACTTTAGCAAAGGAGTTGAACAAAAGAAATGTACCCCTCACAACAAATGTCTCCGGAGCTTAAGAAGTGGTAGATGGTGTAGCAGAAGTGATATTGTAAACTCGCCCCTGGGTACTCTGACCTTGCACAAGTGATATTGTGAACTCTAAACCAACGTAGTCTAGCGAAAATGAGGCTGTTGCTGCCTTTGAGTACCCCTGAACTGCTAGCCAAAACTATGCCCCATTCCCTGCTACTGCACGGAACCCGACTCATTGTGCATTCCCGACCCTTGAGGACAATTCCTAGCAAGATGATCGATCTTACCACAAACATAACAAGCCTTCAAGAGATGTGGACACTGAGCACAAATGTGTCCAGATTGGTTGCATTTGTAGCACACGGGTGAAGGTCTAGACAAAGCACCCCGAGTCCCAAAAGAAGGAGGTGGCGGCCTAAATTTTGACAAACTACCCTATGGTGTCTGAGATGGTTCCCTTGGCCTTTTCCTCCCCTGACTCCCAAAGCTCCCCGACGAAGAACTCACACTCACGATTGGTTGTCTTGGTTCCCAAACCCCCCTATTTCACTACGCTTCCTTCGGTATCTTAATACTCCTCGCACACTCAACTACTTCGGCGTATTTCGTCTTGCGTTGCACCATTACCATCCTCTTCATGGTATTATGCAACCCTTTCTCAAAGCATCAACATTTCCTTTCTTCCGTCGCCACCAACTCTGGTGCAAAATGAGATAGAGACTATAATTTCTGTGTGTACTCCAACACGGTCATACTTTCTTGCTCTAACTTCTCGAATCGGTCTCTCAATTGATCACGACTAGTTTCTGCGAAATATTGCTCCTCAAAAATTGTCTCAAACTCAGCCCATGTCAGATTCTCAACATCAGGTTCATTTGCGTGTGGCGGGGTCCTAACTATTCTCCTCGCATCCTTCCTAGACTCTAGGACAGACTCCCACCACTCATTTGCTTCACCAATGATTTGGACAGCCACAATGTTCACTTGCAAGTCATCTTTAGTAATTTTTAGAGCGTTAAAGAGTTTACGAATTTGTGCTAACCAATGATCGGCCACTAGATGGTCACTACTTGTCTCTTCGAAAGTCGGAGGATTCCTACGACTAAACTCTCGCATTGTCGATAAGGCTCGGTTGTCTGCATTTTCTCTAGGAGCTTGGTTTAACAGATTGGCAATTGCAAGTGCTGCAACGAGGTCCCTAGCAAATTGATTCTGAACGGGAGGTGTTTCTGCACCCTGATCAGCCCCTGACCCCGGTGCTCCACTTGGGTGCTCTCCATGCTGACTAACCTCATCCTCAAGAGGCACCCCACGGCCACCCCGATTTTCGGCCCCACCTTGTCTAGCACGCGTTCTCGGACGCATCTTACTACGCCATATAAGAAAGGAAGACAATTAACCACAACATTATTACTATGAGTTCTAAGCCCCCAACTTCCCAACAAGGGTCAATAAAAACTCTACGCCACTCTACAATATCGAAAATGCAATGTCATGTAGTCATATGAATGTTAGTCACACAAGCATGCACAAGTCATGAAAAGATTTGCAATGTTTTGAACCCATGAGACCATACGTCTCCCCACGGTCGCTAGGTGTTCTAAACCTAGTGCTCTGATACCAAGTTGTCACGCCCTCTATTTTTAACATAAATATAAAAGATTTCCACAAATTATACCTTGCAATATTGCATATGATACCCAAACGATTACTGTATTTCCATTCCCATATTCATACTTCCAAGTCCATTAGATTCCAAAATATTACATCATCGGCTCAACGGCCCCAAATTGACGTAAGTATCAAATGTAAAGAGAGTTAAGAGTTTACAAATATTACTTAGTCAAAAGAATTATAACTTAAGTTACAAATACATCTTTCAAAAGAAATTTACGAAGATGAATAAGTAACTCCTTTGGTTAGCTTTCAAAGTAATGTCCACAATCCAAGCACTCCATGCATGCACGCTACTGTCCCGGGTTAGCACCTGAAAATGATGTAAGGTTTGAGCTACACTAGCTGAGTAGAAAATTCTACGCAAAGTCTATATGCAAATGAGCAATACAAAAGAACAAATGATAGAAACCAAATGGCAACAGAGGTATGCATAACTATCATGATCAAAGCATCCAACAATAACTAATCCTTCTTCTCATCATACTCATAAGTCATGTTCATTCAATTGGTATCTTAACATCTTGTGTCCTTTGTGTGTCTGAACCAAAGCTCCTCCTGGGTCAATTAAGGGATCCCGATATCCCCCACCAAGCACCCACCTTCTAGGTTAGGCCTTGAGTGTGTTCATTATGAGCATAAGCTCCCGCCGAGCCAATTGTGGGATCCCAATATCCCATGCTAGGCACCAACCCGTCGATGTGCCTCGAGTGTTCGCGTCATTCGTATGCTCAAGTGTATTGTTTGTATTTCAACGTGTAATGACTTACATTTCTCTTTTCTTAACTCAACAAGCTCAGTTAAATCCACCAAATATCATTCTAAGTATGAAACAAGTAATGTTCTCAAAACACTTGAAAGAATGCATAAATAAATCCATTAGAATGAAATAAAACTCCAACAAGCAAGTACACGACTTAGAACAATTTTGGCACTTCGAACAGAAGCCCTACTGGTAGGGGAACAAGTTCTACCGGTAGAAAGGGGAAATTCTCAGTGGACCTACCGATAGGGATCAAGTCGTACCGGTATTAAATGGAAACAGACGAGCCAACATTTTCCACGAGTGAAATTTTCTGATGACCTACCTGTAGGTGACAAGGTCCTAGCGGTAAGAGACTAGGTTTTCAGATGATTTTTCACAGCTGATAGATTTTGATTCAAACCCAACAACAACCATTACAAGCTGAAATAAGGCATTGAAGCACCCAAATAACATATAAAGAGAGGTAGAATTCCCTACCTCGAGGTCGAAGAACGAGACCCACGAAAGATACGAGCCCTAGCTTTCCAAAAACCTTGATTCAATCAGAACACACCACACTGAGCTCCAACCAACGAAGAGCAAGCTCAAAACCTCGAGTAGAAGGTAGAATGGAGGTTGATTTGTATGGGTTTTGAGTTGTTTGGGTGGGATTTTGGATGAGGGTGAGAGAGAGAGACCAAGAGATAGAGAGAGGCATGAGGGAGATGAAAGGAGAAAATGATTCTCTACTCTCTCACCCTCCTATATATACTAACCCACAAACATATCACACTTTACACCGTTTCACAATTAATTCTAAGGCAAATTTTCGTAGTCGTCCCTCTAGTTTTACGGTTGTCTCAATTTCATCCCTCTAGTTTCAATTGTCTCAATTTCGTCCCTGTAGTTTGTTTTACATTCTAAATTGGTAAAATCGTTAACACCGTTAATGAAACTAATGGAAAAAAATATGATTAAAAAATTAAGTGCTCCAATTTTCAATCCGGTTGAACCAGTGCGAAGATCTTATTTTTTTGATCATTTTATCCTAGGTGGTCGTAATGAATTTTTGGCTCTAAGGCCTTTCAACAAGCACCCGAAGACTCCTTACTTAGTTTCAGGGCTCTCTTAGGGTGCTCATTGAAAGGCCTTAGAGCCAAAAATCCATTATGACCATTTAAGATAAAAATGATCAGAAAAACAAGATCTTCGCACCAGTTCATCAGGATTAAAAATTAGAGCACTTAATTTTTTAATCATATTTTTTCCATTAGTTTCATTAACGGTGTTAACGATTTTACCAATTTGGAATGTAAAACAAACTACAAGGACGAAATTGAGACAATTGAAACTAGAGGGACGAAATTGAGACAACCGTAAAACTAGAAGGACGACTACAAAAATTTGCCCTTAATTCTATCACTTTAGCCCCAAATCACATAAACACTATTATTCCACATTTCTTTCTCAATAATCATGCACTTATAAAACATTAACATTGATAAAATAAATACGGGTCTCTATAGTGTGTGTACGTGGACAATATGATTGTCAAATTGAAAGATCGGGCAGGTCATACTCCCGCACTCAAGAGATTTTTCGAAAGGCTGATGAAGTATAAGATGAGGCTCAACCCCCAGAAATGCACATTTGGTGTTACTGCAGGAAAGTTGTTAGGATTTATGATCATGCAAAGAGGAATAGAAGTGGATCCCACTAAAATCAAGGCAATCCTTGAAATGACCTCACCAAAGACTGAGATGGAGGTGCGGAGTTTCCTAAGAAAGATTCAGTATATAAGTCGGTTCATTTCTAAGTTAACAATTACCTGCGAGCCTTTGTTCAAGACGTTAAAGAAGGGAGTTGAGTTTGAGTGGAGTGAGAAGTGCGAAGTAGCCTTTCAGCAAATTAAGGAGTATCTTCAGAAGCCTCCCGTGATATCTCTGGCTCAGGAAGGGAAGCCCATGATTTTATACTTGTCTTTCACTGACACTGCTATGGGATGTATGCTCGCTCAAGAGGACAACGAAGGTGTCAAACATGCCGTATATTACCTGAGCAAGAAGATGCTAGGATACGAGCTCAATTATATATAGCTAGAGAAAACGTGTTGGGCATTGGTCTGGGTGACCAAGCGCCTCCGATATTACATGTTGTCTTGTTCGGTCAATCTAGTCACTCGAATGGATCCTCTCAAATATCTATTTGAGAAGCTGGCATTGGTTGGGAAGATAGCACGTTGGCTGTTGCTACTATCAGAGTTCGAGATAAAGTTTGTTATGTGAAAATTGGTGAAGGTCGAGAGGTTGCAGAGTTTCTATCATATCATCCCATTGATGGGCTAGAAAATTTAGAGTTCGAGTTCCCAGACGAGGGATTGTTGCAGGTTTCAAATGACACCTAGGAATTGTACTTTGATGGAGCTTCAAATCAGAATGAATACGGAATCGAGATACTTCTGGTGTCCCAAATGATTACTACACCCCGCTAGCCTTCAAGTTGAATTTTGAGGTCACAAACAATGGAGCAGAGTACGAAGCTTGCTTAGCTAGCGTAGAGGCCGCAATGGAATTAGGAGTGCAGAACTTGGATATTATTGGAGATTCGGCCTTAGTTATATCCCAATTTACCAACGAATGGAAAGCGAGAGAACCTATGATGAAGTTGTATCAAGACAGGCTCCAGAAGCTAATTCCCCAGTTTGTGATGGTCTCATTTACACACATCTCTCATGAGCAAAACAGGTTTGCTAATGCGTTGGCAACTCTGGCTTTGATGATCGAGATTCCTATAGGTGTCAAAGTTAGACCCCTGCTGATTGAGCATAAAGACTCTCCCAATTACTACATGGTCGCATCTACTTCAAAAGAGTATGATGGATTACCTTGTTACACAGATATCAAGAATTTTATTAGTGAGAGCAAGTACCTGGAAAGGGCAGATGAGAAGGACGAAAGAGCTATCAGAAGGTTTGCAGCACAATTCATCCACTGTGATGGTGACCTATACCGCAGGTCCTACAATGGTGTCCAACAAAGATGTGTTGACCAAGATCAAGGAAAGAGGATAATGGAAGAAGTTCATGGAGGAGTTTGCGAACTCCAGATGAATGGGCATATGTTGGCAAAGAAGATTTTGAGACAAGGATACTACTGGTCAACCATGTAGGCCGACTACACAAAGTTGGTTAAGAAATGCCATCAATGCCTGATCCATGCTGATCTTATGCACATGCCGCCACATGAGCTTTACTCTATGACTACGCCATGGCCGTTTTCTACCTGGGGAATAGATATTATTGGGGAGATTAAGCCGCACGCTTCAAATGGAGATTGTTACATCTTAGTGGCCATTGACTATTTCACTAAGTGGGTGGAGGCCGCATCCTATTCTATTTTGAATTCTACGGAGGTGGTCAATTTCATTGAAAGGAACTTTATTTGCCGATATGGCGTTCCACGCTAGATCATCTCAGACTGAGGCTCGCACTTTAAGAAGGAGGTGCTCGAGCTACTAAAGGAGTATCAGATCACCCATCATATGTTAATGACGTATCGACCGTAGACTAACGGAGCAGTTGAAGCAACAAATAAGAATATCAAGAGGATTTTGTGAAAGATGACTTGCAAGTCTCGAGAGTGGCACACGCAGTTGCCATTCACTCTATGGGGATACTGTACTTCAATTCAAACATCAAATGGAGCGACACGTACTCATTGGTGTAAATTGGCGACGAATGAGCAAAGCAGGAGTTTGAGAATGAGCAAATTAGCGACGAATCCTATTCGAAAAATAGCAAGTATAGCGCTTCAAGCCCAAAAGCATCGCGCAATTCGGAGCAAGCAACTCCTCAATCATTGGTTCTTCTCGAAAGTTTTGGAGCCTCCATCTTATGTTCAAACATG
The DNA here is from genome assembly GCF_030253575.1 of Rhododendron vialii. Taxonomy (NCBI): domain Eukaryota; kingdom Viridiplantae; phylum Streptophyta; class Magnoliopsida; order Ericales; family Ericaceae; genus Rhododendron; species Rhododendron vialii. Next base: position 2,642,730 of record NC_080567.1, read on the forward strand.
TCCTTGCTTTGAGCCATTCTGCCCATTGACAATCATAAGCGCAAGGATCCAGCACGCTATACCGCAAGTACATGATCGGGCGATAGTTTGGGATTGTACAAGTAGAGGTTAGTATGAGTTAGTCGCTCAACCACATCTACAAAAGAAGGACGAATTTCAGAATAAGTAACGACTAAATTTGGAAAGCGCTAATTTTTGAAACAAAGAGAGAGAGAGAGAGAGAGAGAGAGAGAGAGAGAGAGAGAGAGAAGAATTACCTAAAGAAGCAAAAGACTCCCGCCCGGACCAAGAGTTGGGTCCAACCTACGATCCTCGAAGCTAATCAAGGTTTCCGCCAAAAATATTTAAATAGGGTTCTTGCCCTCTTTTATTTGAAGTACAACCTCAAGGATCCTCACATTAGGTTTGCCACGGCTATCGACGAGTAGGAAGCCCGAGATAAAGCAAATCATGAAGGCATTGAGCCTACGTTGTTCATACCTCAAGTCACTGGGTCGTTTGTTTGTACGAAAGCACCTCAAAAGCTCTAGCACATTAATAACTCCGCGCAGAGTTAACTTTTGGCCGATAATTTGTTCAAACCACATAGTGTTTGTAGCAACTTCCAAAAGCAAGCCCGTGGGAGCGCAACCACCTGTAGGCCTTCAAGCCCCATGCCCGCAAGGAATTCGAATTCATCAATGGTTGAGCATAGTTCTTCCAAGCCAAACAGGAAAATGTGATGGGTAGCATCCCAAAATCGAGCCGCCGTATGGATGAGCGATGGCCTTGAACACAATCTAGTAAACCTGAGCAAATTGGTGGTGCCATACCCTCCCAAAGCCGTTCTCTCTACAGAAGTAAGCCTCGCAATCCACCCTTCAAGCTCATACATAAAAGTGGGATCCTTGGTTTTTGACAAAGAAAAAGTAGGAAAAATAGGCCTGAAAACCAAATAAGAGTGATGGAGGAGCAAGAGAAATATGGAGAATAATGATGGGTTATGATGCTTGAAGGTTGTATGTACTTATAAAGAGTTTTCGGATCATTTATGGCAAGATCAGGTGCTAAAACAAGAATGGAAATTGCCAGAAACGCAGTAGGAACACGAGAGATTTATAGAGAAGAAAAGATAGGAGAGAGAGCCGAGCCAGCTCTCCCTCAAGGCCGGGCCGGCCTTCCATTTTTGGATGCGGGCCCACTTCGTTTGTTTCTTGTTCGGGTGATGTTTGACCGATCTTTTGCGGTTTTCGGGAAAGTGTTCTGAGCTGTGCGCGTGTACGATGAGTTTTGGAAAGATGGTTCAAGACTTGGATTTGGTGGGGACGTTAACCCTTGTGAGTCTTTTATTTTATTTTTGAGTCCCCCATTGTAATTTTCTTTATTTTGAGTCTAGTTGTGCGATTTCTGCTAGAGCAAATCAATGAAAGCTTTGAGACTTTTTCAAATGTTGTTTAAGGTTCCACAGCATTCCTGAACTGATACATAGAGCAAGCAATAGAGTTTCGTGAGTGCAATTGGTTGTTAGCCTCATACATCATAGATTCAAATTTTATTTAACATAGCATAGGGCACTTGTCACTGCCTTTCCCTCATAGAAGAAGTCAAGCAAGACGAGCGTCTTAGAGGAATGCTATCACGCTCGACGACGCTAGGCCTAGCACTAGTACTGAGTTCCCCTGCGTTATTGTCAGAATAGGAGTGTCATCTGTATGATGACTTGGCCCTTTCTTTCGTTTCCTCTTCTATCTCACTCGCAGGTCTACTCCTCAAAGTATGAGCTACCGACAGAGCACCTCCTCTGCGTCTTTGCCTCATGCTGTTGGTTGCGCGGCGGGTTCGCCCTGATCTAACCTGAAGACCGACAATGGTGACGAAGTGTTTGAGTTCAAAGCAATGTGCAAGGAAGAGTTTGTCCAAAAAGCTTACCACATCGTCAACTGCACCACACATGCAACTGCTGGCCATCGAGTTGAACCTCTTTTGAAGAAAAGCCTTCATTGAGTTGATGACGTTAACGTAGTTTTGGGCCTCAGCCCGAGGCACTTGCATTTTTGAATCAACATAAAGGAAAAAGGAAAGAATAGTACAAAAGGGGTCAATACAAGGCATACCGGATCATGTCCAGGTGGAAGTGTGTCTTCCACACTCCCAAGCAGATGGAAGTCATGAACCCAAGGAGCTCCCTGAGAATCTATCAACTCAATATCTTCCAGCACATCATAACCGACTCCTGGCCTGGCACAAGTGATACAACTCCTGAGTAAACATAAGTGAATTGCTCCTCTAGAGGGGGCACCCCGGCAACAAACAGTCGCATCAATGTCTTCTCAACAAAAGTGGCATATTCTCCCTCCCATGCAAAGTCTTCGGCGGGATACCCTTGCATAAGCATGTCAATCTCGGCTTTGGAATGAACTGTTAGCACGCACCTCATGGAATCTAGAGGTGGCAAAGGCACTCCTTGGAATTCCCACCCAAGTGACTGATGGCTCACTCTCTTAGCAAGGTACCACTCACAACCCCTAGGACCCTCGAAGACAACCCTGCACCTGGTCAAAGTTTCTACATCACCATATCCCAGAGGAAATCTGGATCTCTCCCATGGTTGCCATATCACCTGTTATGGAGGGAATATTACTCAGAACAAGAGAGCATGAAGATGGAATGACTAAAGAGAAGAAGCAATCATTACCTCATCATCGGTAATGGCGCTCAAAGCTATTCTTGCTGCCAGCACGGTGTCCAAATTGGTATGAGCCGCTGTATCTATAGTGTTTGCCTTTTGGGAAAAGATTTGAGCTAGGAGGTCTATTGTCAGGAGCAAGCGAAGGGAAATAGATGAAGCACCACATCTGCACAAAAGAGAGCATTCAAGTTGCAAATACGGAAAGGAATGACAAAGGTGATGACTGCATCGTTTGATACTCACCTCCCATACCCAATATGGTCCTCCAACACCTCTTACTAATTTCCTGGAAAGCTCGCCCATGTTGTTATAAAGGGCCTCTAAGACGCTTCCGCCCCAATCAAATTTGCCAATTATGTCAACATCAGCAAGGATCTCAAGTATGCCCAGATTAATTTTGTTGTCCGAGCTGGGATAGAGGCAAGCTCCAAATAGATAGAGAATGAAAGCTCGAGTTATGTAACTCACATTGTTGCCTGTAAGATCTTTCTCGTTTCTATAGGCTTCAAATGGGCAGGAATAGTGGATTACTGACTTGTATTCGTAGTGCGCCATGAATTTGGGACCGAGGAACTCCTTGATCCGAGCTGGGTAATTTACCATATTTGGGCGAAAGAGGAGAGGTTGCCCGCCAATCCTTAGCCTAGTGTGCATTGAGAAATCTTTCGGCGTCATGGTCATTTCGCCAAAAGGAAAGTGGAATGTGTTGGTGGTGTCCCACCATCGCTCGGCCAGAGCTGTGATAGTAAACAAGCTGGATCAGAAAGGAGGAAGTGTCTTCATGAAGCGGTCAAAGCCCGTGCCTTCACCTTCGCCTTTATCGGCCTGGGTAGATCTGCATACCAATCAAGAGCAGTAGAGACAGAGCCATATCCTTTCAATCTTCTAGTGTGAGACTACACCACAGGGAGCAAACAACCAAGGAGGCAATAGGTGAGTAAGCAAGGTAAGTATGCTTTTCATTTTGCAAAGCTCATCATTTTTCAAGTGCTCACCTATATATCTTGCACATAAGTGGGTTGTATCAAAAAATAGGGGGTTTGTCATGCATTTTTAGATTTGTTCACATGTGCCGTTTTATGTGCATTCTAGCTCAAGCTTCCATTGTCAAATGTTTTGTGCACATGCATCGTAGGCTTTTCTGAGTGAGAAGCTTGCTTGCTTTCATGTTCTTGTGCCACGCCTAGTCATTTTGGATTCATTCAAGTCCATGGTTACATGAGTAGTTTTTTATTTCCTACTTGTTTGGCATGCATTTGCAATATGTGTGTTGGCATGAGTAACTTGCATAATTTTTATTGTGCATGGCACCATTTTGTTGGGAAAACATCCTGGAAGTATGATAGGGTCATATAGCTTCATTATATGGAGATATTGATCATATTCTAGTTCAAAAATTCCATTGTGACATTTCGTCGAACATCTTGAGTGCATGTGTTCATGAGCTTCTTTACGCATGAGTTTTTTATTGTTTCTTGTTCAATTGAGCATGAATGTGCCTAGTGAGCATCCTAGAATCATGAGCAAGTCATATAGTTATGTCAAGTGAAAGCATTGAAGTCATTCTAGTCTAAGTTTTTCATTCAAGCATGTCATCAAACACCTTGTGTGCCCACTTTATCTATGCATGTTCTAATGGAGATTTGTATGAGTTTTGCCTTGTACAAGCACAATCAAGCTTCTAGGCAATTGAAATGACAAGGATTACATGAGCTAAAGAAGGATTACATACTAATCCATCATAGGCATTGGTCGAAAGATGCTTATGGCGATTCTTGAGAACTTCTCCATCATCAAAGGTGCCTTCATAAGGCATTCCTCGTTGTTTGAACTTATGACGGAAGATGTCGTTAGGATCTAGGTTTCTGGCATTGAGTTCATGATATGGATCATCATCGGAGTCCATTTTTGCAGATAGGAGTTGAAAGGGTTGAAAAAGGATGTGTTTTGAAGGATGAGAGCAAAGTTGAAAGTGCAAAAAATGAGCAAAAACCGCCCCCCTCTGTTTTTTAAAAACTGCTGAGAAGGCATGTGATTGTGCCGGCTCTATGTGAAGGCGAGTCGGCTTTGGCTCGGTCTCGGGCTCTGAATCGCTCCGTTTCACTTCGTTCAGTTCCATTTCGACCCCGAATTTCTTGGTTCCAGCCCCATGCTTGACCCTTGGATTTTTGGATGAATTTTGAGAATAAGAGCCAACTTTGAGTTCCTCCAAGCCTCAGTCGAAGGATTGATATGATTTGAGCACATGACGGCGCAAGGTGTCTTGTTAATTTTTGCGAGCAATGCACAATATGATGAGAGCAACGAAGGGTCTTTTAGGCATGAGTTATTGGTTTTCTAGAGAAGAGAATGATTTGAGCACATGATGGCGCAAGGTGTCTTGTTAATTTTCGCGAGCAATGCACAATATGATGAGAGCAACGAAGGGTCTTTTAGGCATGAGTTATTGGTTTTCTAGAGAAGAGAAAGAAAGGAATTCAGGTCTCTCCCTTTGTCAAAATTGTCAAGATGGTTGCCAAAGTATGCGACAGGCGCGTGTTGTGATCTATTCTTTTTATGAATTCGGTAAGGGAAACAAGGAAAGTTTCCCATGGTGTGCTACATTTTAGATCATTTTGTCAAAGGAGACATTGGAAGATCTCCTGAGTTGTTATTATGGTGGCCAAAGGAGGCGATGGAAATCTCCTGAGTTTTAGATCATTTTGCCAAAGGAGACGTTGGATATCTCCTAAGTTGTTTTGGATTATTTTGCCAAAGGAGGTGTTGGACATCTCCTAAGTTGTTTTGGATTATTTTGCTAGAGGAAACAACAGAAATCTCCTGAGTTGTTATTATGCTTGCCAAAGGTGACGTTGGAAGTCTCTTGAATTATAGATTTTCCAAAGGAATTTTATTTTCTCTCCAAAGAGATTTACCCCCTCACCATTTGCCAAAAGAATTTTATTTCCACTCTAAAAGGATCTACCCCCTTACCATTGGCCAAATCAATTTATTTCCTCTCCAAAAGGATTCCCCCCCCCCCCCCCCCCCCCCCTCTGGCTATTTGCCAAAGGAATTTTATTTCCTCTCCATAGGGATCTAGCCCCTCGCCATTTTCAAAAGGAATTTTATTTCCTCTCTAAAGGGATCTCTCTCTCTCTCTCTCTCTCCCCCCCCCCCCCCCCCCCCCCCCCTCCCCACCCCTGGGCATTTGCCAAGGGAAATTACTTCCTCTAAAAGTATTATTCGCCAAAGGGATTCACCTCCCTCACCAAAGGATCCTCCCCCTGCCAAAGGAATTTATTTCCTCCAAATTACTATTTGCCAAAGGTATTCACCTCCCTCGCCAAAGGGATCCATCCCCTGCCAAAGGAATTTATCTCCTCCAACAAAATTGTTCTTGTTATTGCCAAAGGGATCTATCTCCTCCAAGAAGAGTTGTAGTAGCCAAAGGGATCCGCCCCCATCTATAGGGATTCATTCCCTCAAAAGAATTATCTGCATAAAAATAAAAAAAACCCAACCTGGTCGAAGTAAGGATAGTCATGAAAAGTGATTGGCGCAATGACCTACAGTGCAGTGACTTACCCTGAACCACCAAAGGGATCCACCCCCTATCAAAGGAATCTATCTCCTCCATTGAAGCATTTGCCAAAGAGATCTATCCCCTCCAAGTTTAGCAGTCCATCCCCCGAGCAGAGTTTGATCTTTCAGTCATAGCTATTCTTTCTCTTCCCTACAGAGTTTGGTAGCTCATTTTCCCAGCAGTCAGGTATTCTCGAGGACTGCTCCTCACTCAGGTATATGTTTTCCAAGTTTTCAAAATTGTCCCGATTGAACTACGCGGGTCTAATTCTCTCAAAGAGATACGCAGGCAGCTCTTTCGAGCCCGACCACTTGCATGTTTGATTTACTGTTTTATTCTGTGTCAGAGTTGGCCTAAGCATTACAGCCTACTTGGATTGCGTTGTCTATGGCTTTGACATTCACTCCTATTCACATGTTGTTCCATGAGTTCTGCCAAAGAGGGGCATCTGTAGACACCCCATCTTGGTAGTTTGTAATGTTTAGGCGTCTCGCCAAACGGCTGCCCAACGATGAGAATGTTGCTTTTGATTATGGTTATCCTAGAGAAGTGATCATGATGCATTGACGTTCAAAGGTGGTCTTCTGTCGTCGTTTTCAAAATACTTTTATCAAAATTGCAAACTTTCTTATAAATTGTGTTGCGTTCCATGTTAAAATATTCCTATAAAATGTTGAGTCTTTTTAGTCCATAAAACAATTCGTTTTTAGCCCACCAAAATTCTATTTTTAGCCTAAATCGTTGCTATTTTTGGCCCAAAAATCTGCCCAGAACGCATCGGAATGGACCCGAGCTGGGCCTAGACCAAAGAAGGCAAGCCCGGAGCCCATAAATATGGGGCCGGAGTTGAGCCGGCTCTGCCCCGAGGCCGGGCTGCCTTTCGTGCCGTCCCGTGGCGTCGTTTTGTTGTTTTTTCCTCTTTTTCCGCGCTTTTTTGTGTTTTCTGCATTCCCACATCGAAAACATAACTCGTTTTTCCCCGCAGACAAGCCTATATAAACCCTTTACCTCCATAGGTTTCAACTCATTCAAAAAGTTCATCTTTCAGGTGATTCAAAGCATTCATTCCAAAGCTTTGAGTCCCTTCAGTCAAAGTTCGTGCTAGTAGAGCTTTCCTAGCATAGTCTTCCCTATGCCGTTAGGCTGTCGAAGGCATCTTGCGTCAAGGTTGCTCTCCTACAGGCAATCTAGTGTCAATTCCAGCTCAACTCCTAAGGGCAATCCGCTTGGTCTCGTCGAGTCAAGGTATGTCATTCATCTTTATTTTCTTTATTGTTTTGCTTAGTTTAGCCTAGCTGCTAGTTAATTATTTCTTAGTTTAATTAGCTAGTCACATGCTTGTTTATTTTACATTCTTGCTTAGTTCATGCAAGTTTAGGCTTTTCAATTCATTTTAATTGTCACGCCCTTGATTTTTGACATAAATATACAAGATTTCCATAAGTAAAGCCTCATAATAATCCATACAATACCCCAAAACGGTTAGACATTTCCAATTCCATAATTGCACTTCAGCATCCAATAGTTTCTAAAAGATTACATTTTTGGCTCCGAGGCCCAAATTAACATAAGTTCCGAATATTCAAGAGTTAAGGGTTTAAATATTCCTAAGTCAAAGAAATATCAAATGAAGTTACAAATACATCTTCCAAAAGAGATTTACAAAGATGGCCTGGTAACTCCTCTATGTTAGCTCTCAAAATAATGTCCACATCCAAACACTCCAAGCATGCAAGCTACTATCCAGGGTTAGCACCTGAAATAATGTAAGGTTTGAGCTACACTAACCCAGTAGGAAATTCTACACTAACATTATATGCAAATGAAATGCTAGGATGATCTCAAGATAGGAACAAGAACAAGGACCATAGGATAATCAACAATCTTGGCTCAATAATCTCAAAACAACCACCTAATGAACATCATTTAGCTCAAACTAGAACCAATTCCATCTTTCATGTGCCCAACCTCTTTTCGTCGTAAGTGTCATAAGTCGAAGCTCCTATCAAGCTAATTAAGGGATCACAATACCCCCTGGCAGGCGCCGTACCCTTCGGTAGGTCCTGAATGTAACCAATATGAGCTTTTGCTCCTGCTGAGCCAATTAAGGGATCCTGATACCTCCTGCCAGGCACCCACCCATCGATAGGTCCTGAATGTGCTCGTTGTGTCAATAAGTATTCATGCGTCTCGTACTCTCGTAATTTGTCATTCCAATTCAATCGAAGTTCATGCGATAATCAACGTAAAGTTTCTACCGAACAAGGGCAAGAGATGCAAAGATATTCCACGAACTCAACGGGTATGATTAATCATGTTATGGAATGATTCGGTGATGTTTAGAACAAGTTAGGAGTGATCGGGGGCCAAAACAATGGAGTTTGGAACAAAACAACAAAAACTGTCCCTAAGCCAATCTGTATCGATACTAGTCAAACTGGAATCAATACAGCTAGGCTTCAAAACATTCCAGAGGAACTGGTATCGATACTAAGCAAGGTAGTATCGATACAATGTCAGTTCGAGCAAATTTTCTGCAGATTTTCAAGGATTCAACTACAATAACAACAATAACAACCACAGGCACGATTTCAAGGCTAGAAAACACTTCACATATATTGAGAGGTAGAATCCCTACCGTGGTGGCCTCGGTTGCCATCTTGGTAACCTTGCCAAATGGTTTGAACTGATGCCTCGTGGTGGTCTGGCCCGCAACTTGGTAAAATCTAAATGGTCCAGACAGACTGTTTGGTTTGTCGCTCGGTGACAAGACCTTTGTGTCTGCTTCGGCAATTATCAACAACACGGAGTGTATCCGTTCCGGTGTTCCCAAAGCCTCCTAAGGAAAGTAGTTATGCCAGATGGGGCCCATGAGGATTGTGCGGCAAGTGTAATCATTGGGATCAGATCTGGCCATGTGCTCCGTAACCGCTTTGCCCCATTCATCACATATGATGTCATCCGAGGCGGTTACCCGAGCATACTCTCCACGCGCTAGCTTTGAGACCAAGTAAACCTAGGTCTATAAATACAAAGGGATACTCACCTGGAGAGGTATGTCATTCTATCCTAACCCTAGACCAACATTCTCCCCCGAGATCTTACTTGATCGTCGGAGGGTCACTGGGCTACTCCAGCCATAGACACTTATTGTAGGTCCAGCAGCAGGAGCGCGGAGCCGTGGAGGAAGGAACCTAACCCGAACTACGGTCAAGGCCCCATCAAATCGAACCCCTACAATTGGCGACTCTGCTGGGGACCTAGCCATCCTTTCATCGTTCATTTCCTTCTCTCCAAAAAGCTCCATTCATCGTTCCTAATCCAAATATGGTGGAGGTCGAAGAAACGCACCGCAGTGATACCACCCTTAGGCTCGGCCCCCTCGGGGACCATAACTTGGGCTCCGGCGGAGCCAACGCCCTGGGGAAAGCTCATATGTCCATCGGAGTCAGAACCGAGACCTCAACACCAGACGAGGGCCCATCTTCTGAACTCCACACCTACACCTGCCACCTGGAATGGAAAATCGACGACCTAACAATGATCCTGGAACGAGACAAGCACATTCGAGACGAGTTGGCAGAGATCAAGCATCTCCTCTAGATCTCCCCATCCCATTCCTCTGGGAACCGTGGCAGAAGAAAAAGCCATCATAGCCCTCCCCGCGGTTGCGAAGGAGGCCACCTGGTGGAGCACCGACCTCGTAACTCAATCAAAGACCACCTCGAGCCACCAGGTGTAGAGGGTGGTCGAACCGAAAAGGGGTGCGTGGCATAGGGAACGTTCCCGCTCCCCTAAGCAAATTCGAGGGAAACCATCCGCCTTCGAGAGGCTCAAACTGGGAAGCATGTTTGCATCTTCCACTCATTCGGTTCTAATTGGCAAGGGGCGGCGTGAATCCACCCCAAGCTTTACAAGGGCTGCAAAGGAAGACGACGGCCTCTTGGAGTTCCAGACGAAGCGATACGGCGAGCGTCTGAAAAACACCCGAACCAAAAGCCCTATTGTGTCACACCCTAAAGAAGCACGTAACAGAAGCCCAACCACCGAACGCCTCGAGCCTTCCCCTCGAGATAGCTACCGAAAAGACTGCCACGAGTGCTCCCCCCAAAAGTCGGCAAGTGTCATCCCGAAAAGAAAGGAGTACGAAAGGTTGGATCAGCTTGTCCCGAAGAAGCGTACAGCGACCAAGGGTCCAGATGGTTCCGACCGTTCGATCCGACCTCATCACGACACCAGGCTCAAAAGACTCATGACCTCTCCTTCCCACCCCCCCCCCCCCCCCCCCCGAGATTAAACTTGATCGCCGAAGGGTCACTGGGCTACTCCAGCCCTAGAGACTTATTGCAGGTCCAGCAGCAGGAGTGCGGAGCCATGGAGGAAGAACGTAACCCGAACTACGGTCAAGGTCTCATCAAATCGAACCCTTACAATTAGCGAATCTGCTGGGGACCTAGCCATCCTCTCATCGTTCATTTCCTTCTCTCCAGAAAGCTACATTCATTATTCCTAATCCATATATGGTGGAGGTCGAAGAAACGCACCGCAGTGATACCACCCTCGGGCTAGGCCCCCTTGGGGACCATAACTTGGGCTCTAGCGGAGCCAACGCCTGGGGAAAGCTCATATGTTCATCGGAGTCGGAACCAGGACCTCAACACCAGACGGGGGCCCATCTTCTGAACTCCACACCTACATCTGCCACCTGGAATGGAAAATCGACGACCTAACAACGATCCTGGAATGAGACAAGCACATTCGAGACGAGTCGGCAGAGATCAAGCATCTCCTCCAGATCTCCCCATCCCATTCCTCCGGGAACCATGGCAGAAGAAAAAGCCATCATAGCCCTCCCCGTAGTTGCGAAGGAGGCCACCTGGTGGAGCACCGACCTCGTAACTCAGTCAAAGACCGCCTCAAGCCACCAGGTGCAGAGGGTGGTCAAACCGAAAGGGTTGCATGGCATAGGGAACGTTCCCGCTCCCCTCAGCAAATTCGAGGGAAACTATCCGCCTTCGAGAGGCTCGGACTAGGAAGTGTCTCTGCATCTTCCACTCATTCGGCTCGAATTGGCTAGGGGCAGCGTGAATCCACCCCAAGCTTTACAAAGGCTACCAAGGAAGACTACGGCCTCTTGGAGTTCCAAACGAAGGGATACCGCGAGCGTCTGAAAAATGCCCGAACCAAAAGCCCTATTGTGTCACACCCTAAAGAAGCCCGTAACAGAAGCCTAGTCACCGAACGCCTCAAGCCTTCCCCTCGAGATAGCTACCAAAAAGACCGCCACGAGCGCTCCCCCCAAAAGTCAGCAAGCGTCATCCCGAAGAGAAAGGAGTGCGAAAGGTTGGATCAGCTTGTCCTGAAGAAGCGTACAGCGACCGAGCATCCAGACGGTTCCGACCGTTCGATCCGACCACATCGCGACACCAGGCTCGAAAGACTCACGACCTCTCTTTTCACAAGAGAGATCGACTCGGTCACCCCCCCCCCCCCCCCAAAGGGATTTACCCAACCTAAATTTGCCAAGTACTATGGCAAGACCAAGGCGTACACTCATCTGGTCCAATACAAACTCGTCATGTCTCTCTTCCTCCGAAATGAACCTTCGTACAATGCCTTCTTGTGCATGATTTTCCCTGCCAGCCTCGGGAACCTAGGCCTCACATGGTTCAACCAGCTCTTAGCTCGGTCAATCTCCTCATTCGATTCCGTCTGCGATGCCTTCATGTCTCAGTTCGCCATGAGCAACAAGCATGAGAAGGAGATTGATTCCCTCCTCGCCCTCTGTAAACGAAACGACAAAATGCTATGCCAGTACACCGGTTGCTACTGGGAGTTGGTCAATGAAACAGAAGGCTGTGACGGTGTCATCTCGGCCCAAGGATTCAAGCTCGGTCTCACTTCCCAGGACGAGCAGGTCTATGACAACCTCGCCCGCCACAAGCCCAACTCCATGAAAGACCTCATGACTCGCATCGAGGGCTGGTGCCAGCTCATCGAATCCAAAGTTGAGAGGGGCATTGGGAAGCCCACGAGTTTAAAGACAGCGTCCGCCTCAGCAGCTACTCTGGCTCTAGTACCTGTTCCAATCGCGTTCTCAAGCTCAAAATTTCGTGGGTCAAGCTTGGAAGGAAGCTTTCGTCGATTTCAGAGCTTTGGAAGCTAGGGCTCGTCTGTTGATCTCGTGTTTGGAGCTTGTAACCTTGAGGTAGGGATTTCTTACTCACTCTATGCATTTATGAGTTGATTTCATGCTTTAATCAAGTTTAGATCGTTAGCCATTATGTCCTCGAAAAACTGTGAAATCTGCAGAAAATTGTCCCAAAATAGCGTGGTATCGATACCCTTGCAAGGGGTATCGATACCCCTCTCTTTTTTGCAGTCCACCAGCCCAGATAAGCCTAGGTATCGATACCCACATCAGGGGTATCGATACGCCTCCCCTCTCTGGAAGTTCTGCTCGCTTTCTGGATTTCAGCCCAACTTCAAGCGGCCATAACTTCTTCGTCTGATGTTCGTTTCATGCAAACTTTATATTGATTCGAAGGTCTTGAAGTCAACTTTCATTTTCCACTAGAATCACCTTAAGACTCTTAGTACACAGAAAGTTATGGTCATTTGAGTAGAGGTGTGTCAGTCTGCCGATGTCTGTGGCTATTCCTAAGGTTGTTCTCATTCCGTGTTATGATTCCCTATATAATTAGAACATGTTTAAGTCACTCCTGAGCTTGATTACTTGTGTCCTAATGATTCATTGAATATTGTCTCTTCACACTCATTAGAGTATATAATATTAGTATCATTGGATAGGGAACATACCGTAAGGTTGATCGAAGTGTCATGGACTATAAAGGGTAATGTGGTGAGTGTTATGAGTAGGCATGAGCTTGTCTAATGATCCGATGGATAGGATTAGGACTCCTATCCTCGTGCTTCGTCTTGTTGATCTGCCTAGGTTCCTTTGGCACTCGTTCTATAAGATTCTTGTTTAGAACCAAGTGGGTGGTGTGTCGTGGAGTCATTGTGGGTTTGGTACATGACGTAGGGCGTCGTGATAGACTTAGAGGAATAATGTGGACTTAAATTATTTGTTTTTGTACAAGGGGACGTGTTTATGAGTTTGTAATACATTGTATGATGATGAATGAAAGAATGTGACCTAGGAAAACGTAGTCTTCTTGGATATGGATTGGTAATGCTTGTGTATATGTGTGAGTTGATAATTTTGAATTGAGGGTCTTGCAACGCAAGGTGTGGTAATGCAAAAACCCATGTGGAGAAAATTCACTATAACGCAAGGTGTAATAATACAGTTGAATGTCTCGCATGATGAAGGAAGTTATGACTGATTATTGAAGTTCATGTTGTTGTTTGGGCCGTGTATTGCTTGAGATTGTAATTGTTGAAAAAGGGAAACAACAATTGATTTCATCTAAGTTTTTGAAAAGAAAGGAACTTGGTTTTGGAAAAAGGATTTTTATGAAAAATCCTCCGGTATTCTTGAGTGAATCAATGGTTTCGGTATTTGGGCACAAATCAACGGATTCCGATATTCAAGAGAATCAACGGAGCTTGACCCATAAAGGTCGAGAGTTTTCTCAAAGTTATTTTGGCAACCAAAAGGAAATGTTTTCATTTATAAAAGAGGCTTGATGGTAAATGGTAAGAAATGAGGAAAAAAATAAAGGTGGCATTCATTTGAGGAGTCTTAAAATGATTTGATAAATAGTATCGGGTTGATTAGATTGATTTGTGCTTAAAGGTGCTCCTAGTTGCTGTACAAATGGCTAGGGATATCTCTGAGACGTATTGAATTCCATACTCGTTGTTCGTCGATTCATTGTGCCTTTTGTATCTTCAATCGTTCATTGGAAATCATTCATTCTTATAGCATGTTTCATCGCATTTACATATAGCTTGAGTATAGAGTTCTCTACTAAGCTAGTGTAGCTCAACCTATCATTTTCAGGTACATCTCAAGGATTTGACATGGAGTGCATGGTGTGCGTGCTCGATTTCACGTCTTTTGAAAGCCCTCATCAGGAAGTGATTCAATCATCTTTTGCTCGATCACTTGAAGGGATGAAATTGTAAATTTGTTTGAACTTTTTTTAAACTTCAGATATTATGTAACCTCTAAATTTACTCTGTTTAACTAACAATGGAGTTTGGGCCATAGTCCAAATGTTGTAAATCTTTAAATTTGGGAACTCTTTTTGGGTATTATCTATACTATGTGAGGATCATTTTAATGAAATTAATTAATTATTTATGTTGAAAATCAAGGGCGTGACAAGATGTGTGTTTTTGTAACTTGGGAACCTTTCTTTTCTTTTTTTCTAACTCTTTGGAAGGAAGAGTGAGCGGGGGGTGTATTTATAGGGCAATCACCTTCCATAAATGGAAACCCTCCAAGAAAACATTCCATTAATGGAAACCTTCTAGAAACCTTCCATTAATGGAAACCCTCCATAAATGAAAAGTAAAAGGTCAGCCGCAAAATTAACCAGTGCGCGCGGGTCGTGAAAGCGCACGCATGGGTCCAAATGATCACGCGCTGGTCAATAGTCAATCAGGACCATTTGACCAACACCTGGCATTTTCACCCGTGCGTGCTGGTTCTCAACCAGCGCGAGCTAGTAAGGTTCTGGCTTTTGAATTGGCTTAGGCTAGATTAGGTTCAAATGGGTGTCAAATACTCAAAGCTCCAACATGATATCATTCATGGGGTGTTCTTGACCTTTTTCATCATCAAGGAATCAAAAAAATCGAAAGTAAACTAATCTGGAAAGTCCAGATTGAGGTGTCTACAATAGCCCCTTTTTGACGGAACTTGGAGCACCATTGACTAGGTACAAGTAACGTCAAAGATTTTTAGATACCCCTCTAGGCTATCCAGAATAGAGCTTACTATCAAAGTAGACATGTAAACTTAAGGAACCTGACTGATGGATTGAATTGGATGGGCCGGCCATTGCTGAGGATGAAGGTAGACTTGGACGAGTGAATCGCCGCTTGTTGATGGAGTTGGACAGGACAGGCTATTGCTCTAGACTTGGATGGGACAGGCCGTCGTTGAATTGGACGGGACATGCCATCATTGCTGGGGATCAAAACTATCCTCGGCATAAACAATTTCCAACAATCACAGGTAGGTCGTACAGGCAGGTTAAATTTCATCTATTGGGAATTAGTGCCAATCTCCTTATCAAAGACCATCTGAGACAGAGCAATAAGGCTGCTAGAAGATGTGCTAATGGTTTAGATTGATGTGGATCAGGACAGGCGGACGGTTGTTGTGGACTGATTGGACGGGCGAACCGTCATCGAATTGAATAGGACAGGCTTTCGTTGTAATGGACAGGCGGACTGTCATTGAGTTAGACAGAGAGGTCATCATTGAGGATGACATGGACCATCTTTGAGGTGGACGGGATAGGCCATCGTTGTGAATTGAATGGACGGGTGGACCGTCATTGAGTTGGACGGAGAGATCATCATTGAGGATGACTTGGACCATCGTTGAGTTGGACGGGACAGGCCGTCATTGTGGATTGAATGGATGGGCGGACCGTCATTGAGTTGGACAGAGAGATCATCATTGAGGATGATACTAACCATCATTGAACGGGATGGCAGATCATCATTGAGGATGACACTAACCATCATTGAGGTGGACGGGACAGGCCATCATTGTGGATATAATGGACGGGCAGACCGTCATTGAGTTGGACAAAGAGATCATCATTGAGGATGACACTAACCATCATTGAGCTGGATGAACAGATCATCATTGACGATGACACTAACCATCATTGAACAGGACGGCAAATCATCATTGAGGATGACACTAACCATTATTGAATTTGGAAGGGACATGCCGTTGTTGTTGTTGGATAGGACAGGCTGTCGCTGTGAATTGAATGGGCGGGCGGACCATCGTTAAGGTGGATGAGACAGGCCGTCGTTGATTTGGATTTGGATGGATGGGTGGACAGTCATTGAGTGGGACAGGACAGGTTGTCATTGATGTGGACGAGATAGGCCATCGTTGATTTGGAATTTGGATGGAAAGGCGGACCGTCATTGAGTGGGACAGTACAGGCTGCCATTAAGATGGACGGGACAGGCCGTCATTGATTGGGAATTTGGATGGATGGGTGGACCGTCATTGAATGGGACAGGACAGGCTTCCATTAAGGTGGACGAGACAGGCCGTCATTGATTTGGAATTTGGGTGGCACAAACCATTGCTGCTTTCGATACTGGATAAGCGTGTTGTGGCCCTTTGTAGACTTTTCCTGCTTTCCACATTTGATATGCAATATGCAATGATATGTATACTAACTTGGATGCACAAATTGAAAATGCAGATGCAAGCTAAGGGCGGCTCCTAGGGAAGACAACGATGCCCAAGGACTACCACTAAGCCCCATTACTTTATTGTCTTTCGCTTTTGGGATTCGGGCCTGCATGCCCAGATAGAGAGATGTTGAGTGGGCCAGCGTGTGCCAATTAACATAGTAACGGCATTGGGCCTGCGTGCCCTTTCTTTGATGCTTAGGCAGATGTGCCCCATATATGCTTTGCTTGGCGTTGGGCCAACATGCCCTTGCCGTTCGCGAGATTCCATAACTTGTGGATTACAGATGCTAGGGTAGCAACGTAAAAATTGCATTTTCTAGTTTATTGACTCTTTTTTGAAAATGTCTAAAGAATGCATAAACCAACCGCTAATATCTAATTTGCATTGAAAAGCGAATTGAATCAACAACAGACATGCGCACGTGTATAAACTCGCCCAGCTCGAATGAAAAGGAAGAAGTGCCCCCGGATGCGACATGGACTCTTAGACACATGAAAAATAATAAAATTTTGGGCATTAATGAGTCTAAACTCAAATCTCCCCTAGACAGGTGAAACTGACATTTGCATAAGGTCAAACAGATATACAATGACCCATATGGACAAACAAAACCAAAAAAAAAAAAGCATCTCGATGCGACAATGGATTTAACAAATTGGAAAATGTCACAAAGATGGACAAAATACGCAAATGATGACTCATGTAGACCCGGACTGAAACTGACACCCCCGCATAGTCACAAAAGGACCACATGACCTGCACGGCATGCCAAAACTTGGTAAAAATCCCTTGAACGACATTCGAGGTGCTTTGAACTTTGAGATGGAAAATGATAAGCTGGAGGCAGTAACTGACTGCTACGGGATTTGAAGAAGCGTGCAAGTTTGAGACTAGCGTGCATTGCTTTGAACAAACGCGCGTGAACCTCAAACTAGCGCGCGCGTGACTACAAGTCAGCTGCAACTGCTCACATCAGACTTCACTGAACTTAGAATAAACTGTGAGCCATTAGGCCCCGCAAGCATTTCGTTCTGTTTTTTATGCTTCAAATATTTTAAGGCTTTTGCTCAGTTTTGAAATTGAAGTAGTAGTTTGACGAAAGGTTTTCTCCTTTCTGTTTCTCCAATGAAGCTCGTCTTGCTCTTGACCCTTCTTGACCCTCGGTGGGTACCAAAATGTCAACCATGGATCCAATTGATAGACTATGACCGAATCTCAAGGAGAGATTGCCTACGTATCCCTTTTCAAGGAATAAGGTCAAAGCGTAGTTCGGGCCAAGGTTCACTCGTGTGTTTTTACCTCACCTTTTACGCTCTAACTTTTGCCTAGAACCGCCTTTTTAGGTTTTTGGTCTAGCGAGCTTTCGACTATTGCCTATTTACTTTTGCCTAGATCGCCTTCATAGGTTTCTGGTCTAGCAAGCTTGCTCTAACTTTTGCTTGAAACTGCTCACCCTTAGGGTTTTCAGCCCAACGAGCTTCTCCTAAGGAAAAGCAACATTTGAATTGATCCATGTTGACCACAGTATTGAATTTGTTGCCGTCGAGGTCGATGATCCTTGGCCGAAGCCTCAGATTGAATGGCTTTGATAACGCAGGGCCCAAAATGCTTCGGTTGAAACTCTTTGCTCCAGGCCATTTTTACACTTTCTCATTCGTGCTCAGTGGAACACCGCTTGCTGCCTTGAACGTGGTATGAGGCCCGGAGCCTTTTGAGCTTTTGCTTTACATGGCTTGTCATCCGGTAGTAGGGGATTTGATGTTTTTTATCTCGGGATCAACGTAAGTCATGTCTTTTGTGAGACCATGCGAAGTTGTCGATGAACTCTTCAAGTTTGTCTTGACCGGGTGCAATGCTCCTCTGGGGACAGCATTGAACCAATTTTGAACCATCCAGGGGTCTACTTCATCTTTCAAGTTTATTGAAACTACTTCTTCTTTTAATAGGCTAAGCACACTTTTTGTCTTCCCTTTCGGCGAGGGAACACATTTCCTTGGGGATGTTTCCATCGAAATCTATCCCTTCGTCGACAAGGTCGACACCGTTTATATAAAAGCCAGCGAAGTACTTAAAAGCAGGATAACGCATATCATAAAACCCTCGGGGTTGCCAAGTACATCAAAAGACGCAAACTAAAATGGAAGCTATGACATGGAGGGCCAAGAGGCACAAACTCCGACCCAGAGCTAGATCGAGACAAACTCAAAAGACTCCATGTCAAAATCAAACAAAACACTAATGCAAACTAGACGTGATTTTGAAAATGCAATTTTTTAAAAGCTACCCTCAGCTTCCACAATGAGAGGGGAAGGTCCTCGAGGGTGTCAGGTCCAAGCAACAACACTTCAGCTTCCTCAGCTTCTTCGACCAAACCCACTTGAGATAACTCCTTGAACAGCAACTCCAAGCTCTCATGAGTGAAAGACCTTAGCCAATCAGTCTTCTCCCTTGATTGATTAAGCTTCCTCTTGGATTTCTCCTTTGTAAGCTTCTCATCACTATCAGTCCAGGTGTCGGCAGTGATGACCTCAATTGCCCAACCTACAGCCATCATGTTAACCTCCATTTCTGATGGGATAGATACGATTGGTTTTGGTTGATTTTCTAGGATGATATAGTGGCTAGGGTCGAATATGGTGGAGGTGGGGTTGATTTGAGTAGAGGTAGGGTTGATTAGATAATGGATAGCTGACCAACTTGCGAGCCAGAGTTGGGTTGAGGGAAGGAGTTGGAGACAGCACTGGCTTTTTATGGGAGTGGGGCTGGAATGATGCCATTATCGATAAGATCCTAAACGACATGTCGGAGGCGGTAGCAGGCATTGGTGGAATGGCCAGGCATTTGATGGTAGGTGCAGAAGTGGTTGGGGTTGTGGCTGATAGGAAGAACCCTAGGCAGCAGAGTTGGGGTTAAAGGCCTAATGGAACCAGCATCGAAGAGCTTCTCATAAATTGAGGCCAGAGGGGTAGGGAAACATGAGAAAGTCCTTGGTTGGTTTCAGCAACTGGATTGAGGGTTCAAGGTGGAACATTTGCTTGCTTTGCAGCTGCACAACACTGTGCCATCAACTGGATGCACTCTTTTGCCTTGGAGGCTGATTTCATTGCCATGCATATCTTCCCTTTCGGGATTGGCTTTGGACAAGGAAACAGCATCCTCTTTCGGGTGGACTCTAACCTAATGGAATTCGGCCAGACTGTTGAACATGTCTTTCGTGCATAGCTTGATTCCAACCACAGGAGTGTGGCAGGCTTATGGAGGTTCTTTGATTAGCCCCAGATCCAGCTTTGATATGGCTGAGGTAAAAAAGTCAACCAACCCTTAGACCATAATCATTTGTTTGTCCATTTTCTGGTTAATTTCCTGTACAGCCCTCTTCAGCTAAGCCAGCTCTGATTGTGCTGTCATTTTGGATTGATGACCAAGGTGGGCAATATGGCGGTGAAATAGCCCCGACAGACGCTCCTAAGTAGGTTTGGCTCTTCCCTTCGGTGAAATGGCCAAGAGCTTTGGACAGCAAAGTAAATGAGAACTCAGTGAGGTTTCTGCAATAGCTTTTGAAAGAATTTGAAGGAATGTGTACACGTCATCATCGTCATTGTCCTCCTAGACTCTACAACTAAAGATGAGTCTGTCTCATGATGTTCGGACGCTGCCAAAATCCTCAGAATTCTTTTCGAAGGTGTATCCTTGTTTGAATCGACTAACACTAAGAGATGTCAAAATAGTCTAAGCCTTTGACTATTCCGTTCTTGAAGTTTCAATTTTGGAGTCAGATAACTTGGTGTAGATGACGTGATACCTTAACCGGGGTGGCGTCAGTGACTTTGCGCCTTAGCTGGGGTGGTGTAAGTGATTAGCACTTAACCTGAGTGGTGTAAGTATCATGACATTCTCTCCGTTGTTCCTTGTTTTCTGTTTGAAACCTTGATCGGGCGATAGACAAGGACTTAGAAAGTCTTGATTTCCTAAAGTCTTGTTGATCCAAGGACTTTCAAAATTGACAACGTGCACCATCGAGCTGCACAACTCTTCATCGGGCCATGGCAGCATCCTAATAAGCATAAGACAGACTCGACCAGAGACAACCTAGAAGCCGCCCTAAACATTCTCCTATGCAAAAAAAAATGTACATATAGTGCATGCAATAGCGAAAGCAGTAACACGTAGACAATAATGGGGGTTAGATGCAAATAATCTTACCCTGGGGGTACCTGTCTTAGTTTGGAGAGTTCTAGAGCTTTGTATATGCAAATGGCCGATTTTGGTTTGAGGGGGTTCCTCGGACTAAATCCATGATATACCTCTCGCTGCAACGCGTATTACAGAGCAACGGTCAAACGGTAGAATAATTTATCATTGTCTAAGGTTGTTGGGCATTCGAGGACCCCGGGCTGCAGTAAACTGTGCCAGTTATCTAAAACACCTCAACGAGGCTAGCTAACATCGATGCATATGAAGAATGCCAAATGATTGATTAATGAGAGAGAAGCTCAAAGTTTGCAAAATGCCTTTTAAAATGTGGCTCACTTTTACTAATTGATACTTGGAGAAAACTACTCAAGCGAACAATCGGAAAAGTCCCAGATTGGATTGGTCGGATACGGTGATCCTGTTAAGCCACCATTCCGTTCTTCAACAATGCAAAGCGTACTATTTTGACAGACTTTTGAACGATTGTTCTCAAGAGTATTAATTTCCAAGTATAGATTAATGCAATAAGTCCCCAGCAGAGTCGTCATTGTGGCTACACGCCCCTAAAATTTAGTATAAAATCGGGTGCACCCTTTTCGGAAAAGCGTGGCGAAACGCTCAATTCAGAGTCGCCACTTGGGTTTTTATGGTATGCCACCCAAGGAACTGAACTTGAAACGTTTGCTACGTTGTTTGATTTTGAAAAGGCGTAGACTAGTCCGTCATCACCTTTGATAATCGAGGTTCGGGAGTCAGGTTACGAGAGGGGAAAGGTTTTAAGGTACCCCTCTCACCCAATACGGAGATCGGTCTATACTCGGGCATTTGTAAAACATTTGTTATTCTCTCTCATTAATCATTTGCTAGTTAGGGCGAGGGAACAGTTTTAGGGGATTAAGACTGTAACATGTTGGCAGAATATGATAGATGGCATGCTCTCGCTAATTTAAAATAATTAGTATATGATGAAAACAGACTCCTGTGGGAATTTTAAACAAACTGGAAGGCACTGTTCTGGAGTGTGGGCAAGAGGAAACCAGCATGCACTGATCAAGTCACTGCATGCCAATTCAACCTATGTACGCCACTTCAAAACTTGCGTACGCTAGTAAACCTAAGCCCACAATTCTTATTTTCAATCCTCTAGACTCTGGAAATGAATAGTTCACACCCAGGACAAACCAAACAGTCTTATATACGGTTTAAATATAATTATAGACAATTTAAAAGGGCTATAGAGCCACAAAATGAACAAAAAAAACCCATAAACAGTGTGAGGATTAAAACAGAGGCCAAGGTTTAGTTACCATGCAAGGGCCAGCCACTCATCAAGGTACGACCTGCGTGCGTGGGTAAACCACTGTAGCACGCAGGTTTGAGCCCTCTGACCAGTGCTTGATTTTACATTTTCTAGGCTCTGAGACATGTTCAGAAAGACCCCAAGGATATTCCATTGCAGTAGATATGAGTATTAAAAAGGTAACCAGCAGTTTTAACATGGAAAAGCAGTAAATTGGTTATTAAGCATGCTCACAGTGATGAATAGACAAGAAATAAAGCATAAAACAAGGATTCTGACCCCACGTTAGATCTGCACGCTAGTGAAAATTGGGGGCACGCGGGTTCAGAACCTGCGCACGCGGGTTCATCCGAGACAGATCCCAATCCCTATGTAAGATTTGCGTGCACAACCATGGAGGGGCACGCGCGTACTAACAACCGGCGTGCGATGGTCCCCTGCTCACACGATTTTTGAAACCTTGCTAGCTTTAGGGCCAGAACTTGGTATTGATTACCAGCCTTGGCCCTGATAGCCCCCCTCAGGTATCAAAACAGGAAAATAGAAGGTGTTTATACATTTGGCTGAGTTTGAATGGATGATTGAGCTTTGATGTTTGAGGTTGAAAGAGGTGTGTGTGTGTTTTTGTAACTTGGGAACCTTTCTTTTTTTTTCTAACCCTTTGGAAGGAAGAGTGAGGGGGGGAATTTATAGGGCAATCACCTTCCATAAATGGAAAAGCCTCCATTAATGGAAAGCATTCCTGTCACGCCCTCAATTTTTAAACATAAATATAAAAGAATTTCCACAAATAAACCCTCACAATATTCCGTACGAAACCCAAAAGATTACCGTACTTCCATTCCCATAATTATGCTCCCAAGTCCATTAGATTTCCAAATATTACATCGTCGGCTCAACGGCCCCAAATTAACATAAGAATCAAGTCTCAAGAGAGTTAAGGGTTTACAAATATTCCTTAATCAAAAGAATTATAACTTAAGTTACAAATACATCTTTCAAAGAAATTTACAAAGAGGAATGAATAACTTCTTTGGTTAGCTTTCAAAATAATGTCCACATTCCAAGCACTCCAAGCATGCAAGCTATGGATCCGGGTTAGCACCTGAAAATGATGTAAGGTTTGAGCTACACTAGCCTAGTAGAAAAGTCTACGCAAACTCTATATGCAAATGAGCTATACGGAAGAACAAACGATGGAAATCAAATGACAACAAAGTAAAGCATAACCAACATGTTCAATATCCAACTATCACCAATCATTTTTCTCGTTATACCTATAAGTCAAATTCCTTCCATTCATGTCTCATCATCTTGTATCCTTTATGTGTCTGAACCGAAGCTCCTGCCGGGCCAATTATGGGATATCCCGATATCCTCTGCCAAATGCCCACCTTGTAGGTTAGGCCATGAGTGTTCAATACAAGCATTAGCTCCTGCCGGGCCAATTTTGGGATATCCTAATATCCACTGCTAGGCACCCACCCATCGATGGGCCCCGAGTGTTCGCGTGTCATTCACATGCTCATGTGTATCATTCGTATTTCAATGTGCAATAATGTACATTTCACATTTTTTTGACTCAGCGAATTCATTCAAGTCCATCGGATACCACTCTTGTGTGAAACAAATAATATTCTCCAAAACACTTGAAAGAATGCATAAACAAGCCCATTAGAGTCAATGAGAAGCTTCAAAAAGTGATTTGGAAGACGTGGGAAAAAACAGCTCCTAGACACTATGCCTATCGGTAGGTGAATGAGTCCTACCGGTAAAAGAAAAGAATTCTGCACTTGACCTACCAGTAGGTGAAAGTTCCTACCGGTAGAAATTGGAAACAGAAAGGCCAACATTTTGATCGTAACAATCTTGTACTTGGCTTACCCGTAGAAGAAAAGTGCCTACCGGCAGGTGAATGAGGATTTTGAGCTGCTAGAGTACGTTTGAGCTGGTTAGGAAATAATTTCTCACTTTTCCTACCGGTAGGTGAAAAGTTCCTACCGGTAGGAAGAGTGTCTTTCAGGCGATTTTGACAGGAATTTTAGATTTTGATCCAATCTCAATAACAACCTATACAAGCTTTGAAAGAGACATGGAAACACTTAAGTAACATATAAAGAGAGGTAGAATTTTCTACCTTGAGTATCCAAGCCAAAACTGAAGAGATTGAGCAAGCCCTAGCTTTTGAAATCCAAACCAAGCGAAAATACCCCATACCAAGCTCTATCCAATGCGATACGAGCCCAAATACGCAAGTAAAAGATGATGTTGAGGTTGATTATTGTGGGTTTTGAGTTTGGAGGTGAGTTTTTGGGTTTGGGAGTGAGTGAGATAGAGAGAGTCGAGAGAAGGGAGAGAGAGACCGAGAGATAGAGTGAAGAAGGAAATGGGAATAAATTTCCCTACCACACACAAGTACTATTGTAGGTAGACAAATTCAAGTAGTGCTTCGACTAGCACTAGTCTGCAACAGCTTCTCGTGCCACTTGATCGGAAACCTAATTCGTCGTCGGAGCCCCTGATCTGCAAAATAGACAAGATGTGAATGCACCTTTGCCTCTCGTGGCAAAGGCCCTCCGATGCCTTTGTTAGTATCTCGTACTAAAGAAACCCTAATTATCTGTAGGAAAATATCGAATATTGCAATGTATTGCGTACCTTTCACCTCTAGGTTTACCTCATATTTATAGATTTTCGTATGCTTGTTGCCCAAGCATTCCTGTTGCCATAGGATTCCCATCTCGTATAGGAAACCCAGGATATCAAGGATTCTCGTTTCCTTTATCAGTTTATTAGAAAAGAGTCCTCTTCGGATTCTTTTCCATAAAGAGCCGAACATCCCATACTCGTTGGGTATCTTTCTTAGATCCTATATTCTTGGGATCTCATCCCTTAACGGAATACCACTATTTCTGGACCCTTCCAGAGTGTTCCCTTTACTCCAACATCTGATTGGATTTCTTTCTTTGTTCGGCTGTCTCATCGTCGAACAGACTGCCTGGACCAGTTACTTCACATGTAACTGGTCCTTTATCAATTATTTGGACCATTGCCTTTCTAAGGAGCTCTCCTTCCGTTCGACCTTCTCATTGTCGAACAAGCTACTTTGGACTAGTGACTTCTCATGTTAACCGGACCTTGAGCCCATAGAACCTTCCTGGACCAATGACTTCTCATGACACTGGTCCATATTGCCGAACATTGTCTAGCACGATGACTGTCCTGTCTATATTCAAACTATGGTCCCACGTACTATTTGTTCGGATATCAATTGCATTGCTTTCAATCCGTCATCCCTCGTATCACGTGCTTGGTTCTTACTTCATCTGTTCGGCTGTATCATAACCGAACAGTCTGCTTGGACCAGCTACTTCACATGTAACTTGGTCCAATGTAATTGGAATGTCTCTATCTGCCGAACAGTCAGTTTATACCCATGACTTCTCATGTCATTGGTCCATATCGCTGTTCAATGCACTGACCGGGGATCAGTCATGTTCAATTTCTCACGTGTTCTTATACACCACGTGTTCGGCAA
The DNA here is from genome assembly GCF_030253575.1 of Rhododendron vialii. Classification (NCBI taxonomy): domain Eukaryota; kingdom Viridiplantae; phylum Streptophyta; class Magnoliopsida; order Ericales; family Ericaceae; genus Rhododendron; species Rhododendron vialii. Next base: position 2,668,361 of record NC_080567.1, read on the forward strand.
CTAGATGTACCTGTTCGGGAATACCTCCCTACAACTATATTGCACTAACACCCCTATTTTCCAAACTCTTGCACATTTAACCTCCACATTCACATTCACGACATTTTCCACCATTTTTCCTCTACTACAAACATTAAAATTAAATAAAGGAATTTACATGTCTTTATATTCTACCCTCCTTAAAGGAATTTCGTTCTCGAAATTTAAATAACCATGCTCAACTAGGTTATGCATCACATAGATATGCAAAAGCCATAATCATCAATATTTTGCAACATGCTAAATATTAAACACTTCAATCTCGAGTACTAACATTGGTATTTATGCCGGAAACAAGTGCGGATACTTCTCTCTAATCTCATCTTTCATTCCCAAGTCGACTCCTGCTACGCTGACTTCTCCATAAGACTCGCACCAATGGTATCACCTTACCCCTCAGCACTTGATCGCGCGAATCTAGGATACATATCGGTTCTTCCCCATAAGATGCATCGGCCTTTAACTCGAGTTTGGACCACTCTAACACATGCGATGAATTCGCTTCGTATTTCATTAACATAGACATGTGAAACAAGTCATGTATACCAGATAACCTTGGTGGCAAAGCCAAACGATACACAACCTCCTCAATTTTCTCAATGATGTCGAACGGCCCGATATAACGCGGCGATAGCTTTCCCTTTTTCCAGAAACGAGACAAACCTCTACGCGGCGATACTTTAAGGAATACATGATCCCCTTCTTCAAACGACAACGGGCGACGACGATGATCGGCATAATTCTTTTGCCTACTTTGTGCGGTCAACAATCTTTGGCGTATCACCTTAACTTGTTCGGTTGTTCTCTCTTGAGCTTCCTTAAGGCATTGGCGTATTGCTTTCATACTCTCGAAGGTTTCCTTAATCATCTCCGGTCCTACAAGTGTAGCCTCTTCCAGTTCAGTCCAACACAGGCGATCGACACAGTCTTCCACACAAAGCCTCATACGGTGCCATTTCGATACTAAATTGATAGCTATTGTTGTACGCGAACTCGACTAACGGCAAGTGGTCTTCGCAACTACCCAGGAAGTCCATCACACAAGCCCAAAGCATATCCTCCAAAATTTGAATTGTTCTCTCGGATTGCCCATCAGTTTGAGGATGATACGTGGTACTAAACAAAAGATTTGTGCCCAAAGCGGCTTGCAAACTCTGCCAAAAATGCGCGGTAAACCTTGGATCACGATCGGACACAATGGATACAGGAATCCCATGAAAGCAAATAATCTCCCGAATATACAAACAGCTAAGCGCATCCACGGAATCGATGACCTGAATAGGCAAGAAATGTGCGGTCTTAGTCAAACGATCCATGATTACCCAAATAGCATCATGCTCCCTCGGCGATCTCGGTAAACCCATAACAAAATCCATGGTCACATTTTCCCACTTCCACTCGGCCACTAGTAATGGTTGTAGCTCCCCCGCGGGTCGTTGATGTTCCGCTTTCACTTATTGGCACGTGAGACGCTTGGACACGAAAATCACAACGTCCCTCTTCATTCCGAACTACCAAAATTTCCTGTGCAAGTCGTGATACATTTGTTGTTCTTCCTAGGTGAACGGTTAACGGAGAATGGTGGAACTCTTGCAAAATTTCATCCCGACACGAAACGGGTACGAATAACTTTCCTTGATAGCATAAGCTTCGATCGGCATGTATAATCCACCCTTCTTGAGCATTTCCACTAAGGAATCTAGTACGAAGTTCCTCCGCTTCTACATCATGTTGTTGAGCCTCAATTACTCGAGTCGATAAAGTCGATTGCACCATCAAGTTGCATAGTGTGACTTCTTCCCTAACTTCCTCAAAGTGCATGGCATAGAAGCCCAAATCGTTTATTGCTTTCCACTTGTAAATCGCTAAGCTAGTAAGCTGTGTCGGTTTCCTACTCAATGCATCCGCCACAACGTTCGCTTTCCCGGATGATATTGTAATTCGAAGTCGTAATTCTCCAAGTGCTCCATCTAACAACGTTGACGCAGGTTAAGTTCTTTTTGAGAAAATAGATATTTTCAAGCTTTTATGATCAGAAAAGACCTCAAACTTTTTACCGTACAAATAATGGCGCCAACCTTTCAAAGCAAATAGGATGGCCCAAGTAATAGGTCGTGTGTAGGGTAATTCCGCTTGTGAGTTTTCACCTGTCGTGACCCATACGCTACTACTCGCCTTGCTTTCATCAACACGCATCCCAACCCTTCCTTAGACGCATCACAATATACGGAGTAGCCAACTCCACGTTCGGGCACAATCAAAACAGGTGCGGTAGTTAATCACTTCTTTAACTCCTCAAAAGCTACCTCACATGAGTCACTCCAAACAAAATGAGTCCCCTTATGCGTTAATCTGGTCACCAACGCTGCCAGGCGAGAGAAATCGAGACCGAAATGGCGGTAGTACCCGGTCAACCCCAAAAAGCTTCAAATCTCAAACACGTTCTTTGGTCATTGCCAGTTCATAATGGACTCTATCTTTCCTGGATCAACAGACTTACTAAATCAAGATGTCATCCACAAAGATGACGACAAAGCGATCAAGATAAGCACGAAAAATACGATAACGAAAACTCACACTTACTAAGTTTAGCATATAGTTGATGCTCTCTCAAGAGTTCAAGAACAATGGTGAGATGAGATTGGTGTTTCTACTTCGTAGGTGAATAAATCAAGATGTCATCCACAAAGATGACGACAAAGCGATCAAGATAAACATAAAAAATATGATTCATCAAGTCCATGAATGTAGTTGGAGCATTCGTCAATCCAAAAGGCATAACAACAAACTCATAGTGGCCATAACGAGTACGAAAGCAGCTTTAGGAATATCTTCCCTTCTAACTGTCAACTGATGATAACCGGACCTCAAATCAATTTTAGAAAAATAAGTCGCACCTCGAAGTTGATCAAACAAATCATCGATTCTAGGCATAGGATACTTATTCTTAATGGTGACTCGGTTTAGCTTATGATAGTCGATACACAAATGGAGTGAACCATCTTTCTTTTGCGCAAAAAGAGCCGGTGCTCCCCATGGAGACATACTCGAACGGATGAATCCTAAGTTCTCCAATTCTTGCAATTGAGTCTTTAGCTCTCTCAATTCGGCGGGAGCGAAACGATATGGGGGTAGGGAAATAGGAGTGATACCGGGAAGTAAATCGATAGAGAATTCAATCTCTCGCTCGGGAGCTAAACCAGGTAACTCTTCCAGGAACACATCTGAAAAATCGCAAACCACTAAGGGTAACTCCCCACGCACAGAGGCATCCTCATCTAACGTCAAACTCACCAACAATGAGTAAACTGACTCTAGCTCATGAGGCCCACACAAATACGGTTCCAACGGTTCCTGACGCTCCCCAAAGAATTCGAAACAAGGACCCTCTAGAGGACAAATATGAACTTGACACTTGAAACAATCGATCGTAGCATGAAACATGGATAGCCAATCCATTCCCAAGATAAGATCAAACCCCGACATTCCCAAAATAATGAAGTCGAACACGAAGCGACAATCACGAATAACCAACTCACAATCTTGACAAATACGGTCAAAAGGCATTCTACCCCCTAGAGGTGTTTCGACAAACAGAGGAGGACTAATAGTCTCCATTTCTAATTCCAAGGCACACACAAATGATGCAACAATGAAAGAATGCGATGCTCCAGAATCAAAGAGTACTTTAGCAAGGGAGTTGAACAAAAGAAATGTACCCCTAACAACAGAAGTCTCCGGAGCCTGAGTAGAGATAGGTGGAATAGCATAAGTGATTTGTAAACTCGTCTCTAGGTACCCTGACCCTGCACAAAACCTCCCATCTGACATAAAACCTCCCCTCTGACCAGAACCCTTAGCAGGCGCGGAAGATCTCGCTCCTATATCAACCCCGAAACTCTGAACCGACGTAGTCTGGTGGAAGTGAGGCTGCTGCTACCTCTGAGTACTCCTGAACTGCTAGCCAACACTATGCCCCGTTCCCAGCTGTTGCACGGAACCCAACTCACTATGCATTCCGACCCCTGAGGACAATTCCTAGCGAGATGATCGGTCTTCCCACGAACATAGCAAGCTTTCGAGAGGTGTGGACACTGAGCATGAACGTGTCCAGATTGGTTGCACTTGTAGCACACGGGTGAAGGTCTAGACAGAGCACCCCGAGTCCCCAAAGAAGAAGAAGGCGGCCTAAAGTTCGACGAACTACCCTGCGGTGTGTGAGATGGTTCCCTTGGCCTTTTCCTCCCCTGACTCCCAAAGCTCCCTGTGGGCTCCCCGACCGGTGCGCGCGCTAGAGAAAGTCGCCACCCGGATTTTGGAGATGGATGATCCGAGAAACCGATGATTCATTTTGAAAAAGGCTTTTGGTCTAGGAAAAAAAGTCAAGACTTTGGGTCCGGGAGCCACGTTATGAATGGGGAAGGTTTTGTCAAAAAGCATCCCATTCGCCAAGTGAAACCGGTCTCTACTAAACATTTTCAAAAGGGAAAGTTTTCATGAATCTTTTGGAAAATAGAGCTCTTTAATAAGCAAGTAAGAGGGGAAAGGACATGGGAAAATATATCACATTGGCATGCACGTGGTGCCATCTGTACAGGAGTGATAAGAGCATGATATCATGGAATGAAAATAACTAAACAACAAACTGTTCAGATCAGAACCATTATCACACGACTTATCTCAAAACCACGCACGGTTTTGTGATATGCTGTGCGGTCTACCTATTCTGTTGTCTGACAGTTATCAGTGCTCAAAGCAACGCCAGGTGTTCCAGATACCCCATGCGTGACTCCTTTAGAGACATCAGAGAATATCCAGCCACTAACCAGTTTTAGAACAATACCGTTTTTCCTTAAGCCATGGACGTAAAACAACTTTTAGTATGTTTGATCGCTTAAAATAGTCAAGAAAACCTTGTTTATAAAACGGGCCATGGCTTGTAGATGTGATCTTATTCTGAAAACACCAATGACTGGTTTCCTCAAAAACATAAAAAGGCCTTCTAGAAGATGGTTTTGATTCAAACAGATTGAACAAGAAAATAGTTGCTGATGAAAGGCCGTGCGTCTGAACACACTATGCCGCGCGACGCATTGAAATGCCGCACGGCGTGGTGCCTTCAGGTCAGTGGTTGTTTTGTTTTCTAAAAAGTGATTTTTAAGTCAAAACTTAACCAAAGGAGGGTTAAATCTGACAGCAGAAGAAGCTCCCTTAGGGTCAAGACGAAGCCTAATCTAAGGAAACTTGGTTTTTACCTTTGATCTTGAGGTTGGATGAGGACGGATGATGGTGGAAGAGCATTGGTGAGGTTGGTTGAAAGAAAAGAGGTGTGGATGTGTGTAATAGATGGGTATATTGGGTAGTTGGGATCTTTAAGTGAGTAAAAGGGCTCACTTTTAACGGTGAAGAGAAAAATAGGGGACTTTGAGAAAGTAGAAGCCCAGAGAATGTTTTTAGAGCAAACTTTCTCAAGACTTGGAAGGGAGGAGTGGGTGTGAAAGCATGATGAGAGAGAAAGAGAGTTCAAGGCCCTTTCTCTTGAGTGGAGGGGTGTATGTATAGGCAAGAGCCAAGGATTTTGAATTCAAATGGTGGAGGTATTTTCTGGGCTGGCCAGAAGTGCCTTTTCAGCTTAGCCAACTTGTAGTTGTGGCTCAAGTGGGCGTGGCCGACAGCTAGCTGAGCCAGTCAGAACTTTACCTGAAATGCCATGCGGTTAACCTCATGACCTCGTGCGGCATAATGAATTCTATTATGTCGTGCAGTGTAGAAGTGTTTCGTGCAGTATTATAGGTCCAGTCCAGGGCTTTTGGGCTTTTAGTTTGGGCTGAAGGGGTCTTTTATCCAAGCTCTCGAAGGTATTGTTTCCTTTATTTCATCATCGAGACGTTTCAAAGACCCTTTGAGATCTGGATTGGGGTGTCTACAGTAGTCTCTCTTTAACGTAACTCGGATACCATTGATTGGTGCGAGTGACGCTTAAAGAATAGGCATCCCAATCCGTTGCTCTACGATCTTTAAATGGAGACAAAAATGAATGAAAACTAAAATGCAAGCAAATGACAATGGTGGTCGTGCTCGTGAAGCTGCCTACGTACCCTGTGTGCAGGGATCAGGCCAACGTAGTTCAATCGGGACAATGCAAGTAAAACGAGTCCCAGGGGACGAAATTGTGAAATCATGCTATAAACTTGAGAAGATTGAGTGCTTGTGGTGCTGAGTGTTGTGAAATAACTGTGTGTGTGCGAGATGAGCCTTCGGGGGGCGAAAATTTGAGATGAGCCTTCGGGAGGCAGATTGAGGCGAGACGAGCCCTCGGGGGGGAAAATTCAAGATGAGCCTTTGGGAGGCAAATTAAGACGAGACGAGCCCTCGGGGGGCAAAATTCGAGACAAGCCTTCGGGAGGCAAATTGAGATGAGATGAGCCTTCGGAGGACAAAATTCGAGACGATAATTCGAGACGAGCCCTCGGGGGGGCAAAATTGAGACGAGACGAGACGAGCCCTCGGGGGGCAAAATTCAAGACAAGCCCTCGGAGGGCGAAAATTTGAGACGAGCCCTCGAAGGGCAAAAATTTGAGACGAGACGAGCCCTCGGAGGGCAAATATAGCGAAAGAACGCGAATATGGCGAGTCCTCGTGGGACGAAAAATTTTGCGAGCCACGAAGGATAAAAATTAAAGAATCCTTTAAACAAAGCACGACATACTAATGGATTTTTTTGCAACAAAACGGCCGGAATATTTGAGTCCCAAGGAGATTTTGGTGGCTGGGTTGAACAATTTTCGATAAAAAGGATTTAATCATGCAACTCTTCAATTTTCGAGAACAGTCGGCTAGTTTAAGGGTGCCCATTAATACAGGCGTGCCCTTTCGATAATCGGAGCCTCCTTAAAAGCATGGTGGTGCCTCATTCCATGCACCACCAAGAAAAATCTCTCAAATCTCTCTACATTCCTTCTATATTTCTCAAAACAAGTCTTTCTCGAGGCCCAAGCATGGCGAACGGTGACTTGGCGGCACGAGTGGTTTCCCTTGAGGCCAAGATGGCCTTTTACCGAGAAGAGATTGAACAACTCAACCAACAAATTGCAAGGCGTATCACTACCATCCGAACCCTTCACCGGGCGGTGTCAAATCTCTAGGATTTTGCTTTCGACCAACTGGATGACAAGCATGACCCGGAGTTCACACTGGGACATGAGTCGGAGGAGACCGCGGAAGACTCGGAGGGGAATTCGAATGGGTCTGATGACCGTTCAAATGGTGGGAACGAAGCCTCCGGCGAGGGGAGCGATTGAGGATGAAGACCGAAGAAAGGGGGTAGTAGGATTTCCTTTGGGTTTTTTTTTTCCTTCTTCTTCTTCCCCCTTTTTTTTTTTTTTTTTTGAATAATTGTAATGAAAATCCCAGGGGTTCACCCCAGTTTATGGAATGAAAAGCCTCCTTCTTGTCATCATCTAAGTCCACTTTCTGTTTTTCGAGCAAACTCTAGTGAATCCAAATGATCATAGCCTCAAACATCGAGAAACTGTTTAGAATTTGAACTATCAAAATAGGATAAAATGCCGTGCGTAGCTCTCGGAAACACGCACGTTAGGCTGAAACAACATACCTTGTATGCATGATCATTACGCCGCGCGGTTTGTTCGAAATGCCGTGCGGCACTATAGGCCAAGAACCCAGTCCAAATGTAATTCCGGACGAGCCGGTTCGAGAAAGGGGTATATACGATCGAGGCGTATTCGATACACCTCACTCCGTTCGAATTCTCTCTCTCTCGCGCCTTCTCTCTCTCTTCGCTCTATCTCTCTACTTTCAGCTCTCTCTCTCTCTCTCTCTCACATTGGGTTATGGATGGCATTGAGATGCCCGATGGTGATCAATCACCACGGGTCGAGGTTACACCACTCTCGGTCCCTCCAGAGAGCGATGCGGCGATCGGGGACGTTCCGGAGTCCATGGGGGACTCGGCTACGGTGGCTGCCATGGCCGAGGAGGCCACGACTATGGCGGCTGCCACGGTGGGCGACGGTGGCGGTAGCGGTAGCGGTAGCGGAGAGGATAGGGTGTTGGCCGCCTATGGCCAGAGCACAGAGAGTTCAGGTACAATGGCACCGCGGGGTGAGGACGAGGCAACCGGCTGATCGGAGGTCGCAGTTAATTTAGAGGAGGGGGTCGCAGAGGCCCACGGTGGCGGTGGTTCGGAGAGGGCAGCTGAGGAAACAGAGGCTTCCCCTGAAAGGGAGCCTCTGACCGACTTGGGGAAAGGCCTCATTGTCGAGGACGAATCGGTGGAGGAGGAGGAGACACCGGCAATGTTTGTAGGTAATGGCACGGGTGCGGGGTTGTAGTGGCCCATAGGTGTAGGGGACTACCTAGAGACGGCGTCCCTTGAGGACTTAGTTGAGACCCTACGAGGGGTGCCTGGACTGGCGGAGGCCTTGCTCAAGTCCTGTGAGAGGGAGCTCCGGGCCGAGCTCGAGACTGGAGTGGCCGAGGGGCCACAGGTAGAGGAGAAGGAGGTTTTGGTCCCACGGAGGACCATGGTGGACGAGGCGACCGCAGTTTTGGGGGAGGACCGTCCTTTTACCGAGGAGTCCTACGGGCCACTTCGGCACGTTGTGGTGCCTTCGCTGCTGGACGCCTACAAGCCGGAGAGGACTACCTACGAGGAGGCTTTGGTTCTGAGGGACCCTGGGCAACACCTGTCCTTGCGATGAGACGAGATATGCTTTGATATTCGTATTTCAATACAATGTACTATGCTTTTCAATTCCATGCTTTTGAATACCATGCTTACCCTGAGTATCATGCCTGTTTATTAAATACTATCGATTTGTTGTAACAGGCGATCACAATCTCGTGCTACGGGGGTGCGGCCAATGTGCCGAAGTTTTGGGAGAGGCTCCCGGAGGCCTCGAGGGAGATGGTGAGGGTAGCGGGCTTTGGGGAGTTCGTGGGCATGTTGACGAGGGCGAGTAATGTTCGCCAGGTGGTGAGGGCACTCACCGAGAGGTGGTGGGACACGACGAAGTCGTTCCACTTCTCTTTCGGCGAGATGACAGTGATGCCGTTGGACTTTGCGGCGATTACCGGGCTGAGGGTCGGAGGTAACCCTATCCCCTACGACGCTATGGCGGGGAGGGACCCTGAGTTCTAGAGGCGTCTCCTGAGGCGTAGGCTGAGGGCAGAGAAGGGGGACGCGCCATATGCCCAGCTTTTGGAGTTTTGGACGGAGCCTCCGGTGGACAGGGTTCAAGAGGAGCAGATGGCGAGGTGCTTCCTATTGTATGTGCTTGGTGCATCCCTGTTTCCTAACAGATGCAACCAGGTACATTTGTCGTTTCTGCCGGCCCTGAAGGATATCGGGGAGATCGCTCGCTTTGACTGGGGCGGCGCAGCTTTGGGGGTGTGCTACGCCTTCATGGGGTCTCTTTCACGAGGAGCGGGGAAGAGCCTTGGTGACTATTGGCGAGTCTGGGAGGTATGCTTCGAAATTCCTGCTTTTAATGCTTAGTTAGCTTTCCATTCATTCATTGTATGCCTTATGCTAACTCTTGATGTTTCGAACTTTGAAGCTTTGGACGAGGTACTGGACATGTACCCTCCCATGACATCGTGCCCTGACAACATGATACTTCCTCAGGCGCTTTGTTGGTCAAAGGAGTATCAAGGAGTGAAGAAGGGAAAGGGTGACATGAACACCTATTGGTTGTACTTGGATGAGCTGCGTCCGGACCGGGTATCTATGCTTCTTTGGCTTCTCAATTCACGTTACCCCATGTATTTCCATTGGATTGATTTCCTAATGCATACTTCAAGTTGCAGGTACACTGGCGTATCTAGGATCATTTTGAGGTTTCATATGTGGCCCAGAGCAGGGTGCTCCTTGAGTCCCCTTACGGCTGGGAGTGGTACCTGGGTGACCAGGTATCACGTCAGTCGTTAAGGCTGGACGATTTTCGAGTCCTTGGGCCACTTCCTCCTTTTGTTCAGAGGACGAGCGAGTACACACTGAAGGAGGTGGAGCGGTTTACACAGCCAGACCCTCAGCTCGAGCCATTGTTCCAGGCCGGTGCTGACTACGCGGAGTACCAGGCTCAATACCTGATGCAGGGCTTCAGGATCCGTGCTGCCTGGGAGGCGTATCGGCAGGCGCAAAGTGCTGGAGGTGGTAGGAGAGGCAGGAGAGGAAGAAGGGGAAATGGAGGTAGAGGAGGCGAGAGCTCCCGTGGTGGTGATGCAGGTCAGAGCAGGGTCAAGTTGTCTGTGCTTTCTTGGACCGAGGACGTGGTGACCGCTCAGGGAGTCCCTGGCCTTGTGGAGGTGCCACGTCCTACAGTCGAGCCTCCAGAGTTCGTTGCTTAGGTATATCCTACTTTTGTTTCCTTCGTATGTCTTATCATTGTCACTGCACGTTCTGATTCTTTCCTTTCAATGCACAGGTGACTCCGGAGTATGCTAGGGAGATGGCGGCGGCCATGATGGGCCTGGACCAGCTGGTGCGGCAGTATGCCATGGGCCACTCCCCGCCGGTACTGACTCGCGCTGGAGGGACGATGGTAAACCCTTAACTCTTAGTCGCTCTCTATTACCTTTATTCATGATTATGATGCGAATGCTTTATGAATGCTATTGCAGGCTAGAAGAGGAGTTGCTTGGGGGTTACGCAGGAAGTCTGTTCACATGCCTATGCAACAGGCTTCCTCTACTGGCTCTCTAGAGGAGCGTCCGTCGAAGAGACAGCGACACTCTGGCGGCACCGAGGAGGAGCCTATTGCCATTTCAGACGACACTAAGGAGCCTACAGAAATTGATCTGGAGGACACCTTTGGCAGTACCGTGCCCAGAGTGACTCGCACTCAGGAGGTTGTCAGCTCCGAGGCGGAGGAGGAGGTTTCTGAGGAGGATGAGGAGGAGGACGAGGGCAGAGATGAGGATGAGGACTGAGTTTCCTCTTTTGCTTTTGTCTTTTGATGGAGCCTGCGTGCTTCCTGTGGTGGCCTCGGTTACCTCCTCGATAACCTGGTCGGGCGTCCCGAGCCAGAGCCCTGTAGGAGTCTGGTCAGCATATTGGTTGGAACCGTAGGTTCCAACATGCTCCTCGATTCATCTTTCGGTAGAAAGACTAATATCTCAGATTGCTATCAACACAGATTCCTACTTCGGTGTATCCGAAGCCCTCTGAGAGGGGCAGTTACCCCAGATGGGTCCCAAAGAGGATCGTGCAGCAAGCATAATCATTGGATCAGATCTGGCCATGTGCTCCTTAACCGTTTTATTCCTTTCATCATATATGACGTCACCCGAGACGATTACCCGAGCGTATTTCCACGCGCTAGCTTGGAGGCCAAGAAAACCTAGGTCTATAAATACCAAGGGATACTCATCTTTGAGAGGTATGCCATTCTTCCCTAAACCCTAGATCTACACTTTCCCTTGAGATCTAACTTCATCGTCGGAGGGTCACTGGGCTTTCCCAGCCCTAGTGACTTGTTACAAGTCAAGTGGAGGAAGCTCGGATCAACGGAGGGAGAATCTTAGCTCAGGTCAAGGTCCCGTCAAATCGAACCCCTACACTTCCTTTTGTAGGGTGCCTGTTTACCCTTGGTAGATAGGATTTTGTGCATCAGGCTTGTAAGCCTCATTTTACTATATACTTCGACTCATGGATGCTTAGAAATTTATGTATAGAAAAGGCTCTTTCAATGTCCTTATCATTCAATCTCTTTTATTGCTGCTGTTTAACAAGAATAGAATGATTAAGACACTTACCAAAATGTACAATTAGCCATAGACCATAAAAATTGAGTCCAATATGTGGTTTGTAATGGTTGACATAGAAGTAGAAATCAAAGAAGCAATTAAACGAACTTGGAAAAAAAATTGATGTTTTACCCAAGAATTCACATAAAAGCCCTCGCCACAAGCTTGAATGCGATTATGACAGACTCTGGAACTCGGACTGTAACCTGAAAGGGTTCATGCAATCTCTTGGAAGGAAATGGCAAGGATGGAAATGTGAAGCAAAAAAACAAGGATACATGCCATATAATAATTATGCAGACATAATAGCTCATAGGCCTAGTAGAGTTACGGAGGAGCAGTGGCGGTGTCTGGTCTATTATTGGAATGATAGAAATGTACAGGTATGCGAAACAGATTAATATAAGAGTTGTGATATTATAATTTCCGTATTGTTGTCAAAGATAAGAAAAAATTAAAATTATTGATTTTGATAGGAGAAGAGTACAAACAACAAGGATTACAGGTCCCAGCAAAAATTACTACACACAAGCGGGCGGACACCGTAGCTGAAACATGGCTGAAGGAAGCCACGGTGATCCTGGACACCTTGGAGATTACTCGAAATGGAGATCGTGTAGCCTTAGCCACATACCAGCAAAAAGGAGAAGCCCGTTATTGGTGGGATCTGATGGAGGCAACCCATACCATAGCCACCATGACCTTCGACGAGTTCGAGACCCTGTTTCTTGACAAGTACTTCCCCACCCCTCTTCGTTTGGTCAAGGAACAAGAGTTTCTAAATCTGAAACAAGGAATGATGACCGTTACCCAATACGCGGCCAAGTTCAAGGAACTATCCCGCTACGCCCTAGCCGCCATAGCAACGGAGGACAAGAAGGCGAGAAGGTTTGAATGGGGGCTGACAACTGCTAGAAGGGCTATGGTGTCTCAAGCCTTTCCCACTTTGCCGATGCCGTGAAGTGTGCTCTTTGACTAGAGAGTGAGGAAAACGACTTCAAAGCCCGATGGAGGAAGGCGACAGGCAACACTGGCGGACCTATCCGAACTCAACCTTCCAACAACAACCGTGGACCCTACCCTACCAAACCCTTCACCCCGTCGCAAAACAACCAACCTTGGAAGATAGCCGCACCAGGACGTGGCGAACTGCAGAGGGGCAGCAGAAACATAGCAACAGTTCAGTGTTTCAACTGTCAGGCTATGGGCCACTACAAACGTGAATGCCCCCAACCCCCGAGGGAGAGAACTGGAAGCTTTGGAGGCCAGAAAGCTCAACAGCCGAGACAAGTCGGATTTGGGAAGCAAAATCCCGGAGGCCCATCACAGCAGCTGAATGGGCAGAACGAGGGGAAGTAGCCCGTGGGAACCCAGCAAAGCACTAGAGGACGCATCTTTGCACTACAGACTGAAAAGCAGGAGCAGGATCCCTCTGTAATCCAAGGTACGCTACTATTGTATAGTACCTGAGTGCAAGCATTATTTGACTCTGGGGCATCACATTCGTTTATATCTTCTGCCTGTGTAACTGCTCTCGCACTACAAACAGAACCCCTAAGTACAAATACGAAAGTCAAATCGCCGTTAGGGGGGAGTATAACTGTTAATTTAGTGTGTAGAGGGTGCGAGATAGAAATAGCCAACCTACGTCTGACCTGCGACCTCAGAGTAATCGACATAGAAGATTTCGACGTAATCCTTGGAATGGATTGACTATCAGCTCACCGAGCGGTCATAGACTGCCATCAGAAGACGGTGACAGCTCATTCCTCTGAAGGAACTTGTTTTCGATTTAAGGGGGATAGACAAATGGCAAGTTCGACGACGAAGAGATCAAGGTGGCAGAACCAACTGTTTGGATGGCTAGCTAGTCTCCAAATGGAAGAAACCGACCAGATGGAATTGGGATTACCACACATCGTTTGCGAGTATGCCGATGTTTTCCCTGAAGAACTTCCGGGTTTACCACCTCAAAGAGAGATAGACTTCTCTATAGAACTTCAACTGGGAACAGCACCAATCTCCATGGCACCGTACAGAATGGCCCCTGTAGAACTAAAGGAGCTCAAGACCCAATTGCAGGAGCTGTTAGACAAAGGATTCATCCGACCAAGTACATCACCTTGGGGAGCGCCTGCATTGTTCGTGAAGAAGAAAGAAGGAACCCTTCGATTGTGTATTGACTATAAGAAGTTAAACCAAGTCACGGTCAAGAACTGATATCCGTTGCCTAGGATCGATGACTTATTTGATCAATTAAGAGGAGCAACTTGCTTTTTTAAGATCGATCTCCGATCAGGCTACCATCAGTTAAGGATTCGGGAGGAGGATATCGTCAAGACAGCCTTCCGCACCTGGTACGGACACTACGAGTTTGTGATGATGCCGTTTGGACTGACTAACGCTCCGGCAGTATTCATGTGTCTCATGAACAAGATTTTCCAACCCTACTTAGACAAATTTGTAGTGATGTTCATTGATGACATCTTGATATACTCCGCCAATAAGGAGGAGCACGAGGAACACCTTCGGATAGTGCTACACGTACTCCGAGATAACCAACTCTATGCCAAGGCGAGTAAATGTGAGTTTTGGCTAGAAGTGGTTAAGTTCTTGGGACACGTAGTATCCAAGGAAGGAATCGCGGTGGATGAAAGCAAAGTCGAAGCAGTGCTAAATTGGAAATAGCCGACCTCGGTATTCGAAATCAGGAGTTTCCTAGGATTGGCTGGGTACTATCGAAGATTTATACCAGACTTCTCAATCCTCGCCAAACCAATGACCAGGCTAACTTAGAAAGGAGTGAAGCTGGATTGGAATGAAGCCTGTGAGAAATCCTTTCAAAAGTTGAAGAAAAGACTGACCAGCGCACCAATACTCATCATTCCCGAACGAGGTGTAGATTATACAATTTACTACGACGAGTCAAGAGATGGCTTGGGATGCGTGCTAATGCAAAATGGAAAAGTTGTGGCCTACGGATCCTGACAACTCCGACCGCACGAGAAGAATTACCCTACCCACGACCTAGAATTGGCTGCAGTGGTATTCGCCCGAAAAACCTGGCGTTACTACTTGTGGGGAGAACAATTCGAAGTCTTTACCGACCACAAGAGCCTTAAATATCTGTTCACTCAGAAGGAGTTGAACCTGAGGCAGCGCCGATGGATGGAGTACTTGGAGGACTACAAGTTTACGCTTCAGTATCACCCCAGCAAGGGCAATGTGGTAGCTAACGCTCTAAACCGAAAGGATAGGGCAGAGAAGGCCAGGACAGCCATTAAGGAATGGGAGATGGTGGACACCCTCAACGAATTCAACCTCCGACCATCGTCAGAAAATGGGAGTGCACGATTATATGCCCAAGTTGCAGAGCTAGCACTCCACCAAGAAATCCTACTAGCTCAGACCTTTGAGCAAGATTGTGAGTTCATTCGGTACCGAATCCTAGAAGGAAAGGCGTTACCAGGAAGGACAATTGAGAAGGATAACAGCCTGAGATTCAAGGAAAAGGTATTTGTACCTAATATTGAGACCCTTCGAGAAACTGTACTCCGAGAAGCTCACCATTTGAACTTCGTAGTTCACCCTGGCCGTACGAAGATGCATCATGACCTGGAAGAACGTACTGGTGGGAAGGAATGAAAAAGGACATAGCCCGATTTGTATCTACCTGCTTGGTGTGTCAACAAGTCAAGGCCGAACATCAGAAACCGGGAGTAGACCTCTAACCTTTACCAATTCCAACCTGGAAGTGGGAGCACATCTCGATGGATTTCGTGACTCGATTGCCAAGATCCGCCAAGTCCAAAATAGCCATTTGGGTGATCGTGGATCGACTCACCAAATCCGCGCATTTTCTCCCTGTCAAGATGACAGAGAACGTGGAGCAACTGAGCCTGTTGTACATTCAAGAAATCATATGACTACATGGAGTGCCTGTCTCAATAGTATCTGACAGAGACCCACGTTTTGTATCACATTTTTGGAAGGGATTACAGAAAGCGTTGGGAACAAACGTAAGGCTTAGTACAGCCTTCCACCCACAAACAGATGGACAAACGGAGAGTACTATTCAGACATTGGAGGACATGCTGAGAGCCTGTGCCCTGGATTTCTCCAAAAATTGGGAGCAGCACTTACCGTTGGTAGAGTTTGCCTACAACAACAGCTACCAAGCAAGTATTGGAATGGCACCGTACGAAGCTCTCTATGGCCGACCCTGTCGATCCCCAGTCTGCTGGACAGATGTTGGAGAAACGGGATTGATTGGACCTGACATAGTACGGGATACCACAGAGAAGGTCAAGACCATACGGCAAAGGATCCAGACCGCTCAGAGCCGACAGAAGAGTTATGCGGATAAAAGGAGCCGACCTTTATCCTTTGTAGTAGAAGATCATGTATTCCTGAAGATCAGACCGAAGAAGGGAGTCATCAGATTTGGGAAGAAGGGAAAACTATCCCCACGATACATCGGACCCTTCGACATTGTAGAGAAGATTGGGAAGGTTGCGTATCGTCTAGCCCTGCCGCCACAGCTAGATAGAGTGCATAACGTGTTTCACGTTTCAATGCTTCGCAAGTACCTCACCTTACCCACCCATGTTCTCAATTGGGAAGACATCACCATCGAAGACGACGCGACATATGAGGAAGAACCCATAGAGATTCAGGACCAAAGTGAGAAGGTGATCCGGAATAAGACCATCAAATTGGTATGAGTTCTGTGGAAGCACCGTGGATCTGGAGAAACCACGTGGGAGAGAGAAGAAACCATGAGAGCAAACTACCCTCACCTATTTGAATCCGAGCGTACACCTAATTTCGAGGACGAAATTGTTTAAGGGGAATAGGTTGTAACAACTCTGATATTTAGTAAATAAAAATTTCGTTGTTTATTCAAATTCTTAAATTTCTCTTGGATGGATTATTGATTTTCTTGTTAACTCTGTTAATCCATCATACTTAGATTATATCTCTTGGCTAATATAGTTAGCTTCTAACCAATTAGTTAGAGAAACCTAACTACTAAACCATTTAGTTACCTTTTAACCATTACCCATTGGACGATAAAAGTTATGGAAACTTTTATCCATTGGACAATAGGATTTTCATTAAAATATCTAAGTTAGATTTGTTAGGTACATATATACAATTATATATAGATATATATATATATCCACATGATTAAAAGGACATGTAGTCTTTCAAGGTCTTATTTAAGTATTCTTTTTATCCATTGGTTAATAACCGTTAGGGAAATTATTACCCCTTGGATAATAGGGTTAATCTTTCCAATAAGTACAAGGGTTATTAAACAATCATTTTCTAGATTTCTCATGTGTTGATATACTAATATATATATGTGTGTGTGTGTGTGTGTGTACTTTATATATTAATACCATAGATTTCCTAGGTACACTAGTTCATTATTTTAATAAGAGACATGTGCTAAATTGGATTATTTTAATAGGGGATTTTGACCTTATAATTTTTTATTGGATACTTGGGATCTACATAGATTGCATGGTACATACTAATATCTATATTTTTGTACTTGGTCTTATATATATATATATATATGTACACATGTGTTTAATTGAATTGTTTATTAGAAAAATCTTAGTTTTAAAATCCCATAGTACTCTAAGTACATTATTGTATATATATATATATATATATGTACTAGTACTAGGAGAGAGAGAGAGAGGGAGAGGCCGAGAGAGGGTGAGGGAGAGAGAGAGTGATGTGTGTGCTTGTGTTGCTCATCCTTTAGCCAACCTCACACACAATCCTAGTACTACATGACAACCAAATCTTGAAATCTTCCTAAGATCTACCCAAGTACAAAATCTAGTCATTCAAGGCCTTTTACCCATTGGACAATAATTGTCAGGAAAAATTTTATCCCTTGGGTAATAGCCAAGACTTTTGCTATAAATAGCACCCTTGTCAAACCATTCAACTCACACCTTCACCTAGCAACTTCTTTCTCTAGAAAAAGATTTGTGTTCTTACTTTGTTTTTCTTGTTCTTGAGCATTCTTGAAGTTCTTCCTAAGTTCTTCAAGAAACTCATCCTAAAACCCTTTTCGATCCAAAAAGTTCAAGTAGTTTAGTCAAGATCAAGTTTCGAGAGAAACCTTTCTCTTTCGAAACTTCCGGAAGCATACCGTAGGAGGTTACTCCGCCCGATCGTCAAATTACTTTCCGTAGTCGCCACTACCGCCAAGAAGAAAGGTAGAATCCCTAGACCACTAACTCTACGTATAGAACCATATGTTAGAAAGTAGAATGTCCTTACTCTTTAGTTCAAAGTATAACTTGAAGTATTTTTAAGTAGAGAAGGTTATCTATCGTTTATTATGTTTAGAATGCATGATGGTTAACAAACTCGTTTTGCTAATGGTGGTATGAACATGTTGAATAATTGGCTTTTACTTCAATAAACATATGTTGCTTAGAACTTGCCAAAAAGGAAGAAAGAACAGCTTTCGAAAGATAAAGACTTAATCATTGATAGAAGTATTCGTATTTTGATCTTTATGATAGTTATGAGATTGCATACATGAATTGCTTGTATTACTAGTGGTGTAATATTGAGTTGGATGATCTTGTTAGTTTAAAGATTTCCATGAATGATGTCGTATGTGAAAAGTCCTACCGTGGAGTCGATGCATGAAAACGAGACACGAAAATCGAGAAAGTAGAAACATGACACCTAGGGTGTGGTTAATGAAAAGGCGTGTTTTGAAAAGGTGAAATGTTTTGGAAACCGCAATGTGACCGGACGTGGTAGCCCATTGTGTGATATGTGTTTTGTGTGCCAATGGGAACCTGGGACGGCGGAACCATTGTGAGGATACTCGGGAGACCGGAACGGCGGAACCGAGGTTGGGTGTGTGGCTTGGTTATCCACGGAGAGGAGCCAGTGCAATGTGTGCCAATGGGAACCCGGGACGGCGAAACCATTGTGAGGATACTCGGGAACCCGGAACGGCAGAACCGAGGTTTGGTGTGTTAAAAACGATTTTGAAAATGTGACATGGTTATGAAATGTGGAAAATGTTGACACAGTCTACAAGGAGTTGCGTAGGAGAAACTCAAAAAATCATGGACACCAACATTAGTTTGGATAACGAATGTGGATGTGTCATTATTTGTCAAATATGTTTGAACTATGTGGAAATCGTTGATTTTATGGTTAATGTTTGTAAGTTAAGGGTTAGAGGGTATGGGTTACTCTATTTAGCGTTGTACCTCACGGTGTTGCCTTTTTGGTGACCCTGACATATTATATTGGTGGCGACGCCGGTATAATATGTCAGACCTCATAGATGAACATAGTGAACTCTACACCTTGGAGGCCTTTGGAGCCGAAGAGCTAGCCCGGATGGAGGAAGAAGCGGAGCAGTAGTTAGGAACCCTAGTTCCCTCCTTGTTTGTCTAAAAGTACTCTTGTAAGACTTTGTGATGTAATAATGAGCCAGACTCACTTGTTTTTGTAATAAAAAGTCTTATTAACGTACCCAGAAATTGGGGGCGTTACACTATCGTTGTAAGTTGATTTGTGGTTTTCATGTTCTTTGGTTATTTTCAATGTTGATCTTGTTACGTAATAAGATTGTATCTTTAAAATTTTGCCCTAACACTTGAGAGACTTCTTATAGAACAAATTGAAAGCGTTGCGATGCCCAGATGGGTCTAGTTCACATCCCATATCAGAGGGTGTGATTTTCAGTCAAGCTATAGGACCTGAGCGACCCGGGCGTACTCGAGGGCTAGGCTTAGGAGCAACGAAGAGTAAGCTGGTTGGTGCGAAGAATAATGATCAAGCACCGTCCCAATCCTCCACCGAACGTGATCGAGAGTTTATGAAGATGAAATCCAAAGTGCAAAAGATGAAAAGGTTCTTAGAAGCTATGGGTTACACAGATGACGATTCAGATGAGTTCAATGATTCACCCAACGAGAATGTACCATATTCATTTTCATGAATTAATATACTGAATATTGCATTTGTTCCTTATGGCATTTTCTTTGCTAAACTTGACTTTATATGCACTTAATTATTAACAGCATCCGGATGCCTCTAGCGCGCACCGCGAAATGACAGTTGGCAATAACCAAGTAAGTCTAGAAGAGATAAATCTGGCACACTGGTCGCAGCTAGAACCAACTCCATTTCCACGACCGAATCAACAGGCTGATTCTCATCATCAGTGCGAGGTAAGTTGCACAATTTCTTCATCTCTCATTTTCTCTTTTTTTCCCCATACATTAATATAGTTTTTGTGATCTAATTGGGATATCCTAGCCGGGATCTACGGTTGCTGCTAACCTTGCCATGTGGAAGCAAGCTGAGGCAAGTCGAGATGCTCACAAGGTGGGTTGCACCATCCTCTTATAAGCTCAATAATCTATTGTAGTCATCTTTCTTTTAGGCTGAGAATAGTTTTCTTGTTGATAATTGGAATCATGAGCTAAAGCTTTATTTCTGACAATGTGCTTGTGTTGTATATGTTAGACTACAAAAGTCACAAACAAGAAGAGAAGAACATCGTAAAATGGTTCAAATTGAGTTTCTTTGGGGCATCTTTGTGTCAGTTTTTGCTGCTTTCGCTGTGAGTTGCTGCTTCCACTTTCTTGCACTCTATCTCCCCATCATATTTGTGCTTGGACTGGTATACTACTACTATAAGTAGCCTTAGCAAGAATTTAATGAGCAGTATTGGCGCATAGTTTTTGTGAATCTGATTGTGGTTGTTCGTTGCACTCTGTTTGTGACTGGTTTTTGCACTTTGTTTGTGACTGATTTTGTGAAGATGCACTCTATTTTGTGACTGGTTTTTGCTCTTTGAACTTGTGAAAATGCAGCTCTTTGAGCTTAGGAATTGCAGGTCTCCAAGGGAATAAATGGACCAATAGATTAGATGGATCAATGGAATAGATGGATTAGATCACACACACCCAACATACACACACACACGGACCAATAGAATAGATGGACCAGATCGCAACTTTCCTGATCCCCTCGAGGCATCTCTTAAAATCCTCCACAGATCCTTAATGTTATACTTTCCTTTGATTTAAGTGCCATTCTTGATCGCATGGAGCTACATGAGCTGTTTCCAAAATTGCAGTAACTTGAACATTAAGAAATGAAATCCATAAGCCGGGTTGATCCCATGGATAACAATGAGTTTTTCTTAATTGCAGTTAAATTGAATACTATTAAGAACCGGACTCGAAGAGCTTTCACTAGCTACAACAAGCAACTTGCTAAATAGGAATTGAATCCGTAGAAACCCCTATCACAATGCATTGAGCAAGTCATTCTAGTAGTCAACTTACATAGTGAATTCTGTATACAAGGAAGATACAATGTGTACAAATCAATACAAGAAAGGAAGGAATAAAATCAGGAGAGAAATAAGTGGTCATTTGATTTTGTTTGGCCTATACTTAGGGGTTGTCCCTTGGAGTGTTGTGCTTTTCTAGGGGGCTATCCCTAGCTTTCTTTTGCTTTGTTTAGCTGCTGCTGTTGTCCAGTTTTGGCTGTCCCTTCAGCTATTTGCTAGGTTGCTGCTGCTGTCCAGTTATCTGTTATGTTGCTACTATGCTACTTCAGTGATCATGCTGTGTTTTGGCTGCCCATTGGCTGCCCTATTGCTTGATCCAGCTCCAGATTGGACCTGTATCTTCTAGATCATGTGGATGGGGTTGAATCCACATGAGTGTATCCAGCTGCTGCTGTCATTCCTGTTTTGTTCTGCTATGTTTTGGATATTAGTACTGCTGTCCTGGTAGGCTGGTCTGTTATGTACAGTCCAGTAATTGAGGGGTTCCGCTACTTATCAGAATTTGAAATGTTATGCTGCAATTGAAGTGTGCTGCTGCTGCAATTACTTGTCTATCATGCCTGTTTGTTTTCTGCAAATGAGTTTAACTGCTGATTTGTAGAATGTTGAGGCTGCTGCTGACCTGTTTTGCTGCAGTTGTGTTGGAGTCAAAGCTAGCTATTTTTTGTGTTTTGATGAAATGCAAGTTCAGACAGATTTATTAATGTGCGTAGTGAACGATTTGGGATTAGTATTAAGATAAGCGGATTACTTTAGCATGCAGTTTTTCACTCCTTTTTCTCTTTTCTTGATGAATATATACATACATTTTCATCTCCATAAAAAGAAACCTTATTAGTATTTCTTACTCCAAAGCATGACGTACGCCCTCTTGAAACTGCTGAACCGTGTATCCCCTGTATCACCGGATAATATATCATACACTTGTTGGTTCAGTATGATAGGAATCAATCGGTGCCTAGTTTGAGGGATGTTTACATAAAAATATGATAGTTCCTTGTGTGTTTTTTTTTTTTTGTGGGTTTCTTAGTTATGTTACTTGTTACATGACCTATGTAATTTCAAGTGATTTTACTTTCCAACTTCCATAGATAATTGATCATGCTTTATGTTACTTGATTTTTGTGGCTCTTAGAACTCATTGTGTCATTGAGTGCTTATGTTACTTGTTATGCTTCTCGATTGCTGAACTTCTTGGTTTGGCTTGTATGTGGTTTCTTTTAAGTGTCATCAAGCTCTGTCCTTGTTTTTGGCTACTAGTGGTGAGTTTTTCAATATGTTTGAAACTGTGTTCATGACGGAGCTCATGCTTTGCAGTTTGTGATTGTCTCTTTGTTTGGCTAGTGTTTGCTCTTCTTTGGGGGGTATAAGTTCTTCACTGGAGGCAAGAAAAACAAGGAAGAGGTAGTGTTCTGTAATCTTGAAATCTTAAGTATCAGATGTTACCTGTTTATTCAAGTCTGTTTAGGGATTATTTGTTTTTCAACATTGTATGTTCATATGGATAAGGCATTCTTTCGTTTTTCTGCACTGTTGCTCTTTTTAGTTCTCCTTTATGAAGTGTTGTTTCCATAAAGATTGGGCCGGCCATGAAAGTACCTCAAGTAGAAGTGAACAATGCATTCGTTATTTAGAGATTCAGCCAAAGTTACAAGTATGCTGTACTAAGTTGCAATGAATACCTTCTAAGAGAGAGAGAGAGGCGCAGGTTCTGTGAAATTTGAGAGAGAGCAAGAGGGGAACGGGATGAATGTTGTTTTGAGAGAATTTTATTTGAAATTCCGCTAGGGCTTCCAACATAATGCTATCCATGATAACCCTTGGATGGTTCAAGTATTTACAAAAATGCCATTATAGAATGGAGGGTGTAGATTTATGCAGGGTATAATTTTGGACCGTTGGTTGTCTTTTGGATTCAAAACAAGTCGTATCTTATTATATAGATATATCAGTTCAGTTCCTATCCACACCTCTTCCCGTCCGCACCTCCCCTTTCTCGATTGAATTTCGATGATCTGAGCCGCTCAATGTGTTCAGAACGTGATTTTAAGAGTATCCGCTATAAATCGGCAAAAAAAAAAAATCGGAAAGGACTTGATTTAAACAGTTTTTTATTGAACCGTTTAATAAAATACAAGCAAAAACTGTTCGGATGAAGCCCTTCCAGATCATTTTTTTTGTCGATTTCTCTTGGGTTACCTTAAAAATCACGTTCTGATCATATTGAGTGGCTCAGATCATCGAAATTCCATCGAAAAAGGGGAGATGCGGATGGTGCGGACTAGAAAGGGTGTGGACTTGATCCGAACTGATATTATATATATATATATATATATATTATATATATAGACTATATTTCCAATGAGGGATCCCGCACGGACTTATAGTGCGGGATCCCTTAGTCTATATTTCCAATGAGGGATCCCGCACGGACTTATAGTGCGGGATCCCTCAAAGGATCCGAAATATATATATATATGCTCATTTCTTTCAGGAATATAAACAACAAACACACCAACCAGTTCAGAAAGGCATATACATACAATCACGACTCCAATCGAATCAATTTTTCTCTGCAAAATTCGTGGACTTGTCAAATGGCGAGACCATGTCAAGAAGCGATCGATACCTTTACGAGCATCACAGGCGTACCCGAGGCTGTCGCCGTGCAAAAGCTGGAGGTGAAATTTCTATTATCTTTTGCGATCAAATATATAGATACCGATGATTTTTATTTTTATTTTTATTTTTAATCTTTCAGTTTCCATATCTTGTTCAGGTGTTTGTTGGATCGTCTTTCATTTGAGTTAGCTTCATTCTATTTAGGGTTTTATAACTTTATTTATTGCTTCCATTGTGGATTGTGTCATATCCATTTCGACCATTTTTGAATCTTGATCTGGTGTGAAATACGTGGCCTCTCGGCGTCAAAGAGTAGTTTTCTTTGGTTGTCTAGTGGGAGGTTTATATGTTTCCAAATTTGGTGCTATTTTTGTGGTTAAGTTATATATTCCCGGTTTTCCTATATTATGGTATAAGCAACCAATAACTTACGTTGTAGGTGCTCCACGGAATTGAAGCCACAACTTTCACTATCTGATCTAAGTCTTAGAACTGGGTTGCAATGTTTTTATGAACAAGGTTGGAATTGGATTGTTTTAAGGGCAATTTCTTGGAGTTAAGTGCACCAAAAAGCAAATTCTCAATGTCTTTCTGATCGCCTTTAGTTGGGGCCTGGGGTTCACTTGAAGAGTTTAATAACATATTGTAGCTTTGTGAAGCAGTAGTTGAAGTCCGCTCAACAGTAACTTCATCACTGTAATTCCTGGAAAAGTCGGGATCTTTTAGGTTCAACAGACAAAAAATCTGTAAGTAGTTAACATAGGCACAATAAGGGATGCCTTGGTATGACAGGCAATGAAACTTTAGGCGTCGTAAAATTATAAGGTGAGACAACTAACTGAAGCGGCGATGAGGCATGCGAGGTGCAAGGCGTAAGATGCAGATAGACGCACCTTTTGTCATTTGCCCCTAACTTGTTGAAAATGTGTTACCCCTTGATATGAAGATGACAATTACAATTTTATGTGATTGCATGTCCTATCAAATGCCCCTAGACATGAAAGAGTGAATCATACCAGGAAAATTGGAAATACATATATACTGTTATCTAGAAACCTTATTACTTATCAAAAAAAAAGAAAAACTCTTATATTTTGGATTCCATGTCATTTTCTTGTCTTTTAATTTTCTCCCCTTTGGGATAGTGACAAGAGTGGATTGTACTTGCAGGTAAAGTGTGTGTTGTTCAATGACTTAGTCTCCTTATTTGCTTGCATTATTTTTCTTGACTGTATTATTGTTTGATGCTTTTTGAACAGTTAACTTGTTGGCTGATTTTGCAATGATATGAAACACAATGTAACTTGTTGGGTGGTCTTTATCATCACGGTGGATTACATATGCGATAAGATAATCAGACTCGTGAATTATTATGCGATATACATAACACACCTCACTTAGATGAAGCCTCTATCTTGCATTGTGCCTTAATCCTCTCGCTTTAAACAACTTTCACTAAAGGGGATTGGGATCCGGTATATTATGTGGTGTACGGATATGTGTCTACATGTTGAATTCATCTAATATTCTTATACCCAAGTACCTACGTTACATGGACTCGGATGCGAGTATTGAGTGGGGGTGTAAGTCCAAGCAGAACCTTCCTAAACCTAAAATCTTAGGATACTGGGATATGTGTCCCCAAATTAGGTACGGATACGGGGACACATCCTTAACACTTGTTTGTAGTATTATTGCATGATTTTTCATATTATGTACCGTAAATTATATATAGAAATGTATTTAAACAAGAAGGGGTTAAGAAAAATATGTTTTCCCTAGTTCATGTGCATGTGAAATAATGGTAATATCGCTTTTCTAGCTTATTTGATATTCGTTTTCTGTAAATATCACAACAATTAGAGGATTCTGAGTGTCCAAAAGGATACGGGTGTCGGACACATGGACACGGGTACTTGAGCCAAAATGAAAGATCCATGTAACATAGCAAAGGACCTGTGGACCCAAGATTTTTACTGTCCTCCTGTTATTATGAAGGATAAAGAAGGTGTGTACAAGGTGCCATAACATATTTCATGCATGATAGGGAAGCTTCATGCAGAACCTGAAGTATTAAAGGTTCTTGCGGGGAGTATGGAAATATGCTTGCTGAATAAATCCATTCTGTTACACCACTGTCGGGTTGGGTGTCCGGCATGGATTCTTTATCATGTTAAGTTACCAACATAGAACTTGAAAGAATGTAACATGGTATCATAAACCAAAACTTTGATATCACATTATGTTAACAATTATTCCAAAAGCTTAGGCAGTCAATAAATGAGCGCAACAATGTATATATTTAATGATTTTAGACTTTAGTATTAGGAAAATCATAGCAAGACTAAAGGGAAAGAGAGAGGGAAATAAAAACTATTTGACCTTAAATCCTTAAGCGCAATGCATTATTAGTGGATGGATATAGGAGGAGAAAGCTTTGCAAGCATAAACAATTTGAAAAGAACGGAGAGAAATTGACGCAATACTTTCACGAGGAGTCCCAATGCCTTCGGGACTATGAGAGTTCTTTTTCGTTGAAGCCTGTTTGAAATGGAACAGACTTAGCTTCTGCAAGATGCAATGGATCATAATTCTTGCATGCATTCATTCATTATGACTAACGAAACAGAAAAAGAGTACACTCTAGGGAAAAAGAGACTTCACCTGCACATTTTAAGACCCCAATATCCTTCCTTTCCTTATGGCCTGTCCATTTGCCTTGTCTATGTGCATCTAGTGGTTCCAATAGAAAGAGCAGGTGAATGAATTTGAAGGAGTTTGTGATTCTTACTTAAGCATTTAGCAGTGCAACTTGGAGTTTTCTTTTATTATTTTTCTTCAGAAAATTATGTCCTGTCCTTTCCTTTTCTTAGCCTCCAATATGATGGTCGATTCTTACTGGTGTCAGGAGCATGGTGGAGATCTCAACGAAGCTGTTAATGCACATTTCACTGGAGGAGATATAAGCACGTCAGTTTTTACTTATTGTATTTTTGTCCTTTTTGTTACTGTTCTGTTCATTCTAAACTTGACAAAAGCTTTTTGATTATTCTCATTCTTTGGTATCTGCTATTTATTATTCCTGTTTGTTTTTCCATGTTCAGCATGAATGAAATATCTGCACTTGCTCCTCAAAATGATGCCATGGACATAGATGAAGATGTCCAAGTTGGGTTCCGGGAACCTCCTTTCACAATTCTACCTTCTGCTAGGAATTTGAGTCCCTTCTCTCTTCTTGATCCTGACTTCCACAGAGGTTTATTTGATAGTGGTACCAATATTACGAGCCGTGAACCTTTCGTGTCGCATCCAAGGGAAGTGAGGGAGATTCCCATTGAGGTCAAGGATGGGGATGAACAGTCAGGTGGTTCTGACCTGGCACCTACAATAGAGGATGTTACTGGAACTGCTTTTGCACGAGGCCCAGAAAACCAAGGGACTGTAATAATTGATAATGATGACGATATTTCCACTGCTCCATCTGGACAGAATGATCAAAATGATGGGTTTCTAGGTTATAATCCTCGTGGCACTTATCCTAGGCCAAGTGCCCCGGGAATTGATGATTTGCCTTACTACAACAATGACATTGAAGAAGAAATGGTTCGAGCTGCTATTGAGGCTTCGAAAAGGGATCGATCATTTGGTGCTCATGATGTATGTAAATTTTACTATCTTAGTGGCTTGCTCCTCTATACTTTATCAGCTTTATGTATTACACTGTGTCAATGTAGGACTTGAGCAATCCGGTTATTCAGCAAAGGCAATCTCGCCTAGAGGATCCTGAACTTGCTCAGGCAGTTTCCTTGTCATTGAAGGTTTGTGGTCTTTTTTATATCGTGGGCGTCGGGGCCCTCGTTTTGTCGTATTTTGCACCTGTCTTACTTGAATAGGCTTTGAAGACAGCGGAGCAGGAAAAAACTTCGCTCGAGCTGGGGGGGAAGGTTGGAGCAGCAGAACTAGAAGCTTATAAGTCTACAGAGGTGGGTGATATTGGGAAATTGACGTCATCAAATGAAAGGTATATGTTGATGACACTTGATAGCGTATAGCCACTTGGCTTGTGTGGTTATTTAATAGGAAATTCTCTTTGTGCGTTGGGAGTTCAATGTTGGAGTCAAATACTGGTTTTTCCTGATGTGGGTACTGCTAAAAGACTGTCTAGGTTGGATGTTGGAAGCTCATCTATCCAAGATGAAGCTGAGGATGTAGAAGAGCAGCCTCTGGTTAGGCACAGGAGCAGGCGAGTGTCTTATGCCTCTATTAACTTTGGCAAAGAAAATGAAGAAGCAGAAGTTACCCCACCATCAAGTCCTGGACAAGATGATGATATTAATCATCCACCAACCAATATAATTGATCCCCCTACTGACGAGGTAGTGAGTTAAAAAAATTTCTTCTTTTATCACAACTCCTTGTTACAATTTCAGATAACAGATATGTTGTTACATTCAGTGTAGAAGTTATTGTAAGTGTGTACTTTTTTTGGTCTTTATTTCTTTCAAGTGGGGGGGAATGTCGTCCGAGGAACATGATGAAGCAATTATGCTTGAGGCTGCACTCTTTGGTGGAATTCCTGAAGGGAGCGGATACCGTTTTCCTTTTGCACCTCATCGGCTGACGCAGGATGGGTTAGATAGAACCTCTGGCTTTTATCCCCAGAGGATACCTCGCTCCCCATCGCCTGGTCTAACTGCTCAACGGTTGATTAGGGAGCAACAGGTTTGCATCTCGACCACCAACTATGTTAAAATATCGTATACGGGTAATTGATTCTTCTTGTTTTAACTTGTAGGATGATGAATATCTTGCGTCACTTCAAGCTGATAGAGAAAAAGAACTGAAGACAATGGAAGAAGCTGAAGCTCGGCGTTTGGAAGAGCAAGCAGCTAGAGAAGCTGCTCTTGAAGTAGAAAAACGAAAGGAAGAAGAGTTGCGTAGGAAATTGGAGGAAGAGCAGGTAATATATAATATGAAAATTCAGGCCTGCCAATACAGTAGTACTAGCTGATTTGGAACCGTCTTGTATTATTTGAAGTGTTTTTAGTCCTTTCAATCCGACACCATTTAAAAAGCCTTTGTTCCAAGTTGGATGGTGGGAACACTGAGAAGTATGCTACCAAAGAATTGTATTATCTGCTATGAAACAACAAGTGTTAACTTCACTGTGCCAAGGCCCCGGGCGACCAAGAGGTAGGGGCCATTCCACAGCTGAGTTAACACGCAGTGAACGATAAGGAGGGGGAGGTCTGGGGGGTGGGTAGGAATACCCCCATGCCCTTAGTTGCACGAAGCGGGAACGGGAGAGCGGATGATAAAGTGTGGGAGAGCGTTTAGGAAAAATTATTTAAGTTATATAAATATTTTTATGTATTTTACTATAATTAAATGTCAAATAGAAAATATTATTCTACCACTTAAATTGCAAAACAATATAATATTTATAATTTGGATATGTGATTCCAGTTGTTCTCCGTATCTTAGTTGCACGAAGCCGGGGCGGGACCGGTGGCGGAGGATTATAGGAGTTCCTCTTTCGGGACGGGGAGCGTTTAGGAGTAATTGATGTGGGCCATACAAAGAGGTCACGAGAATTTGGTAATTTTACGTTTTTTATTTTTATTTTTTTTATGGCCTTATGGACTAGATGGGTATAACTGTATAAGGAAGCCTTAATTTGGCACATGTGGGATGAATAGGGCCAACTTGGGATATTGGTTAGACATGGGTTGGACTCACAGAAGTGTCTTTTGGTTCTAGTCAAGTCAAAATGTCTCTTCAAATTCTAGTCAAAGTCTTTACAGTCAATTAGTTGATCAAAGAGTCATTTGGTTTTTCCATGTCATTAATGTTAAATGTAGTCAAAGTGTCAATTAGTTGATCAAAGAGTCATTAAATTTTTCCATCTTTAATGCAATCAAAGAGTCTATGTTCAATGTGTCTTTGGGAGTCTAAAGGTTATTTATTTTTGGGAAGTTCTAGAGTCAAGTTGAAATGGGTATAAATAAGATTGTAAGCCTTATGGCAAATCGTGATGAGTGATGATAAAAATTGAGTAGCTTTCAAGCTATTGGCTAGATTGTGTGATGCAATTTTTTCTTTTGTGTGATGCCTTAGGTTTTCTAGGTGTGATGCCTAGACCTATCTTCCTAAAACCCCATCTTCTCTTTCTATTGTTCACAGTCCCAAAACATTCACTTCTCTTCGTGTTTGAGCATATCCTTGGCCGCATTCAAATCCCATCCTACATCAAATGATGCGGTTCATGATTAATGCAATGGGTAGTTTGGTAGTCTTAAAAGATTCAATGATTTGGGATGATGAAGGGCCTACTTGGGATATTGACCAAGCGTGCATCCTTAAAGGCTGTGACTTTTCATTTAGGGAAGTTTGACCACATATTCAATTCATGCAACCATTAGACAACACATGTTGGATTTTGTCCCACATTGGTTAATTATCTCCTCCAAAACTAGTATATGAGCCTGGGCGGCCTCTCCACTCTTTGCCAATTGGTTTGGAGTTGGATGCTTTAACAACACATTCATTTTATCCAGCTATCTAGGGGATGGGAACAGTCTTTGGTATTAAACACATTCATCCTATTCAGCCATCTAGGGAATAGGAAGTCTTTGGCATTAAACACTTTAGGAGCCTATATATTGATGTACTTAAAAGGTTTGAGATATGATGATGATTGAATGAATGAAAAATTGAGTAGCTTTCAAGCTCTTTGATTGTGTGATGCTAAAGAGCCCCTAGGTGTGATGCCTAGACCTATCCTTCTTTAACCCTTCATCTCCTCCTTACAAATTACTATTCACGTCTACTGTTCACAACCCCAAAAACAGCCACTTTCTCTTGTGTTTGATTATACTTGGCCTTATTTCAATATCGTCCTGCATCAATTTGGTATCAGAGCGAGCTTTGCATCATGTCTACACGATCTGGCAGACCTTTTAGAGGACGATTAACTAAGTTCCAGCGGGATGAGATTCTTGAACTCTTTTCAAGATTGTGGAACAACTCGATAGTTTTCGTTATCGGCTTAATTCATTGGAAAGCCGATCAACTCAGAGGAAGGTGATGAATAATCTTAGTGTGAAGGGTAAGAAAGACCAGATTTCCAAGCATGAAAAGCCTTCTATTGACTGTTCAAAAGAAGCCCAACAATCTCCTGCCGTTGCTCTTAGAGAGACTCTTAATGTTTCATGTGTTGCTGCTGTGGGAGAATCGAAGGAACTGGTTGTTGGTCCTGTGTTTGAAATGTGCTTAAAGGTCTCTAATTTGTCGTCCGAGTCTTCTAGTGAGTCGACCGCATCAACGGCTATTGCTGAACATCAAAGTTCGATGTCTCTAGTATTCAAAGATGCAGAAGATAATTTAAACCAAGTCATATTGAAAGATTGCGAAATTATCAAGGATTAGATGCTTCCTATTAAAGACTCAGATGATTTCCTCGAAGACATTAGGGTTGAGAGTGAAGAACTATGTAGCACCAACACTCCAAAAGGGCACCGTGTCCACGTATTGGACACGCCACGTGGCGTGTCCAATAATTTTTATTATTTTTGATAGGGGACAGGGCTGGGGACACGGCTAGAGACACGCCGGGGACACGGCTAGGGGTCAAAATGTAATATTTTTAAAATTTTTGGGGATTAATATGAAATTATTCAAAACATTTGGGTTAAACTGTAATTTTCCCTTTGAAAAAAATTTATACAATTTGTGAAATTATTCATATACAATGGTTCATAATTTTTTTTATACATATGTACATATATTTATTTTTCATTTATTTATACACGTGGCGTGTCCCCCGCCGTGTCCGTATCCCCATTTTTTTAGAATTGCCGTGTCCATTGTCCGTATCCGTGTCCGTATTTATATCCGTGTCCATGCTACAGAGGTGGAGAATCCAGTGTTCCATCTTCTAACAAGCCCAATGAAGTGAAGCAAGCAGTTTATAGTTTGGAAAGTAATAACCCTTCAATAGTGACCGGACAGCTTCCAAAGCTTGCTGATTTAGTACCAAAAGAGATGACTTATGAACCTTGCTGTTGCGTTGGTGATCAACGAACAACATATCTTATTTTGAGCTCCAAATCGCCTGATCACATGTGTTCATGGAAGCATGGAAACTCAAAAATTCCGCCAACTTCTATTTTCATCCGGGAGGATTTCAAGGATTTTTCTTCTACTTCAATTAATTTCATCATCCCAGAGAAATTCAACTTCGGAAATGGAATGACATTGTTACTTTCTTTTCTTCCACCTATGAAGAAGATACAACAACTTCCATATGCAGATTTAGATATGAAGATAAGGTTCCAATTGAAAAGCTTATGGACTACCATTCTTCAACATTTCAAAACTCGAGGTCGAGTTTTCTCTAACAAGGGGAGAAAGATGCGGTCCATGATTAATGCAATGGGTAGTTTGGTAGTTTCAAAAGGTTCAATGATTTGGGATGATGAAGAGCCTACTTGGTATATTGACCGGGCATGCATCATTAAAGGCTTTGACTTTTCATTTAGGGAAGTTTGACCAAATATTCAATGCATGCTAGTAGAATATTATTAGTCCCACATTATATAAATAAGACTTGATTGTGTTAGGGTTAGTTAACACCCTATACACAACATGGTATTAGAGCATGAACATAACAGGTGCACCCGAACACTTGTAGGGGTAATGAGTGGAGAGGCCAACTAGGAAATAAAATCGTATGGGGTATCTGGCCACCTAGGACTCTAGATGGCATACAATTGATCAAATAACGTGCTGTAAGAACAACATAACTCCAGTAAGACTTATGAACTTGCATTTGAAATAACAGTGAACACATAAGCTCTGATAAATGCCTAATCTTGCGTTTGGCAACTCCATTTTGTTGTGGAGTTCAAGTGCAAGAAGATTGGTGAATTATACCTGTTAAAGCATCCAACTCTAAACCAATTGGCAAAGAGTGGAGAGGCCGCCCAGGCTCATAATTAACCGATGTGGGACAAATCCCAACACTCCCCCGCACGTGGGACCCCTGACTCGCACGTGAAGAGGCAAACAAACGATCCATAACACTTGGATCACAACAAATAACGGTGCACTTATGGCTAGTGTTCTAAAACTCGGTATTCCTCGCCGAGTACTCGGCGAATACTCGCTCCAAGGTGCCTGGCCGAGTGAGTACCGAGTACCGAGTTTTAGAACATTGCTTATGGCACAAATAAGGGGGAACAAATTTTTGGAAACCCTAGCTCTGATACCATGTTAAAGCATTCAACTCCAAACCAATTGCTAAAGAGTGGAGAGGCCGCTCATGCTCATATACTAGTTTTTGGAGGAGATAATTAACCGATGTGGGACAAATCCCAACAATACCGATGATCATCAAAAAATTTAGAAAGAGCATTAGAAAAATATTCACGTGCATTATCACAACGAAATGTACGAATGCAAGTATCAAATTGAGTTTTGATTTCCTTATAGAATGACTTCAAAACAGAAGACAACTTTGACCTCTCTTTCATGAGATAAAGATACATGACACGAGTGTAATCATCGACAAGGATAACATAATACTTAAAGCTAAAAACATTAGGAACGCACATGGGGCCCCAAATATCATAATGAACTAATTGAAAAGGACGAGACACATGACTCTCAACCTTAGGATAAAAGGATAGTCTATGATGTTTACTAAACTCACAGACTTCATAGGGCAAAACATCAACATTGCTACATGAAGTTACTAGCCGTTCATGGTTCTAAAGGGATGGGTGACTAAGATGACAGTGATTTGATATGGAGTGATTTGATATGGGGACACTGAAGATTGAAGGGCAATAGAGCTAGGGTGAACATTGTCTGTAAAATAATACTGGCCACCACATTCAATACCACCACCAATTTTCCTCCCCGTCTTGAGATCCTGAAACACATAACCATTAGGAAAGAAGGTGATGGAACAATTTAAGGACTTGGTAAGTTTACTAATGGACATAAGATTTAATGGAAAACGAGGAACATGCAATACAGAATCCAAAGTCAGAGATGAAGTAACAAGAACATAACCCAAATAGTAATATCAGTGGTAGATCTATCGGCTAAGGTAACACGAGTTGGTTTAGGAATAGATTGATGGCCAGAAAGAATGGTAGAAGTACCGGTCATAGTCATATGATCAGATGCACCCGAATCAATAACCCAAGGAATAGAAGAACGGGAAGATGCAATACAAGTACCGGAAGAACCCGTCTGAGATAGCGTAGCAATGGATAATGAATTCTTTAGATGAAGCCTAATTTGACACAAGGCGCTGGTACTCCTCTGCAGAAATAGTCACCATGGTGTCGGCATAATGAGTAAACGGTCCAATATTTTTAGAAGCGGTAACCTGAGGAAAATCATAAAGATCATAACAATACTTCACTGTATGATTTCATTGATTTGTGCCTCCACAATATGTGCACAATTTGGAACCACGGCCTCGACCACGGTCGCTGCCTCCCCCTGACATGCGACCCGCATGACTACCAAAAACAGAGTGACAACCACCAAATCAGAATCACGGCTGCGACCACAGCCACGGCTGAATGAAGAACCAAAACTACCAGAAACAACGGAATCTAATGCCGAACAATCAAAGCAAAACTAGAAGCAGAATCAATCTTCTTTTCAGACATTTTTTGCGAACAATGGAGAGGCAACCAAAAAATAAATGACCAAAAAGCTTCACCTGACTAAACAACCAACCGATCAAACCTTGTTGCCAACTAATCAGTTACCAACCAAACTGAGCAATTATCAATATATCACTGCCTCAAATCAAACATCAGCAAGAGCACCAACAAACCAACTGATTGAAAAGCATAACCTGCAGCATATTGTAGAAAAGAACCCAGAGCAGAGCCAAGAACAAGCCCAACAAGATCTAGCAGCATCTAATAGTGTCGTATGACCAACAGACCAAGTACCAGTAACAACGAAACCAAATCTGAATCTCAACATGAAAGAAGAAGAGAACCCAGCACCTTTGAAAACAACTCAGACCAAATCGAGATTGCACAAGTCTGTATTCAGGCTGTAAGCGAGATCGCAGGAGAGAACCCAGCATCTGAAAATGATATAAGTGTTTTCGCACAGTATACAGGTACGGTCGAACATGTTTTATGCATTTTTGGACATGATTAAGAGATTTCGAGCTTAGCTGTTAGGGTTTCCAACTCGTTTGTGGGTGTCCAAGGGTTTAAGGCCTTTGGTTTAGGTTTTCGAGAAGTGCAAGAGTTGCGATTTAGGTTTTCGAAGGATTTTCAGGGGCTGAAAGCACTGGATAAGAGTGAAGGAGGGTTTGTGAGAGCCTGGGTGGGATTTTCGATTACAAAGGTATGGATTTCGAGGTCAGATGAGCATGAGATTGACTCGTTTAGGGGTTTCGAGATGATACGAGTATTGGGTTAGGGTTTCATTTGTTGATTTACGGGTTGGTTGGTTGGTTGATTTAGGTTAGGGCTTCTGGGGTAGTGGCAGGAAGACAACAAAGGAGGGTGGAAAGACGGCAGCAGATGTGGTGGTGATGGACAGCGGCTGGGTGAATTAGGTTTAGGTTAAGGGAGGCTATGGTACATGCAACCATTAGACATCACATTCATTTTATCTAGCTATCTAGGGAATGGGAACAGTCTTTGGTATTAAACACATTCATCCTATTCAGTCATCTAGGGAATAGGAACAATCTTTGGCATTAAACACTTTAGGAGCCTATATATTGATGTACTTTAAAAGTTTGAGATATGATGATTGAATGAATGAAAAATTGAGTAGCTTTCAAGCTCTTTGATTGTGTGATGCAATCATCTCTTTGGTGTAATGCTAAAGAGCCCCTAGGTGTGATGCCTTGGGTTTTTTAGTTGTGATGCCTAAACCTATCCTTCTTTAACCCTTCATCTACTCCTTTAAAATCACTATTCACATCTACTGTTTACAGCCCCAAAAACAGCCCCTTTCTCTTGTGTTTGATTATACTTAGCTTTATTTCAATCTCGTCCTGCATCAGTAATACATGAAAATATGTAATACAAGTAAATATTATTATGCGTCATTCAATTTCAAAGATTGTCTAAGTGACCAAGTAATATTATGGTTATATTAAGTGATTGAACATATTTAAGTTAATATTTTTATAATATCTTATCATTACTTTGTTTTTTCTCTTGCTTGGTGTCTTTTATTTTTGTTTCTTTTGGGATTTATAGGCCTAAGAGGTTCTATCCTAGTTGGGAGCGGGTTCCTTTCTCAATGGAAGCGAGGTTCCTAGCAAGGAGCGCGGGAGC
The DNA here is from genome assembly GCF_030253575.1 of Rhododendron vialii. Classification (NCBI taxonomy): domain Eukaryota; kingdom Viridiplantae; phylum Streptophyta; class Magnoliopsida; order Ericales; family Ericaceae; genus Rhododendron; species Rhododendron vialii. Next base: position 2,704,490 of record NC_080567.1, read on the forward strand.
GAGGTTCCGAGGTGGATTCGACACCCACATAGGAGGTTCCTGCAACTAAGCCCTCTCCAACTTAGGCAATTTTACATGCTGGTTGATTCATCACTAGTGGGACTAATTTGTATTTGGAAAGGATTGATTTTATACAGTGTGTTCCAATTTCTGGCCTTGCACCGACCATCCAATTGGCCATGGACGAAACAGCCACTGAAAAAACTTAAGTGACTGAGTAATATTATGGTTATATTAAGTGATTCTTAAAGCCTTTTTTTCTTGATGATTGTCTTTTCCAGCTTCTTGTTAGGTGTGTGCAGAGTTCCCATCTTTATCCCTGAAAAATATGTTTGCTGCAGGAGATTGAGAGACAACTAGCGGCAAAGGAAGCTTCCCTTCCTCAAGAACCAACCTCAGACAATGAGAATGCTGTAACTCTCCTAGTGCGGATGCCAGATGGAAGTCGTCATGGTCGCCGGTTTTTGAAGTCTGACAAACTGCAGGTATTGTTTGTGGAAAAGCCTTGATTTGCATCTAGTAACCATTTCTTCCCAACATTATTGTGGCTTATGTATTAATTAAAGTTATTTGCTTCGCAGTCCCTTTTTTACTTCATTGATGTTGGTAGAGGTGTCAAGCCTGGCAGCTATAGATTGGTATGATTCACTTTGTTATACTTTACAGCCAGTCATTATCTCAGCTGTTTGGTTATGCAAGTTGAAATAGAATTTTTTTGCTCTCATTTGGTGTTCAGAAATGTTTACTGTTTCCGAAGTATTCAATTCAACTTAAAACAATAGGCCTGGCCTATTCTTGCCATTGCTTACCAGCCTTTTTGTATCTTTTCTGATCCTTGCTTTTTTTTTTTAAAAAAAATGATGCTTCTCCATGTCTGGGATGTTCTTGTCTTGTTGGGCCAGTATTGAATTGTCACGCCCTCGATTTTTAACATAATTAAATAATACGTTTCAATATAGAGTTTCGCTTATCATAGATATATTACCCCAAAGAAGTTCCCCACCTGTTCAAATTACAAAATAAGTCTCCAAGATTAAGGTTATACAACTTAGGCACTCCGGCCCCAAATAGAACTTAAGTAGAACTTAAGTATTTGTACGAACTAACCCTTAAGTTACAAACAGTATAGTCAAGAGGAATTTCTAAAATGAATAGTTAACAAACTCATCTTTACCAAAAGAAAGTCCAGTACAAAAGATGATTAAGTAACTACATGAGGCTGGCTTCAAAAAGTCGTTCAGTTCAAGCACTCAACATATGCAATCTACTGTCCAGCGTTTGAACTTGAAAAAAAGATTAGGTTGAGCTACGCTAGCCCAGTAGGAAAATCTTTATTGATTCTATATGTAAACATGATGAAATGTGCAGGTGAAATGAAGACAAGAAGTACGGCTCAATTGATATATAACAATTGATTTAAGGGCATTCCAACTTTCAATATGATCAGCCTAACGCATGCCTATAGCTCAACGTACCACCAAGTTCACACGATGTTAAGCAACTTAAGTAATCTCGACACGACTCACTATCGCCAATCACCTCCATCGGTATTTCCACCCCTTGCGTTACCGTATAACACCACGAGGATTACCGTGTTACCACCCCTTGCATCACAGTGATTCCTAACAACTCGGGTCACCGTATTACCACCCCTTGCATTACGGGACCGCCTAAGTCTCGTATTACCACCCCTTGCGTTACGAGACTTCCTAAATCAACTTCCAACATAAACAACTATTTCCTTACTTGATATACAAGCTATGACCTTCCCAAGACCACAATCAAACATGAAATATGTTACGACATGCCAACTATACCACATATATGCCACAAACGTTCATAATTAATCAATCAATCACAAATTGCATCTTATTGACATTTTAATCAAGTAAACTACCATTTAATCCTTACTAACGGAGGGCCAACGGGTCAAGAATAACATCCACTAATTATAGGAAGTCATAACGATAGAACGAGAATCTTAGGAGTAGCCGACGGAAGTTGGTAGACCGACACACCCCCACTCTAATAGTCACAACTTTTTTGTGTACTCAGAGTCTTAATGTGATTTGGTGGCAATGAAAAGCTAACTTCAAGACCTTCGAATTAGTATAAAGTTTGCATGAATCAGACATCGGACGAAGAAGTTATGGTCGTTTGAAGTTCGGCTGAAACCCAGAAGACGAGCAAAATGTCCAGAGAGGGAAGGGGTATTGATATCGATACCTGGCTGTAGATTTCCAGAAAAAGAAGGGGCATCGATACCCCTTGTTTGGGTATTGATACCACGCAATTCTGAGACAATTTTCTGCAGTTTTGACAGACTTTCAAAGCAACAAGGGGGGACGATCAAAGCATGATCCATACACCAAATCAACATATATATACATAGAAGAAGTAAAGGAGTTCCTACCTCGCAACAAAGACCGAGATTCAAGTGATTGGAGCAAGCCCTAGCTTCCTTGAACTTCAAAACCTTGATTCAAGCTTAAAGACACGATCGGAAGGCCGGAGGGTAGTTAATCCTTGAGGTTTTTTTGTGAGATTGAGTGAGTTTTTGAGTGTGAGAGAGAGAGAGAGAGAGAGAGAGAGAGAGAGAGAGAGAGAGAGAAATCGGCTGGAGAGAGGGAGAGAGAACGGATGAGAGAGATAGGGAGGTGGAAAATGATCCCATACACCACATATACACACCTTATATACCCTCATATCCTTAAACCACACATTCACTCACTCATGTTTTCAATTCTTTCACTTCGGTCCTCAATCTAATTATCCACTAACAAACCATACTTTCCAAATAAGCCTTTTAACAAACATTTTAACAATTAAGAAAATACGGTTCTCTACATGAATGTTATGATTGCTCCGCTTCTTGGCCTTTATTCAGAAAGTGGAAAATGATCCCATACACCACATATACACACCTTATATACCCTCATATCCTAAAACCACACATTCACTCCCTCATGTTTTCAAATCTTTCACTTTGGTCCTCAATCTAATTATCCACTAACAAACCATACTTTCCAAATAAGCCTTTTAACTAACATTTTAACAATTAAGAAAATACGGGTCTCTACATGAATGTTATGATTGCTCCGCTTGTTGGCCTTTATTCAGAAAGTGGAATTCAACTTGGTTTTGGCTTTTATGTATTGCTCTGCTCGTGACTGGTTCTAAATTCTGGGGAAAAAAGAAGAAGAGAGGATGAAGTCTTGCTTGAAAAATTCCCGGTTGCATTCTGATTGAACTTTCTGAAAACATAAGTATTTTAGTGGATTTTGCAAATTGTACGATGCATTTATCAGAAATCAGCTAAACTTGGCTAGTCCTTGTCCTAGTTCCACGAGGTGGGCTAGATGGATCTATATCTCCTCCAGTTTGGTATGTTAGATGTCATATTCTCCATAAAGGGTAAGGCATTCATGTCTAAGATGTATACTGCCTTCATTCAGACATTTAAGGTTTTGAATATTTTATTGGAAGATAATGGAAACCCGAAGAAGAAAAATATAAGAGTAGATGAAAGTCAAAGCTAATTGCTCTGTGTTTTATTTTTGGTTGTTTAGGAAAATGAGATGGTTGTAGATTAGGCAAATCCAAGATCCACGCTAAGTCTTATACGTGTAATTTCGGTTCAATTCAAGTTCATTATCAATGAGATCTGGTTCAAATGATTTAAACTCAATTACGTATCCAGTGGTCATTCACATATTCTTCATAGTCTCCATATCCAGTGGTCATTTACATTGTCTCCATATTTCTTCTGGTTTTGTTCTTTCTGGAGGGTTCACTCATTATCAGTGTGTTATATGTAAATGTAAAATTTTGCCTGCTCTAATGGGTTCATGTGTTATCTATTGGGCAGGTGAGGCCATACCCTAGGCGTGCTTTTGATGATGGGGAGAGTGCTTCGACTCTGAATGAACTAGGATTAACCAGCAAGCAGGAAGCTCTTTTTCTAGAGTTGATTTAGCGTGGCAAGCAGGAAGCTCTTTTTCTAGAGTTGATTTTGCGTGGTACTCCGATAAAGCTGTAAAAAAAAAAAAAAAAAATCGCACTCAGGAAAATGTTGGATAATTGGTTACACATGAATTGTTGGATAATTGGTTCTTTTATGGTATTTGGTTGGAATAGGTGGTGACAGCATTGTTCTGGCCATTGGGGAGGGACTTTTTTGATGGACGAGTGTGCATTTGATTTTCCTGATGGATTGATTGATGGGAATGGCGTTGTAGTTGTATAACTGGGATGGAAATCTTGTTTCAGTAGCCTGTTCTTGTAGATCCAGTGATTAAAAATTGTCTTGCAATTGTAAGCTTATTATATTTGCTACCCATGGGTGGGACAATTAGCGCCACGCTCAGCCTAACAGGTCCCGAAACCACGCTCAACATTACGTCAACAAGCTTTACGGAAGGAGATTTTGAGTTTGGCTAGTTGTGCAATATCACTGTTATTGGCAGCCGATCAATGCCAGATCTAAACTAGATGGTTCTTAGATGGCGATTGGCTGATCAGTTCCAGTCCATGGTGGTTATCAGTCCTACCAAACCTAACGCGTATTTCTCAAAAGGTTATCTATTGAACTTGACAAAACTTGTCTGCATGCCAATAGCCTGTAAGGCTTCATATTTACCTGATACAGATTTATGGTATTAAATACATATATAGCTGATTTGGGCGGCATTCTAGGTTGTCATTCACATATCAAAACCTTGAACCATATTGTTCACACTAGCAAATTATCTTGCCTACATGACACTCTTTAAGACTGCTTTAATAAGAACCAAAAAGTATTAGTTGATAACTCCTAGAGCAAGGGAAAAATAAGTACAAAAAACAGTATGTCAAGGGATGACTATTTTCAATTAAAAGGATTCTAGTTTTCTGATTCTCATTTTCTTTAAAGTATTGATGTAACGTAATTTGGGTTGTAGACTGAAATATTAAATGAAAGTAATCAGTCCTGTTAATATTAAAAAGGCCAAATATACGCACCAAGCGATTGTCCAAATTTTATTGTTTTTTTGGTCAAAGTTTAAAATTGATTTCATTGATACGAAAATCATACATCGAGAATGGATAGCCAACCCCAAGGAGGAGGAAAGCAACCACAAAAGAGGCCTAAACTCAAACAAATATTCAGGATCTTATATAGACAAGACTTGTAACGCCCTGATTTTTGAGAACGTTAATTTAATAAATTTTCATCATTTATTAAATATAAAGTCATTACAAACTAATTTCTCCTTAACCTCAAGTTACAGTTACGTATTAAAATAGGGGAGGGCACTAAGGTAAATCTTGCGTTGTTCTTCTTCCTCAACAAGCCTCTAATTAGCACCACTCTTTCAGTAGGAAAAATTGTCCCTGTTTGTAGACACCCCAATTTGGCCTAACGAGTATTTCAAGTCCCACATTGGGGACCATCCCGATGATGAATAGGATAAAGTGATTATTGATTGACTTCTCGTAAACCTGAGGACTTTTGTGAGTACTTTTAGCCACTTAGAGAACTCAATCCAGAGCCAAAAAGCCTTTCTAGACAGAAATTGTAACGGCCCTGATTTTCAGTCAATAAAAATTCTGTTAAATATTTGAATTTTATTACTTGGATTGCTTTTAAATTCCTATAATTTGTCGTAATTACATTTTAGCCCCTTGAAATTCGTTTCTTAACTAAATGTCCTACTTGGTGTGTATAATTCATTTCTAACCGGCTAGTTGGAGTAACTAAACTAGGAAATCACCTAGCTAGTTACATTTCCCTAACCATGGAGGGACCTTTTTGCCATCTTTGAACCTTGTGAACCCTTTAAACCCTAGACTTGAAAAATTAATTATTATTTTGGTTTTCTTCTTTATCCATTGGACAATAAAAGTTAGGAGAATTTTTATCCATTGGATAATGGAAACCCCATTCTTTATATTAGAAGTGTTCCTTGATGGATTTGTTCAAGTACTAATATTTATAAAAAATAGAATTTTATAATTGTTTAAAAGGACATTTTGATTATTTTAGTATAAAAGCTTCCTTATTTCTTTTGTCCATTGGACAATAAATACTAGGGATTTTATTATCCATTGGGTAATAAGGCTAGTCTTTCCAACTAGTACTAGGATTTTCATAAACAAATCATTTTCTAAATCCCCATGTGATGATGTACCAATATTTTATTATGGGATTTAAAACCCTAAGATTTCCTAAGTACTCCTATATTATTTTATATTGGGGTTTTGTACCCAATTGGATTAATTTATTGGGAAGATGATCTTCCTAGATCTCATAAGTACCTATGTATATATTATATATGTACTTGTATGAATATTTATATTGACTTAGTACACATGTGCTTATTAACTAGTTTAATAGGAAAAACTTAGCCTTTAAGTTTTCTTGACTCAAGTACCAAAGTACCTATTGTTTATTGTTTTCTTGTACATTGTAATATATATATATATATATATATATATATATGTGTGTGTGTGTGTGTGTGTGTGTGTGTGTGTGTATACTAGTACGAGAGAGAGAGAGAGAGAGAGAGAGAGAGAGAGAGGGGAGAGAGAGAGAGAGTTGGCCGAGAGAGAGAGAGGAAGAGAAAGAAGATTTGGGTTGTACCATGCCTTAACCACCATGATCTTCTTCATCCTTCCAATCTTTGACAAATCTAACCTCCATTGTCCTACTTTGTACAATTATCAACTGTTTAACACAAAATCTTGTACAAACTCTCCTTTTCTTCCACAAATCTTCCAAGATCAAATCCAAAGGACTAAACCTAGCCATGCAAGCCTAGGACTAGCCTTTGATCTTCCAAGAAAGCTTGATTTTTGGAATAAAAAATTGGGATATATAGAGAGAGAGAGGGGCCGGCCAAGAGGAGGGAGAGGGTGAGCCTTGCCTATAAATAGAAGCTCATTCCAAGCTTGAACTCACACCTTCACTTCTTGCTCTCATTTCTAAGTGTTCTTAGTTCAAAAGTTCTAGTTTTCTTGAGTTTCTTGAGAGTTCTTGAGAGAAACCACCAAACCACTTCCAAAACCACCTCTAGATCTCTAAAGTAGCTTAGCTTAGTTAGTAAGTTGTTTCTAGGAAAGAGAAAAGTTCATCTCTCTTCCTTTCGAAGCAATCCGGAGCCGTTACGCCGCCGAATCACAAACCAACGACCAATTCACCGTAGCCGACCACCGCCAAGAAGAAAGGTAGGAATCCTAGTCTACCAACTCTATGTATTGTATAAAATCCTATGTTGGAGAATAGAACGTCATTAAGAAGTAAACTTTGATCATTCTTTCTAAAGTAGATAAGGTTATCTTTTGTTGAAAATGTTGAAAATGCATGATTTATGTTCGCTCATGGTGTTTCAAGCATGCTAAGTAGTTTGGAGTTGGATGATCTTGTTAGATTACAATGAATGATTCATGCTTACCTTGTCCTACCGCGGAGTCTTTGCATGTAAACGAGACACGAGAACCGAGAAAGTAGAAACATGACACCTAGGGTGTGGTTAATGAAAGGAAATGTATTCCGAGGACGGAATGTTTTTGAAATGACATAATGACCGGTTTTGGTGGCATTATGTGAGATGTGTGTGCGTTCCAATGGGAATCCAGAATAGCGGAACCATTGTGAGGTTGTGTGCGTTCCCATGGGAACCCGGAGCGGCGGAACCATGGTGAGGAATGGCTTGGTTATCCGCAGTACGAAGCCAATGCAATTGTGTGCCAATGGGAACCCGGCGCGGCTGAACCATTGTGAGGACACTCGGGAACCCGGCGCGGCAGAACCGAGGTTGGGTGAGTTAAACAAATGATTTTGAAAGGTTGATTTGTATGTGAAAATATTGACACGGTCTACGATGAGTCGCATAGGAGAAACACGAAAATCTTGGACACCAACGATAGATGATTAACGAATGTGGATGTGTGATTACTAGTGTTGTTGTAAATGATTTACTATTGTAAGGTTGGTGGGTAAGGATTTCCTATTGAGCGTTGTAGCTCACGGTGTTACCTTTTGGTGACCCTGACATATTATATTGGTGGTGACGCCGGTATAATGTGTTAGACCTCATAGATAAACAGGGTGAGATGTACGCCTTGGAGGCCTTCGGAGCCGAGGAGCTATCCAGGATGGAGGAAGAAGCGGAGCAGTAGATAGGAACCCTAGTTCCCTCTGTTATTTGAATAAAAGTACTTTTGTAAGGTTTATGATGTAATAATGAGCCAGACTCACTTCGTTTTTATAATAAAATGTCTTATTTAACGTACCCAAAATTCAGGGCGTTACAGAAATACAGTTTTTAAGTTGAATTGATGTGTTGGCCGCTAGATTGATGTGCTGGCCGTTACTTCTTTCTTTCACCCGTGGAATATGGTGTTTGAAAATCTCCCAGAGAGATCGTTTCCTCGCCCACTAGATGCATTCCTCGACTGCCAGATCCTTCTAGCGGCTGCCAGATCATTTTGCCCGTAATTCTGAAATGTTCCATCCCGTTTGATCGAAGCTCAAACCCTAGCAGCCACGAAGCGAGACTTTGGGGCTACGGAAATACTTCCCATACAGAGGTCTTGTTGCCCTATTCTTCCATGTTGATTCATGCATTGTGATTGGCCAGAGTGAGTCACCCATAGCTTATATAAAGGGGCCTTAGGGTTCCGAAATTGATATAGAATTCAATTCCTCTGTAAGGACCCGTAATTTTAGAAAGTATTTAGAGGTTTATTAGATATTCGAAATTGAGAAAAATATGAGATTTTTTGAATTTATTTGATTTGGGGCCAATGTGATAATATTGTAAAGTTGAGTGAGTGTGAGTGTAATTTGATTGGGTGCTAGTATATATAGATGGGTGTGTGTGTATATGATCAAAATCCCCCATCTCACTCTCTCTCATCTCTCACGCCTCTCTTTCTCTATCAGCTCTCTCCTCTCTCTCTCTCATCCTCTCACTCAAAAACTCCACTCCAAGTTCAAAACCCACCAAGATCCTTCACCAAATCATCATCCTCATGGGCTTTCGACCTTGGGTTTCGTTGGAGCAAGCTCGGAGAGGAGTATACTTGCTTGATTTCGAGGTTTGAAGTTCTAGGGCTCGATTGATCTCTTTGGGTTCGGCTTCGGTAATCGAGATAGGAAATTCTTACTCTCTCTACATGTTTATGGGTTGATTGTGTGCCAAATTTGTGCTTTAGTTGGTTGGATTTCGAAGTTATGCTCGTTCTTGAATTTTCTGCAAAATCGCCCACTGCGGGGTAGTGGTATCAATACCTACTTTTTGAGGTATCAATACCTTGATCTCAGATTGCTCTCTGGATTGGTTTGGTATCAATACTTACTTTTTGAGGTATCAATACCTTAGTATCAATACTTACTTTTTGAGGTACCAATACCTTGGTCTCGGATTGCTCTCTGGATTGGTTTGGTACCAATACCTACTTTTTGAGGTATTGGTACCAATGACTCAGAAAACTGTTATTGAACTCTATTGAAATCATTCGTCGATGGTATTGACTCCGATCACCTCTAACACTACCCAATCACATTCTAGTCATCTCTAAACCTTGTTGCTCGTGTTCTAACGATTCGTTGTTCGTCCCCACCCTTCTTGGCTCTCGTTATGATAAAGAAAAGTGTTAAACTAAATGAATATGATACTTGTTCTTTGTTTTATGCATTCGGGTTGTTATAAGAGCATTATGGTACATTTCTCATGAATAATATGGTCTCGTAAATGGCATATGTGAAGATAAGGTTGATGGTTGAATAAAATGGTGAATAAATCATGAGCGAAAAGTGATAAGTTGACACGTGATGCCATATAGTACAAGGAATGGGTTTAGATAACGAGTTTGGGATCGAAATGGAAATGCGAGTTAGGAGTGAACCATTTAGTAAACATCAATGTCCCTCATTAATTACATCTAGCAAACGAGAGTCCTAAAAACACTTATGGCGGAATACAATACAAATGAATCGGAATTGGCATACGGGGTCTTGATACTCGGAACTTAAAACAGATGTACGGGGTCACGAGCACCCGGAAATGTATTGTGGGCATATGGGGCCCTAAGACCCGGAAAATTCCTTAGCTCACTATTCGGTATGTTAATGGAGGAAAAGCTACTTGAGTTCATATTGGAGATCAATGGGAGATGTACGGGGTTCTTAAGACCCGGAATGCAAGGCACTTAATGTAGGAGTGTACGAAATGAAACTTCAAATAAATACAAAGGGGAAATGTGATAGATGATTGATAGATTGATTAGATGGATTAGCTAACGACACCAAAGTATTCTTTGAGTCTTGGATTTTCGGTATGACATTGGTGTCCGATTGTATCCTCCCATGCTATCCGATACTTTGTTTCTTAAATGTTCATCTCGGTGCATTATCTACCTCATATGCATATAGTTTGAGCAAAGATTTCTCTACTGGGCTAGTGTAGCTCAATCTATTATTATTTTCAGGTACACCTCAAGGGCATTGATGTGGAGTGCTTGCCGTGCATTTGACTTCATCATTTTGAAAGCTGACATCGAGTAGTTACTTAACATCTTGTTTATTTAGTTTTGGGAAGATATGATGTAACCTTCATTATCACTCTTTTGACTTGAAACTTATGTAAACTTCTTAGCTTTCAACTTTAATGGTAATTAAGTTATATTTGGGCCAGTGTGCCAAGGTTGTAACCTTCTGAAATACTTGGAACAGGACATGTACTTTGATCATGTGGAAATAGAAAATCTCCTTTGGGGTATTCGGCGGGTATTCGTGAGGATTCTTAAATTATGAAAAGTACTTATTTTTTTTGTTAAAAATCGAGGGCGTGACATCCTCCATCTCATATCTCCAAACTCAGCTGAAATCATCTCTCATATCCTCTCTATGAAAACCCTAACCTCTCGTGAGTAACCGCAATTCGAGCAATCAAACCCCGAAGTACAAACCCTAATCCTAGGGTTTCGAGAAGCAATCCAATCAATCACCCTCAATCCGAAGCAATCAAGCTACTGAGGGATCAAGGTAGTGAGGCCCAAGGGCCTATGGTTTGATTTAATTAATGTTTTTGCTTTCTGTTTGTATTCTGGTGAGGAAGAAAATCGACTAGGACTTCGTTTAGCCGACCGGTATATTAATCGAGTGGGATTCCTTGGCTGCGTAATCCATTTGCCAGCCGAGGAATCCATCTGCTAGGACAGATTCTGCTTTATTTATTTATTTTGTTGCATGTGGCTTACTTATTGTCCTGGATCACCTATTAACTGTTTAAAGGCTAACAATCATTTTACTTGTAGAATTAAAATAAAGCAAACATTAAATCTATGTTGAATAATTATGGGCCGGTCTTGCGACCGAACGAAGAGGGGTGCTTAACACCGTCCTCTCATCGTACTTTTGGCTCCCATACCCGGAATCTCTACCTGTTTTTCTTAGTTTTAATAAACTAAGTGGCAACTCTATTCAGTGGAACTCATTATCATGTGGCGATGTTCCTAGCTATGGTAATATCCACGATTTTGAGTTTATGAAGAGGAAACATGTAGCGAGGATATCTGTGTGGTGATGCCCTTTCGGGGTGGTGTCCATAGTTTTGGTGACTCTGTTGGAGACTTGAAAGTCATAACCAGAAAGTTCAACATGGAATTAATATTTGCTTTATTTAATTCTTTTTCATGTGCATTGATCGGGCAACCCACGTTGAGTTCACCTAGTATCCCGGCATGTCATAGACTATGTTAGGAGTTCCAGCAAACTTCTAACGGAGCACCCTTTGAGACTACCCAAAACTTTGCATATTCCAGAAAGCCATAGAACTCTTTCCAAATTAGGACAGGAAATCCCAAACAGGTTAGGACTATGTGTTGCATTATATCTCAAAACTATTGCTTGATTAAATGATTATCATTCTCTAGAGTTTTAATTGTCGTAGAAGATGAATTTCATTTTATTACGAGTTTGTGATAGAGTCTATCTTTCCTGAAATAAAGATAAGTCCTTGCATAACTATATCTCTCTTTGTGATAAATTTTGACTTGTAAAATATTGCCACAGTCCTCAACTGTTAGGAGTTATGAAAAAAAAAAAAAAAGAATTTTTTTTCTCTAGGTTTTATAAATATCTTTCTTTATTTCTTTTTAATCATTGCTAGGATCTTTTCAAAAAAATAAAAGACAAAGAAGTCTTTCTTTTTTCCTCTAGGTTTTATAAATTTGTTTCTTTATTTTTAATTTTTGCCAGGATCTTTAAAAAAAAAGAGAAAAGAAAAGAAAAGTGGGTTTTTATCTATAGTGTATCTTGCATGACACATTGTATATATGATCTCTTGATCACATAATTGTTGCATGATTGCCTGTTGTATTGCATAGTTACTTGATCTATAGAGACCCATGAAATTTTTTATTTTCTTTAATCATTTAAATATGTGGAATAGTGTATTTTAAGGTTGTATTGATGTTTGAGAGTGTTGGTAGCAAGTGGGGTTTGATTCGGTGTCCGTCGGAAAAATTTCATTTTTCTGTCCAACCAGTACTGGTGCTGCCTTTTCCCAGTATCGATTCCTAATGTCTAGAACTTGGCCAATTTGACTCTTTGAAGGTTCCAGTACCGGTACTGGAGATTCCCAGTACCGGTACCTGCTATGATTTTTTTGATTTTTTAGCACGCATTTCAGATGCCTATAAATACCCCCTTTATCATTTTTCACATCCAAACACCACGAACCAGACTTGGAAACACCCCCTTTCACCTACCCCACTCCAATCTCACCCAAAACTCTTGATTTCAACCTCGAATCTTCAAGATCTAAAGGATTCCTACCTCAAAATCACTTGAATCTCACATTTGGTGGACAAGGGGTAAGTTTTGTGTTCTTACTCTCAATTTTTGGCTCTCACCCATGTTTTCTCTCTCTCATCTCAATCACTTGTTGATCTTTGCTTGTTTATCATGTTTTTGGGTAATATCCTCTCTTGATCTTGTACCCAAGCTTGGGAGTGGCTTGTTCTTAGAAGATTTGGGCTTATTCCTCTTGGTAGACCTAAGGTTTTGCTCAAAACCCTCTTTGGTAGGGATTTCTCTCTTTCTCTACATGTTGTGTGGTGATTTTGTGGGATATAGAGTTTGATTGCTATTCATGGTTCAGATGGAACATTGCATGGTTTGATAGTTGCATATTTTTATGAATATTACATAGTTGTCTTGATTTTTATGATTACGGCTTATTTGTGACATAGTGGATGATGTCGGTATGTGTGGAACGAGTTTATAGTATCGGTATTGATAATGATGATAATGATGATAATGTGATTGTTGTGGTGAAGTTGAATGTGGAGGTTGTTGTGACGCAAGGGGTGGAAACACAAAGTTGCAAGGGGTGGAGTTTGTTGTGATGCAAGGGGTGAAAACACAAAGTCGCAAGGGGTGGAAATTTGTTGGAAGAAGTGTGTGCATGTGTAGGTGTATGCGAGAGTATTTAATACTTGTACATGGTGTTGGCTTGTGCTATATTGGATTGGCCATTTAGCTTGATTCTCGGTATTCATGTTTATCATCTCATTTACATATAGATTCTGTAGAGATTTTACTACTAGGCTAGTGTAGCTCAACAAAATCCTTCTTTTCAGGTCTTAATGCCGGGCAATAGATTGCATGCTACGGTGTGCTTGGACATGAAGATTTTTGGAAGCTAATTTGATTTAGTTACTCACTCATCTTTGTAATAGACTTATTTTTGGTTAAAGATGACTTTGTAACTAATTTACTTTTGAATTGTCTTTTGACCAAAGTTTGTAATATTCTAAACACTCGTACTTGTGTTTAAGTTAATTTGGGCCGTGGTGCCAAGGTTGTAATTCTCTAAACTTGGGGACTTGATTTATAAATTAAACAGGTCGTAAATTATTTTGGGTATTATTTATCATATGCGAGGATCTTTTATCGAAATGGTATATTAATTTTATGTTGAAAATCGAGGGTGTGACAAATTGTTATCAGAGCATCTAGGTTTGAATACTTTGAGACCGTGGGGAGACTTCTAGTCTCATGGGTTCAAAATGTCACGTCTCCTTGCATGTCATACGTGTGCTTGTGTGGATTGACATTACTCGGCATATGTGGCCTTACATTTCAATATAGTAGAGTGGCTTAAAGTTGCTTTGAACCGAATTGGGATAGTTCGGGGCTTAGACCTCATTAAATGATGTTGTTATTGATGGACCTTTATTTTCTTATAACTTGTAGTAAGATGCCTCCGAGAATGCTTGCTAGAGCAGGTGAGGGCGAAAGTTGGGGTGGTCGTGGTCGTGCCAACGACTGTGGCCGTGGTCGTGGCCGAGAGGCGCCAGTGGAGGATGAGGTTAGCAAGCTAGGGGAAAATCCGAATGGGAATCTGGGGGAAGGGCCCGGACGTGGTCGAGGAGAGGAAGTACCGATCGTTCAAAATCCCTTTGCTAGGGATTTTGTTGCGGCTCTTGCGGCCACAAACCTTTTAAACCCAGCTCCTAGGGAAGGTCTAGACAGTCGCGCCTTGTCGGCAATGAGGGAATTTAGTCGTAGGAATCCACCAACGTTTGATGGGTCGAGCAGTGACTCGCTTGTAGCCAATCATTGGCTAGCCCAAATCCGAAAACTTTTTAGGGCTCTTGGGATCACTGAGGATGACTTGCGAGTCAATATTGTGGCCGTTCAACTTACCGGGGAAGCAAATGAATGGTGGGAGTCAGTTTTAGAATCGAGAAAGGATGCGAGGAGAGCGGCAAGGACCGCGGGTCAAGCAAATGAGCTGGATGTGGAGAACTTAACTTGGGCCGAGTTTGAAGTGCTCTTCGAGGAGCAATATTTTCCGGAAACTAGACGTGATCAATTGAAGGATGAGTTCAAAAAGTTAGAACAAGGAAATATGACCGTGTCGGAATATGCTTTAAAATTTCAATCTTTGTCCCGTTTTGCACCGGAGTTGGTGGCTACCGAGGAAAGGAAGTGTAGGTCGTTCGAGAGAGAGAGAGAGAGCAACGGTGGAGGGAGAAGAAGGAGAAGAAGGAAGAGGGAATTAGGATTAGAACTTGAATTGAAGACCTTATTTGGTAATTCATGCTTTCCTATACTTAAATCTATGATTTTATTGTTCAATTTCATACTTGGCATATTGCTAGCTCTGAATTGAAGTCACGAGAGAGGGTTTTGAGGTTGGAATTGGGTTTAATTTCAGAAAAATTCGTGGTCTATTATGAATATGCATAACTGTGTTGAACCAAGTTGAAACTGTCCTGTTTTTGACGAATTTATTCAAGGTACATAAAAATCTTCTAAATTCTTGAAAAAACTCCTGAAGGTTCATCTGTGAGTCTATTGCATCGTGTTAAATTTTCAAAAAATAACTCGAAGCGGTTTGGCCTACAAAATTCGTGGACTGAACTGGTGTCTGATTCGCGTCTGTGCAGACAGCACAGACACGTGTTGGAAAAACGGGCATAACTTCTTGCTCGGGTATCGGTTTTACGCACCGTTTCTTGATTCCGAAACTAGACTCGTATATCTTTCTGAATATGTATGGTTTGTGTCGTGGTTCTTTCTAGATTATAGCAGTTTTTGAATTAAAGTTCAGGTTTTGGTGATTCTGGAATTCTGGGCAGTTTTTGGAGCTGTGCTGTTCATCAATTTTGTCATAGTTAAATATGCTTAATGACTATGAGTTCTCATGAGTCTTAAACCTTGATCATTTGGTGTTGTTTTGGCATTGGAAGTATTGGAAAAGATTGAGTGTGTGATTTGTAATGAGCATTCGATCGCAGACTGTTCTGCTGGAACTGTGTTTTCTGTTTTAGATGTGTAAATTTATTTGAGCGTATCTTGGTCATTCGGACTCCGTTTAGGACAAATTTTATATTGAGATTGATGTTCTGAGAGTGTACTTTCTAATGGTTATAGTGTTGGAATCTAACTCTAAACCTATAGAATACTATAGTCAGGAATCGATCAGTGGTTCTGTTGGATAATGTGTGAATTTGTGAAATTCTTGGTTTTGGGTACGAATTGGTGGATTTACTTTTGTTCGGCATTTGTTAAATAGTGGAATTGATGCAGAACATTATTAATGCATTTGTTAAAGCCTTTCAAGTATTTCTATACTAAAATGTTTGGCTTGTGGATAGGTGACGAATCGGTGAATCAAGGAGCACCGAAATCATAAGGTGTTCTTTCTTTTGGAGTACAAGGTGAGTGTTTGATTCATAGATGTTTTCCTATATTGAATTGAACATGATTGTTGGCTTAGTGCCCGGTGATTGGCTTTATGCCAAAAGGCTTTTATGCCTAAGTTATTGGCTGTGTGCCCGGTGATTGGCTTTATGACATATGGCTTTATGCCTTAAACTATTGGCTGTGTGCCCGGTGATTGGCTTAATGCCAAAAGGCTTTATGCCTTAAATTATTGGCTGTGTGCCCGGTGTTGCTTTTAATTGCTTGGTTCACTATTTGACTGGTTGAGATATATCTTTTAGCTGTACCTTTAATATGGAATTGCATCCATGTCTCATAAACACTCCTGGATTCCATTTTGGAATCCAGTTTTGCAGGCGTTGTAGATATCCACTACTGATCGTTGTGGGGTTGTACGCTCGCTTAGGGTAGCATGTCGGGAAGGCTGGACTAGTTTGGCGAAATTTTGTAGATAGGGATGTAGTGCAGCCTATGTTTATATCTGGTTTATTGTATAGTTTAATGCTTTCTTAAGACTTCCGCTGTGTTTGTAAGAACGTTTAAGTTTTGCGTTATCAATAAAATGGTTGTTGGTTAATTTAGTTGCTAGAACTTGAGTTATAGAAATGGGTTGGTGGTTGATGTTGCACCCTCACGTCGGTTTAGGCTCATTTGAGTGCTGGCCGGGGTGGGGTGTGACAGCAGCAACCTCACTTCCGTCAGACCACATCAGCCCAAGGATCTCAGGTTGAGAGAGGAGCGAGTTCTTCGGCACCTACTCAGGGTTCTGGTCAGTGGGGAGGACACATTCAGAGTCAGATGACGCAGGGAAGGGCTTTTGTTATCACATATGCTATTCCGCCTCGACCACCTCCTGTTACTTCTCAGACCCCAGAGACTTCGGTTGTGAGGGGTACATTTCTATTGTTTAACTCCTTTGCTAGAGTACTCTTTGATTCTGGAGCATCACATTCATTCATTGCTGCATCTTTTGCTTGTGCTTTGGAATTGGAGATCGAAAATATTAGTCCTCCGTTATTCGTTGAGACACCTATAGGAGGTAGGTTGCAATTAGATCGTATCTACCGGGATTGTGAGCTTATTATTCGAGATCGCCATTTTACCTTTGACTTCATCGTGTTGAACATGTTAGGGTTCGATCTTATTTTGGGAATGGATTGGCTATCTACATTTCATGCTACCATAGATTGCTTCAAGCGTCTTGTTCGTATTTGTCCACCTGGGGATTCTAGTTTTAAATTCTTCAGGGAGCGTCAGGAACCGTTAGAGCCGTATTTGTGTGGGTCTCAGGAGCAGGAGTCGATGTATGCCTCATTAGCAAGCTTGGCCTTAGATGAGGATGTGTCCGCACGCAGGGAGTTGCCCCTTGTTGTTTGTGATTTTTCGGACATATTTCCGAAGGAGTTACCTAGTTTGCCACTCGAGAGAGAGATTGAGTTCACCATCGATTTACTTCCTGGCACTGCTCCTATTTCTGTACCTCCATATCGTTTCGTGCTCGCCGAGTTGCGAGAATTGAAGACTCAACTACAAGAATTGGAGAGCTTAGGGTTTATCCATCCGAGTACGTCACCATGGGGAGCACCGGCATTATTTGCTCAGAAGAAAGACGGGTCACTTCGTCTATGTATCAATTATCATAAGTTGAACCATGTCACCGTTAAGAATAAGTACCCAATGCCTAGAATCGACGATTTATTTGACCAACTACGAGGTGCAACTTTTTTCTCTAAGATCGATTTGAGGTCCGGTTACCATCAATTGAGGGTTCGGAGGGAAGACATTCAAAAAACCGCCTTTCGTACATGTTATGGCCACTACGAATTTGTTGTTATGCCTTTTGGATTGATGAACGCATCGGCAGCTTTCATGGATTTAATGAACCGTATTTTTCGTGCCTATCTTGATCGTTTCGTGGTCGTTTTCGTGGACGATATCCTTATCTATTCGCCTTTGGAGGAGGAACATCAAACCCATCTTTCTATCGTTCTTGAACTCTTGCCAGAATACCGTTTGTATGCCAAACTTAGTAAGTGCGAGTTTTGGTTATCTGAAGTCAAGTTTTTGGGCCACGTTATGTCGAAGGATGGGGTGTTTGTTGATCCGGGGAAGATAGAGTCTGTAATGAATTGGCAAAGACCGAAGAGTGTATTTGAGATTCGTAGTTTCTTGGGCTTGGTTGGGTATTATCGTCGTTTCGTACTCAATTTCTCTCTTCTAGCGGCTCCAATGACTAGGTTAACCTGTAAGGGGACTCATTTTGTTTGGAGTGATGCGTGTGAGAAGGCCTTTGAGGAATTGAAGAAAAGGTTGACTACCGCACCGATTTTGATTGTGCCCGAACGGGGAGTCAGTTACTCCGTGTATTGTGATGCTTCGAAAGAGGGGTTAAGGTGTGTATTGATGCAATTGGGGCGAGTGGTGGTGTATGGATCGCAGCACTTGAAAACTCACGAGCGGAATTACCCTACCCATGACTTAGAACTTGCGGCCATCGTCTTTGCTTTGAAGAGTTGGCGACACTATCTTTATGGGGAGAGGTTCGAAGTCTTTTCCGATCACAAGAGTCTAAAGTACTTGTTTTCTCAAAAGGAACTTAATTTGTGACAACGCCGATGGACGGAACATCTAGAAGACTATGACTTTGAGTTACGATATCACCTAGGAAAGGCAAACATAGTCGCAGACGCGTTAAGTAGAAAATCGACACACCTTGCGAGTTTTGCCATCCACGAGTGGAAAACAATGAACGATTTAGGCTTTTATGCGTTACATTTTGAAGAGGTTCGAGATGGAGTTATTTTGTACAACTTAACTATTCGACCTTGTCAACTCGGGTAATTGAGGCCCAACAACAAGATAAAGAAGCAGGAGAATTTCGTACCAAGTTCCTCAGTGGACATGCTCGAGAAGGGTGGATGATTCATGCCGATCGAAGCTTGTGATACCAAGGAAAACTGTTCATACCCATTTCGTGTCGAGAGGAAATCTTGAGAGAATTTCACCATTCACCGTTAGCCGTGCATCTGGGAGGAACGAAAAATGTATCATGACTTGTGTAGACAATTTTGGTGGCCGGGAATGAAGAGAGATGTCGTCGTTTTTGTGTCCAAGTGCCTTACGTGCCAGCAAGTGAAAGTCGAGCATCAACGACCCGCGGGGGAGTTACAACCATTGTCAGTGGCCGAGTGGAAGTGGGAGAATGTGACTATGGATTTCATTATCAGGCTACCGAGGTCGTCGAGGGGGCACGATGCCATTTGGGTGATAATTGATCGATTGACCAAGTCAGCGCATTTCTTACCTATTCAGGTTTCGGATTCTATTGATACGCTTAGTCGTTTGCATATTCACGAAATTATTTGCCTTCATGGAATTCCTGTTTCTATCGTGTCCAATCGAGATCCGAGGTTTACCGCGCTTTTTTGGCAAAGTTTGCAAGCCACTCTTGGCACCAATCTCTTGTTTAGCACCGCATATCACCCTCAAACGGATGGGCAATCCAAGAGAACGATCCAAATCCTAGAAGATTTGCTTTGGGGTTGCGTTAAGGATTTTCGGGGTTGTTGGGAAGATCATCTACCATTAGTCGAATTCGCGTACAACAATAGCTACCAATCTAGCATCGAGATGGCATCGTATGAAGCTTTGTATGGGAGACTATGTTGATCACCCGTTTGTTGGACCGAGTTGGGCAAACGAACGTTAGTTGGGCCGGATTTGATCAAAGAAACCTCCGAAAGCATGAGAGTGATTCACCAACGCCTGATAAGCACCCATTATTGTAGATATTTGGTGCTTCTAGTCCCGTTTCATGTCTTTTGCTTTGTGTTTATTTGCTGTTTTAAGTAATTTTGTGCTTAAGGTTTCTCGTTGAGCGTTTCAAGTGATACGCGAATAAGGGGCCTTATTTTAATGCTTCGTACAACCCTTGAGGGGATTCGAGTGGCGAGGACGTGAAGAATACAACCGTCGGGCTATGGAATGATCAAACGGAAGGCCCGAGCAAGCCAAAGACCATCGGGTGTCAAGACAGGGTTTGGGAGGTGTGATTTGCCCAGAAGACTGCTCGGTATCGATACGGTGATGTGCGTATCGATACTTCATTAAAACAGAGAGCATCGAGAAATTCAGCTTTCAGCGTATCGATACGCTGTTAACCATATCGATACGGTTCTTAGAGTATTGATACGGTCCTTCTATGGGGAAACTTGGAAATCAGAGCAAGGCTGCTCGGTATCGATACGGTTAGGGAGTAGCGATACGGATAACTCACCGACATGCTTTTTGACAGATTTTAACTTTCCATTTGTGGCATGTTTCCACTTTTTGGATATTTTCTAATATTTTTGAGGAGAGAGAATGTCATTTTTGTATAAATAGCCATCACTTTCTCTCCCTCCATCATCATCTAGACAATTACTTTCTTAGCTTGTACTCCATTAATGTCTTCTTAAGCTTTTCTTAAGCTTTTCAAGTCTAATTTTCATAAAACTCAAGTAAGTCTTTATTGTTTGTTAATTTCCTATTTATTAAAGTTGTAGCCATGAACTAGATCTTTCTCAATATCAAGTTTATTTTCATTTTCTGCGGTTAAATATCATGTCTTGTTTTTATGCGTTGGTCTTTGTTTTAGCTATGAGTGAGTAGTTACTTGGTTGAGTCTCGGGATACTCTTTCCTGAGGACTTAGGTCGTTATTTGGTTCTCAAACCACCGGGCTTAAAAGCATGATTTTCAGAATAGAGCTTAACTTGCATTTTTGGTCTAAACAAGGGGTGTTAACTCCTTGGTAAGGTGTTTAGTCAAGCAGTCTTGGCAAGCAACTTACCGAGGACTCGTGGCCCCCTATGTGTTCGATAAATATTAAAAACAAGTTAGTTCATCTCCGTTTAATCACATCCTCCGTTAAACGTAGTTGTTAAAGCTAAATTCTCCGGGCGTGAGCACGCGGTCGTGATTCTTGCCTGAGTTATAATTGAGAACCGATAATGGCCTTAGTCAAGGGTTAGACGATCCCTAGACTTGCCTCTTTTAGTTTATAAGCTCATTTCTAGTTTTCGCTTTAGTCTTTCCACCTTTCAAAGCAAAACCAAGCTGGCCGTCTTAAACGCCGCAATCCTACCACATAAAACCTTCAATCCTAATTAAGCTATATTTGATTCTCTGTGGGAACGATCCCGGACTTTCGGTTATTATGCTATCGACGATCTAGCCCTACGCTTGGGGTTTTTCTCAACCTTATTTGAAGGCGAGGTTCGGAGGCTAAGCAACGCCTTCTTGAAGCACATAAGAGAACCACCGAGCAAGTCAAAGTGATTCGTGAACGATTATTAACTGCACAAAGTAGACAAAAGAGTTATGCCGATCGTCGCCGTTGACCGTTATCATTTGAAGTGGGGGATCATGTGTTCCTTAAAGTGTCGCCGCGTCGGGGGTTATCTCATTTTGGGTAGAAGGGCAAGCTTTCACCTCGTTTTATCAGGCCGTTTGATATTATCAAGAAGATCAGGGAAGTAGCATATCAATTGGCTTTGCCACCGAGGTTATCGGGTGTTCATAACGTGTTTCACGTATCGATGCTACAAAAATATGAGCCAGATCTGTCACACGTTCTAGAGTGGTCCAAACTAGAGTTAGAAGCCGATGCATCTTACGGAGAGAAGCTGATACGTATCCTAGACTCGCGTGAGCAAGTTTTGAGGGCTAAGACCATACAGTTAGTGCGAGTTCTTTGGAGTACTGATAAATTCACAACTAATCAAATCCAAACGAACTTGACTGGTTGAACACCTTCTGAAGTTTTCTAAACGTCAGAAGAATGCCTTGCGCTAGACTCAAACTCCCTCATGCTAAGGTGTTGGAAAAATTATGTGGCTGTAGACACCTCCCAAACGGGGCATCGTCAAACAGATTGATCATGTTTGTTTGCTTTCCACTTCATAAACCAAGATTGTGGATATTCCCATGGTTAGGAACATTGCCACACGATAACGGTTATCATCAAAATAGAGTCGCCACCTAGTTTATAAAAACTAGAAAGGAGATAAAGATTCTGGATACGGGAGCCAAGAGTACAATAAGGGTAAGGTGTTAGGCACCCCTCTTTCCCCAGTCATGAGACTAGCCCCATAATCATTCAACATAGGATGTATACTTGCTTTATTTATTACTAACACGTATTTGATTGTTAACCTTTAATAGTTGATAAGGTGAGCCAAAATAGTAATGAAAACATGCATCAAAATAGAAAACAAATTGTCCTAGAGAATGGATCCCTCGGCCGGTGAATGGATGTCACAGCCGAGGAATCCTTCTGGATTGATGCATGTATCGGCCGAAGGATCGAAGATCCAGCCGATGTTCTTCCTTACACCAGAATAAATGATTAACAGAAAATCAAAATACTCCGATTAATGTATAAAGCATAAAAGAACCAAAGCACAGGCCCCTGGGTCTCACCGCCTTGATCCCTCAGTTGCTTGATTGCTTCAGATTGAGGGTGATTGACGGATTTGCTTCTCAAAAAACCCTAGGGTTTGGATTTGTACTTTTGGGGTTTGATCGTCGGATTGCGGCTGCCTTCGGAAGGTTAGGGCTTTTGTAAAGAAAGTATGTGTGCAAAGTTTCATGGCTAGAGGGGGTAATTAATGATGTGTATTATTGTATTTTCGGAATCCTAAGTGCCTCTTTATATAGGCAATTGGTGACTCACTCTGGCTAATCAAATGGCGTGAATCAATAATGAATTATAGGGCAACAAGATATCTAGATGAATCTGCTTTCGTAGCCCAAACGCGTCGGAGTCAAGAACATAGGTAGGTCTATGTGCGCAGATTTTGTAATCTCAGAACGGTTTATTGAATGAATCAATATCATTATCCAGCGCTAGTCATTTTTGTTTTGATAAATTCAGAACTAATCAAATCCAAACGAACTTGACTGCTTGAACACCTTCTAAAGTTTTCTGAACGTCAAAAGAATGCCTTGCGCTAGACTCAAACTCCCTTGTGCTAAGGTGTTGGCAAAATTATGTGGCTGTAGACACCTCCCAAATGGGGCATCGTCATACAGATTGATCATGTTTGTTTTCTTTCCACTTTATAAACCAAGATTGTGGATATTCCCATGGTTAGGAACATCACCACACGATAACGGTTATCATCAAAATAGAGTCGCCACCTAGTTTATACGGGAGCCAAGAGTACAATAAGGGTAAGGTGTTAGGCACCCCTCTTTCCCCAGTCGTGAGACTGGCCCATAATCATTCAACACAGGATGTATACTTGCTTTATTTAATCCTAACACATAATTGATTGTTAACCTTTAACAGTTGATAAGGTGAGCCAAAACAGTAATGAAAACATGCATCAAAACAGAAAACAAATTGTCCCAGAGAATGGATCCCTCGGCCGGTGAATGGATGTCACGGTCGAGGAATCTTTCTGGATTGATGTACCAGCCGAAGGATCAAAGATCCAAATACTACGATTGATGTATAAAAGCATAAAAGAACCAAAACATAGGCCCCTGGGCCTCACCGCCTTGATCCCTCAGTTGCCTGATTGCTTCGGATTGAGGGTGATTGATGGATTTGCTTCTCGAAAACCCTAGGGTTTGGGTTTGTACTTCGGGGGTTTGATCGTTGGATTGCGGCTGCCTTCGGAAGATTAGGGCTTTTGTAAAGAGAGTATGTGTGCAGAGTTTTGTGGCTAGAGGGGGTAATTAATGATGTGTATTATTGTATTTTTGGAATCCTAAGTGCCTCTTTATATAGGCAATTGGTGACTCACTCTGGCCAATCAAATGGCATGAATCAATAAGGAATGATAGGGCAACAAGATCTCTAGATGAATCTACTTTCGTAGCCGAAAAGCATCAAAATTTGGCTGCTAGGGTTTGAGAATGGATCATACGTTTGACAAAACAATCCAGAATTTGGAAAATAGTCAATCTGGCGGCCGAGCAATAGATGTGGCAACCGAGTGATAGATGTGGCAACCGAAGAATCGATTTGGCTACCGAGGAATCAATCTCTCAGGGAGATTTTCAAACATGTTTCACGGGTGAAAGAATGAAGTTGAGGCCGTGAGATCAATGTTACAGCCGATAGATGGATTCTCCTAGGATATTGTATTTTTGTCTGAAAGGCTATTTGGCTCTTAATTGGGTCCTCTAAGTAGCTAAAAGTACTCACCAAAAGTCCATGGGTTTACGTGAAGTTAATCAGCAATCACTGTATCCATTCCTCATCAGGATGGTCCCCAATGTGGAACTTGAAATAATCGTTAGGCCAAATTGGGGTGTCTACAGATGCCCCTCTTTGACTGAACTTAGACGGATCGCGAGACATGTTTAAGTAAGAGTCAAAGCTGTAAAACAACTTCAATTTGGTCGAACAACTATTCCAAGGGTTTTTTGAAAAAGGTATAGTTATGGTCGGGTCTGGAGGCTGCCTACGTATTCCACAAGGGAAATTCAGACCAATCGTAGTTCAAGGGCAATAAAGGAAAATAAAAGTTCTTAGTGTTAAGAATAGAAAATGTACCTTCGGGCTTAAAAAGCCAAAGTGCAACGTACCTGGGCTGTGCCAAGATTTTGGCAAAGAATAGTTGATGGAGTGCGGGGCTGCTGGAGAAATTTTTGCGGAGAGCATCCTTGGTATTTTGGGGTAGATCAATACACGGCAGGTGAGTCAGTTGTTTTTCATGATCATCCTTACTTTGACTGAGGGGAACTTGGTAGAGTAGCCTATCCTTGCGAATGAGCTTGGTGGAATAGATGTAATTGGGGTGGAATCCAAACCATCTTCTGGAGATGATCAGACGCCGATTTTGAGATTTGGGGGCACGAGGCCAGTAACTGTAGCGTGGAGCTTTGAGATGAGAGAATCGAGGCGCGGAACCGGTTGCAATCATGAGGCGAGAGCCTAAGGAGTCGAAGCTTAGAGCGTGAAATGATGGAACCGAGGCGTAGAGCCGATTGCAGTCTGAAGGTTTGTGCACGGAGCTTTTCCATCACAAATTTTGGCGTAAAGCCAGAGGACCGAAGCACTGGACCGATCAATAAATCGAGGCATGGAGCCGGTTGATTGTAGGATTGACCTGTTTTTATGAGTAAGAGAGATGCAAAACATGTATATGTGTATGATGATGATGGTTAGATGCGATCATGGACATGGTAATGTAATTGATGCAGACTCGATGTGATAATAGTGATGCAATATGTGCACGGGCCCCACGCGTGTGTGTTTGCTCTAAGCATGGAGCTTCTTTCAAGTTCTGGACTTGAGCATTCAGAGCGTAGAGATCAAGCATTTGGAGGGTAGAATCTGAGCATTCAAAGTACAGGCTTTGAGCATCCAGTACGCAGTGGTTGGGCATTCAAACGTAGGCTTGAGCATTCAAGTGTAGAACTTGAGCATCCAATACACAGTGGTTGGGCATTCGAAGTGCTTCGAGCATTCAAAGTGTTGGACTTTGAGCATTCAAGCGTAGAGCTTGAGTACAGATGATATCTTGGTGTCATGGCTTTGAGCATCCAGTACGCAGTGGTTGGGCACTCAAACGCAGGCTTGAGCATTCAAGTGTAGAACTTGAGCATCCAATACACAGTGGTTGGGCATTCGAAGTGCTTCGAGCATTCAAAGTGTTGGACTTTGAGCATTCAAGCGTAGAGCATGAGTACAGATGATATCTTGGTGTCATGGCATAGAGCCTGTTGAGATAGTGGGCGTAGAGCTTGTGAATTTATGGGCATAGAGCCGCTGAGTGATTTTGAAATTGCTAATAATGAGTCTATGGGCGTAGAGCCGCTGATAGAGCTGTGGGGATGACAAGCACGGAGCTGCTGAGTAACTTGAAGCATGAGCGCGGAGCTGCTAAGATAGCAAGTGTAAAGCTGCTGAGATGTCTACAAGCGTAGAGCCATTGAGTGACTGAGATGGTGGAGTAGCTTGATGGTGGTGAGCTTATAGGCGTAGAGCTGCTGAGTATTTTAATGGTAGTGAGCATAGAGCCGCTGATCATGAATATAGAGCTACTAAATGATAATGATCACGAGGCTACGGAGCTCGAAATGTAGAACCCACTGAATACGAGCATAGAGCTGCTGATGGTAGGGATGCTTAGATAATGAGTTGTTGAGTGATGGTGAGCACGCGGCTATTAGAAGAGTGAATATGGACCTGCTGAATGATTACAGGCATAGAGCCGCTACTGAGTGACCATGGAGTTTGCGGAGTGGTTTGAGCACAGGGCTATTGAAATAGTGCACATGGAATTGCTGAAATAATGGGCTCGGAGCTTGAGTTTCACATGTCAGGGATCCTTGGATTTCACGAGCAGGAGCTCAAAGTTGCTAATTTTCTAGGGGTAAGCAACTAGTAGTCTGCTGTTATGATATTTCTCATGTTCGGGGATGCCCCCAAGGCTAGTACCAAACATATTGTACTTGTTTAGGAGTGTCCCATCATTGTTTCTGTTGGTCACGGACCTAGAATTTTATAATTGCTTGGGTTGGTGCACTGGGCAAGATCTAACTTGGCTGTAGGAGATAGATTAAGGGATCAGGAAATCGATATCGTGGCCGAGTAGTGGATGTATCGGCCAAATAATTGATGAACCGGCCGCGAGATGTCTTAATTCCAAAGGTCTATTTAAAGACCCATATAGGTGTTTCATTTCATATTCTCATTCCCTCCGTTTTAAATTCCCCTGCTACTGAAGACTCCTCTCATCCTCCTCTCCTATCTGTTTCCATCGGGCCTAGGTGATGGGAAGTGTGCAAGCATGGCTGGTGCGTGCGGAGGGAGACCGCATTGACTCCAGTCCTGTCTTGAAGTTTGATTAGGGACCCTCACATGGGGGGCTTGTTTCCGTGACCTGGAGCTCCTCGGGTGGTGCGTGTACACGGTATGATGATTTTTCTGGGCCATGTGGTGATTCTTTTGAGCTATGTGATGACTCTTTTGCGCCATAGTACTCCTCTGGTATACGCCACCCTAGGGGTGTCTTCTCCTTTTTTGAAGTTGGTCTCTGGTGTTCAGACCACCAGAGGATTCGGCATCCTCTTTTCCTCCTTTCCTGTTTTTCTATTTTTCTTCCTGCATGGGTTAGTCCGATAGGAAACTGATGTATAGTTTATTTAGGAAATGTGGGATGATTCACCTTGTGATGTCCAAAACTTTTGATTGTATGAGACAAAATCTTTTGCTTTGATATATGATTGTGTATGCTGTTGTTTGCACCGCTTGTGTAGCATAAAATTGGTAATTTGGTGAAAATTAAGTGAACTAGGCAGAACCGTGGAACTCCTCCGTAAAATAGCCGTTCAGGCGGCCGAGCCATCGATTAAGCGGCCGAGGGATCAATTCATCTTCCTCAAGTCAGCCCTAATTTTTTACGAGCCAAGGAATAGATCCTGTGGCCGCCATTTCGAGGTGCCAGCCGGTAAAACAACCTAATTGATGTGGATTTTGAATTTGATTTTTGATTCGGACTAGGACTCGACCTAGCCTATAAGTATACGTTCTATGAATTTTGATAGTTCGTCAGCAACACTTTTTAGCACATGGCACAACCAATTCTTGATCAGTAGTTGAATTCCTTAAATGGCCTCGACCGTCTACACTTTAAGTACTTTGGTATGGACTTCCTCTTCTCTCTTCGCCAAATTCCTATGAACTTTACTTTCCTTCATTCAGCCACTAGCTTGTGGGATCCTGTTCTTCATGTCTTTCGATTCGAAAGTGAAGAATTGTGCCCCACCATTGAGGAGTTTGCAGCTATTATGCAGCATTCGGATAGAGAAAGTCTCATTGCCCCTAACCCTTGGTTTAATCACGGCGACCTTCTGAAGGCTTTGCTCCAAGTTTAGAAACACGAAGTTAGATTTTTCATGATAAATGGAAGGTTGAAAACCTTATAGCTTGTTCAGCATTTTGGTACAGCCGAAGCTCATTGTCAAGTTTCTCGACAGAAATCATGTTTTCATGCACTATGCATCTGTCTTCTCCACTACTACTTGCTAGGCTCCTCCTCTAGCCCTGCTGGTTCTATGTTGCTTGATTTTGCCCAACAAATTGGTAAATGTGTGGGCTTTGCTGGTTTAGTGTTAGCAGAGACTTTGATGGGTCTCGATGCAGTGAAGGGTAATCCAACAGCCTCATTCTCAGGCAATCCTTTGTTACTACAGGTTCACTCTTTTATTTGTTTATTACCAGATTATCTTTCCACTCGTCGCTCTTTTGTTTCGACTCACATGTTCTCTCACTTTGCAATTTTCCTGTCACGCCCCGCCCCGCAAACGGCACCCAAAGTGGGCCCGAGTCGGCGCGACCACGTGGCATTCCACACATAAAACCAAACTACACCTACAACCTGTCAGAATAAACACCCAGCGGAAGACTTATCACCTTAACATAAAAATGAGTTGACGTATCGACCAACCAACCACGACCTCGCACAACTAACAACAATATAGTTTTACAATACTTTAAAAATTCTACACTTCAACACATCCACAGACGATTTATTTATAACTTATATAAATCAACTTCTTAGTTCACTACCCACAACCAACTCGCTCATCCACATCATCCAACGCTAGCCCAAACACTTCTCAACACGATGACCGGTAGTGAACCCACTCTACGCAACCTGCTACCTCATAGACCAAAAAGAAAAGCCAAAGTGTGTGAGATATAGAAATGCTTAACAAAATATAGGAACAACGGAATGAATAACAAGAAGAATATAAATTCCCAACATAACTAAAATACTCAAATGTATATAATAGATATAACCACCACATCCTCCAAATATAACACAACAGTAATATCCAACGGCTAAAAGACAATCTCAACTTGTCAACAGTTTATCGAAAAATTAAAAGCAACACCGGGCACATAGCCAATAATTTAAGGCATAAGCCTTTTGGCATTAAGCCAATCACCGGGCACACAACCAACAACTTAAGGCATAAAAACCTTTTGGCATATAGCCAATCACCAGGCACACAGCCAACAACTTAAGGCATAAAAGCCTTTTGGCATAAAGCCAATCACCGGGCACTAAGCCAACAGTTCAATTCAATATAAAACAACATCTATGAATCAAACACTCACATATCACAACCGAATCTCGTGTCCCACACACCATGCTCCCAACCATCGTTAAATAAGCGATATGGCTTTCGATAAGGTGTGCCTCACACGCGAACATTCCCAACATATCATAAGCTAAACAACAATAGCACGATATACAGTCACCATTACAGCAATATCTCATTAAAGATAACCATATCGAAAGCTTAATATGATCAGCAAGATATACACTCACCACCACAGTAACATTTTATTGGGAAGAACCATCTCAGACACACTCACCTTTGCATCGACTGAGATACGCCAAACTTACGGTTTTGGCACCTCCTATTTGACCAGCTTGTTACCTAGTCACACTGTCACGACCCGCTATCCTTAAACCCCTTATATGGGAATCACGGCCCGTGACCAGCCAACAAGGCCTTTTTACATAACCAAATGGGCTCAGAAAAAGTGCTCTAAATAAAAATAACTAAACATTTGCGGAAGCGATTAAGAAAACTTCACTTAAATTTATGGGGTCTATTGATAAAAGTAACCATAAACAAGTTTAAGCAAAACTGAGCACAACCCATTTGGTCTAGAGTATCCATACATTGATAACTTTCATGATATCATAATTACATTAGCATGAACTTCCAAAGCCTTCCCTAAATTACATAGCTTACGTACATCACTTTGCAAAAATTATATACATCCTTGATCAAAAGAGAAGCAAGTACAAAACATGTCCAAAAATATAAGTCGTCTTTCTACTTCCATTCTATATGCAAAACGATTCCATGAAGCCCAAATTTGCACAAAACATTGCACCTATAAGCTATTGTACTTCATCACCTGAAATTGGTAATTAAACCGTCAGTTGAAAGCTCAGTGAGTAAAGCTCATACTCAAATTTGGGTTTTGAATATTCAATACATATATAGCACACTAGTTACGAACATTTAAAAGAAATACAAAAGATATCTTACATGAAAGCATAAGGTACTCGAACACATTTACATAGCTAATACCGCTAAACTTATCACACACATACATACTTGACACATATCGGGATCCCGGCCGATTATTGGTACCCATCGGCAAGGGCACATACCTGGATATTATAGAACCCTCCAGGAAGGCACATATTGGATATTATAGAACTCTCCAAAAGGGCACATAATGCTGGCTATTATCGAACCCACCAGCGGGCACATACGGTAAAGCAAGGGCAAGACATACATACTTCATAAAACAAAACTTGTAACATACATACTTCGAACATCTTAGGAAATACATTAATGAACATTTTCATTATAACATAGCACTCAAAACACTTAGACATATCACTTCATAACTTAGAAAATCAAGTCACACTTCATAGAAAAGAAAAGTTTATAAAATTTCCCAATTCAAAGTATGAGGTTACTCACCTTTCTTTGCACTTCAACTAAACATCAACTTGTATCCCTTGTATCCTTCGCTTGATCACCAAATCCTAAGTATTGTATATGCACATATATTATTTACACAAAGAATTCCTGAAAACAAAAATGCATATGCATGATACCTAAAATGACAACTCAACGCACTTTCACTTAGAGAATTCTTGAGAACAAACCATACAGAACTAGGTCCTAATACTTTTACCACATAAAGATCACTTATATTCATATGCTATCAAAATTAGTCAAGAATTAACAAGGTCAAGAACTATGCCCTTGAATTAAAAGAACAAAGACTAAGACTGCAGAATTCATCACTGTTCGAAACAGAACGCAGCTTAGTAAACGAATTGTTTAAAATTATTCTCTTTGATTTTTACTCTAATTTTTGGACACAATACACTAGACACATATGGGTAGCCCACATAAAAATTTCAGAAAATAACGTGATGAGAAACTAGGTCAAACACACCAAAAATCGAAGGCTAAAACAGAAATTCAGCAGTAGCAGAAAAACAGAGTGCAGTCTAGTGCGAGATTGTTTTAGACTTTGTTTTGAGGCATATTAATCCAAAATTTTTACACAACATTTTAGACTCATAGAGGAACATCCCATAAAAATTTCGTAATTTTTGAAGATGATTTACTAGGTCTAAAAATTCGTGGCTTAGGGTACAAATTCCAGTAAATTCCTGGACAGATTTCTCTTCAAACTCATTACAAGAAAACTTACATCTTTTAGGTTTAAACCATGGATTGAGAGAGCTTCAAACACTTGGGTGAGAGATGGATTTGAGATTGAATCTTGCTCCAAGAACTTGATTGAACCCTAGAATCAAAACCTAGAAGCAGAAGATGGGGGGAAACTTCTTGATTTTTTTTCTTGAGAGGAGTGAGAGAGATAGGACGTTGGAAGGAATGAGAGTGTGGGGGCTGTTATTTTTTTCTTCCTCCTACGTCTAGATTTGTCCAGAAAAATGGTAGTCTAATTATCACATGAACCCTCACATAACATTATCTTCAAATAAGGACCCAATAATATTTTCACATTGACCCATAACCTTGTTTTATGAATCTCTATTTTTTTGTCTTTGGAAACTTGACTCATAACATATAAATCATATACATGGCATATAATTCAAACATAATTCGTTTGTGTCTCATAGCACATAAAGGACACGTAAGCACTTAAAATCACATAATTTAACATTTATGATTAACTTATACTTAAATAAGCATGATTAGCATAATTAAACATCTTGGGTGTTGCACACACGCTACCACATTAGCATATGAATCCCTTGAAATGTTTAAGTAAATATATGAAACACCCCATAATATATTTACCATGCTAACAAGTGTCAAAAAAGGTTAACAAGGCCACCAACACCCCTAAACCATTTAACAATCATTTGATACCAAATTATAAAACTAATAAGGTATTAGACAATATCCAACGAATACAAATATGTCCATCTTGAGGCTTAGAAGTGCCCCCAATCAAATGTAAGAGTATAAATATGACATAACTCTTAAAATCGGTTTGAAAACCATGACCATCCTGTTGTATTTCGACCATAATTTCTTATTGGTTTAGAACCAGGTCATGAGACCACCACCATTAGAAAGTACACCTCTGGTACATGAATTTTGATATAAAATTTGCCCAACATAGAGTCCGGACGATAAAGTTATGCTCGTCTGAAATTACACAATAACCTGTCCAAAATCACAGATTCTGCACGTCCATCAACTTCAAATCAAAACCTGATTTAACCTAGTACAAACTAAGCCACAACCCCTACATATTTTGAAAAGGTATATGAGTCTAGCTTCAGAATCAAAAACCCGTGCGCAAACCCGATACTCGAGCTAAGAGATATGACCATTTTCCCAAAATATGTCAGTGCAGCAAATACAAAACTCAGCAGGGACACACCAACTTGTAAAATCTGCCAAACCTAGAATATGCATCTAATAATCCCCAAATTTGGTACACACCATTATCACACATCCAAGTTTATCCCTAATTTTTCCTAGATTTTTCACAATAAAGGAACCTAGTCAAAATCACCTCCAAACTCAAAATCACTTCATACTTTTCAGTAATTACAATGTCAAAACATCATCAACTTATCAATCTTTAAGACTCATAAGGACCCATAATCAGGAGGATTGTTTAACTATAAAAAAATTTGATGCATAACACAGATCTGTTAGCTATTTGCACAAAACCAGCAATCTGACCACAGCTTAGT